>NW_027173295.1:1027500-2227500 GCF_018151085.1 Drosophila tropicalis
CTCTCTCTCTCTTCCTTTTTGCGTATGTTCTATATATAGAGATATATTTATATGTATAATATATATGCCTATATCTGTGTGTGTGTGTATGTTGGTTTTCTCTTTTTTGCCTTGTTTCTGGTTTCTTATGTTTTCTTTTTTGTATTGTGTGTATATGATTATAAATATTAAACGCTAAAACAAAAAAAAAAAAAAAAAAAAAAAAATATTTTTTGTTGCATAAAATACACAATTCTTGCACTTGACAACACGTTTGCATGTGTTTGTTTGTTTGTTTGTGTGTGTGTGTTTGTGTGGTGGGGGTAGGAAGGGGTTGTAGGTATAGGGGAGGGAGGGAAATTAGGACATATTTGGACGTGGGCGTGAGAGAGTTTTACAATTTACAATCCTCAATGTTTCATTTTGTTTTGTTAATAAATAGTAATGCTGTGTTTTCTGTTCAAGACTTATCAGTATATATAATCAATTGGCATCTTTCGGATGTCATTTCGTGTGTTTCGTTATCTCTCTCGCACTCTCTGATGTAGGTTTGTCGCTCGCTTTCAGGTTTCTCCTCAAACATTTATCTTGTGGCTAAAATAATCTGTGCGTTGGTTTTGGTTTGTTGTTTCTTGTCTCTTTTTCGCATTGTACTGTAGTGTTGTTGTTGTTCTTTTTTGCAATTGTTAACTTTAGCTGCAGATGCAACTGGAGAAGGACGATGATGAGGATGTTTTTGCTACAGCTGCGCTGATAGATAGATGACATTTAGGCTATGGCAGCCGTTAGATAATACAGATCCATTAGCGTCTGAACATTTATGGGCAGACATGAGAGACGATCATGCGTATTGGAATCCAATGCCAGCCAGGAAAGAGCATTATATCCTTCCAGTACAAAGCGTAAAACATCCGCCGTCAGACTGGAATCAAGCGGATGATCATTGGCCGACTGGTGGGCATTGGTCTGATTGAACATGTCATCGGCAATCTGTATACTGGGCACATGCAAATGTAGAGCTGTCTTCAAGAATACAGGGCACACATCCTCCAGATGCGGGCAGGCTGACCAGAACCAGGCTGGCATACGACCCGTTGGTGCTGTCGATACCATATAACCAACCGAAATGGGCTGCTGATTCAAAGATCCAACCTAAAAGCAAATACAATATAGATATAGAAACGTCTATGCTTGTGGCGGCCAGCGCTTACCTCCTCAACTTCCTGGGGTGGACTACATTTAAAATTATTGCCACCGGCACTTGGCCAGCTGCGATTATCCTCCATGCGGCCTGGACTGCCAGTCGGTGACACACGATCCATATGAGCTGCTGGGTTAAATTTAAGTGATGAGATTAAATGAGAACTAGACACAACAACAACTAGATTTTGTACTTACTGTCCCAGAAGATGTCGCCAATATCGGCATCGCTAAACTCTTCATTACCCTCCTCTTCAAATGTGAGAAAATCATCGTCCACGGGGGGTTCATTCTGGAACTGACGAGTAAAGGACTACGGGAAAGAGAAATGTATAGGTATATATGAGATTGATTCAATTGTGGAATTTAGATTCATTTCAATTAACTTACCGCACACACAGCACTGGTGGGAAAGACCAGTATATGTGTACAGGTCACATCCTGTGGAGTGGATAGCGGATTTTGCATTGATATCTGAGAGAATCGTTCATCGGGCGTAAATTGATCCGGCATGACACGCAATTTAGCATCAGGCTCAAGAGTTACCAAGCAGGCACTCAAGATTGTGGGCGGATACATCAAGGTGCATTGTTTGCACATGTCCTTAAATTGCTTAGAGGCTTTCTGCAATTGTTGCTTGCTAAGCAAATAGCTCCAGGACTTTAGCTCGCTATGACCAATGCGACCGATGCGTCCAATGACCAGACGCCACATTTGCGGAGTTTGCGAAATGAGACCCATTATGAAGTCCATTAACTTCTTGAGGGCCACATAGCGCGCCGGTGCTTTGCGTCGCCTCAGACGATTGGGCACATCGATATTGATGCAAACCTTCTCAAGCAGCTCACCGCGTTCATCTGTGGCCGTTGCCAGGAGCCATGCTTGATCCTCGCTCAGGCAATAGTTGCAATACATCACGGAATAACGATGCTCGTTCTGGCCATGCATACTGCCAGCTGCCCTTGAGAAATCCGTCTTGTCGTTCCTCTCGTGCATGGGGGCCAAGACAAAGGGAGCTGTGTACATTTTGTAGGCCTTGCGATTCGGTTCATCCTTGGTTTTCAGGAATGCCTCCATATTGGCAGCAGTTCCAAAACCGGTTAGACTCTTCACCGACTGCGCATGAACGAGATGACGTCGACATTGGGAGAAGATGTTCAGTGCCAGACACTTGATCTCATCGGAGAAACGTTTCCGGTTGCCGCACGGGCCCAGCTCCATAACGGCCTCCAGTGATATAATCTGAATGTTCATCTGCGCACGCACCGAATCTGGAATAACTTTTAGTAGCTCCGCATAGCAGCGTAATAAGGCAATTAGGGCCAGACGTTCCAATTCACAGCTATCTGAGGCAAAGGTGAAAGGATTTACCACATAGAGGACAATTGCCGATGGATTAATGTCCTCCAGTGTCTCGCCCACACCCAGTGGATCGCCGAGAATTAAAGCTGGCTTTGAATCGCCTCCACTTCCATTGGCTCCACCAGCTCCCTTAATATCGGGTTTGGTATCCTGACTGTTGTCCTGTTGTTGCTGACCAGATGACGATGACACAGGTGTCTGTTGTTCCGTCCCCGGCTCAAGTTTGATAGCGGCATCAGTTGGCAGTTCCGTACCAGAAGAGTTACCCAAATGTTGGCCAGATCCTCCTGTCTTGGATGAGCCGCCGCCGCCCATATTGCTGCTGCTGCTGTTACCTTCTGGTGGATTCAGCAGTGTCTTGTCAGTGGCTACGCGACTCAAATAAGGTGCCAATTGATGATGAAAGGCCACCGCATAGCGGCGTATCTGTTCTGCTAATGGTGCATGCTCCAAGGTCCGCAGCCAATCATCCAGCGGTGTGGGACCCTCCCTATCGTTGGGTAAGCCGCTTCGACTGGAGCTGACCTGAAGGATGCCATCCCAGCCACGAATAGGCGTGTGCCTACCCAGTTTGCACATCTCGTACGTACTGCTAAGCTCACGGAAATAAGAGCGGGTACATGATGCCACATGCTCATTATCCGGACAGACCACCAGGTAGACAACATCCCGGGCATAGGAATATGGCTCCAGCAGGAATTTGTCCCAATAGTGTATGGAATGGGGTGCCACCGAAATCCAGTCCTTCTCATAGCCCACCACAACCGATGGTATGGGCTGAGGCTCGCATTGTCCGGATGCCCGGCCAGCCAAACGATGAAATTGTCGCCAGGTGAGTGGTCCACTTACAGTATTATACGAGCTGGCATCCTTGGAGCCGGCCGCACCACCTCGAGATTTGCAGTGAAAGGCATTTTGCAGCATCGGCTGAATGGAGTTCATCGTGCGTACGATTTCCTTATTGCTCCGCGTGAATCCAACTGGCAGATAGGGCCACTTGTGCACTGTGAGTCGGCCACTGCCCAGGATGGCTAATTTTTGACGCAACGCCAGCGGAGCAGCCTGGAATGCAGTCAATTGCTGACTACTACTATGCTGATTGCTACCACCATGGAAGTCCATTATATTGTCCATCCGCTGACTCTCAAAGGCGAGACGTGCCTGCTCCAGGGCCAAGCTGATCACATCGTGGGCATCAATGAATTCCAATACATTGGCTATGGAAGCCATTGAAGCAGCCGGTGCTCCACTATTTCCAAACAGACGTCGTTGCCTAGACATGCGTCGTCGATGCGATTGTACGGCACGATGTACAGAACTGCTGGACGTCTGGATAATCGAGCACTGATCCAGCAGCAGATCGAATATGGCATGGGCCAGTTGCTCAACTTGACCAGTAGTAGCCACGCCCGTTGACTTCTCCAAGGCTGTCGAAGAATTCGTCTCGCCCGGCATGAGTTTGCCCTGTTGGCGGCGGCTCAAACTCTGGATGAGATTTAGCAATGTAGGTTGTTTGTTCTTGCCCGGATCGTCAGCTATGCCCGTTATTTCCAGCTCGTCCTCATAAAAGAGACCGGCGCGATGCGATAGTCGACGATTGACCACAGCACTAAAGCCACAGGTGCAATCAACGGGATCATCGTCTACATAGCCAGTTATATGCGGATTACTGCTGGGTGGAGTGCACGATGACGAGCTGGAGCCTCCATTTGGCCCATGCCCATGCCCAGAGCCAGCTCCGGGCATTGAGGAAGAGGCAGGCGAACCACCAAAGGCACTGATCATCCTTAGACCACCAGCGAACGATGACGATGACGAGGAGCTCGGTCCGTTGAGTAATCTTTGGGCAGATGACGCAGCTGCAGCTGAATTAGCCGTATGGCTGGTAGAGGAATGCGTCGGAAATGGATTGAAACTGCCACCAGGCAATGGTACATAAACACCCGAATCGGCTCCGCGTATGTTGCCAATCTTTTGGGTATCAGCATTACACACACAAACGCTGCTGCTATCGAAGTTATGATCCCGAAATACATTCAAAGCCGTATCATAGAGCAGAATGTTGACCAGAACCGAATTCACCTCGGGTAGCTCCTGCAGTAGACTACTAGATGGGATACTCACTGCTGATGAGCTGCCACTGGCAATGCCCGCATCGCCTGTGTAATGCATCATGCTTAGGTGGGAGTTGCCACTTGCTCCACCGCCAACGGTTGGTCCAGCACCATTTGGTCCATTGCCAGCTCCATGGATTCCCATGCCGCCACCGGCGCCGCCTTGCATATGATGCATGCTGCCCTGCGGCGTATGTGGATGCGGATGTGGCTCCTGTGAGTTGAATTGTTTATTCAAATACGAAGATGTCGATGTGGCCGGACTGACCACAGCCAAATCGTATGGATATGGTGGTGGTGGATGTGTGGGTGTCTGCCTATGCATGGGACTGCTGCGCGGAAAGGGCACGGTACCAACCCCACCAGGTCCAGGTGAAATGGGTGACATTCCGGCACGCATTAGCTGCTGCATCGAGCTGCCTGGCGGTGCTTGGGGGCAATTCAGTTGATTTAACAGCAACTGACTGCCAGCGCTGCTCAGTGGTTGGGGTACTGTTGATGTCGATGGTGATGGCATAGCTGTCGAAGGTGTTCTTGGTGCATTTGACAAAAGAAGCTCTTGTAATTGCTGATGTTTCTGATGAGGGTGGGACGACCCAGCTCCTGCCGACTGTTGTTGTTGCTGCTGGTGTTGTTGCTGCTGCAGATGTTGTTGCTGCTGCTGTTGATGCTGATGCTGATGCATTTGAAGCTGCTGTTGATGCAATTGTATACGCTGCTGGAGAGCCTGATGCTTCTGATGCTGTTGCTGCTGCTGTTGAGCAGCGGCTGCCTTGGCCAACGAAGCGGCTCGAGATTTATGTGTGCTCCAGGTAGGCTTGTAGAAGCAATTGGGTGGAATATTCAAAGCTGGCAGCGTTTGGCTAGGCAAATTGGTGAGTGGGGCATAGCGGGACGAGCCCACAAACTTCTCTTGCTGTGGCGGACGATACACATAGGTCCAATCATCAATGGGCTCTTCCACGGGGCTACCCAATTCCACGTTGTATTCCTGTTTGACCACTTTGAGGACTACACCGCCAACGCCAACCCCGCCGCCACCGCCACCACCGACGGCAACACCACCAACAACACTGGATGAGATGCCAAGGGGCACTAGGGCTGTGGCGGTGGCTGCAGTTGCCGCCACTGCTGGAGTGGCCATAATACTGGTGGTGTCCACACTGAGATCCGTCATTACAACATCTGTCTGGCAGGGGCTCGAATTGGGATGCTGTTGCTCATGGGATGGCGGCGTGGGAAACATTTTTGTTAGATCCTCAGCCTGTATGCTACCCGCTCCAGAATTCGCCAATCCTGCGGCTGCTGCAGCAGCAATCACAACGGCACTAGTTACCGCAGTGCTTCGTTTGAGCTCATCAATGGTATTGGTCACAGTGCTGCATCCTCCATTCGAAGGATTATTGGAATCGGGCGGTGTGTGTATCTGGACACTGCTACATTCGTCATTGGAGCTCGTTTCGAACAACTGTTCCAGATCATTCAATGAGGGATTAAGTCCTTCGGCGGTGAAGAGATTATTGCCACCGCCACTGCTGCTGCCACCCGTATTTGATGATTTGGTTTCCCTACACGATGGTGAAAGCAAACCCGGCTCCGTTTTGATATCCAATCCCTGGAAATAGTTGTTATTGCCATTGTCGGGTTCATCACCACCAGCTCCGCTGCCTCCATTGGCAGAATTGTTGCCGCCGCCACTGCCGATGCCACAACCACCGATGCCGCCATTGCCTGTCCCACTGCCGGCAGTTCCACTAGCACCACCGCCGACACCACCTCCACTTGCACCGCTGCTATTAACAATGCCAACTAAACCATCGTTTGAAGTGCCACTGCCACCGGATATTCCACTGCCTCCGCCAACTGCCGCTTGAAGATCTAAGGAGAGCAACTGGGAGCCATAGACTGAACCGGGTGATGGCATCAATGGCTTGAAATGCGTGTGACCCTCGTATAAGTTTTTCGAATAACGCGGCCTCCGTTGTTTTGAAGGATCCTCCAACTTTGGCCTTTTCACAGCCAGAAAGTCCCTATATAAGAGAAAAAGAGAGAGATATATTAACATTCCATTGGCTCATAAATTGTGAAAGTGCATTCTATACTCACCAGTTTTCTTGAAATCGAAAGTCATAGATCACTTCCTTAAGCCATTCCTCATCGTAATAACTGTCAGGATCCTTTAGCGTCAATTGTGGCGGCTTATAAAGACTTAGCAAATTGTTAATTGCTTCTGTTGTGGATGCGGCAACATTTGTCGAAGACGCTCCAGCTGTTCCGACTGTTCCCGCTGGTCTGCTGCCACCACTCAAGCCCGGTTCCTGTTTGATAACAGAAGCCAGCGATGTACCAGACATTCCTCCAACAGATGCTGTTGACGTCGCCGTTGATGCCTGTTGTTGCATTTCCAACTTTTTCACTGTAATTGTACCACATTGTGCTGCTGTTGTCGCCGCTGTGGCTACTGCCGCTGCTGATGATGCTGATGACGAACCAGATGCCACAGATGGAAGAATATTAGAAACTGCTGTTGTTGCTATTGTTGAAGCTGCTCCACCTGAGGATGCTGTTGTTCCTCCTCCTCCGACGCCGCCGCCTGGTGTATTTGCTGAAGCCGTGGGCGTATTGGGTTGCACACTTCCAGGTCCGCTGAGACTGGGCTGGGATGCTGTACCACCACCACCAGCACCACCTCCGCCTCCTCCACTCGCTGTATGCTCTGTGTAGGAAGGCGGTTCAACACTGGGCGTTTGATGGACATATGGGGAGGCTGTAATGCTCTTATTATCGTGTTGATCTGTGGGCGTTGGAGCTGGTGTATTCTTGTCCAGTAAATGATCAATGGGCGTGGGAGGTTGCTGTAGATTCGGAACTGATGTTGGTGCATGTGGACTCATATTGAGTAGCTATAAAAACACACACACACACAGAAAAATTAAAGACATATTAATAATCAAATTTAATATCGAAAGAGAAATATATATTTAATGGTAGTGGTCCTTCACTTGCACTCACTTGCTCTGCAGGTGGCACAGATGTGGGCTGCGAATGTGCCGAAGTCGGATGCGGTGAGGGTGCCGGCGTGGCGGGTGATCCAACTGAGGCCACTGCTGGCATAGATGAGTCGCCTCCCAGAGAATTGCGCAAGTATTGCGAGGCGCCGCCATGAGGTGTTCCATGTGGTGTGGTGCCACCGATACCGCTGCCGCTTCCAGCATTAGCACCGCCACCAGCCAGATGTCTGTGGCAGAAAGAATTAAACATGTTGCAATTGATTAGAGAAAGTCGCACATTGAAAATACGAGAAAAAAAAGAAACTCTCGTTCAATTAAAAACTAAAAATGTTTTAGTTATGTACAACAAAATGTTCAAAAACTACGAATAATGTAGCTGGCTAAGTAGTATATTTATATATGCACTTGGTTATAAAATTTAGAATTAATCATTAATAATATATTTTTGAGTATTTAACGTAAAAGAAAATTGTTGATTATTAATGTTTTTTGTATATATATTAGGGGCACTTTCCCCCCAAAAGTAAAGAACAAATGGTAAGCGAAACGAAAAAAAAAAAAGAAAAGAAATAAATAAACCACATCCAATAAAAACCATAAGTGAAAAATTAAAGAAAAATAAACCTTTTTGTAGGTGAAACACAATTGTCGAGCATAAAAAAAATATATATATGTATATGTATGTATACATGAATCTAAAAACTATTATATAGCTTTATATATATATATATATATATGTATGTATATAGTATATGCAACCGTTATTTACAATATATCCATACTCAAAAAACAAAAAGGAAAATCAAAACAAATCATAACCAAAAATTCAGCCAAAAAAGAGATGATGAAGGGAGGAGGTTACACCACACGGCGGCTAAACGTGGAGCGGCGGAGTGGGGGAAGTATTCATTCTCAAGAGTTAAGAGTCGAGAGGGATCGATCGAGCGAGCATGCACCAAAACCATATTATTAATTCCCTCGCCAAATGACAAAATGCTCAAGCAGATGGATGAACGACAATGACCACACGGCCATGGCCACGACCAGGGCTACTGAAGGCGACGGTGGTGGACATAAAGGCGTGGTGGAAGATAGATAGGTGTGGAACTATGTGAACTTCCTTTCTTCACTCTAAATGCCAGTAGTCTATTTGAAATGAATCCTTTAGGAATGATTAATATGGAGAAGTGTGTGTGTGTTTGAGTGGGTGTGAACGTGTATAACCAAAAACCGATCTCAATATAATCAAGAGGAAAGGACGACTTTCCTTCTATTCACATAATATTATACCAATTTTATGTAAATAAACAATTTATCCCAATCATCAGAGACACAAGAGCACGATGCACGATTTTATCATGGATAACTAAGTATGTATCTAAATGAACTCTCAATATTTATTTTATTTTTATTCACTTAAAGATCTGTGTTATGATCTGATCCCCACCAACCACTCCTCATTCCTCATTCCAGCTACCCTTGCACCTTTCGTTTATAGATGATATCTGATTGAAATATTTTACCAAACCAAATCAACAAAAACCAAAAAAAAAAAAAAAGGGGGGGAAATCATAAACCAAAATTATGCATTGAGTACAGTTAGAAAAAATTTGCATATAAAAAGGCGGCGTTTGCTTTGCTTTGCGTTGCTGCTGCTGCTAGGCTAAGCTAAGTAGATAGTGTGTGTGTGTGTGTGTGTGTTGGAGTGGGTGTGGGTGTGAAAGATGTGACTGTAGTGGTGGTAGTAGTAGTAGTAGTAGTAGTAGAAATAGTAAGAGTAATAGTAGTAGGTGGACGCTGTTGTTGTGGCTGTTGCTGCTGCTCTACTCCATATGGGCAATGTGTGAGGGAAAATTAATTCGAGAATGGATGTAGTGTGTGTGTGTTGGTCAAACAAAAAGGAGTAAAAAAGAAAAATTAGAAGATTAGGAGGAGCATGTGAGATAGGCGCGCGCATAAAATCATCAACCAACAAATTTTAAATGAAAATTATAAACAAAAATCACAACAGAGCATGGGTGTGGGTGTGTGTGTCTGTGGGAGAGGTAAGTAGTAAATGAAAATGGGAAATAAAAAATAGAAAGGAAGAAGGAGATATTAAGCAGCACAATATTGTTTTTTGTTTTTTGTAATATAAATAAGGACACACGCTCCACACACGACGACGCTCTGGACAGCAACACAAACCTTTGTTTTGGTATATTGGTGTCTGTTGTGTTGTTGTTGTTGATGTTGGTTTTGGGTTTGAACAACGATGACAACGACGACGAGGACGAAGAGGACGACGACGTCAGAATATTGGGTAAACGCTTGTGAAACGGCACAATGTGACGCTTAAGGGCAGTCATCATTGACGAGCAGGAGGAGGAAGAAATGTTGTTGTTGTTGTTGGTGGAAGAGGTGGAATGATGTGATCCTGCTGCTGCTGTTGCTGAAGCTGCCGCCGCCGCTGCTGCTATTACCGCTGCTGAGGATACAGGTGCAGGTGTGCCTGGACGCTGATAATGATGCTGATGGAAAGAGGATTTCATGTTGCCACCACCAGCTGCACGTAAAGCAGGCGACCCCAACGGCTGTTGTTGCTGCTGTTGCTGCTGCTGATGATGATGATGACGCTTACTGCTGCCACCACATTGAGCGCTGAAATTTGTTTTTTTTTTTTTTTGTTTTTTTGGGGGTGGGGCGGGATTTTTTGGTGTTAACATAATTTTTTCAAACATCATTTCAACTGCCTCTCTCTCTCTCTTTCTTACTAATAAATTTAAAGCTGACTGGCTAGACTGAGTATATATATATATATATAATTAAAATAGACACAACTATGTGTCCAAGTCGCATGCATATATGTATAAATATATATATGTTTATATATATTCATATCGACAACAAAAAAGGTAGAGAAAAAATATATAGAACTACGTAGCAGGATTCAATTGTAGGCCTAGGCGCATGCTGTCATCAAAGCGGAAACTTTTTTTGTTTATATATATATATCTCCAAAAGTACATCAAATAATTATATAGTAATTATATGTTTAAAAAAAAAAAAACATATATATATATATATTATATATTAAATAAATAGAACAGTAGTAGGCACTACACGAATCAAAAAGTAAAAACAAAACAAAAAAAAACAAAGAAAAGGAGAAACTGTTTGTCGCGCCTTTGAAATTTTTGTTGTTGTTGTAGTTTGTTGGAAGATTAAGAGGTAAAGAGGCAAAGTCTGACACAATTATCATAACCATAAGATAAGCAATACAATTCAAAAGTTGAGCGAGAACTCTTTTTGGAATTTCAATGGAGCCACACAACAGATTTCCATCCTATCTCCGTCGTTTCCTCAAAAAGGAAAACAAATTTCAACTAGTCATTGAATTCATCAAAGATTTTGATCTCTCACAAATACTTCTAACTATAACAGGATATACAGCAGCCTTTGGCTATTGTTTGGACAACTCTTGGGCAATAAGCTTTGGCCATCTCACTCATTTTCAAGACTCGATAGATTGATTAACAAGTATTACTGACATTTTGACAGCTTAAACTCAATTTAGTCAATCGATTAAATTGAAATTCCATAAAGAGATGACTCAACTTTTCACAGTTTAGTTTGTTCATCCAATGGTTACATACTACTACTCTCCAATAGGAAAAGTATGGCTTTTGTATTTGTATCTAGATATTTTTCAGATGGCTAAAACTTACTTAGTGCATATGCAGGGCGCCTTTTGCATGGGATCCACAAATTTCCAAAGCTTTTGGCGTTGCTGTTGTTGCTGTTGCTGCTGGATTTGCTGTTGAACTAATTGCTTGGAATCGGCTAAAGGTGGTTTATTCTGTTCATCCTCATCGCCGCCACCGCCGATTGAAGCAGATGACGCCGCCGCTGCCGCTGCTGCTGCCGCTGTAGCTGCTGCATCTATTTGCAGTGTATTCATAATGCAATCCTGCCAGGATCGCTCTGGCATTTCGATAGCAGCCGATGGGGGTATATGAGTATTGTTGGTATTGAAGCTGAAACCCGAAGTTGGACGTTGATCGTAGTAGGGTTGAAACGTTAAACGCTCCAAAGCACTGATCGCCTGAGGCGCTGTCGCTTTTCGTGAAGCGATGGCAGCAGCATTGGCGACAGAGACAGTGGAGGCGGAGGAAGCGGCGGAGGTGGCTGAGACATTGTTGTTGTTGTTGTTAGTAGCCAGTGGCATTGCTTGGGAGGAAGCAGCAACAGCAGACGACGACGAGGATACAGCAACTGTTGCTGCTGCTGAGGCAAGAGCAGCTGTCTCGCCGGCTGCAGCCGCCGCTGATGCCGAGCGTGCCTTGTCCAGTTCGGCAAACTCCATCTGCTCCATATCATCCAGATCTGTGACTAGTACATACTTCGTTGGATGATACATCTTATGACCACCTGAAATGATTAAATGCGAATTAGAATCGTGGGTAATCACTTGTGAATAAGTAGATGGATAAATGTGGGCGTCCTTACCCGATACCACTTCCACTACGGGTGGCACATCTGTATTATCCTTATTGCAGAGCGGGAAAAACGATGACCAATCCTCTAGTATCTTCTCGGCCATGGGATCAGTGGCCTTATAACTATTGCCGGTGAGTATAGCAGCTATACCAAAGGGCGCCAACATCACTTTCCTAGCATGAGCTGGTTTGGATGCCTTAGCTGTCTCCCCCATTACTACCAGGGGCCTCTAGTGGTTCAGAATTGGTATTCGGTTCTTGATTTTGTCCCGTTGTTCCGCTAGTTGTGCCATTGCTACCAGGGGATTGAGCACTGCTAGCCGCAGCAAACGCAGTTGCTGCATCAGCTAAATGCTCTTTGGTCAATGGTCGTACAGCGGGATGTTCTCGTAAATCAATGGAGGCACAAACCGTATCCCCATGAACAAAGAACGTAAACGAGAAGGACAAATGTTGCGAGCTGTAAAAAACAAATTTATATATGTTAATAAATCACTTGTTAATAGATAATCATAGAACACAAAATGATTTGTATAAGTATTGATCTGTAACAGGAAGAACGATGCGATTCCATAAGCTTCGATGCAATCGCACAGAGTTCCTTTTATTATTTTCTCTAGGATGCCGTTTTCAATGTCAAACAAATGGTAGCAATTTCCATCATTTGCACCACAGTTTAATTGGCCTCCACCCATAATGGACGGTCTTTTCTTAACTGACTCACCTACGTCCAAACAGACGATCGCTTGAGGTGCAAGGTTGTACAAACCATTTACCAAAACGCACAATGTCCTTGGTGAGCACGAATCTGAGGAGGTAAGGACGAGATTAGATTCTTCGATGTACATGTCTTATTTTTTTAATTCTTATCTTACCTTTCCATGAGATTGTGCAGAGCCTTAAAGAGCAGCGAACGGCACTCATAGGTAAGCTCCCCCTTCCAAGTGCCATTCCAAAGTGGTTGGTTAGCTGTAAATAATAAAAAATTATCGTTATTATTTTGACTAGCAGTAATTAAGGATACATTTATTCTTAACATTAGCCCCACCAAAGAAGACTTTAGATATATTTATTTTATGTATGTATATGACACATCAACGAATTAAGCAAACAATAACAAATAAGAAATAACTCAAATTTCGAAACGATATGTAAATCTGGATCTGGATTTTTGCAATATACGGACGGACGACCGATCATTCTTACAATTGGTATTCAGAATTCTATTGTGGAGTGTTTTTATTTCTTGTTTAACTTTTTTTAATACATATCTAAGTACCTCTCTTAATCTGTATACTTCTATTTTAAAATGCAAAAACTAAACAAACACTAGTCGAACGGTAAAAAAGATGGATCTGTGGGTAATGGTGGGCAAAACTGATATTTAATCTATGCTGTTTAACATTTTTTATAAATATTTTAACTCAAAACTTGTTGCAAACACTTTGGTCCAATTTATTTAGCCATTTAGGGGACTCTTTTCGTTGTGGAAAAAAACAAACTGAATTTCTGAAGAAACATTAACAAAACTGCTGATTCTCTATTTCTGGCCGGACAATAATAATACGCAAAACCATCGTCGTATTCTTCTTCATCTGCCGTCGCATGTAATTCCCCGTCTCCACCATCCTTTGCGGCCAAGCACTAGCCCACCCGTTACCCCTCTAGTGATGGGGGAAAAACGATCGATGCCTCGCGCATGCGTCGGAAACTTAATTTTGTTATTGTTTTGCATTTGAATGACACAAACAATTATCCGGAGAAAAGAAGTGATTGGTGGAAGGGAGGGATGTAAGAGGAGAGAGAGAGAGAGAGAGAGAGAGAGCGGTAAGAACAATAATGGGCGGTTGGAGCGGTTGGGTGGTAGCGCAGAGTATTATACTTTCTACTAATAAGACTAAAATCCGGGCAATCCATATGTGGAACAAGTATGTACATACATATGTGCGTGTATGTACGTATGCAAATGCAACAACATTTGGAAGAAGAAAAAACAACAGAAACATGAGTGGCAAGGAAAGACTGTAAGAGGCTCAACGAATAACCAAGCAAGAAAGAGATAGAAAAGAAAAAGGTGAGGGTGAGGGAAGCAAAAGACTACAAAGTAGGGAAGGGAAATCCAAAGCGGAAGCACAAACAAAATGCCCACTTAAAACAAAAAGGCAACCGCACACACACAACGAGTAAATACATAGTTGTCGTTATGATTGGATGAGAGAGAGAGAAAAGAAATTTTTGGAAAATTCCAAGCATCTCAACACACACAAACAGACACACTCTGGGGCACTGTAAAATAGAGAGAAAGAGAGAGGGAGGGAGAGCCAGAGAGTAAAACATAGAGACCAAGAGAGGAACAGCCACCTACACGCGCTGATGATTTTTACAAGATGCCGAGCAGCTTTTACTTTGCCTTCTTCTCTGTTCCACAACTCCTACTACTCTCCCCCTCATACACTTGCATACATCCTCTCGTTCGCCGCTTTTGACTTAAAAAATGTTGCAAAGATAATTACGTAAAGGTAAACAACATTATAAATAACAAAACAAAACGCCATCTCGAGAGAAACAAATTGAGTTAGAGAGGGAGAGAGAGCAAAGTGAAGAGAGCGCGTGTAAGAGCGAGTAACGAGTAGCTGGCTCTAACATTGCAGCGCCTACTACTGCTGCCTGCTGCTTTGTGGAAATTTATGTTACAACCATTCTTAATGTTCGTGTGTTGTTGTTTTTGTTGTTGTCGGTGCCGCTGCTGCTGCTGCTGTTTTTACAAGCCTGCGTCATTGTGAGTGTGTGTTTTTCCTTTTTGTATATTTTTCTTTCAATGAGATCAGCGCGTAGTTTTTTTTGTCGTCGCCTGCGTCTCCTCCGAGGGCAACGTACGATTATGTATAAGTATTCATGAATGCGTGTCTTTGCATGTGTGCGCGCTTGAGAAGAGCAGAGTCTGGGCCAAAAAGATGAAAAAAAAAGGAATGTTGTAACTCTGCCGGCTGCTTTGGCCTGGTCTGTCTTGGCCTGGCTCTGAGGTCACATACTCTCAGCAGCGTCGGTCGACCAACGGTAAAAGTTCAAAGCTCGCTAAAAGCCCGCAAGGGGTAACATTTATTGCAGCCTCAGCGCTATTCTTTTCTCTATCTTTCTTCACGTCTCGCTCTCTCACTCTTTCTGTGTAGCAAACAAACAAAAGAAGAATCGACAAGCCAAAAGGAAATGGCAAACCAACAACAAGTTCGACAACAAGCACCAGTAACTGAAACTAACTGACTACTGCCCCCAACAATGACGCCAACAATAATAACAACAGCAACAAAACTGGAGAAGCAACAACAATAACATGGAACTTTGTCTACAAGCCCCCCAAAAACACAGGAATCCGAATCGGACGACAACGGCGACTGCTCAATGCAAATTCCAAATACATACATATGTATGTATGGATGTATGTATACATGTATCTCCCTTTTATATAATCGTGTGTGTGTGCGTGCGTGTGCAAGTGTGGGTGTTTTTTTGTAGCACGTGTGGTTTGTGCACATGTTGCTGCTGCTGCCGCCGTCGACGACGACACAACGCTATTGTCTCTTCGCTCAGAGAGAAGCAAAAGAGAGTTGCTGAGAGAGGAGCAATAAAAAAAACACAAAAAAATTGCAGATACTCAGAGAGCCGACATGAAAACTAACGAGTAATATTGTGCAAGTGTGTGTGTGGGAGAGAGTGTATCTATGTATCTGGCTTGAAGCTTTTCGGTTACAAAGAAGATGTGTTGTTTGGAACTAAAAGTGCCGCTAGGCGTGCACTCGCTCACGGCAACAGTGACACTCTCTCTCTCTCTCTCTTCATCACTCTCTGCAGTGGTCTCTCTTGTTGTTGTTTGTGGCCCATATATAAAAAACAAAATGCTATTTTAGGTTAAAAATTTGCTACCACAGCAAAATGACGTGTTAAGAAGAGGCAGGCGACAAATGATGTCCTCTCTCTTTCTCTCTTGCCATCTATTGTTTATACGTGCGCGTTTGTGTGTGTAATAACAGTTTAATAAAGCTGTAATTTACTGAGAAAGAGAGCTAGGTATCTTGAATGAGTGAGTGGTGAACAAGCGAAAGAGAGGGAGACTAAATTTTGCATTGCATGCAACAAGCCAAGGAGAATGGCCAAAAGCAGCAACAAATGTGTTTAATCAAGGTCAATAATCTGCGGCTGCGAAAATTGTTTAATAAGCACAAAGCACATACAACAAAACAGGTAAAAAGAGTCAAGTTAATTCAACCTCACTCACACGCTAGCAAACTCGACTCAAAGAAAATAAATTAAAAAAAGGAAACAAATTCAAAAAAAATTAACAGATAATAAGAAAAAAACACAACAAAAAATAAATTTGCAATAACAACAACAGCAAAGCGCATTGTAATTAAGCTTGCTTGCAAACCAGTTTTAAAGCTCACAAATGAGAGCTGCTAGCAACATCAACAGAGCCGAGAGAGAGCGAAAGCGAGAATTTAGAGAGCCCTTGCTTTACATATACAAATGTTTGCATGTAGTAGAGATACATAAATACAAGGCACATCGTAATTCCACTAGCTCCAATTGTGGAGCACGCACACACACACACACACACAAACAGCCAGAGGCAAACAAAGTGACAGCTGTTTAAGGTAAAATGGCTATGTGGAATACACGACACAGCAGCAGCAGATGGAGATGGAGTATCAGAAGGAGGCGGCAGGCCCAGCAGCAGCTAGCCATCAGAATAACAGTGGGATTTTGTGGCGCCCACATATACGATATGCATATGTGTGTCTAATTGCGTGTGAGAGATGAATGCACCACGCAGGAGAAGGATGGATAAGTTGGTGAAGAAAAGTCAGTCTAACAACTATGTATGTAAATACACACATACATACGTTTGAATTTACATTAAACAGACTCAGTAAAAACAAACGACATCCTCTTCTTTCACTGTGTGAAAAGTTTAACTACGACTTGACATGATGGTGATTGACTAGAACTTTAAATATTTGTATTATTAAATGTGTAGTAACTATTACAAGCCAGACAAATTTTGAACTTATCAAAGTTAAAATAAAATCATTATGTTGTAGTTAACTTATCAACTCTTATGATTCGCATACTAAGTATGTATAAGGGTTTTGTTGGAAGCCGTAGAGTTTATCAAAATATTTCCACTATGTACATACATATGTACTTTCAAATTTGATAACCTAGAAACCACTGTGCCAGCCACTGTATGTTGTGGTGTTGAACTCAACCAAAAACCAAAGTCAGCAACAATAACCAACGCCGCCTTACATCTGGTTTCTCTCCCGTTCTTCTTTTCAGCCTTACTACAAGCCTACTTCTTCTCCCTGACCGGAGCAATAGACACCTCTCTTCAGTTCTCCATCTACCTCCCCTTCCTTATAAGCAAGCAACCCCACATACATACATAAGTATTTCAAAGTTTCATTCACACGCACTCAAACACACAACAATACAAAACACAACTGACACAGACTTTTTTTTTTGCCTGTTTTGTATGTGTGCCCGACGACGCTTCTGTTTGGTGACCAGACCGACAGCCACATAAAGTAAAAGGTGCTATAAAAAGAAAATGAAATGATATTGCGCGAATGAGAGGAGGCAGGCACAGAGTCGTCGAGACAAAGTAATGTCAATGCAATTAGTCAATGTCCTTGCCATTAAGAATCAGGCAAAAACAGCAACAACACCAAAAACATAATGAAAAAAAAAAAACAACAACAAGGCAATGTCGTATAGTCGGGGTCACCAACAATTTCACCACAATTTAACGACGTGCATTCAACTCAAGTCAGAGCGAGCGCGCGAAACAAAAACGTTTATCAACAACCTACACACTCACACACACGCACACACCGACAAACCTAACAGTAAAAAGTAAAATGAAACGCCGCCATGACGTAGGTAGAAAGCGAACGAAGGTTACAACCTGCGGTTACTAATGGAATTTGCCGTAATGTAGTACTAGCTGCTAGCCCCAAAATTCAAATTCTACAATAGTTTTCTTCTTCTTCGTTTCGTTCCTGATGATTGTCGTCGTTGTCGGTCAGAGATAATAGTGTAGTAGTGGCCACACGCAAAAAAAAAAAAAAGACTGATAAGACTCGAGGAGAGACCCGAAGGCCAATCTTGTCAGATGCGACGGCGACCAGAATGGCAGCGGCAGCGGAGCTATTGGTGTGTACGTGTGTGCATACATACATATATTGGCGGAACAACCCTACAAAAGAATTGCCAAAGCGCCCACACACATATCACACAGACATACGGCAGACATACTGACAGACAGACAGACAGAAAAGAGAGACACAGTGAGAGAGCGCAGAAACAAAAAAAAAAGAGCCGACACACACACACACACACAAACGCCAGCCAGTCACTGAGTGAGAGAGAGCAATACTAGCAAACACCCTTTTTGCATAATTAGGCGAGCGAACAAGCAAAGAGAAGAAAGAGAAAAGTTAAGTAGGCGAGAGCGAGAGAGCAGCAGCGCGCTGGGGGCTAGCTAGAAAACATTGCAAATGACAGGTGACGTTTACGCCTACGATTGACGGTCTGAATGTGAGTGACGTTAAAGGCGAATAAATAATAATCATCATCATCATCATCAACAGCAGCAGCATCAGCGGCAATCAAATCTGCTCGCATGTGTTTGTATGTGTGTGTTTTTTTTTTGTATTTTTTTTTTGGTGCGGCGCGCTGCATGAGCTGCGCGGCCTTGAAGTTTTATTAAATTCATCACATTGCACACAAGCGGCGGCGTGTAAAATGTGCAGATGTATGTATGGATGTATCTGTGTGTGTAAATCTCTAGTTGGCTGTGGCTGTGTTTGTATGTGGGTGAGTGTGGAACAGAGTGAGAGAGAACAAATGGGAGAGAGTAAAAGAGTTTGACATGTTTCTTTTTTACGGTTGTTTCCCCCCCTCCACACCAATCGGTTTTTTTTTCTTTCTTTGTGGGTTTGTTTATTTGCTTTTCACTTACCCGCTATTCTCAGTAATTCAGCATCAACCAGATCACTAAGATCAGGCTCTTCTCCATACCAAAATATCCACAGCTCCTTGGCGGCGGCCAACGATAAAGGCGGGTGTACTTTCGTCGATGTGGTAATCTCAAAATTTAAGGCATTCGGATCGGTGTTATCCTGTTTGGTGGATTGCACACGCCGCCACACGCATAGCATATCCGCTTGCATGCATCGTGAATAGGATCGAAGGATTGGATCGGCCAATGGATCGCTAGATGCATTCGGCCGTTCCCCATTAACGAACTTGCGCCATTTTATTCCACACAAATCAGTCTGTAATTGGATAGAAATATTGAGAAATTGTAAAAACGATATTAATTATGATTAAATCATAGGCGAGATAAGGAATCTGACCCCAACCCGATACCCATACCCATTCTACACTCTAATTATATAGATATGGATTGATTGGTAGCCTATCTCTCTCAGTGTGTCGCGATATCTTTATTGCTCGAGGAATTTAAAAGCAATCGCTGGTTAAATCTATAAAGCTTTTGTAATATCAACTGGATATGCACATACATATGTAAACGTAGTATAATTTGAATAAATTTCCTACATATTATTCACCGCATACCCCTCCCCCATATGCTGTACTAAGATGAAATCGGTTTACTTTAATGGGTGAACTTCCGTTAACTTAATCGATCATCGGCATATTAGCTATCACATCACTTATTGACCGACCGTCGCTAATGTCACAATAATTAAATAAACACTTCCCTCTTATGACTCTATCCCTCTCTCTTCCTTTGTATAAATTATCTGAACAAAGTCAATGGCCTTCGCGATTCATAGCGTTACTTTATACAAGTATCCTGCAGTTTAAGCACTAGAAACATTTATTATATCAAAATAAATAACCAAGAATTCATATTTACGCTTTAACAGTCATTAAGATAACAAAAGAGATCTGGCTTTTCTATTTTTACCGTTTCTTCGTTTCCAAATCAGGTGATATTGAGATAATAAGGCTCTAAGTTTTCATCATCGTTCGATCAAACTGCACTCGCGCGCTTTCGCTGCTTTACACATATGCACAGTGTTGCAAAACGCACGCCGCATTCCTTACTACACTTGTAATAACTAAAATAAGCAGCAAAGCAAAGCTTCTTCCTCAATCTCTTTACTAAATTAAGTCTGGCCTGGCTAGCTGAGCTGGCTAACTGGCTTGCTGCTTCTTAGGGTCGTCATCGTCATCGTAGTCGTGTCGTTCTCGTCTTCGCGGCTTCCGTTGAGAGTAAGTGTTGGTCATATGTACATATGTATGTATGTATATATTTATATTTGTATGCGTATACGTATGCAGCTGTTGTTGTTGTTGTTCGTTCATAAGAAACAAGTTGCTTCTGTGTTGCAAACACACAACAAATCAATGAGCAGCAACAATCTTGGCCTAAAAGAGCGGCGCGCGTACGTTTTAACTGAGATAGAGCTAAATAACTGCACCTTACACACACACAACGAGCTAAAACATGCACACACATGTACACAAACACAAAGAGACAGAAACAACAACGACACCAAGAGGTATTCCCCCAAACCACACGAATGGCTGGCTATGGCGGCGGCTACCAATGCCGACTAGCAGCCGATGTAGTTCCCCTACCCCCTCACACTTGCCACTCACTGCTCCCGCCACCGCAGCGAACCGGTCCCACCCGCCCCTCTTCTCTTTTCCCACATTGCGCCGCACCATGGCTCAGCAACAGCAACAACGTCGTCGTTGTCGACGATGCCAAGTCGAGTGTCGTCGGTCGGACGGTCGTATCCCCCCGATACAAATATGTTCCACATTCTTCCGTTTTTGCAATTTTTGTGTGTTTTCATTTTCGCTCTCGTTTTTTGTCTGCCCACCCAACCAACCATCACACACTCGCTAGAGTTGTGCTTTTTTTTTCTTGCTGTGCTGGGCTTTGCGCCTTGTTCTTTTATTTATTGGCTTTTATTTTGGGCTAGCGCCGCTGCCGCCAGAGTCATCGCAGCCGACGCTTGCTATCGCATTATAACCATATTACTACCGTCTTCTTGCACCTCCTTTCCGTCCCTTGCCATAACGCCCGCCAGCCCACCACCTTGGTTAGCATTTCCAGCAGTCGGTCGTTTCTCAACTTTGTTGTAATGCAGTCAGAGTGTTTTTTTTTCCTGATCTGTCTACGTTGTCGTCATTCGTTTGTATCTCTATCTTTATCTTGCATATGTGCGCGCTCGCGTGTGTGTATTTGCAATTTTCATACTCAATCTCCAACACTTGCCATTGCCTTTGGCTTTTATGCTTGAGATATATTTCTTGTTTTTTCTTTTTTGTTTTCCTTTCTTATTTTTCTGCTTTTTGGTGCTGCCTATGGGCCACATTTGCATTGCGAGTGTATTGTGAGAGTGCTCTCTTTTACTCTCTTTCTCTCTCTCTCATCATCTCTGCCTCCTTGTGAATGTGTTGTGTATATCTGTATTGGTGTATGTTATCATTCCGACATGCTTTACTTGTGTTTGTTCACGCGCGCGTGCCTCTCAAGTTCAAGCTCCCTCTCTCTCTCTCACACACACACATACTTGCCTCTCCCTCTCTTTCACATTGGTGTCGTTGGCTATTGCTCTCCTTCTATCTCTCAAAGAAAGTTTCGCGCGTTTGTTATTGTTTCGTTATTTCGTATATGCCGCATTCGTTGGCGTCGCCATCGGCATCGGCCTCTGCCTCCACTAGTGGAGCGAAGCGGGTATTTGGGACGACTGGATATACATAGGAGAGTGTGTAGGGGGAAGAAGAGCGCGGGGGTTGGCCGCGAGTGGAGCACGTTGACTTATACGCATTGTCGTCGTCATTGTCAGTTTTTCCACTGTGCGGCAGTCCGCGTTTGGTTGGTTTTTTTGCCTTTGCTTGTCGCTGCTACTTCAAGATTCATTAAAGAAATATGCCACCTTATGGTGGAAAGGCAGAAAGAAGAAACTAGTTGAAGAACCTGTTATGTGAACGGACGGACGACAACAAGCGAGCAACTACTAACGAACCAGTGTTGCCAAGAAACTAACTATTATATTCACTCACTACTTAAAAATAGCTCAACAAATATAACAATTCACTTTATAAATAGCCGAACTAACTATACAACACAAGACGACTAATAACAACAAGTTTGAAATCATTTTACAATTGAAGGAATTCTCCTTCTCCAGAATCGCCAAAGCTAAACAAAACAAGACATTGTGTCTCTTCATGTCAACAGTTGTTTTTTTTTTTTATTTGCTTCATACCCTGTTGCTGTTTTAACGGTAAACAAAGAGTATATATGACAAACGCGCCGCCCCCTCTCGTTCTACAACATACAGACAGACAGACGACATAAGTTCAGTTCATTTACCCCAAAAAAGTTAATCATTTAAATAAATAGAATGGTTAAACTTTCACTAAAAACCCTTTAATTTGTTTTTTTTTGTAATCCTTTGCTTCACTATAATCAACAGGCAGCATATGTAATGTAAATTAGAGTTTATGATATGATGTTTTTGTTCCTTTGAGTTTTGGTAGATAAAAAAGTTTGATAATAAGTAGGAATCAACCTGTTGAAATCAAGGCACACGCACGCCGCCAATCTCTAAATAATCAGTAAAAAATGCATTTTACGTCAAACGTTTCTCGTTGTGTTTTGGTTTAAAACGCCGGTAAAAATTGGACAATCCAGTGCCGAGAAGATCGATTCATCGTTGAAGTTTTACGACATCATTATGAATTGATTTTGTGATTAAAAATCAATAACATTGTAAAGGAATTGTAGTCTCACACACACACACACACACACATATGTACCAACAAGTGTAAGTTAAGGTGATAGATCATCCATTTTCAAACGAAAATCCACCTCAACCCCCACCCCACCCACAAAAACCGGTGGCAGTTAGATCGCAATTCTGTCACTGACCTACATATAATTTTCTATAAAGATTTTCTTATGTGTATTGTATGTATATATTTTGTATATATGTATATATACAAAATATATACATACATATGTATGTATTTGTATGTATATTTGCTATTATTGCTTACCAAGGCATAGAAGTTTGTATGGCAATCCTCCAAACTTGCGCCGTTTGTCTGATGATTTTGATGCGTCATAGTTCTTGGCTTGTTTTATTTAAACAACAGCAGCACCTCATTTTCTCAAGTTTTTTTTTTTTGGATTGATTTCGATTGCTTTGTGGTTTTTGTTGTTGTTATAGTTGTAGTTAAAGTTGATGTTGGTGTTACAGCTGTTGTTGTTGTTGTTTTTGATGCAATTGTAGTTGTTGTAGTTGCTGCTGTTTAACAAATATTTCGCACATTTGTTGTTGATTTTCTTTTTGTTGTTGTATATTTTATTGATTCATGTAGAAGACACACATGCACACACACACAGAGACGACGACGACAGAAGAAAGAAGAGGAGCAATATTGTAGTAGGAGGTTTTTAACGGGGACAGGGAATACTAGGGCAGGGGGAAAACAAACACACAGATACACAAATGGGGCTCTGATGCTTCTCTTCTTTTTCTTCTTCTTTTTGTTTTTCTTGTTGGTTTTGCTTTTACTTGTTGTTGCTAGTTGAATTAGGTTTTTCTTTCTTTCTTTGATTTTATAATTAAAATAAATTTTTGCTTTGGCAACAAAATACACCACGCACTGCAGCAGTTTTCATTTTGCTGTTGTTACTACAATAAAAAAAAGACAAAAAAATAATGAAAAAAAAACAATAATAATTTAGATTTCGAAATCGTTGAGAGTCAGCAACCACCGAGAGCCGACGGAGAGAGCGATGGTGTGTAGGTAAAACAACGGCAAATTGCACTCACACACATACACACACACATGCATAGACACACATTAGTGGGGAGAGAGAGAGCGAGTATTTTTCTTATTGTTTTTTATTTGTTGCTGCTGCTAGCCTCTGCTGCTGGTTTTCTCACTCACATACACTATTACAGGGGTGGATCGTTCATATGATTCAGAGAGATAGAGAGCGAGCGAACGAGCGAGTTTTTGTGGAGAGCGTCGCGCACACATCGAAATTAACTTTTTTTCCTTTTTCAAGGCAGAGACAGACGTGATGGCAAACAAGAGCGAGACCAAGCGAGTCACATACAAGCACAAATACATGTACGCACACACTCACACACAGAGACATCGACACCGACGCACAACGACGACGACGACGATGAAAGTCGTTGAGTTTTTCGTTAATCGTTGATGTAGACAAAAAATAAAATAGGTAGTTTTTTTCCTTCTTGCCTTTTTTTCTTTCTTTTTTTTTTTTACTTTTATTTGCGGCGACAGTTTAGTCAAATTGTTCATTTGTTCACCCCAGGCGGTTGTTGTCCGTCTCCCCCTCACTAACACGGCGCTGCTTGCTGCTGCTTGTCGCCATTTGTGTTTTGTTCACTTTCCAGCATCTTCTTTAATTTTTCTGTATTCGAATTTTCTTTTTTAATAAATATTGTTTAAAAACAAAAAAAAAAAAATAAAAGGCAAAAAAAGACTAGCGAAGCAGCAGATGAGTAATAAAGTTTGTTCACACACACACACACTCACACAGAGAGACAAATGTACTCGCACACACAGTTGAGAAGGGAGACTCGATTAATTTTGCTTTGCACTTTACACGGTCGCGAAAAGTATTTGGAGAGGGAAAAATCGAATATAACGAACCCTTTTCTTTTTTATTGTTGAAAGTGAATTAGATTTGGTTATTGCGTATTTGTTACATTTTAATTATTTATACTTTATTACTCAATGTATACGTATGTATGTGTATATACACTTTATTTCTTCTTTTTTCGCACAACACCGCACAGCACAAATGACGAGTCAGAAAATTTTAAACCGACTGTTTCTGCTGCTGCTGCTACTACTGCTGCTGCTGGCTGGCTCTGGCAACGGGCACAGCAAAAGCAAACGACGACGACGCGACATCGCCACACACAATGGAAATTTTGCTCGCCTAGCTTTGCTTTTGCTTGGTGGGAACCAGCGAGTAACGAGAGAAAGAAGATTTGTCAGTTCATGGGAGAGAGCTCTAGCGAATAGCGGCTTTTGCTCTTTTCTGCCAACTGAGAGAAATGTAGAGACAGAGAGCAAGCAAGCGAGCAGGCAAGCAGAGGGAGTGTGTGTTGTGAGTGAGCTACCAAACAAGTTTTTGAATGCTAGTGTGCGTGTGCATGGCGGCATCGGCGTCCACATCGGGTGTCTCTCTCCTCATACGCACCACTCGCTCTCTTTCTCTCTCTCTCTCTCGCTTGCATGCATCTCAAATCTTGTGTTGTTTAGGGATGGATGCAACCCAGATCGATTTTGAGACCCCAACCGAAGTTTTAATTTCAGATTCAGATTTTAATGATTTTGCCTTTCGATATTTCTCGAAACAAATTTCGGATAAATTACCACAAAAAAAAAAAAAAAAAAAAAAAAAGAAATCATAATTTATGCACTATACAACACTGCACAAATACACATGCAGACACACACACACACACTCACACGAGCAAAGGCAAGTAGAGGCAGAATTCCTCTCACAACAGCAGCAGCAACCACTTTCGTAGGTTTTCTTTCGCCCCATTCCGTTCCCATTTTCTCTGTAGTAATGTTCCATACAAACACATACAAAGACAAATGTTTGTATGTGAATTTTGATTTCTTAGGTACTCTCAAAATAGCCGTTCAATAGATCTAGATTGTTTCCGTTTATTGTAGCCACTTTCCTTTTGTTCTTATTCTTATTCCTGCTCCTTTCTCTTTAGGTCTTGGAACACACGCATACACACACGCAAACACACACACACACATATAAACCATCGCCCGTCAATTGCTGCGGAAATATTTAAATGCTCGCTTTGAACCACTAATTTTATTTTCTCTTGCTTTGATTAAGAAATCCGAATTGTTTGTCAAAACAAAGAAATTCATATTGGTTTGTTTTAATTTGATTTTAATATTAATTGTCGTTTGTTTTGATCAAGAATACATTTTTGTTTGGATAAGGATTTTCACACAAGTTTGCAATTTTTGTAACTCAGGTATTTCTGTGTGTTTCTGGTATTTTTTTGGGTTTCTGGTATTTATATGTCGTTTTTGGTATTTTCGGTATGTTCTTTCTGCTTGCGTGGAAATACAGGGAATGTTGGCCAAGCCACTGTTTAAATCCAGCAGAGATGCCAATTGGCCAAAAACAGCGGCAACATTTGAATTAATTTACCAGGGCTGCGACTCATTTATTACAAACTCTAAATTCTTGCGTGTTATGCAGCCCTGTTACCAAAACCTGTTATGGCAACCCGAAATTCCATGTTAAAGCGTGGGGCAATAAAAATAAACAAAACGGCGGCTCCACTGCAAACAACTATTGTAAAAGTGGGCCGCCGCCGCCGCCAAGGGAAGAAGCAGCAGCAACAACAACAAAGACAAAAGCAGAAGCTAAAGCAGCGGCATCGACAGCAAGACAGGTGAAGGTGAGAGCAGTGGCGTCGAACATCAGCAACGGCGACGTTGACGTCCAAGTTGGAGCTTGAAGATTTCACTTTTCTACAAGGCAAGCGACGAAGCAGTTCAGCCAAGCGCAGCCAAGCCAAGATTAACGAATTCTTCCACTTGGATATAAATATATACAAAGTTTTGTAATTAGTAAATTCAATCGATCCCCCTTCAAATAGAAAGCAAAAATGTATAGGATTATGCAACAACTGAGCCAAAGGATGTCCCATGGAGAGAGCCTAAGCCTGATGCAAAAACGTTATCTGGCACTGGCGGCGCCTGCGCTGAAAACTTTCACTTTGCAGCAGCAGAAACAGCAACAACAACAACATCGCTGGACAGCAACGTCAACCATAAGTAGCAGACAGCAGCAACAGGTGACTACGCCACCGCCTCGACACGATTGGAATAGGGCTGTCAGTGAGGCAGAACGCATAGTTGGATATCCCACATCGTTTCTAAGTCTTCGCTGGCTCCTTAGCGATGAGATAGCCAATGTTGCATTGCATTTGCGCAAACTGGTGGGTAGTGCCCATCCACTGATGAAGACCGCCAAGTAAATAGCCATCAAATTCCATTCCACAGCATCGGGACCGAGTTTTAGTAAAATTTATGAATTTTATTCATTTCAGACATCTCCTTTATAATGGCAAAAATACGATGCAGGCATGGGGTTTAATTGTTCTACTCGTATCCAAGGCAGCAGGACATGCCCCCAGCATACCGGATGTGGAGCAGGATAAGAGCGCCGGGGTTCTACATTCTCAACGTGCTTTGGCCGAAGTCACTGAAATGATTCGAATATCTCATCTAGTGCATAATGTGAGTTTTAATTTTTCAAATTTTCGTATTTAACCGACTGAAGCTCAAGTCAATGATTTGATTTCAGAGCGTAGTTAATCTACAGGCCAGCACGGAAGCTGGCCAGGATGTGGCCACCTATGATGATATGTCGTTTGGCAATAAAATTGGCCTTCTCACTGGTGACTATTTATTGGGTCATTCTAGTGCCGAGTTGGCCAATTTGCGTAACCAAGAGGTCGTGGAACTAATCTCGTCGGCTGTACGTGATTTTTCCGAATCCGAATTCATTGGCGAACGCGATGAGCAAAACAATCCATTGCCCTATAAGCCGGGCACCTTCCAGCGCCCATCGTTGAATGTTGGCGTCGATTTTAACGAGCATGATGTCATGACACCCATGCCGATTGCCCAGGTTTTGGGCAATCCCGAACAGGAATGGGAATGTAGAAATATTTTAAATGCCGGCAGCCTTCTAGGCAAATCCTGTCAAGCATCACTTAAACTGGCTGGTCAGAGTGAAGAGCTACAGCGACATGCATATCGCTTTGGCAAGCATTTGGCCATGGCTTGGCAGGCTTGCTTAGATGCTGAGCCCTTCCAGTGTTCCACATTGCCTTTGGATGCCACATTCAGTTTGGTGAGTGCTCCGGTATTGTTCCATTTGGAACATGATCCCAGCTTGTATGCCCAACTAGAGAAGGGCAAACAGTCTGTGGAGAATATTGACTATGATCAGATTCATAAGGCTATACTAGCTGGTCCTGCCCTGGCCAAGACCAAGGAGCTGCAACGTAAGCATACGGCAGCTGCTCTTGCGGTGCTTCAGCATTTTCCAGCCACAGATGCTCGACAGGCATTGGAGAATATCATACTAGCCATGCAGGATCTGTGATGGTTGTTGATGGTCGTCAATTTGCGGGTAATTGGGTTTTAGCATAGTAAACAACTTTTTTTTAAGAATCTTTTTGAATATTTAAATAAAATATAAGATTGTTAAAAAAATTCAACTAAACTTTAAAGTCAATTATGAAAATTCACATGAATTTCTTTAAAAGCGAGAATTAGCATTCGCTTAAACTGATTTAAAATTCCAATATTAAAGCAAATAATAATCTAATAATCTATTTTAATTTGTATTCCATTTATTCAGCTAGCTACATACATATGTACAAAAAAAAAAAGGGGGATTATCTATCGTGAGGTAATCTTCATCAGCACTAGTTGTGGGCAGCGTTCGTATTCAAAGTATTGGGGAAAATCCAATGGAAGGTGCTCTATAATCCATGGCTTTGACCTTGTCTGTGCGACAAAATATTCGTACATGGGTGCCACAGAATCACAATCGGCAAATGTGAATACATAGCGCTTCTCCAAGGCCACATAGAATGTCTTTTTATTGTCTTTTTTTAGCATCTCATCGATGACCCGTATGAAGGCATCCGTCAAGGTGTCATCGTATATGACATCGGCTGCCAATATGATATCGCTGGCATCTATGGCTTTAAGTAATTGGTCAGTTTGCTCTTCCTTGGGTGTGAGAAAGTTGAATTCCATTACTTTCACTTGACCTTGACCTTGACCATGGAGCAATTTGAGATTCCTTTGCACATTGCCGCTTATAAGTTGAAGAATGCAACCCAAATCGACATCGGTGCAATAAACCTGCCCCGCATTGTGGATGGCGGCTGCTATACTAGTTAGGCCAACGCCAGCTCCCAGCTCCATTATCGTCCGGCCAGCCAAGGACTCGCGCCGATGGAATAGATAATCCGCCAGGAGCAGAGCACCTCGCCATACTTGCAGGCCCACCAATTTTAATTCGGTTGCCACGGAATGTTCAAGTTCAATGACGCCTCGCCGGGGACGGTCAACATCCAGATCTCCATCCTTGTCAATAATGCTGCTCAATGAATTATCCTGCTTTTTCCCAGTTTCCGGATAACGGAAACGAAACTTGGACACCACTTTCTGGCCATCCTCTGTCCGAGTTGGTTGATAATTGGTCTCACTGTAGATCTCCGAGCTGACCGTGTACATTATTAGAAGACAGTTATATCATTATGAATATATACATAGGCCTTTTGCCAAATTCGGAGGTCTCTCTCTTGGCCCTAGGTCGCCTAGACCCTGGGCAACAAGTGTGACCAGCCAACCATAATTTGAATTCGGTGTCCGTTGCAAAATAACGTACACAGTGGTGTGTAGCAATGAAAAACTAAATCAATTGTTGGACAAAAAATCTTTGACATGGAAACAAATCGTTTTAGAAACAACAAAAATTAATTGAATACGTTTGAATTAAAAAAATATATACAGTTTCTGATTATCCGGGAAGGTCGCGACCAGAGCCATCACGGAAAATCGAAAAACCCGGTAAATCGAGATCAAAATGTTCTAATGGGCTTTTGGGCGAGTCAAAACATGCAACCCCATGTATGGAAGTGCATTTGGGATTATTTGTCTATTTTACATTGTTTTCGAATTAGTCAATTTTTTAACGGGACTATCCCAATTGATTGTTTCTTTTTCTAATCATCTTGCTCCAATGTGTATTGGCAACAAGTTTAGTGTTGAGCACAGCTGACTGGCCTCGCAGCGATTTGCAACACTACCTCTAAAGCGTGCATCTTGTCTGGCAAGCGATGGAAGTCGAAGATGAGGAAGATCCCATTGTTGAGGAGGTAAGTTGGCCATTTATGATTATTTGATGTAGCAGCAATTAAAGTTCTTTTGAAATTACATACCCAGATCCCAGTGTTCCTGTCGAAAAATCTACAGGGCAACCTCTATCTCTTCCAATATCCAACCAAAACGGAATTGCCAAATCATGACGACGCGGTGGTCGTTAATTGCTGTGTAAAACCCTTCACCCAGGAGGTGAAGGTGGACTTTGGTTTGAACATAGAATCCAAGCACTATGACAGCTTTAAGGCTGAGCAATTCGCCGTGGCCGCCGATGGCAAGAATACATACGGAACTGGACCGGCAAAGGCCACCGAGAGGCCAACATATAAACGTGGCATAATGGACAAACAGGCATTTACCAGCACTCGCTCCCTGACAGACATTTCGAAATACATTGTGGGCATATATGCGGACAAGGAGGTCCATTTGTCGCCACTGGCATCGATTGTTCAGCTGCGACCTGCTCTAAATCATTTTGACAAGGACGACAAACGTCGAAAGGCCGAGCAAAAGGCCCAGTCAGACGATGTCGACGAAGAGGAGGTGCTACAACAAGTGACAGTCAAATTCGCACGTGGTCCTGGGGCGGCTGCTGCCAAGAAGACCAAGGAACAACGCGGGGGCACCTACAACAGTTTCGTGCAACGGATTATGGACGAACCATGGTGCGAAACGTTCTGGCATCCCCGGAACTCATCGACTGCGGAAATCGAACGGCACAAATTGTATGCAACCAATCATCAGGCCAATCAATCGTTGGCCCTTAATGCCAATGAATACCTGAGGAAACTCTTGCCCCATGATGAGCAAGTGCAGCAAGTGAACACGATGATGATGGCCCATCCAGTATATAATAAGGCAATGCTTAAGACGATGCCATTGTTGGAGCAATTGCGTGTCCTGCTCAAAGATGCTCGCATGTTATCGTTCAGTGATTTGATGAAGGTTCTCAGTGAACATGTCGATCCTCAGGTCACAGCCGATAAAGTGCTAGCCCTGTTGCCGCAAGTGGGCATATTGCTTCATGGCAATTGGGTTCCCAGATCGGAAGTGGTCTATCCTGAGAAAATGCTCTCACATGCCAATGGTGCGACTGCCGAGCAAATGATACGGGCACGAGATTATATAGTAAGTTCATTAGGTTGAAACACCATTTGTTATAGAGAGTAATATGCCTTTCATTTTCCAAATGCAGCTCTTTCGGTTCTCTCGGACTGCTTGCCTATATCGTACTCAGGTAATGGCCGCCGTTCAGTTGCCTTCAGCGGAAACATTGGATGTACTTCGCACTGTGGCCCGTGTGAATGCCACAAAACGCTGGGAGCTACTTGTACCACCCGATAAGGAGTTCGAGCAGAAACATCAAGATCTAGTGCAGCGCCAGGAATTGCATTGGCGAGCCTCTGAGCAGCTCTACAATGAAATGGACTGGGCTAAAGAGACAAAACGGGTACGCAAACGTTCCACACGCAAAAGTGAATCCCAATCTACCACAATGCCGCCGCCTGCACTCAACCCCAACTCCTTAGCAGATGCCTAGCACTTAGTTAGAATATATACACATATATATATATATTAAATTAAATAAAGATCCAAATGATTTATTTTGTAAGATATTTTGTAATAGTTGTACACAAATCATCTCGATTGCTTTTGGTCACTTGATAGATAACAGATCCAGTTTGTTGCTTCAGTTGCTCCACCATAGGTAGCGGCTGTCTCTGTTGGGGTAAGGTGGCCACCAAAGGTACTTGGCAAAGAATTAGCTTTTGGAGAGCAGATTCAAAGGATTTGCTGCACAATTCCATTTTGCCCACTTCATCAATAATCCACAAAGATGCCGGCGGCAGCTCCTTATCACCATTATTTATCTCAAGAATGGGCAAAATTAGATTTTCAAATTCTTTGACATACACGGAATATTTGCCCACTTTGGGACACCGTAAATTCTGGCCTTCTTGTGCCGACTTCTCCCGTGCCAGTCTGCCACGTTGTCCCGCCAGTGTGACTACATCAAAACCAATGCGCTGATGGTTTTCATCCCGGACTTCTTCGGTATAGAATCCCTGCAGTTTTATTTCTCTGGAAAGTTTTGTACAGATTTTGCGCACCAAAGTGGTCTTGCCCACACCTGCAAGGATTACGAATCAAAACCAAATTGCAGACAGAATGAAGTGGATTACCTGGCGTTCCAGTAATTAGAACAATTCCAGTGGAATTAGCCATAAGCCGGTTTGTCTTTACCTGGAGGATGCGTAATCAGCTGTTTATGACCCGGCACAGTGGTATAAGTAAGAAGAATATGTTCTCAAAATTGAGTTCGAAAACCTGCTTTGGGTCTCCAATAATCCAGATTTTCGAACCAAAAATATATTTGACATTATTATCGAGCGTTAACAAAATTACACAACAGCTTGCTTATAGACAAATCAGACTGTGCAAAAAAAGGCTAAAAGAGATAGGTATATAAATATCAACACAAATAAATGTATGCCATCTCCCTCATTCTTATGCCAATCTGAATGTGTCCCTTTCGATTTCATGAGAAAGTTTCTGTTAAGGAATTTTCGAATCGATTACCGAAAACGAATTTACCGTTTTCACACATTGTAAATAACGGCACCCCAATGAGACACCACCTAGCGGTCAATATTTTAAGCACTTCTATATTTTTTTTTCGAAAACGATTATAATACTGAAAATTGACTTAAATGAAACAAACTTTATAGATTGACTTGAGTTTTTTGAATTGGAGTTTTCTTTTTTTATTTACAAATGCAGTATGTACAGATTTTGGACACTAATTTTAAGTAAATATAGTTTGGGTTCTTAAATCTAATTATTTACACACATACATACATATATTTTAAAAATAATTAATAGAAATTTATAAATTAATTAAATTCTATTCGAAGTAGATCGAATATATAAATGTAACTCTTACAACTCTTATTAACAATTTATCATAACATTGATTGTGTTTTTTTTTTTTTTTGTATACAGACACATATGGGATATATCTACATAGTATGTATGTATAGGAGATACAGAATTTCAGGCAGTCATTTAGATTTTGGCTAGAAATTGGTGTACCACTTCTCTGCAAGGGCTTTAATTAAATTGGAATTCATACAGTCATTTCCTTCCTTTTTTGGATGCGTTTACGGAACACTTTTACCATATTTTAATTCCAGTTCGTATTTGACCAAACGTTCCTTTTGCTCTAAATCTAGTTTCTTTAGCACATATTCTTGTCGACTTCGCTCACGATCAAGCTCAAATTTCTTCTCATCGAGCTCCAGTCTTTTGGCTTCCATTTGCAGTTTTTGATGCTCCAGCTCTTTGGTCCAATTGAGTTCCTCCCGTTTTAATTGCAAATAATCCTGACGATACAGATACGAATTGGGCGTTAGTTCTGCATCGTGTTTATCATTGATTTTCGGTTTCTGTTCAAATTCCGAACGTGTTGAGGTATCCGGCGTATGCGAGGGCCATTGGGAATCATTATAGTACGTTTGTGTATCCTCTTCCAATTCCACCTGAGCCATATTGACAACATCTACCTCATCGTGCAGGTCCATTGCTGCTCTAGGCTTTGGTTTCTTGCCATTTCTTTCCGGCTCCTCAATAACCAAATCATTGTGCCATCGCCTGATGTGACTGGTTAGATTTGAACCATGATTGCCCTTTAAATTGAAAGTATTGTTTATCCAAATTTTTAAATGCAACAAAATGTTTCCATTCTCTGTTTACCATAATATGATGACCGCATTGTCTGTTATCCTTTTCGACCATACAGGTGCTTGTATTTGTCTGTGAGTCGAATGTAAAGTATTTCCTGTATACGTTTGACTTTGGTCGTGGCATTTTGAGCTTTTGTTCCAGTTAAAAATTAAATACAATTATTCTTAAATTATAACAAAGTAATTACGAAAATATAATCCAGCTAACAAAGTTTTTTAAGCGCTGGTCACACTACACTTGCGATAAAGTCGGTGAAAATATCGATATATTTCGATTTATCGCTGGTCGACAGTGTTGCCAAGAAAAACAAAAAGTTGCGGCGAGAGGGCAGAAAGTTACGGCGAGAGGGCAAAAAGTTGCAGCGAGAGGGCAAAACATTGCGGCGAATATTCATTTTTTTTTACGGCTTGGGCGAATTCGGCGCGCCGAGCGAATTTATTTCGCCATGTTGTTGTTATTGTTGTTTTTGTTTTCAAAGTGAGCGGGTGTCGCGCGTGAAACTAAACAGAAAATATATCAACTTTTTATCAAAACGTAACGAAAACCGAAGAGAAGTGCATTCAAAATCAGTTGGTATTATTTTTACCCTCTTTAAATTAATTTTTTTGATAATTTTTGTTTATTGTTTGATTAATTAAAGTGTTGTTGTTGTGGCGCTCCTGTTTGGTGCATTGCGAGTGCGTGGCCGCCAGGGCTAGTGTGGAGTCTCCGCGTTGTCGCTGTGTCGGTGTGTAAGTGCAGTGCGCGTGTGTGTTGTGCTCCCAAAGAATATGCAAAGCAAAAAAGTGTAAAGTGAATCAACTGGATTATTATTATTAACAAAATCACACAATACACAAAGATGTCGGAAATATCACCGGAATCCGACCTGTTGCATCAAAGAACTCAATCGTTGCTTATAGCCAGCTCCATGTTGATGGTGGACACTGGCGTTGGTGTGAGTGTGGGTGGTGCAACAGCCACAGGACAGCAAGCAACAACTGGCGGAGGATCAGTTTGTCTCAATGTCGAGGACCTGCTGAGAGAGAATAATGCACTGCATACAAAGATTAAGGAGTTGAGCATTGAACGTGATCGCTTGCTATGCGAAGTTTCCAATTTGCGTTTGGAACTGGATATGTCGGAGCTGAAACGTCTGCCCTTGGAATTGGATGGCGGCTATGAAGGGTGAGTGCAAGTTCCTTTTTTCTGTTTTTCCATTCGCTGTGTCAGCGATGGGGGGAATGGGCAGAGAATTAAGAGGGGGGACTGAGTCATAAGGGGCAGCTGCTGCAGGCTAAATAAGTCGTCTGGTTTTCCTGTTTTTTCTTAAATATTTTTGCAACCCCTTTTTTGCTCTTGTTATTGTTGTTATTGTTGCCCCGGCTACCTGTGCCTTTTACCTGAGAGAATGCTAATCGACACAGGACAGTGTCGTCCATAATATGAAACCACCTCTGATCGCTTTTATAAAAGAGACTTCATTGGTTTTTCCTTTCTATTGCGTTTTTTTTTTTGCACTCTCTGACTCATTTTCTCCTTCCTTCTTTCGTTGCCTCTCTCCACCACCTCCCCACCAGCCACAAAATGCTTATCACAAATACATATATTTTTCTGTTACTATTTGTTTTGGGTTTTTTCATTATCAATTTGAGTTTATTTTTTTTTTTTTTTTTTTTTGGTTTTTTTCGTTTTTTACCTTGCCGATAGAATATATTGTTGTTGTTCTTCTTCTTCTTGGAGGTAGATAAGAATTAACGACCACGAAAAATGCACGGAAATTCAATGTTAAGTACAATTGATAGATAGAGTTCTCCTCTATGTATGATTAACACGAAATCCAAAAAGCAAATAAGCAAAGTGCGCAAGATAATATGAATTTTCTATACATGTACATACGTATATGTATGTATGTAACTACATAAATATATCGACCAACTAACTAACTAAAATGCAAAAGACCAAAGAATTAACCAAGAACGAAACTGAAATAGACAACACCAACAAAAACAACAATACAAAATGAGAAAGAGAAACCAGAATTACCGTAAGCACCAAGAGAAAATTTTCGACTTTTTAATACCCTACAAATTGAAAATTATCATAAATTATTTCAATTTATAATGTCGCCTTTTAGGTCCGCTATTCATATTTTATGTTATCGAAGAAATGAGTGAGTTATTGAGTTCTTAACCGCATTTATTTAGTGCCGGATTAGCCATATAGCAGCATAAGCATAATGCTATGGGGACCGCGATTTGAGGGCGCTGTGAAAGGTATATACATAGTTATAGTTCCAAGCAAAATCCGTAAATTGATTAAAATTAAATTTAGAAAATTCTCAAAATTCCTAAAAACTCCTAACTTTACAAATCGTTGAAAGTTATATCTTATTTAATGCTTTTAAATTCAATTTGATTGTAAAAATGTCGATAAACTAGTCTATTTTTTGAATATTTGAAAAGGCATATATATATTTTCAAGTTAGAATAATGTCTTTCAATCCGAACTAAATATTTTGCCACTTCGCAAAAAATTATAATGATTTATATATATATTTTTAAACTTGTTGAACTAATTTTGTTGAAATATCCAAATATTTAATGCCATTTTAAAATATGTATGATAAATTGGTCGAATCAAAAGCATAAATTATTTTATATTTATGTATATATTTTAATTCAATTTTTGAGATCTTGTGAATTCCGTATAGAGGAGGTATTAGGATTTGTCTATCCTATATATGTACATATGTAAATGTAGAAAGAATTTTGTTTTATTTGTTTCGCATTCTTTCCTCTCTCTATATTTGTCTATATAAAAAAAGCACAGCTCAATTAGATATTAAAGTGGAAGGATCCACAGATATTATTTACATATGTATGTATGTACATACATATATGCCTGAAAGCATGATGTGTATGGTGGTTTTATATTGATAATTATTGGCTACATTTTACCTATTCTAATATGCCCAGAGAGTTTTTTACCTAAAGGGGTGAAGGGTAACCGAAACTTAAAAATATCGTATACGGATTTATGTTTGGTTTTGTTTTTGTTTTCTGTTGGTTTTGCATGCGGTCATGCCCAGTGAAGCCCCCCATTTATGCGCAAATAAATAAATATATATACATACATACATATAAGCGCAGTTATTTCTTACCGTTGGCCGCTGATCTCTCTGCTGCTGCTTGGTGGCCTCTGTTAAAGTTAAAGACTCTGCCACAAAGAGACACACACACACATAATGGTGAGAAGGAAGAGGTGCTGGGGGAGGAGCAGGGGCAGGGACAGTTGGTTCTCTTGTCTCGTGTGGGGGCTCTTCACAAAAATTTTGCGCTTCTCACCTTCGGGGCTAACAACAACAGCAATAAACCATCATAATAATAGCAAAATAAAGAAAATCACTTAAATCAACACCGACATAGCATTTACCCTAAGCGATCTAGCGAAACACCAACAAAAAGAAAAAACAAAATCAAAAATTTATCATATCGTGATTTGTATTCAAAATTAATTTCTCAAAATTTGCATAAGTTAGATTGTCGTTCTGAGATAAATTTATAAATATTAGATAAATTAATTAAGTCGTTATAAATTACAATTAAAGACGTTTTATATTTGTTTTTCTAACCAAAATATAAAAGGGATCAAGTGGTCAAATCAACTTCTAAAACGACCAAATGAACAAAATGAAATCTTGCAAAAGAAGAAACAACATTCTCCTAAAAGAATCCATGTCCTTTCTTATCCACTTTTAATTCTATAACTTTTCTGTGATTTTGTTGATTCTGTTTCTGAAATCCTTCACCATTGGCAGATTAACTATTTGGTAAATTGTCCTCCACCCAAATTGATATTTTGCTGACATTGTGTACGATCGAAGTTAGAAATAAGAAAGAGAGAAGATTAATCAAGGACCTCGTGTACAGGTAACAGGTGTACTGACTGATGACTCTTGTCATAAAAGTTACCTTTAACAGTGATTAAGTTTTTTCGTTGGTCGGTTCTTGTCGTTCACTAGCTCCATATTGACCTATTGACCGCCACTGTAGAAGTCCTTAATCTGTAACGAACATTGAAAAACTTGTATTGGGTCTTTCTTTATGGTTGTCCACTCAGTTATCTTTCTCCTTCTCACCCCGAAACCTTCTAGAGGCTATTAAGTCTCTTAGTCTCCTCCTCCAACAAAGTTATTTATTGTTTCCTATGGTCCTCTTAAACCATGATCAAGGCAATAAGATGCTACCCTTTACTCAACTTTATACATTTATATTTTGTTAGGGTATGCAACAACAAACACAAAAATCCTATTTTTTTGTCGTTCTTATGTTTTTCTGTTCAGTTTGTAAATTGCGCGGGCAGCTAAGTCACTAAGGAAAGGAAGTAGCCGGTTGTTGTTGGTTGCTGCTATTGTTTGTTATTGTTGCTGCGGTTGTCTTTGGTGGCTTCTGCTTTTGGTCAGAGGCAACAACAACAACAACAACAACAACAACAACAACAACATGTTTTTGGCTTTCCGCACCGCAGTTCAACTCATTAGCCAGTTATCATCATCTAATAAAGCAAACACACGCAGCACTCGCACCACTGAATGGTGGGATGATGATGATGATGATGATGATGGTGGTCAGCGAGGTGACTCTCCTCTCTCTCTTTCTCACTCTGTCTATTTCTCTCTCTCTATTTTACTCAAGGGACTTCTGGAAAACAAAAAAACACTTGCTCATTGTAGTTGTTGTTGCTGCTGTATGTGATAATTAAGCGAGTGGAGAGTCTATTAATTTCATACGCCCCTCTTTAAAAACAGCAACAAAAAAAAAGGTCAAGTAGTGGCAGAGTTCTCTTTCGAGCAGTGGAGGAGGGGACTACTTAATGAGTTTTGTACTGTGCTTAGTAGGTGAAGTTGTTCCCTCCATTTGCATGCAACATTTAGAGAAAAGCAAAGATATGTATATCTATCTGCCATCTGGAGGGAGGAGGAGGAGGCAAACATGCGTGCTGCAAAAATATCTTTGAAGTTTTTGCTTTTAATTAAAAGATACTACAAAATGGACATACACAGGCATGTTACGCTAGAGGTGGGGGGGGAGGGGACTCCATGGTGTGTGTGGGGAGGTGGGGTTAAGGAGTCGGTGATCTCAGCAAAAGACTAGGGAGAGAAATGTATATTAATTACATTAAAGTGCAAGTAAACTTTGTGACTAATTCCACAATTTTCTATCGACTCAAGCAAAAAGGTTTAACGATGTCGGAAATGCCAATTGATAAGCTTATTTCTCTCTCTCTCTTACTGACACATTTTTTGGCAGTCATTGGAAATTTTATTCTACACTTGAGCCATTTTAAATGCATAATGATATTAAAGGTAGCCTAAAATATTATAGTTAGTACCCTAAGATAAAGATACAACGTCTTTTTTAGTTTATATTCTTTCTTCCAAACTCGCACCTTCATTTATGCATATTTGTAGTTTAACTGATAAAAGAAATCACTAAAATTGTTAATTTTGCACGTGCTAAATTATTCTGATAAGCTGAATTTAGCAAACAATTAATTTGATCATTTTAAAAAGACCAAAATCGATCAAATTGTGTGACATTTTGACCTTGTCTTCTATTCATTGTCTTTTAAGTAAGATTTAACAATTACTCATCAAAAGGATATATGGGATATTGAGTTCCAAAATTTTTCACATCTCAACAACATGGTGAAGTTTTCAGTTGTTAAAACGATTTGGTAAAAAATGTATACAACAGTTAATCTTTTTGGCCTTAAAGCGTTATTAAGACAAAAGGGAAAAGAAAAGATGTCAATTTAAGCAAACATATAAGATCATCTATATAAATGACTCTCGATGCCAAATCTCTAGAATACATCAAGGAAATTTATTGCTTTCCCTTCGTCTCAGGGTGAAATAACATGGCAAATTTCCTTTACATCTGAGTTGAAACTATTGAGAGTCGCTGTCTCAATAATTATTTCTTTGTTTTTTGTTGTCTAAAAAGAAGAGTTTCTAATCAAGCCCTTTTAGCCTGATTTGCAATCATCACTTGTCCATAAAAAGTAAAGAGCAAAAGTCCCACAGTTTTGTTGCCAAAAAATGAAAGACTTGGGGCCTTGGACCTTGCCATTTTTGGGCGCAAGCAAAACGAACTGGAACTGGCCTAGAACACACCATCACATCATAGTGTAGAGTCTTGGATCGCTTGAGCCTCAAGTCTGAGTTATGGCCATGTAAAGTAAGTTGGCTGTCTATTTTAGCCACGATTGACACAAGCTGCTGCACGAGTTGAGTTCCGTTCGCCGTTGTTGGAAGCAACTCGGAAGTTGTCGCTGCTGCTGTCAAGGCAATGGGCACAGATGGGCATGCCACATCAATCATTGAGAGCACACACACACATGTGAGTGTGTGTGTGTGAGTTGACTTCATGTACTCGAAACGGCATGCGTCTCCCATTGCGAGTGATGTCCTCTAATTGATTACATTGTTGGTTATTCGTTGGTTGCTAAGTTCGTTTCAATACTAATCCGCAAAGACCTTAAGCTCGCTGCCAAGTGGCATTTGCAACCGTCTGTCTGTCTGTCTGTCTGACTGACTTGGACTTGGCAATAGATAATTTTATTTATTTATTTTGTATTTTTGTATATGTCATGCCCCATGCCATTGACATTGTTTATTAAACATTTCACAATGGATGGATATATATGTGTATATATTCAAAAATAATTTTAATTATTGTTCTTTTTCCTACCGAATCGATGATCTCATTTTTCAATTGAACAACATACTGGAAAAGAAGAAAAAAAAACAACGTTTTTTTTGTTTATTGCATGCATAATAAATAATAGTCTAGTCTCTCTAGAGATCGAGTGGATTGATGTGGGAGGTGGAGAGGGGGAGGCGTGGTTGGACAGATAAATTCGCATGTAATTATTCATGGATAATAAAAGAACTTGTCGGATGAATGCGTGACTTCTGATCGTGTGTATTTGTGTGTGTATGGAAGAAGAATATAAATCCTGAAATATGTGAAATATCTATGACTTATACAGGGTGCCACAGAAAGGTTTATAGAATAGTCTCTGTAGTTCTTTCAGGTCTTCTCAGGTGGCTTGTTACAGTTTTGCCAAAAACTCAAAAAAAAAAAAATAATTGTGGGTTATCTAAATTTTACTTAACATTACTCACTTATCATATACGAATCCCTTTTGAATCGTTGAGTTTGATCGAGCTCGTTATCCTTTGTAGGGAGAAAATGTTAGTCACGACTCCTCATGACTTCTTTTAATCCGTTTCGACTCTTATTAAGAGTCATATGTTTAATCATTTTGTCTTCTGATTAAAGTTAAAGTTACTGGCAATAATTTGCGCCTCGTTTGATCCAAAAAAATAAAACAATCGCCTCTGAGACATGTCAAAACATTTACCGAGGTTAGAATTTCCTGCAATAACAAGGGTTTTCGAAAATATCGACTTTTCCATCGAAATGTCGAAAAATCAGCTTTTGAGATTTGGACGACAAGGTGACAAGGGGTAAGGATTTGTCAGGGTAATATTCGCTAATATTCACAATACCAGCCATTGTGCGATGGTAAGTTTCGTAAATTTGTTGATTTTGACGTCTAATTGTAAGTTCTGATCATGTATTGCTTGTTCTAGTAGAGAAACATGCAGTTCGAATTGCCTAGATAAGAGTTGTTGTAGGCCGACACTTAAAAGAAGGGAAGAAAAAACGTAGAGCTCTAATTTCCAGTCAATGTACATTTAATAAATTAATTAGTTACTTATGATTTTTAATTTGAAACTACTTTAATCCTAAGAAATATTCTTGTTGGTTTTCGTTCATAAATTTCTTGATAAATGACATTTATATGATAAGTCTAGACAAGACCTTGACTAAATATATGTACTTGAACTAATAAGTTTCTATAGCATTTATCAAAATGACCTAAATGTTTCATTTTATTAAGTTTCCTTTATGCTGACTTTGGTTATCAACATTTCAACATTGTTGATGTAGTTTTTTTTTAGATTATTTTTAACCGTGAATCATGTGGCTTATCAGAGTAATCTACTGCAGACATTCTAAGCATAAAAGAAAAACAAACACGAAATTTTATACTCCCTCTATCTCCCTTTCTCGCTGTCTCTGTTGAACAAAGTGTTTTATAATTTGTTTTAATTCTTCAACTCCTCGCCTCGAGAATAATTAAATATTGCTACAAACTGACAGGCACTTCCGGCATGGCCCAAAGCTTTCAACTAGAGGAACTCTGGGCTCTTTTGCAAGCGTTTGAAAATGTCGTTACAATGTACCAATGTTCTCTCCAATTCTCAATACAATATAAAAGAAAAGAAGAGCAGCTGCAGCGCGTGCCCGAGTCCCTGCCGCTGTCAATCAATTAACACGGGTTCGACCATTAAAAAATGAGCAAAAAACAAAAAATAAGAAGAAAAAATTTCCATAGAAACAATAAATAATATACATTGCAGACGCTCCCTTCCGCTCTCTGTCTCTGTTTCTATCTCTCTCCATCTCGCTTTGAAATATTAATGTTGTAAAATTAAAAAACCATAAAAGTAAAGTGAAAAATTAGTTGTACATTGACCCACATATTGTCTCCTCCTTCTACTTAAGTGAGAGAAAGGGAGAGAGAGACAGAAGTGTTTGGCTTTTCATCGCCGTGGCTGAGTAGTTGCGCCTCTGCCCCCTCTATGTAGCCTCTTCCCTCCCTCCCCATTTGTTTCCTACTTGGCTTGCATGCCCCAATTGCGGGTGCCAAGAAAATGCGTTGTTGCTTAATTTCCTTCCCTCTATTCAGACCCCTTACCTCCGCGCCCACTCCTCACTCCATGAATAAGAAACCCCCCCCTCCCACACTCTTCATGTTGGCTTGCCTTTTCATGGCTATCATTAGAGTGCACTCTCACTCTCTCTCTCTCTTTCTATCTGTTTGTTAAATATTTAAATGAAATTTCGTTCAAAAATTAAAAGCACGTAAATTTGACAGCTGTTCACTCGCTTTCCATATGTGTAAGTGTAGGCGCAGCAGCCGCAAAGTGTCTTACGATTTATGTATGCATATATATTGTATATATGTATTTTGTTTCATACCCTAGGCTAAGCCTGAGTTCCCAGTTCAGTTAGTAGTAATAGGCTAATCGAATATCGAATATACTTAAAAACAATATTAAAGATTTTTCAAAATTTATGATATTGGGTTTAATAAGCCGTCGAATCAAAGTCTATCGAAATTCATCGGCTTACCGAAAACTCATTTCGATGAAAGTCTAGGGAGTATAATTTTGTAAGGCATTCATCGGACTCATTTCCCATACCTGACAATCTAGAATCTGTAAACGAATTACCACTAAGACTCAGTGTTTTGTATATCAAATACTTCTGTGGGAGTTTCCCCCTCCCACCACAAACTATAGGGGTCTTATTTTCCCTGCGTGCGTGCCTTTATGTGATTGGCTTGATGCAATTGTGTTAATATGTTTCAACTTCTGCTGAGTTCCCGCTAAAAAATTCATAAATTCATACGCTATGTTTATTTTTTTCACACGTTTTGAATAATATTCGACCTCTCTGTGGTTAATGTTTGGAAATTAGTCGTTTGTTCTTAAGTAAATAGAGACTTCTCCTTGGGTTTTATCATAGCATTCCTTGATGAATGACAGTAAGGCTCATAGATCTCTAAAGCCATCTAAACACAATTGATTTATGGCATTCGAGTTAGTTCGTTTAACAAGTGTTTCATCTTAAGTTTACAAATATACAAAATAATTCAATAATATTCTGCGTTTTTATTCAAAATTTGTTGTCCCAGTTAATTAGTTTGTTTACCTTACGTGTTGCCATCAAAAAGGACACTATAAGTTGCTTCCATCTTTTATCTTCTTCTGGTGTTAGCGATGATCCATTAACGATAGTCAAATGATAAGAAGTTATCGATACCATTTTGACTGGCAAAGACTACCCAAAAATGGTCAAAAAGAAAAGTTTGTGGAATAAAGGGCGAGATTATAGGGTATCTTAAAATCGGCGAATCGTTGAAAAGTTGTTTTTTTTTTTTTTTGAGGGTTATTATTTGTGTGTTGATCTTCGAGTTATGTTCCAATGACTTTGTCTTGCTCATCGCATCGCATCGCGACGCATCACACTCGAAATTGACCTTAGCTTGTTTGTGCAGCTTAAAGTTGTCGTTGTTGTTGTTGTTGCTGACTCGCCAACGTCAATGTACGACGCAGCCATCGGTAACATTTGCGCCGACGCCAATGGAATGATTGGTGACCCAATGGTTTTTTTGTTGTTGTTGTTTTTTTTTTTTTTGGTTGCTTCGTCGCAGCGGCGCCGTTGAACGCATTCAGTTTAACGCCCACAATATATATGTATATAAGTATATATATGTATAATATTTTTATGTTCATTTCCATTCATCGACAAAAAGGCAAAAAAAACGTTGAAAACGAAAACATGCAAATTGAAAGCGAATTGAAATCGGCTTTTTGTTTTTTTTCTTCTTTATTTGTGAGACAAAGTCAAGTCAAAGTAACTTGACCAGGCCAGCTCAAGCCAGGGAACTAGCTGGTCAAGCAAGCAGCCAACTAACCAACCAGAAGATAGCCATTTATATGTGCCATTAATCGATTGTCAGAGGCGACGACGGACGACGGCAAAGTCGTCATAGCCATTGGATGTTGTTGTTGTGGTTGTTGTTGCTGTACGATAACCAGTTGTTGCTTGTTGTTTGATTCCCTCTTCATGTAAAGTGGGGAGCATTGATTAACATAGGCAACATGAGACACTATTCCTATTAATGCTTATCACACAGATAACCACCAATTCCGATAAGATAAGAAACAATTAGCTCTTTTTGTATTCTATTCCAAACATTGTGCAAAATATATATGTACATACAAATATTCTGTTCTATACTGAAATTGTAAATCATTCATTTGTCTACTTAAATGCCAATCTATTGGAGGGTATTAGACTACTCCAGGTAATAAGGGTAGATAGAACACGCAATGAAGTTTAAAATTAATAAAGGATCTCCAATACTCACAACTTATGATGTAGTCAGTATCTCTAAAGTCGATAGGATATACGATACACAAGATTCCTGATAGCCGGCTCAAACTTTAGATTGAACAAATTGTCTAAAACTATAAGAAGTTGCACCTTGCAGTAAATTTCGTTCGATTCAGAGTTAAATTATAAATAGAAGTAGTCCCTAAACCCACGTGAGTCCTTGCCATAAAAGAAAGCTGCTAAAATATCACTCTTCAGCAACGATCAATGAAGGATGATCAATGGATGTGTTTCGATTCTAAATCATAACCGATTCTGACCACATAAGACCAACCATTTATTGTTAAATCTGGCTTTGAACAGTGTCTAATAAACATTGGTTTTTGTGATAAGGCCAAAAGTGGGCTTAGATCATTTGTGCTTTTTGACACTTTTACAACAAAATTTGTTTTTGAGCCAAACTTAAGCAAAAAATGTTAATTAGTATTTTGCGTAACATTTTTGGGCTCCAAAAAAAAGAATTTAAAAAAAAATATTATTATCACTTTGTAGACACATAAAATTGATATTCATTGTGTTATATGCAAATTAAACACAAAAATATTTACATAATTATTGAAAATACATTTAATTAAATGTTAATTAATCAATATACAAATGATTGACTTTGAATGTATATCGAGATTTTGATAAACAAAAAAAAAAAAAGTAATAATACATCTAAAGCTAGTCGAAATTTGTTAGTATATAATCGATGCTTAAAAATGTTGATCTATTTTTATAATGTTTCCACTGGATTGACTTTTCATAGAACAAAAAATTTAATATATAAAATCAATAATCAATTCCCGTTTTGCCACCTGACTGAATAAGAGCAATTTTTGCCAGCTAACCAATAGATGGGGATGGGTGAAAAAGTATTTATTAATAAGAATTATACAAGGATATACAAAATTCGTTGGAAATTGCTGGCAGAAAGAAAATCGAACAGCAATTTTTAATTGCACTTTGTTGTTGCAGTTGCCGTTGTTGTTGGTGTTGTTGTTGTTATTGCATTTAATAGTTGCTCGTATTAGTTTCTGTTTAGTGGAAGCTGCTTAGAGAGTTGCCTTAGCGGATTATATTACCGTCTTGGGGACTGGCCACCATCAGCAGCAACCATAACACCATTATCGCCATCGTCGTCATCAACGTGGCTGTGGGAGTGGTGGGGGGTTAACATAGACATTTATATCACTGGCTGTCAGTTGAACCCACCTTCTTCCACCTTCTATCTCTTCTCTGGAGAGTGTCAAGCGGGGCCAACATCATTTGCACTTGTATGAAAATTGAGTTACTGTTAATTGCCTAGCGTCTAGGAGTAACCCACCCCCCTCAAAAACGAAAAAAAACTACCTAAACCTCCTGGGGGCATGAACTATAGCGAATCTTTTACTCTGTCTGCCCGTCTCACTCTCTGTCTCTTGCTTTTTAATTGCGACACCCAATTAACAAGCTCTGCCTCTCCCTCTCCTCTTCATCCTCATCCTCAATCTTATACGACATACGTAACAAATTGGTGCACAACCAAATTCAATTGAGTTTGGGGCACTGAAAATGTATTTCGTGTTTGTCATATTAACATGTAAAACATATCGAAAACGAAAGAAAATTTTTACAAAAATAATAATAATAAACTAAACCAACAAGCGCCCCCACAACGTTGCAGCAACAAGAAAACAGAGAGCAGAGATTGTACCACCTCTCCACCTCCGCCTCCTCCGTTTTTGTCATGGCCGTCGCTCTAAAAATAGAGTTTAACAAACTGTAAAAGTATTCCACCACATACAAAGACACGACGCAGCGGCAGCGTCAGAGCCAGCCAAGAGCACTCACACATACACACACCCATTTGGGGGATGACGCGCGTTGATGCACACACACACACACACACACCGAGAGCAAGAAAGAGCGAGAGCCTCCTCCACATCCTCCACATCCGCATATATATGCATATATGCATCTGATTCTGTTTCTGATTCTGTTCCCATTTTCGCATACTGCGAAAAAAGGAAAGGAAAAACAAATCTCCGTGTATAGGCATGCCAGGAAAATCTCAACACAGTGACGAAAGGCGTCATTGTCCTCTCACCCTAAATGAGGCGACTGACTGACTGACTGGCTAACTGACTGAATGACGACTAAAAGTTCGTTCGCTTGTTCGTTCAACGTTTTTCCCCAGGCACTTGGGCTTGAGCCCAGAGCCCAGAGCCCTGAACATTTGTTTTTCGCTTCTTGAGCGGGTGCGACAGCCTTCCCTCCTCCCTCAAGCGCAGCAGCCACCAACCCGTCGACCCACCCACCCATCGTATTCATTTGTGATGATACGATGTCCCATGTAAAAGGGTATAATAACTTTGCCATTTAGCATGAAAAGTTAATTAAATTTAACAAAGTGAGGAAAACTTTCATTAAGGCTAACTTGATTATTTATATATTTAGATGGCAAACTGCATTCCCAGGTGAAACATAGATAACACACACACACACACACACACACACAGATTTAATAAATATTTCTTCAATTACTTTCTTTGCAATTCTTTTAAAGTGTAAACAAATTCGTTGACAATGCGAAAAATGTATCAATTTGTAATTGATATACATACAGAAAAGAATTTGTTTAATGCAAGTAATATAGAAATCCAATGATTAATCGTTGCTATTGTTATTATTTTTCAATAGAAAAACCATGGAAATTAAAATCCAACTTGGAAACAGTTTTAGATTGAAACACAAGTGCATTTCCACATTTAGATAATTTTGTATAAATTTCATCAATTTTAAATTATAAAACTTGGATAAGGACAAACAAATTTGTTGTACGCTTTGCCTAGCTAGCCCTTTTGCTTTGGCATTTCGTTTGTGATTCTCAACTAGTTTTGACAATTGTAGGGACAAACTCTTATCTACCATCAATTCAGAAGGTTGAATATAATAATAATAGATTTTGATCTGTCGAAGGTTTTGGAATGGTGGTTTTGGTGTTCTATAATATACTTACAAATCAAATGTTTGCATTAAGAATAAGAGTATACGAAATAGTATATACTCTATTTGATTTGGTTGGTTTTTTGTCTAATGTGACAAAGACTGTGTTGTTGCCCTCCATCTCAACATTTCTCTGTTTCTTTCAGTCTCTGGCTCTGGCTCTCCCCTTTTTCCCATCAGCAACTCCATGTCCATCTCCATTTGCATCTTCAACTGCTAGAATGTTCCTCATCATGTTCTCCCTTGGATATGTCGGGGAGTATATGTACATACATATGTACATATGTATATGTATTCGGATGAAGTGCTCTTTAGCGTTTGCTGACTTTTTCGCCACAAAACGAATGGAAATATTTTTGCATACAGCAAACAGCAGCTGCTCCAATTTGACAAAATGTTTTTCCAACATATTTCGTGTGGTTTTTCTCTATGCATTTTGATTTCTATTTATTAAACAATTTTAATTATTTATTTCACATAATTAGCCGCTTAGAGAGAGAGAGAGAGAGAGAGAGAGAAAGAGAGAGAAAGAGAGGTAAAAATGTAGATATAAATCAGTTTTCCATTTAGTTCTTTTGTATATTCTCTAGATTAATATATGTAAATTTGAGGATAGAGGGCAATGCACACGCCCCGCTAATAACTTGTCATCTTTCTCCCTTCTGGCATGCTCCTCTCCCATCCCACCCCTCGGACCCCGTTGTCCTAATATTGTGACAGGCAAGAGGAAAATCTTTTGTTGCCTTTGCGCTTAATTCATCTCGAGCATCATCATCATCTCAAAGTTGGTCGTTGGCTTTATTTGTTGTTGTTGGCTGTCATCTTTATGATTGTTGCTGCTGGTGCTGCTGCACTATCTTCATTTCCATTTCCAGTTCCATTTCTCGAGTCCATTCCGATGATGATGATAAAGATAAAGACGAAGATGATAATGTGGCATGGGTTTTCTTTTTGTTTACACTTCAGATTTCTACTTGTTGTTCAGTTTTTAGTTCATTGTGATGTTGGTGTGTTTGGTTTGGTTTGGTTTTGTTTGTTTGTTCTCTAGTTTGAGGGGGGCGCCAAATCATCTCGCTTATTCTCTCTCCCCTCCCCCTTGTCACTCTTTTTCCTGCTCCCTTTTGCTTGCAACTAGTTCAACAACTTGTCTGCTAGTGTCCTGCTAGCAAAAGTTGCATTTTTGATGCGCTTCATTGTCGTTTGACCCATTTCATGGGGCGTGGTAGCTCCCACACTTCAACACCCTCCCTACCGAAAGTCTTCTGCCGCCTGCCTGCCTACTAAAATATTAATGCCTGAGAAGCCTATTCAAAGTTTTGAACTTCTTTCGACTTCTTTCACACAATAAAGAGAAAAAAAAAACTGCACACGAACAAGTTAAGAGTGTAGGAGTGGGAAAGAAGGTGATGGGAAGCGGGGAGGGGTCGGAGGGTGAATGAGTAAGTGTGGAGGCGTGGCTAGTCACAATTGCAGTTTGCAATTACCAGACTATCGTTGTTGTTGTTGTTGATTATTAAATACTTGTATGCAGTTGTTGTTGTATTCGAAAAGCGCGCACAAGAATTGAAGTCGCATTGCTCTCTGGGGTAACCTCAGACCAAATGGAGAAGGGGAGGGATAGCCGGCTGCTAGACCTTTGTGCTTTGTGCTTTGGCTTTGTTTGGCTGGTTGGTTGAAGTTGGGTTTCCATGCCGAAGTTGGAGAATGGAATGAATTGCATAGCATGCTATGCAACGGGGCCATAGAAAGTGCTGAGACACACTCTATGGAGGGAGGAGTTGGAGTTGCAGTTGAAGATGGAGACCGAGACGTAGACGGAGTTGGCGGAGACATATCGAGCAACAATATATGTATACAAAAAAAACAGCTACTTGAGCACGCATCACACAAAAAAATTGCTCCGTTGGTGGGGGTGGAGGCAGGGATATCAATTTTCTGGGTCTCTTACCCGCTTGCTCTCACCCTCTAATCATGGGTAACAAGGCATATGGGCATTGGGGATGTGTGTGTGTGTATGTGTGTGGTTACATATGGAAACTGGAACTAAGCCCAAGCCTGGGAAATTGTGTGTGCCCTTTTACACCAAATGGTTGTTAATAATAATAAGTAAATTATGTCAATTGACAGTCAACGGCGGGAAAGTTAATGATGGAAAAATAAAAAATTCGTGTTTAATTGTTATCTTTTGGTGTTTGTATATTCTTTACATACATAAGTATGTGTAATTGCGATTCGCAATACGTAATTATTGGAGATTAATTGAACTTTTCCCTCACTAAACTATAACTTTTTCTATTTTTAACTTTGTAGTCAAATCCAATCAAATTTTTTGTATATAGAAGTGTTCAACGCATTGAAAGAATCAGCTTGGACCATGCAAAGTATATACATATATTGTAGATCAGCACAACGAAAAGAGATAATACAGTCGTGGGTATCAATCGATGCTAACTCCGACTTAACTGTTAAAGCTACTGCAGGAATTGCATATCTCGTACTTGGAGAAGGATCGGTTAAGATCGGTTGAGAATAACGACTTTTCTCAAAAACTTTGTTAAGCATTGATGTTTAACGAATTTCATGAAGATTGGATGAATATGTCGTATAGCTCGTAAACAATCGGTCAGCATAAGAATAGATTCAGGATCAGCAGACTCTATTTTCTATAGGATAACTATTATCCTTGAAATACTATTATACTTAAAGACTTCAAGTTAAATCTACAAATCTTTTAAAAAGCGACTTCTGTTTTACATTTTTCAAATGCATTTTGGCATATCCTTTGCAGGACGACTATAAAACTAGTGAATTGGTTTATTATTAAAGAAATGTTATTAAAATAAACTAATATCACGAATGTATTTGAACAATTTTATATCCCATTTGACTGCTTAGAATGATTTTATTTTAAGTGTTGGGTTTCTCGCAGTGTATTTGTATGAATTCTATGTTGGCAATGCCTCTAAAATGTCTCTCCCTCTCTCTTTTTTGGTTTATTGGTACTTTGCTCTCTTTCTTCTCTCACATTTTGCTCCCCTTGTGAATTTCAAAATAAGGGTAGCTTGTCTCACAATGTCTGCCGTTTTTTTTTTTTTGTGATTTCTCGTTTTTCGCACTTCTTGAGAGAGAGAGAAGGTGTGGGGGGTGCACATTCCTCGAGCTTGGCTTTTCTTTCTTTTGCTTATTGAACGGCATTTTTGGAGTTTTGTTTTTGTGGCCTGATATAGAAGCAAATGCCGCAAAGGATAACCACCCCCTTACTTATGCTTACTTTCTCTCTCTTTGTCGCCGACGCTCTCTTTGCTTGAATCGCTCTCATTTTCCACTCTCATTTTCTCTCCCTCTCTTTGTTTAACGGAAATTGTTGTTAATAGTCAGTTGGTCCACCCATTCTGAATGATTTTATGAGGTTTAATGGCAGCGCCATAAACCCATTTTTACTTCACAACAGTTTTGCTCAGTGTGAATAATTAAAAACTTAGTGGCCCAAGGATCGGGGGGAGCTAAATCAGTTGGCCTGATGAGGATAATATTATTAATATATTTGTAAATGCATTGGTTGTTGTGAATTTTTTGTTTTTGCAAATGTAAAATGCTAAATTACAACCAACCAACCACCAAAGGAAGATTGAGAAAAACAACCCGCACGAGACATCTGTCACACAAGGGTTTCGTTAGCGCTCTCTCTCTCTCTCTCATTCTCTCTGTCTCTGTTTCTCTCTGGAGCCGCCTTTGGACGACGACGCCTTTAGTTATGTTATCCAGTCAGTTCTCCATTCAGTCAGCTAGCCGAACGTTAGTTTTTCGCAGACGCTTTTCCGCCTAGAAGCATTTTGAACACTCCTAGATATATACATATAAAAGTATCTATTATATATACACCTAAATATATCATATAGTTCATATAGTTACCCCAAAAGAAGGGAAAAAAACTGAAATCAAGAATTTTTAGAGGAATAGAGAGCTCTACGGCCTAGTGTAACGGAAGTTATATACATACAAATGTACATATATGTGAATCAAAGTTAAAATCGTGTCGGTATTTCGGTGTCTCAGTGTTTTAGCATCTGAAAATCCTTTTTAAACATTTTTTTTGTTGGTTGTTTTTTTTTTGTTTTTTTGGTTTTTTTTTTTTTTTTTTTTGTTTGTTTGGCCCCCTTCGCCTCGTTGCGGCCGCCTGTGTATGTATGCGTTTGTCTGTCTTCTTCGTCGCTGTCGTCGTCACCACCCCCGGCGACATCGTCGTCGCCCTCCCCCTGCCTCCTACTCCTACTCTGCTGATGCTAGCCTGCTCTTAATAATACACATATGTGCAAGATTTTTTTTCCCTTCCTACAATACATACATACATATATGTGTATATACACACGCACACGCTTACGCATATATGAACGATTATAACTATATATATTATATATATATAGAGAGAGAGAGCGCGCAAATTATTAAAAGAAAAGAAGAAGAAAAAAAACATAAATAAATAAGAAGAAATAAATTTTGTCCGCTCGCCGTTTAATAGCTTCAAAGTGAAATATTTTTTGTTGTTGTTGTTTTTGTGTCTATTGATTTTTCATCACGTCCGACCACCACCAACACCAACACCACCACAAACATCGCCATCGCCACCGCCACCGCCACCACCCTCACCCAATCAATTTGGTGCCAAAGTGTTGTAAACCGTCCAAACAAAAACAACAAAAAATAAAGAAGAAATGTATAAAACTAGAACCTAGTTCCAAACACACAAAAGAAAAACTGCTACCAACTAACCAATCAAACAACTAACTAACTAACTAACCAACCAACCAGCAACATAGTCAACGATTCCGTTTCATTGGACATTGCCTTAACTAACTATTTACCCGTATACATAATTGAAGAGGAGGATAGAGCAGGAGAAAGAGGAATTAGGAAAAGGGATAGAGAAAGCAGGATATCCCATATCCAGAACCAGAACAAAAGCACAACGTTTCTATTGAAGCAGAATGAGCAGCTATACGGCCGCTCAGTACTACAAGACCACCAATATGATTACCTCTAATGAAATCTACTGGTAAGTTTCCATTTCCCATAGTCCTGCTTCCCCTTCCTCAAAACAAACCCCTTAACTATTTCCAATTATCCTTGCTGTTGTATGACTTCTTTTTGGTTGTTGTTGTGTTATTTTCTTCGTTTTTTCTTTTTGCGCTGGAGAGCGACCATTAGCACCCACTCGTCGCTAATGTGAAGAGTTCAAGGTTCGTTTTTCGGTTAGATGAAGCTGGAGGGCATTTATGACGCAATTGCTTTGCTTTTGAATGATGCTGCTGCTGCGAGAAAGAGAAAGGGATAATGGAAAAAAGAGCACAAAATCAATAACATCCTTCTATAAGTCTTCTTTTTTCGTTTCGTTATTTCGCCCATTTTTTATATCCCCTCACTCGCTCATCCTTAGCAATCAATAAAGTGCACTTTAAATAGCTGCTGCCCACGATTTAAATACCCTGTAATCAATTGGTATTGATAGGGTATATGCAAATAGTTTCAATTGACCAATGCTCACTTTTATTTGCTTTCAATTGACTAAACAAATACAGTTTGCGGTAATAATTATGGCCTAATGTTTGTCATTTCTTCTTGACGAAATGCCGACCAAAAAAGGGCATCTCAAAGTCGACTTATCGATTTAACAAAAAAAAAAAACGTTTAACTCCTGCCTTTAGTTAGCCCACACACGAAGTGAGGAACTCACATAACCAAATCCCGTTCATATCCAAAGCCAGCTTGTGATACCAACAACAAAAACAAAAGGTTATAAGCCGCCTTTTTACGCCCACACAGTGGCCCTGTGTCTGTTTTCCCCCCCATACACGCACCACTGTGCGAACACACACACACACACATTTCATTTTTCATATCTTTTGCATCAACAGAGAGTTTTCAATTTGTTTTTAAACAATGTACACATAATATTCAAGGGCGTAGTCAGGATATACACATTTAAAAGGACGACAGAAAATATAATACCATCAGCCTCTGCCCTCTCTATCTCTCTCTCTGTGGAATCCAATCGCTACGCCCTTTGCAAACGTTTCATAAATTTTACATGATCTTTTCCCAAAAAAGTATGCAATGTGGTCAAAAACCAAGCCAAAAAGTATGCACCATAATTTCTACTATACACGATATGTCGATAGAATGTGGATCTTAAAAGAGGGCTGTGGAAAATGTGTAACTAAATGAATTTGAATGCATTCGAGGGAAATGTATTTCTTGTTTAATGTTCTCCATTTCTTCTCTTTGTTGAAACGGATTAATGTAAGGGCCAGGCTGTGGTGTATATATATTTTTTAATTGGTTAACCACTTTGTGGAAGGAAAATTGGCATAAACGTCTTTATTAATTAGGGAAGAATTGAATATTCAGCTGCAAAGATTCCTTAATCAACTGGTAAATGGTTAATTATTACCTTATTGATAATGAGCTGTTGTATTTTAAGTTCAGTCGCGTTTTTTTTAATTAAAACTAATGATAATTAATAAGTCTTCTTGCATTTGTGTATATAAGACTTAAACACTGTCTAGATTCAAATATTTCGAGACTTTACTTGACATTACTTGATTCTAACAATTTACAGTAGTTTTAGTTTGAAATTTCATTGCCCAAAAGAAAATTATAAATTTATACATATTTCTGTGTGATTGAAGTTAAACTGGAAATATGGTTTATGTTACTAGCACATAAAAGGCATTATATGTAGACGATGCTTTACTTCATGAGGCACTTCCGTTCCGAATTGGCGCCTCTTCAAATCGCCCAAAAAATAAAATCTTTGAAAACACGCCCACGAGAGTTCTAAGAAAATTGTATGCTGGTGCTGCACCCAAAATGATAGAAGAAAATTTTTCAATTCACAACAAAACAGAATGTGGAAAACTCTAGATCTAGCTTTTCGCCTACACATATGTATGTGTGTGTGTGTGTGTGTGTGTCTATGTCTCTGTATATGTAAGTAGCCATCTGAGAGATTTTGTGCAGCCACACAAAAAACCTTGAACTTTGCCATTTGCCAAATAAGCTAGTAGCAGCTATTCAAACTATGTATGTATGTATGTACATACATATGTAGTACATGCTATGACTATTTGTACATTAACTGGGATAAAAGATACTCCCACGACATCACCGAAGGCACGCGCATTGAGTTCCAGTGATAAACACGTGATTCTCTGTGCATAACTGCTAATATGTTTTAAACTTTTGATATTTTCACAGTGTTCTGTTACTAAGATAAGTAGGCACAAGAGCAAATAGAGTGGTTCTTTAAATTCAAACGCATAATCCAGATAAATTTTGTTTTGTTAACCGTCCGTTGCCTTCCGTGCTGTCAGGTAGCTTTTTATCTTCAATTCATTATCTTTTTCGATGTACAAAATTTGTTGGGTGTAACCAAATTGTCTGGACTCATGTGGGATTCTATGTTTCGATTCTAGATGTTGTTGTTGGAAAATCTTTTGTAGACTACATTTAATCAGAACTTTTGAAATTCTCCACAGTCTCCACAAGACAAGGATTGAAACGAACTTCTGATTCTTTAGCTTCTTTCGTAATTCAATATTTCCTAGCCAAAAACCAATGAGAAAAGTAAAAAACTCTCGAATTAAAGGTATTTTGGTATTGAAGTTTGTTATTTTGACCAAAAGACTTTAAATTTTCTATATTATTTCCGTTTTCTTCATTTAGATCAATTCAAAATGTAACTCTTAGGCGGGATCAAGTAGGTCATGAATTTTTCAGTCTTATCGATTGAATTACAATTGAAAGGGTATCTTTTAGTCATTTTATTCATCTGACTATATTAGACAATGACTCTGCAGGTAGAAAATCGTGGCTTATTAATGAGTTTCAACTCTAACTTTTATTATAGCGCCACGTGACCCAATGTGACATTGATTAGTTACGAATTTTGTTTTTGGTTGGCAAGCAGGCAAACCTGATGCTAATTGAATGCCAGACAACGACGACGACTAACTCTAGTAGTGCTTCAAGACAGATAGGGGAGAGAGAGAGAGAGAAAGAAAGAGAGAGAAAGAGGGTGAGATGATATACACGAAATGAAATCGGGCTCGAACATTTATTTTGCTTACTTACTTCCCGTTTTTTGTGGACTGGATCTCTCGGATCGTTGGCTTTGGTCTTGGCTTTTGTAGGCTTCTGGGTTTGTAGGCCTACGCAAATGTGTAAATAAATTTTCAGAAGATGGTGAGATGCAGCCAAAAAATAAAAAAAAATAAAATTAAAACCCGATGAACATCCAGCCCCACACATGGAAAGCATCTAAATTAAAGTGAAGAAACCAGTTGGGGAAGTTGCTTTGCTGACGTCATGTATTTACGGATAGGTGGAAGGGGCGGCATGTGCGGGATGGGGTTGGGGGGTCGCTGCTGCCGGTTGCCGGTTGTTTGTTGGTTAGTTGGCACACCAGTTTACCAGTTCTTGTAGCAGTTTCTGTTATTGTTGTTGTTGTTGTTGTTGTCGTCCTAGTTATGTGCCAAATTTCTTAAAGCCAGTTGCTCTTGCTTCTATGTACATATATACATAGAGTAGCAAGTATTTGGAGTTTTTTTTGGGCTGCACAGATACCGAAATACAATGAATGGATATGCAAAGTAAGAACTAATTTGAGATAGTTTGTATTTTTTTTTGTTTTGTTGCCCAATTTAGTAGCAGCAATTGTAAACGCAGCACAGGTAAAACGCGTTTCCATTGTTATTGTTGTTGTTCCGTCTGTGTGTCTGTCTATCTGTTTGTCGGTTCGTTTGGTAATTTGCATTGAATTGAATACCTGACGAAATGCAACATGGTAATGCAATTTCTATAGAATTAATCACAGAGAGACTGTTCTTTGTTGCCATTTGGCAATTGAACTAATAATACAATAACAATAACAATAACAAAAACCCAAAAACAAACGACTCAAATCAAAACTCATAGTTTAATCTGGAATATGAAATATGTTTGTCCATAGTTGCCACAAAAGTCAGTTCAAGTTCATTAGCTTTTGTGTGTTGAAATTGTCTCTAAAAGAAACTTTACCAAAAATAGCAAAAATTTTGTGTAATTTTCGCATAATTATGACCATTTATTTTGCATGGAATTATGTAAAATTTTTGTAGATTTGTCTTTCGCCATATGCAGGAGCGGTTTAAGATCTATTAAAGGGAAGTTTGTATTGAAAGCCATCAGCAGTTTTATCCTAAAAGTTTCTTAAGTCAAAATATTATCAAAATAAATTGAAAACTAGAAAAATCTTTATTAGTTTTGTAACATTTTTGGAATTCATTGATTCTTATATAAAATGTCTGTTTATATAGTTTTTACCATTTTATTCTTAGCCATATTACTAACTCTATATTGTTTTCAATTGAACGTTTCATGAACTGAAAACTGATTTCAAATCTTTCCTCTCAAAACATGTGGGAGAGATGAGATAATTTTTGAAATTTTCTCTCGGCCCTATATTCCGGCCCTGTTCTATTCATGTTAATCATCAAGGGGCCATCGGCTATTTCTCAGCACTTTAACTTAGCTGATCATAAAAAGTACAAATCGTTGAGAAATTCAATTGCATGAAATGTAGTGGGTACATACATATGTACATAGATAGATACATACATAGATAGATACATACATATATAGATACATACATACATACATAAATAATAAGCTGCTAATCGCTTGTAAACATGAATTTTCCAATGAAAAAATTTCAAACGAAAATCAATGAGAAAGCAGACAAGCGGCTAATGATACACTTGTCGAAGAATTGCGGTGGGTTGGGAGTGGAGGTGGAGGTGGAGATGGAGGGTGGAGAGTGGACGTGATTTGGAGCCTAACGAGCGCAGCAGAACCCTTGTGGGCGAACTTTCCCATTGTGCCACATGAGCAGCAAGCGATGCCGCCCGCCGGCCATCACCCGTTCGCCCGTTCTCCCGTACACCCCTGCCATGATCTTGTGATTGATGAAGGCGCCACATTGACGGCGGCGACGGCGGCGGCAGTAGTGGTGGTAAAGAAATAACTTTAGCCAGTGGGCAGCCAGCCCAGCACCAGCACCAAATAGTTGTGGAGGAGCATTCATTCATGGCCAAACATAACCACAAATGAGCAAGTGAAGTGCAAGTGAAAGTGAAGTTGATGGTGGCAGTGGCACTGGCAGCAGCAGCAGCAGCGATTCGTGTACTTCGTGAAACCACGAAAAATTTCCCACTAACATAATTTTGTTTCTTTCAACATTTTCATTTTGTCTGGTGGTCTGAAGTCGGAGATGCTGCTGCTCATGTGGCTCGTCATCATCATCGTCGTCGTCAGCCATCAGCTGCTCATCTTCACTGCTGGTGTTATACATTTAATTGAAAGAAACATGGGTGGAGGATAGTAAGGGGGGGACGAACAGAGGAACCAACTAACTTAATGACAAAAGAGAGTGAATCTGTTTGGTTGACTGATCCGTTTCGATGATGGTTCGTCGTTGACGACGACGTCTTGTCGTCTGGTGGGCCATGCTTCATTAGCCCAGCTCTAGAGCATTGTCTCCCTCTCCTCCCTCTCTCTCTCTATCGCTATCTAGTATTTGCTGTTCACTTTCTAATGACTAGTAAAGAGGAAGAGGGAGGGTGGTTTCGGGCCCAATAGCACAAAGTCGCAGCCATGACCGAATGCACACAATCCAATGGCCCCGCCAGACACGCAAGTTGAAGGTGCTCAATGGCAGAGTGGGAGAAACGGAGACATGCGGTTAAGCTCTCGCAATCGTTTGCTTATTTTTCGTTTTGTTTTTCTTTTTTCGGGGCGGATTGAAGGTCTTTTAAGACCCTCGCATCAGGGCTGCTTGTATTTACAAATTGGGTTCAAAGCGCTTAAGGTCAAGTCAGTCAGCGAGCGGAGGTAATCGCTTAGTTAGTAACTACAACATATGACAAAGCTTTCGCGATGTGTTTACTAATGAAATATACAATCAAAGAGGGCAGCCGCTGAAGTATTTCTCTAACGAAAGAGAGTAAAATAAGTGCACAGAGCACAGGTTGGTTAACAATTAAAAGTTTTTTAACTGAATTCCCCAATTTCGATGAGAAACCTATAAAAAAAAGACCCTCAAACAGATTGAATGAAACAAGTTAAACATATTACTTAAATGTTGGCTTCGTGACTTGACCAAAATGATATAAAGTATGCTACGTTTTTGGTATTGTGGTATTGCTAAATTAGTTTTATGTCCAGTGGAAGAAGAACCTTCAAGACGTATTCCATCTCTACCACATATAATCGGACTACCCTCGTAGAGAGCGGTGCGGAGTGGAGTTATTATGTTGATTTAGGTTGTCATCATCGCTGACTCTATGTATGTATATGTTGTTTATTGTTTCATAACAACAGCTCACAGTCATTCAGTCAGTAGTGAGTGAGTGAGTGAGTGAGATGAGATGAGGTGAGCTGAAGTGAGGTGGGGTATAGTAAGTGACTGTGTGAGACTCACTGGCTTTTACTTGTTATAGTATAGCAAATGGGTTTGTGTACCTTGTACCTAATGCGTTAATATTTTCAAAGCTTGGAGAGTTCTCTTTGCGCGCGTGTGTGTGTGTGTGTTAGTGTGTGTGTGAAGGCGGGGGACAGTGGGCAAAAGTTTTTTTATTTTATTTTTTAATGTTTTTTCATGACTTTAGTTTTAACGATGACAGTGAATGCGACAGCAACAGCAGGTTTCAATGAAAAGTCAAAACAGGCCTCAGGTCCGGATATAAATGGTTTGTTGTCTGTGAAACACGGCGTGTTCACACACATATATGCAGCAGCAATACAGTCATCAAGCTGGCTCAGTCTCTACAGCAGTCTCTGAGGTTCCCTCCCGCCCTCCTTCGCCATTGTCGTTACCATCTGAGAGTTAGAGTCGTAGCCAGTGAGGCATTACGTTGCCCATTTTGTTAGTAGCCCACCGCAAGCGACTAACTACCCAAACTGCCAGCCATAATGTACGGCACATGCACATATGGAGAAGCTGACGCCCCCCCGTCGTCCCCCCTCTTCGTCTGCCCTTTACTTCCCATTGCTCTCTTTGCAGGCAGCGGGCATGGATCAGGGTGATTGAGGGGAGCTAAAGAAGGGGGCGGTCGTTCGTTCGCTCAAATTCGTCTGCTTGTTGTCGTTCGTGAGTCACCTGAGCGTAACGTAAGCGCAGCTTATTGTTTGAGTACAAGCACGAGCATATATTTTTGAAATACCCTTTCCAAAAAACGGGGTATACATTATTACCAACTGCAGCCCTCCCTCAAGTACGATAATGTTCGATGTAAGGATGTAAAAATGTGTCATAGTCATGGAAAATATTCATTTCTTTGGTTTTATATTTATTTTATTGTTGCTGCCTTTAGTCTCTCCCTCTCTCTCTCTCTTGCTCTTGCTCTCCCACACACTGACTCTCTCAACTGCAGTGGAAGTAGCTGCAGAAGCTGTTATTGTTGTTGGCTTGGGACTCAGCTGTTTTTGGCTAAGCTCAGAGCGAGAGTCTTGCTCATTTAAACACACACATACAAATGCATGTACGCATGAATGTATAGGTACCTTTCTATGTGTGTATGCGTGCGTGTGTAGGTACTTGTGTCGTTTGCATACAAATTTACACCTTTTTACGACTGTTTGTAGATTTATGTATTTTTCGGGTTTTTGCAATTACCCAATTTGACTGTGGAAAAAAAATTATAAAACTCTCAACAATTTGCTGCTGAGAGCGCGATGAGATGACTGAAAAGCAAACAGAAAAAGCTCAGATCAGCCAAAACAAAAAAAAAAAACCATTAAAGATCAAGCAAAGTGCATTTTGAGTATGTGAGTGTGTGTGAGCTTTTTTTTGGGGTTTCTCATTATTATTATTAATAAAACATAATATGGCCCAAAGCTATCATGATTAATGCTTATCTATCTATCCAAGTCTTCACCTGCATTCAATTTATTATATAATCTCAATTAGATTCAGTCCTCTCCATTACCCCACCAACAAATACACAGACACACATTCAGTCATAAATATGAACACATAATGCATATATACATATGTACATATGTATGTGTGTATAGGTACAGGTGTGCTTCTTAGTAAATTTCACTTATAAACTGTTTTTGTTTTTCGTTCTCCTTCTTCCTCTTCTTCGGCTTCTACTTCTTTTGTTTTTATTCGGGCTTTTTTTTGTGTTGTTTGCACTAGATCAAATTGAAACAGAACAGAAGCAGCTCTCAGCCAAGTTGTAAGTGGCAGTGGCAAAAACAATAACTGACACATATACACTAACCAATTGGCAACACGCATACATACAGACACACAACCTGTAGTCGTCGGACACACACACACACACTTATATGTATACACTACCACTAACGGGAGCTATCGCTGCCACCACCAACATTGCCTCTCCACCATGTTGGGGTACCAACAATATATTCAGTCTCTCTCAAAGTTTCATCGAGGCAGCACACGGGAAACGCTCGATCTCGTCGCTTGTGCCGCTGCCGCCGCCGTCGACACCTTCTGTCGCTTTGTAGTCAGAGTTTAGCGCGCTGCTTTTCGCTGTTCGTAGTCGTCGTCGTCGTCGAAGTCGTTGCCGATCGATTGATTCGTTTTCATTGCCGATAGTCGTGTGGTGTGTGCGTTATTTAATTGTTATTTATTTTTTTTTTTTTTTGTTTTTGTATACATAAATAAATTTTTTGTTTTGTTGTTGTGTTGTTGTTATTTTATAGCTCAGTAACATGCAGTCTGTTTCAGTTTTATGAATAATATTTGGAAATTTAATACAAAATTCAATGCAAATTGATTTGCAAACATTCACGAGTGCGATTTTGTGTGTGTGTGTCAGCTGCCCCCCTCGCTCCCCCATCTAAAAGAGAAAAACCCAAAGATACGAAAATCATAAAAAAAAACATTGCAAAATACGCAACACGCACAGCTTATTTTCGTCACTTATTTTTTTTTATTTTTGATACATTTGTGTGTTGTTATTGTTGTTATGTCCCAGGCAGAGGGCCGGTTTATTAATTTGACATCGTTGTTGTGTCCGTCAGTTCAATCTTCCTCCCCTACTGCCCCATCTTTTCCCCTTGTCGCTAAAAGACATTGAATAAAACAAAACGGAAACCGTGAAAAAGAAGAAAAAAAACACAAGCATAATATACAATTTTTTTTTGGATTTTTTTTTATGTAAAAAATAAAATATAATTAAAGAGAAAATCGCCTTTCTCCACACAAAAACAATAGTGCCACCACCACCACCATCCACAACAACAACAACAAAGGCAACAACAATATCAGTTGTATCAGTAGTAACAGCAGCAGCAGCGGTAGGCGTCGACAGCGGCAGCGGGAGCCACGGCCACTGCCCCGTTACGTTTCGGCAAACATTCGAAGCGTCCCAAGTTTAGTGTCTGTCTCTCTCACTCTCCCTCTTTCTCCAAGTGTGGAGTCTACTAGAAATTTCTGTTATTTTATAATTAAAATTGCGGCAAGTAAAGTTCGTCAAGAGGACAGACCTACAGCCAGCTTTCAGTTCCTTCCTACCAGCTGCATGTCCGACGCAAGTGTTTAGGCAGAACCTTTTAACTTGCTAATAAACTTGACCAAAATGAATCATCACAAGGCCTTTTGCATTCGTTTCATCATTTTCCTTTTCGCCTTCCTCCATCTCCAAAGCCTTTTGTCCTAAAATGAGATTTTGTTTTCATCTGAGTCTCTCTTTTTTATCAGCTGATTCAGAAGAAGGTAAACAGAGCTTGGAAAGCTGATGATTCGTTCGATTTCATTCATAAGCCTAAAATTATTTACAGTTTTGACTCTCTCTCTCTCCCTTGCATACAAAAAAACTTACAAACAGAAAAAAGCTGCACTGCGCTTTAAATTTGAACTGCGACAGCGCAGCGCGCGCGCTCTCTGACTCTTTTGCTTTTGCTCAGAGTTTCTGCTGCTGCGCTGCTTGGTTTGGCTTTAGCTTGTGTAACCGTTTGCCACCCAATTACGCTGCGTCGTCGCAGTCGCTGACGTTGGCTGTTAACGTTAACTTTTGTTGCATATTGTGTTGCCACTTCCTCTTCCGCTCAGTTGTCCAAACGTTGTGCTCCTGCAACGCATGGGAGCGAAAGAAAAAGACTGATAAATCAAAAGAGTGAAAGAAAGAGAGAGAGAAGCAGTACTTTGTTTTTGTTGTTACGTGCGCCGTTACTAATGACACGAAAGTGAATAAAAAAAAAAAACATCAAGCACGGGTTACCAACAACCAAAGGGGCTCCAGCTGCAAGCCAAGTTATAAGCTGGCTGACTATCTCTTGCTCTATCTCTCTATCGCTCTCTCAGTGTGTGTGTGTGTGTATGAGAGAGTGTATACAACAAATAATTGTAAATTAAATAATTATACAATAACAAGCAAAAAAACAACTTTGGAACTGATTGTTGTTGCTGCTGTTGTTCCTCCTCGTGCCGCTGCTGCTGCTGTTGCTGGCGAAACACCTGTAAAACAAAGACAACTCTATCTATCTGAAACATTAGCTGCTCGCTACCTGTTCCTAGTAGATAGATAGATATGTACGTGCAATCGAGCGGATGCAACTGCAGCGCAGTAGCAGCAACAACACTTCTTGATAGAGCTTTTGAGCATAACTAAAAACGAAATTATGTGAAAGAAATCCACAAAATAATGCAAAACAAAAAAACAGTTGCAGAAAAAACCTAACCAAAAAGACGCATTAAAACCGCATAGTGAACCTTTCATTCATAGTGTCCAATATTTGTTACTTTTGCCTAAAATTCAAAGGTCTTTCTTACCCTTATATATAAACCTTATATTATTTCATTAACAGAAAAGAAAAGCACTTATGAATTAGGGCTGCAATTAAGGTCGCTAATTGATCGTTAATCATCGAAGGTCATGTGATCAAGCGTTTTTAGTTAAAGAGAACGTGAATAATTATATAAATGTCTGTATTATTAGTTGCTTATACCCTTTCAAAAGGTATAATAATATTGATCAGATTTGATGACACAGAGAAGAAAAACTTACGGACAAAGTACACATGTATACATAAATATACATTCTTGATCAGTATGCGATACCAAGTCGATATACTCTAGCTAATGGGAAACCACTTAGCACTTAAACTTTTTACTGCCCTAGAGAAATCAAGTATGAAAACTGGCTGAAGCGGCATATATTATAAAGAGCTTTTCATGTTATACATTCTATCCCCAGTTCCAATCAGAACAGACAAAGGAAACACTGAAACCTCAAAAAACTAGTGAACACGATACTAGAAGCCTATCGAAAAGGACTGTAAGAGCATAGTCTATGTTGGCTACTTTGACATTTTCTTTTTACTAAAGGGTATGACAATATTTCTTCGAAAACAACGAAGAAAACAAAAAACTTGTTCAACAAAATTGCAATTACAAACATAAGTTTCCTAGGCTAAATGGAAAGAAGAAGAAGAAAAAAAAAACAAGTTGAAACAATTCTAGTCACAGTCATAGCAACAACAATAAGAACAACAACTAATAGTTGCTAAATATTCCGCTTTTAGCGTTTTTATGTGATTTGTGAGTGGGTTTTTGGGCAGCATTCTAAGCCAGTTCATTGATAGATAGAGAGAGAGAGAGAGAGAGAGAACAAGAGAGACGCAGAGAGACAGAACATGGACAACTCCCCTGAAGCGATTGTAGGCGACTTGTTTTGGCCAATAATTCCATGACTTGTTCCAAGGCTATGTGGATACACTACTATGTGGGGCTCAAAGCCATTCGTGAGATTATCATTCTGAGGCTCAAAATCGTTTGTTTAAACAGCGTTTTTTGTTTTTGTCTTTATTTTGTTTTTCACCATCATCATCTTCTGACTTGACTGACTGTTCGGTTTTTGTTTCTTTAGAACCATATGTACAGATGTATGACGAAACAGTTGGCAAGTGTTGTCACATTTATATATCGAGAGTCAGAGTCAAAGTTGTATGTATATTCCACCCTACCAACAAAAAGCGATCGTTTTCAAGCTCTCTTAAGCTACACTCGAGACAACGACAACGATGACAACGAAAAAGGTTCTTGAACTTTATGAGCAAAAAGAGATTTATGGAAAGAAAGTGTGGGGGTAGCGAAATTAACATCTATATATACATATACATACGTATATAGAGGCATTTCCATAAAACATACATATACATTGTATATATTATTTTGGATGGCGATCTTGATCTTGCCATGCTATATTTCCCTTTCTATTTTGATTTTTTACCCTACGAGACAAAACTAAACTCTGATTGTAAGTAGGTACGTTGAGTATACATATGTATATATACATATGTATGTATGTATTATATTTCTGATTTCATTGTTTTCATATGAAATTCTCACGCATTTCGCACATAAATTTTCATATGATTTATGGATAGACGGTTTTGGTTGGTTTTGTTGCTTGTGTACAAAGTGGATCAGGTCAGTCAATGCGACAGAGAGATAGAGATCACCCCCGTTTTCGCCTCCCCCACACACACACACGCACTGAGCCTGGGTTTGTGCCTGGGCCTGGGCCTGATGCCAAAAACACTTTCTCAGAGCACGTTTGCCAAGTCTGGAATGGATTAAATCCCACCTTCACCTCCATCCTCCAACACCTGTGTGTCTGGCACGTTTTTTGAAGGTACTTCTTGGCACTGGGCGCCAAACTCTTCAATGTGCTTGGTGTGTGTGTGTGTCTGTGTGTGCGTGTTTGACATATTCAATTTAAATATTTATTGTTTATTTTGCAGTCACTCTTTCTTGACTTGTTGTCTGTTATTGTTGTTGTTTTTCTTGTTGTTATTTTCATTTCTAGTTTGCAATTGACAACTTGCGACTTTTACTTGCGATCAGCAATCGCTGACCCAAAAAGCTGATTGAATGCGATTGCCAACATCTCTCACAGTGTGTGTGTGTGTGTGTGTTCATACATGTGTGAGTGAGCATATGAAATAATTTTCGCAAGTGTCACAATTGTCCTACAAAAAAATAATGGGTTATAGTAGTAATATGAGTGTATCTTTTTCAACTCTTCTTCAACCTAGAACAGTGGCACCCTCCTCCCCCCTCACTCCCCATGAAAAGATATGTCTAGTTATAATTGATTATTTGTGGTTTCCACAACAAAATGATTAGTTCAAATCAAAGAAAGTTAAAAAGCCATTTATGTAGAGAATAAGAATCGAAAGTGTTAATTTCGAAGCATTTATTATATAATCATTTTTATTGGCAAGTTTATTGAATGTTCTTTTGGTATTCGTTTCCGTTATGAATACAATATTATTATACAACTTCTAGACACATCTAGAATGTTTATTTTTTACTGTTTCAGCATAAAGAGAGCCGAAAACAGTTTAAAATTATTGTTGGAGGGTTGCACAGGTTCTTCCGAAATTCTATATAGCAAGTAATGACTAATTAAACATAAACATATAGACATATATATGTATGTAGATTTATTAGCAATCATTCGTTAGATTAATAGCAAACACTTCCACGATTTTCAAGGGTGAAGAAGAGGAAAATCGTTCTTGTACATCTAAACTTTAACTGTTCAAGAGGTAAAATATTGTTTTTGGCCCAGGGAATTTTATTTATTTTGTTCGTGGATTCGCCACCTATTGTAGTTATTCTACATCAAATCAGTGGCGGATCTACGGGGGATGAAAATATACACTCATGATGAATATAATAGGTACACCCTTTAAAATTTAATTTAAATTAGCACAACTTTTTTTCTTTTACCTTAATCACCAAAATTTAAATGCACATTTGTTTATTGAACATTTGTGTATTCTTTACCTTAATTTGGAAATAAAAAGTTATTTTATTCAAAAGTTACAACAAAAATATGAAATTTCAGAATTTCGTGCTTGATGAAAATAATAGGTACACTTTAATTCACTAAGTCATATTTAATTTTTTTTGTTTTCAAATCACTGAAAATCTATTTTTGTTTCATTATCTGATTAATATGGAATGTATCCACCTTAATATTACCGTTACTTTTCCCATCCGATTGGGGATACTCTTAATCAAAGCTTGGCAGGACTCTATCGAAAAGTCCCTGTGGTGGGTTTATCAACAGGATAACGACGTAAAACACACCTCCAAAATTTTAAAAACTTGGTTAGAGGTCAATATAGTGGTCGCTCTTACCTAGCCCACTTAGTCTCCGGATCTGAATCTCATCGATAACTTGTGGGGTGAGCTATAGGATCAGTCTCGAACAGAAAAAAGTGGCAACAACCGACAATTGTGGGAGTGCGTCGAAGAAGACTTCGATAGAGTCCTGCCAAGCTTTGATTAAGAGTATTCCCAGTCGGATGAGAAAAGTAACGGTAAAATTAAGGTGGATACATTCCATATTAATCAGATAATGAAACAAAAATAGATTTTCAGTGATTTCAAAACCAAAAAAAAAAAAATAAAACTTAGTCAATTAAAGTGTACCTATTATTTTCATCAAGCACGAAATTGTGAAATTTCATATTTTTTGTTGTAACTTTTGAATAAAATAATTTTTCTTTTCCAAATTATGGTAAACAATACACAAATGTTCAATAAACAAATGTGCATTTAAATTTTGGTGATTAAGGTAAAAGAAAAAAAGTTGTGCTAATTTAAAGTCAAAAAAAATTAATTTTAAGGGGTGTACCTATTATTTTCATCATGTGTGTATAACGGATCCACAACTCTGGCTTGGTGAAAAGCTTTTTGCACTTTGATACCTTGGTCTAGAATCTAGAAATCTCGGTTTTAGAATATTTACTACCATTCGTAAATACTACATAGGGCGATATAATTGATAAATAAATTTTATCTTCATTTTTATCTATGATCAGTCTAAGGCTTTTGTGTGCTTATCATATTTTTTCTATATATGGAGCCCATCGTTAATGGTATTTTAAAGTTTTTATTAAGTCCAAATATCGGTCAGAAAGGTATATAAGGGTGTCTGTAATTCGTATCGCTTTGAAGTTTAGATAATTTCCTATTATTACTTTAACCGCATTTGAAGGGCATTCGTTATGATGTTGATGATGAAAGAGAACTTTGGCCGTTTCTCATTGAACCGGGGGGCGTATACGCGATTTGCTGCGCATATGTATGTAGATATTTTTGTTTTTGCCACTGTCTGTGTGTGTGTGTGTGTATTCTTCTTAAGCCGGAAATTATTGGGACAAATACTTATTATCGCAAATTCCATAAAATTCCAAATTCTTATCGTAGAAGCGACAGCAAAATGTAAATAGCAACGGAACGCCGCGTAGTAGGTACGAAAAATACCAAAACTAAACCAAAGATAAAATGGCAAAGAAATTTAAAAGTACACAACAAGAAAAAAAAAAACACAAATAAATTAAAACGAAAGCAAAGACAATAAATTAATAAAACATACATACATATATATATTTATACAATATATATATATGTACATATATAAAGACAACAAACAACAACAAATCAACAACAATAACAAATCAATTTGCAAATGAATAAACGAAAGTAACAAAAGAAGAAGAGAGAGAGAAAAAAACCCATCGAATAGCCAAAACAAAATCAAAAAACACGAACAAAATCTGAAAAAAAAGGCAGACAGAGAAAGAGAGAGAGAGAGAAAATAAAAAGGGGGCATTGTAAGGCGGCCCCAAACGAAAGTGAAGGCGAAAGTAACCGCCCAGAAGTTAATCTATCATCAATTGCAACTATCCGTGTTAATGAAAAGTGTGAATAATCAAATCTAATCGAATGCAAGGAGCAGCAGCAACAACTTTCAACCATCAACGAGGAGTCGTAATTCAATATGTCCAAGTGTGACAATCATCACGTCAAGTCGCGTAGGCATCCTGTGCCTCCGCCTCAGTCATCGTCATCGCCATTGGCGGTGGAAAGTGAATCCTTTTTGCAGTATTGCAGCGACAGCGATAAAAAGCCGCCGCCCATTGTTGTTGTTGTCGGCGATGGGCGAAGTCGTGTGCGTCGTGTGGTAAGGACTGCCACACGACACGTGACCGTAGTGAGTCTCTCCACACGACACAAGGAGACACAGACTCACACATCGCATCATGTGACGGCTGTCAGGTAAGCCACAAGCCGGGACCACTTGTTAGTCAGCCAATGGCACATGGGTTGGGGGATTGGGGCGACGGTGGCGGCGTTTGCCATAATGGACACCGCTTATCGCAGTCACTTAGTAGTACATGGCCCCGCGTTTTCTTCTTCTCTTATCTTTATGGGGCTCGTTATGAGTGTGTGGTGTGCGTGGAGGTATTTACGATTTAGTGGGCTATTCTTGGGCATACCTAAGCGTTCCACTGGTCTTTGTTGCCCTATTTGCCACTTGTGCGAGAAGTGGGATTATCTTTATTTTTTAATAACCCAACCGTCTCAATGGCTTATCTACATGAATTCTACACAGTTGTGGAACCTAAATATATGGAATTTGTTGTGAAATCAGCATCATTTAGTGTGTTTTTTTTTTTTTGGTTGCATACTCTTGGGATGCCCATGAAAATGATGAAAAAACATTGCATACTTCCGGGCATTTCTAAATCACTCAATTTTGGTGTGCAAACAAAATGCATTTATTTCTAGTAAGGGTTTACACCCTGTACAAATCCAAGAAGGAGAGATTCGGAAAGGTTTGGAATGTCAGTCGCTCAAAAAATTATCGACTCTCTTTCCGCTCAGACCAGTGGCGGATTTTAAGGGTGATATCAGTTGGATATCAACATTGTAGCAATTTAAGAGGTAAAATATCCTTTTTGGGCTAGGGCTAAGGGAAATTTCTTCCCCGAGAGAAGTGCCACTGGCGAAATTAGTGATTATTCAAAGTAACTCGGAGATCGTGATTTGAGGGGATCTTTTTCGTCCAAACACCTTTAAACGAAACAAATTGTCAAAGTTTTGCAAACTAAAAGGGAATCTTAATATTCTTCTATTCGGATAACTATATAAACTCACATTCGATTTGAAATTTATAATGAACAATCAACATTATTGTTAAATGGTTGAATTTTTTTTTTTAATGGTGGTGTTTTCTTTGTTTTCATTGAGTGGTGGGGGCAATGGAAATTGGAGACTTCAAAAGGTGAAACTTAAAAATGACTGAAAAAGTAACCATTGCGGAAGGATGTCGCATATAAAATGCATGGCCTGAAACCCACTCGTTATGCCTATTTTGTGTGTGCTTGTGTGTGAGTGTAAGTGAGTGTGTGGCTGGTGGCACACTTCTTCGGTCATACGAAGCGTAGCCATAAGTTCTTTAAACACAAAACTAATATAAAATCAATAATAATTACGAGTGCATTGCTTTTAAAAGGCGGCCACATAGGGTCACGCAACCCGCCAGTTAGTCAGTCAGCCAGCCACTCAGCCAACCAGCCTGGAGAGTTGGAGACGGAGACGAAGACGGAGCTGGAGGCACACTTGTTGCATACCAAGCAGGAGGAAGTGGACTGAGGAAACTTTTGGCTCGCGAGCCGAAAGCCGAAAGCAAATCATGTGACGTTTATGTGTCAGCGACCAGTAAACGCGGCAGACAGGGCAAAGATACAAGAAAAGATACAAGATACTTACGATAATGCGACTTGCAACGATGAGGGCGAAAGAGAGAGGTTCAGAGAGCTAGAGAGAAAGAGAAATAATCGAAACAGCTGTCCATATCTATACACATGTGCAAGGGCAAACAATTAGGGCCGACGTGTGGCAGATGTTTTTCCTTGCGGACTTGGATTCCGATTCAAATTGAAAGCAGGACTCTTTCTTTTTTTGAAGGCACTTAAAATCAGACAAGTTGATGCCAACAGAGAGCAAGAGAGAGAGAGAGAGAGAGAGAGGCAACTAGTGGCAACTACCTGCCGTTGTGTTGTCCTTACTGGGAGATACATAAAGGAACACCAGGTGCAACGGACAAAAAAAAACACACACGCACAAAAGAAGGAAAAGATGGATGAAAAAAGGGAAAAAAGAAAACATCAGAAATAATCATGCCAGAGCCAAGGATGCTAGCAAAAATCCTTATTGTATTGTATCCTTATGCTCTTGTCTGGTTATCCTTTTCATCACAATCCTGTTGATCCTGTTTTGTTCGCTCGCTGCTGCTGCTGCTGTGGACTGGTCTGGCCGGGTCGAGTCGGGTCTGGTCGGTTCTGGTGTCTTCTTGGCTAAGGTGCAAATTGCAGCTGTCGATTCGGTTTTTAGGTGTTTTGTTGAGTCGAGTCGAGCAAGCAACCCGCTGAGCTCGAAAATGTTGCCCTATGATACGAAGCATATTCCAAATGCATAGGTAATGCATTATGAAATGTTACTTGAATCAATTCGATATGCTATAGCTGTAAATCTGTAAAGGAAATTGATTAATTTTGATTGAAAATCTCAAAGAGATGGAGAGAGAGAGAGAGAGAGAGAGAAAGCAATAATTCAGCTACTTGTAATTAATTTTTTGCTTTTCATTTGTCGAACTTCTTGAATTTGATGAAATTTGAAGTCGACTCCGATTTTTTCATTGGCAGGAAGAAAAGAGTTTTGTTTTTCAATATTTTCACACTTTAGTCTGTATGGAGAAATTTTGTTATTTGGCTTCATCCTGTGTATGTTTGTCATCGTTGGCTAATCATTATTTCCTTCACTTTCCATTTGACATATGTTACTTACTCCACTCATTTCATCTCTCTCTATTCCCTATGTGTCTTTAGGTCTCTCGTTTACCTATCCTATAATGGATCCTTTTACATTCAATTCCCTCACACTTTTTGTTGTTTTTTTTTTTTGTCTCTCTAAGGGTAGCATAATTGTTCTTTTTCGGGTAACCCGACGAGGGCTAAACAAAACAGATGCATTTTATGTATCCCCCGTGTGCGTGTTTGCCTGTGTGTGGGTTTCGTGTGTAGGCAGCAATACACACACACACACACACACACACTGCACCTCACTCACTCACTCATCCATGCGAAACACGTTTCTCAACGCCGACGCGCTTGCGCAGGGGCTTCCTACGTACTTAACCATCCATCCATCCATCCACCACTCAACCTTGCCGAGCACATTGGCTCGGTTAGTTCAAACACGACTGTCGCATGGCTTGGACGTGCCCATCATCGTAATCTCGATTTCTCACAATCTCCTCTTCTTCCGTTTAGCTAGTAGTTATTTGTTTTTTTTTTTTCTGTTTAAGTGCTTCCTCTGTCGGTCTGACCGAAATACAATTTGAATATTATTAAAAATAACAAACACACAAACAAATCAAAAGAAGAGCGTGCTCGCGGTCCAACTATTTAATTAATGATTAACTAATTAATTAACATACTCCATGATCTTGTGTGATTCTTGTCAACTCCACTCCCAATTTTCTCCTGCTACCCCTGCTGTGATGTGTGAACTTCTCTAGATTAAATCAAAACAAACGGTCCAAGAAACCGCATAAATTTCTGTTGTGTTCAAAAGAAAAAAACCAAAAAATATCAAGATGATAATTTGCATATCGGGTTTTATAATTGGCGAAAGGTAGGAAACGAAAAACAAAATAAGTTGTGACCTAGAAATTGAAAGTTCTCCCCCCTTTAAAATAGAATTCATAGTGGTTTCTCTCTAACAATTTGTTAATCCTTTATTAAACTTTCTTCATCGCTCTCTCTCTCTCTCTGTCTTTGCAGTTTTCCCCAAAAGAGCATCGAACGCAGTGGATCCACTCAGTATGATTTAGCCGGAGCGCCACCACCGGGTGGTTCAAACACATCCACCGATAGTGGGAGTGTTGGCGGCGGTTATGTCTATTTGCAGAATCATTATGCACCCGGTGCCCATAATGCCGGGGCCGCCATTAACTATCCTGCACAACAGCATCCACAGATGATCTATCAGATCCAGCAGTATCCCACGTGCCATCAGCAACAGCAGCAGCAACATTTGCATCAGACGTATATGCAGGTGACAGCATCAGCAGCGGCGACGGCAACACCATCACAGGCTGGTGGCCATTATGCCCATCATCATCATATGCTCCATGGTCATGGTCATCATCATCATCATGGCGGTGCCGTGGTTATTGCTGGCAGTGGCGTTGGCATAGGATCGTCGGCAGCAGCAGCAGTCCTCATGCAACAGCAGCAGCAGCAACATCAACAGCAGCAGCAACATCATCATCAGCAGCAACTGCAACAGAATGTCCACAAAAAGAACTCCATACGGAATGGCGGAGATGTACTCAAACGCACCCGAGCTCAGTCAGCGTAAGTTTTTTTAATTTAAATTTGCCATTTGGACTTTAACCCGACACAAAAAAGGCAGAACACATTTATATATGTATGTACATTTGTATGTTTATGCATATCAAATGGATAAGTTATTTATTTTTTTTTTTTTTTGAGGGTGATATCTAAGATTAAAAGCTTGACGCAAGATAGCAGCAAATATTTGATAACAAATGACTGCAGTCGACATCATCTGATGTCAGAATTTATTTACTATATACCTATTAATATATAATAGTGAAATGCAAGCAAGGTTAGACAAGAAGGGTGGGAGGGAGGTAGGAGCTAGCGTGTGCATTTTATCGGTCAGCAAGTTAACAAGTCTTTTTCTCTTATTACCTATTTTTAAGGTATTCATATTACTCTTTGTCTGTGTTTGTGGCCCGATTGAAGTGATTGAAATGCGCAAATTATAATTAGAAATTATCAGAATTTTAATAACAATAATGTTAGCTAGAGACTACGTCTCTCGTTACCTCTCCCCCTATGCCCTGTGGGTGGAAGAAACAATTTTAATCAGGTCGATAGCCTGCCCTCAAGGGGAGGAACAGACGACCGACCGACGACGGACCGACGACCGACGACAACGACGAGGAATTGTATTTGAAGAGATATACGATCGTCGTCGCCGACGTTTGTCGTTTTCATCTTATCTTATCTTTTGGGTAAGGGAAAAAACAACAAGCGAATGGCACGAATGGTCGGACGAATGGGTTTGCTCTTTTTTCTGGTGGTTTCGGGGGGTTCTCACTGTGATAGCATTTCAATTGGGGCGGCAGTTATGTGCAAAATTTGTCTAGCAACGTCACGCTGTGGCGCAGTTTTCCTTTTAATTTTCATAAATTGCAAATTTGTCATCAACGGTGTGAATATACATATATATATATATATATTGCAGCTACGAACTCTCGCAAGATCTGCTGGAGAAACAGATCGAGTTGCTGGAGCGCAAGTACGGCGGAGTGCGAGCCCGTAACGCAGCGGTTACCATACAAAGAGCATTTCGTCATTATATGATGGTTAAGAAATTTGCATCCATTACGGCCATGGCTAAAGCGGAGAAGCGTCTAAGTCGTCGCATGGTGATAACGGCCTCAAGTATGGGTCTGGCGGAGGAGAACGCATCGGCGAATGCATCGTTATCATCGGCCTATGGCAGTGCAACAGAATCTCAGTTGGAGCAGCAACAGCAGCAGCAACAACAGCAGCAGCAGCAACAACAACAACAACAGGCAACAGGACAGGGACAGGGACAACAGCCACGTGTCACCATAATGGCTGGTCCAGCTGGTGCTGCCTCACCAGGATTATCAAGGACACCACCAACACGTTCGCTATCCATGCGAGAACGTCGCCAATTGGATTGCAGTCCCATACCACGTAGTCAATCTGGTAAGTAATGACATTTCGGATTGTTGTACTTAATTTTTACGGGTTCTTTATTTTTAGGAGCCTCACCCGTATCCATTTCGGGATCCACAGCATCAGTTTCGAGCATCGCCTCGCATCCTCATGTCAATTTGTTGCATGCGGCTGAGCCGCATTATTATAATGCACAGGCCATGCCCACAGCAGCTGCCTATTATACAAGCTATCATGGATCACCGCATGATCTGAGCTATGCCAGTTCGGCGGATACCTCACTGAATGCCTCTTGGGTGAATACGAGTGGCCATTCGCCACATACCCCATACTATTCGGCCGCTCAGATCTATATGCGACCCAAGGGTGGCAGCACAACACCAACACCAAGCTGCGGCAGCAGTGGCAGCGGCAGTGGCAGTGGCAAGAAGGTGCCACCAGAGGTACCCAAACGTACCTCATCCATAACGGCCCAGCAGCAGAGTCAATTGCTTCTCTTGCAACGACAGACGCCGCCGCCGCCATCCCTGCTAAGGACCAATGGACTCTGCAAGACCGCTGAGAACGGCAGCTTAACCTCGGTACAAAGCTCCGGTTCGGATTCCAGTGTAACCTCAGCGGAGCGAATCAATTCCGATCTTGGATCGGATCGCAGCAATTCGCCGCACACCTGGAAACGTGGCACAGCTCTCAATAGTTCGCAGCAATTCTCGACACATTCAGCCGATTCGGCTGGAGGAGCTGGTGGTGGCATTGTCGTCAGCGCCGCTGGCGTTGTCGCCGGTCAGTATGCTGCTGCTGCCCAGATGCAGGCTGCAGTGGCAGCTGCCACAGCTGTGGGTGGCATACCGCCGGCAGATGACCATGCAATATCCTCGCACACTAGCGCCGCTCAGTATGAGCAGCACGAGCAGCAACAGCACGAACAGCAGCAACTTCAGGCCGCCGCTGTCGCCGCCGGTGTGACCCAGAATTACAAGATGTCCGAGACCATACGCAAACGTCAGTATCGTGTGGGCCTCAATCTGTTCAATAAGAAGCCAGAGAAGGGCATCACATATTTGATCAGGCGAGGCTTCCTCGAGAATACACCCCAGGGAGTGGCAAGATTCTTGATCACCCGCAAGGGACTGTCCCGTCAGATGATTGGCGAGTATTTGGGCAATCTGCAGAATCAATTCAACATGGCTGTCCTCAGTTGTTTTGCCATGGAATTGGACTTGTCCGGCCGACAAGTGGATGTGGCTTTACGCAAGTTTCAGGCTTATTTCCGTATGCCAGGAGAGGCTCAGAAAATTGAACGACTTATGGAGATATTCTCGCAACGTTATTGCGAGTGCAATGCAGATATTGTTGGTCGATTGAGATCATCCGATACGGTAAGCGATCGATTGATTATTATCCTATAAGTATATGGATTAATCAAAATTTTATTTTTATTTTCGTTTAGATCTTTGTGCTGGCTTTTGCCATCATTATGCTGAACACGGATCTGCATACGCCCAATCTGAAGCCAGAGCGACGCATGCGCGTTGAAGACTTTATAAAGAATTTGCGTGGAATTGACGATTGTCATGACATTGATAAGGATATGCTGTCTGGCATCTATGAGCGTGTCAAATCCGATGAATTCAAGCCGGGCAGCGATCATGTCACCCAGGTGATGAAGGTGCAGGCCACCATTGTGGGTAAAAAACCAAATTTGGCCTTGCCGCATCGTCGTTTGGTCTGCTATTGTCGCCTCTATGAAATACCCGATGTCAATAAGAAGGAACGCCCTGGCGTCCATCAGCGCGAGGTGTTTCTATTCAATGATCTGTTGGTTATCACCAAAATCTTTAGCAAAAAGAAAACCTCTGTGACGTACACCTTCCGTAACAGTTTCCCACTATGTGGCACTATAGTAACTCTACTGGATATGCCCAATTACCCGTTTTGTATTCAATTGTCACAAAAGGTCGATGGCAAAATTCTAATCACTTTCAATGCCCGCAACGAGCATGATCGCTGTAAGTTTGCCGAGGATCTGAAGGAGTCTATTAGCGAAATGGACGAAATGGAATCCCTGCGCATTGAGGCCGAGCTGGAGCGACAGAAATCGGCACGTAATCGTGCCACCGGCAATGCCGAAAACCGTGACAGCGGTGTGGCCGATGTTGAAGTGTGTCCTTGTCCCTATCCACCGGGATCTCAAGCTGCCGGTGAGCAGGCCGCCAATTCGGCCGATTCTACACAGCAGCTGAAACGCAGTGCGCTAAGCAACAGTTTGTTGGACATGCACGAGCAATGTAAGTTTTAATTGATGAATGAAAATAAAAGAACCTGAGCACAATTTTAATTACAATCTCTTTTCTCGTTTTGTTTAGTTGGCAACGAGAAGCCACAACGTCGGGGCAGTGTCGGATCCTTGGACAGTGGCATGAGCATCTCTTTTCAATCCACAACAACCTCAAGTGCGTCGCGTGAAAATGCCGCCGCCATAGCAGCTGCAGCGAATGCCGCAGCGGCCGCCAAAATTCGTTACAATATGCCCCCATCGGCGGGCATTGCCGGGCCAAGTAATGTATATGCAGCGCCCGGTATGCAGGCGTATACCCATGCAAATTTTGTGCAACAATCGCAGGCGACATATATGTTGCAGCAACAGCAAATGCTTCAACAGCAGGCCCAAATGATGGCGCAAGCACAAGCACAAGCCCAGGTTCAGGCTCAGGCTCAGGCACAAGCTCAGGCTGGAGCTGTGGTCACAGGACGCATACCAGGACGCGAGAGGAAGGCATCACGCTCCGATGATAACTCACGTTCGACGGAAGTCTAAGTCTGGGGAGGAGCAGCACAGTCCCAACTTTTGTACATTTCAGTTCTTCAGCAAAGCGATAAATACTAAATCTATATATATATATATATATATATACTTATATATATATATATTTACTCATTTATATAGAACATGAAGAGATATATCAGTATCAATACGAATCGAAACGAACCGAACGCCATTTTTTCAAAACATCTAATACCCAGCAGCAGCTTATCTAGTAAATTCTTAAATGTTCCTTCGTTCTCTGCTAATATTAATGTAAATAAAACTCAGCATTAAATAATGTTTTTTTTTTTACACCCACCACTTTCCCCTTTCCCACAACTATTTAAACACTTAAGTAAGTTTCCAAAACTAATTGTACATATAGCAAGCATAAACATATAAATATACATACAAATATACATATATACATATATATATATACCCGCTACGATCTATGATAACCACTATATACAATATACTAATTGAACTTAATTCTTAACTTGCTCCAAAACTTTCAACACCAATTTACAAAAGGCATCTTCGATTTTTCCCGCCAAGTTTTTTTTTTATTATCATCTAATCCTAAAATTTTAAGCGATTTCAGAGAATCTAGTTCTCATAGCACTAACGCACTTTCATCAAAGAGGTGTGCGCATCGTGTACATTATAAATATATACTTTATGTTGGTTTATTTTTTTTTTTTTATATCCAAAAATAATAAGTGTTTATTCGTGTTACTAAAAACAAGAACGAAAAAAAGAAGAAGAAAAGAAAACAACAAAAAGAACGCAGTAAAGAAGATATGTAAAACGTTCGTGTATACCACATGTGTGTGTGTGTATAAATACAAATATATACATGTGTGAATTGAATATTAATTTAACAGCAATTAGCTATAATTATTCATATTTATAGAGCCAAAACTATCCAAAACCTAAAATAATACGAGTATAACAACAAGCAAAGTGCATGGAAAAACAAGAACGATATGTATATGAAAAAAGCAAAAGACTTAAAAATTTAAATAAATGAAAAGTAATAATACCAAAAAACAACAAAATCAATTGCTTTGCTTTCTCTGGTCTAAATTCAAGAAGGACTTAAAGACTTAATAGATGCATCTACCAAACCGCGTCAGTTCCTTACAAAATTTCAAAATTCGAGCAATAGTTTTTGAAAGATCTATCGAGATGTCCTTATTAAAGATTATAGTCCTTATAGAAAATATTTTTAAATAATCGGTATGTCTTTTGGTCCCAAAAAAGTCCTTGATTATTCTCATAAACTAACATCACTTGTAATGTAGTTCGAGAAGCTGCAGAAAAGAACCTTCAATAAATTCTCTCTTCTTTCGTCGTGCGGTAGGCTTTATGGGTTTTAGAGGGTTTTCATTCCTTGCCCTAGGACATCGACCGACTTCGACAGGACGTTTTGTTCGGATCCTCCAGTATCAAAACTAGATACTAGAACTGTATCTTCGCCAACTTCTAGGCGATTTCAAAAAGTTATATCTGAATTAAAAATACTTGGATGATGGGAAAAATTAATTTCAACCCGATATATTTTACGAAAATTGTCGAAATTTTAGTTTTCGAGGTTTTAATGCGGCTGCTCTTAAAATGTTTTCAAATGTGTAGCATATTTAAATGTGTAACGGACTTTTGGGCATTTGAATTTAACCGCCAGGCGGGTTTTTTGAATTTTCCGGGCGACGAAATTTAAAGTTAAAACGACGAAATTTGCTCTGGAGAAAACATGAAATACCAGGCCAACAGAATTACTTAGTAGGTGACTGGCTTAAAATTTTATTGAAATGTGTAACGGACTTTTAGGCATTTAAATTTTTGAATTTAACCGCTAGGCGGGTTTTTTGAATTTGGCGGGCGACGAAATTTAATGTTTAAACGGCGAAATTTGCTCTGGAGAAAACATGAAATACCAGGCCAACAGAATTACTTAGTAGGTGACTGCTTTAAAATTTTTATGAAATGTGTAACGGACTTTTGGGCATTTGAATTTTTGAATTTGACCGCCAGGCGGGATTTTTGAATTTGGCGGGCGACGAAGTTCGAAGTCTTAACGACGAAATTCGCACTGGGGAAAATATGAAATACCAGGCCAACAGAATTACTTAGTAGGTGACTGCTTTAAAATTTTTATGAAATGTGTAACGGACTTTTGGGCATTTGAATTTTAAAATTTGACCACCTGGCGGGATTTTTGAATTTGGCGGGCGACGAAATTTGAAGTTTTAGCGACAAAATTTGCTCTGGAGAAAACATGAAATACCAGGCCAACAGAATTACTTAGTAGGTGGATAGTTTAAAATTTTTTCAAAAAGTCCTTATAACTCGGTCATTTCAAGGACGATAAGGATTTCCTTTGGTCAGATTGTAGTCCTTGATGATCCGCATCGACTGACACTATCAGATCCTGGAATGTCCTTTTGGGAGCTGAGATAAAAGGACTTTTTTAAGTATGACAAAATAGGAAATATCCCGCGAGTCCTTTGAAGGATCAGGACGAGAGTGATGTCATAAAACTCCAAACATTGAGGACTATAGCAGGTGCAAAGGACATTCCGATAGTCCTGCGGAAAGCTGAGATTTTAAGGAATTTGTAGTTTTCTCCAGATTTTTTCATCCTTTGCTTTAATTTGGGACTTGGAAAAAATTGCAAGTTAAAAAACAGAAAAGTGCTAATAACTCGGCAGTTTTAAGGATGAGAGGGATGTCCTTATGGCAGGTGGAAGTCCTTGTTTGTGCGCGTCAACTGACATTACCATGTCCTGGAAAATTTCATATCCTGCATCCTTAGACGACCCTAAGTTTTTTTGATGCCAATCGATAGAGATCATCAAGGACTTTCTAGGAAACCATGTCCTTTCGTCCTGCGCCAGGATTTGTGGGTTCTAGAGCTAAAAAACAAAAAAAGGATCTTTTTGTCGAGGCCATATCTCGGCAGGACATTGATCGATTTCACCAGGACATAGTTTTTTGGGGCCTCCAGGATCAGGACTATCGATCTGCATTCAAGGATTTTCAATATCCTTCTAAAAATATTGCTCGAATTTTTGTAAGGGGGGAGGTCAGAAAAATGGCAAAAAAGTGACAAAAAACTACAAATGTCCTTATAACTCGATCATTTCAAGGACGATAAGGATGTCCTTTGGTCAGATTGTAGTCCTTGATGATCCGCATCGACTGACACTATCAGATCCTGGAATGTCCTTTTGGGAGCTGAGATAAAAGGACTTTTTTAAGTATGACAAAATAGGAAATATCCCGCGAGTCCTTTGAAGGATCAGGACGAGAGTGATGTCATAAAACTCCAAACATTGAGGACTATAGCAGGTGCAAAGGACATTCCGATAGTCCTGCGGAAAGCTGAGATTTTAAGGAATTTGTAGTTTTCTCCAGATTTTTTCATCCTTTGCTTTAATTTGGGACTTGGAAAAAATTGCAAGTTAAAAAACAGAAAAGTGCTAATAACTCGGCAGTTTTAAGGATGAGAGGGATGTCCTTATGGCAGGTGGAAGTCCTTGTTTGTGCGCGTCAACTGACATTACCATGTCCTGGAATGTCCTTAAAATATCTGGAAAAAAGCACCTTTTCGGAAAATTTCATATCCTGCATCCCTAGACGACCCTAAGTTTTTTTGATGCCAATCGATAGAGATCATCAAGGACTTTCTAGGAAACCATGTCCTTTCGTCCTGCGCCAGGATTTGTGGGTTCTAGAGCTAAAAAACAAAAAAAGGATCTTTTTGTCGAGGCCATATCTCGGCAGGACATTGATCGATTTCACCAGGACATAGTTTTTTGGGGCCTCCAGGATCAGGACTATCGATCTGCATTCAAGGATTTTCAATATCCTTCTAAAAATATTGCTCGAATTTTTGTAAGGGGGGAGGTCAGAAAAATGGCAAAAAAGTGACAAAAAACTACAAATGTCCTTATAACTCGATCATTTCAAGGACGATAAGGATGTCCTTTGGTCAGATTGTAGTCCTTGATGATCCGCATCGACTGACACTATCAGATCCTGGAATGTCCTTTTGGGAGCTGAGATAAAAGGACTTTTTTAAGTATGACAAAATAGGAAATATCCCGCGAGTCCTTTGAAGGATCAGGACGAAAGTGATGTCATAAAACTCCAAACATTGAGGACTATAGCAGGTGCAAAGGACATTCCGATAGTCCTGCGGAGAGCTGAGATTTTAAGGAATTTGTAGTTTTCTCCAGATTTTTTCATCCTTTGCTTTAATTTGGGACTTGGAAAAATTGCAAGTTAAAAAACAGAAAAGTGCTAATAACTCGGCAGTTTTAAGGATGAGAGGGATGTCCTTATGCCAGGTGGAAGTCCTTGTTTATGCGCGTCAACTGACATTACCATGTCCTGGAATGTCCTTTAAATAGCTGGAAAAAAGGAGCTTTTCGGAAAATTTCATATCCTGCATCCTTAGACGACCCTAAGTTTTTTTGATGCCAATCGATAGAGATCATCAAGGACTTTCTAGGAAACCATGTCCTTTCGTCCTGCGCCAGGATTTGTGGGTTCTAGAGCTAAAAAACAAAAAAAGGATCTTTTTGTCGAGGCCATATCTCGGCAGGACATTGATCGATTTCACCAGGACATAGTTTTTTGGGGCCTCCAGGATCAGGACTATCGATCTGCATTCAAGGATTTTCAATATCCTTCTAAAAATATTGCTCGAATTTTTGTAAGGGGGGAGGTCAGAAAAATGGCAAAAAAGTGACAAAAAACTACAAATGTCCTTATAACTCGATCATTTCAAGGACGATAAGGATGTCCTTTGGTCAGATTGTAGTCCTTGATGATCCGCATCGACTGACACTATCAGATCCTGGAATGTCCTTTTGGGAGCTGAGATAAAAGGACTTTTTTAAGTATGACAAAATAGGAAATATCCCGCGAGTCCTTTGAAGGATCAGGACGAAAGTGATGTCATAAAACTCCAAACATTGAGGACTATAGCAGGTGCAAAGGACATTCCGATAGTCCTGCGGAGAGCTGAGATTTTAAGGAATTTGTAGTTTTCTCCAGATTTTTTCATCCTTTGCTTTAATTTGGGACTTGGAAAAATTGCAAGTTAAAAAACAGAAAAGTGCTAATAACTCGGCAGTTTTAAGGATGAGAGGGATGTCCTTATGCCAGGTGGAAGTCCTTGTTTATGCGCGTCAACTGACATTACCATGTCCTGGAATGTCCTTTAAATAGCTGGAAAAAAGGAGCTTTTCGGAAAATTTCATATCCTGCATCCTTAGACGACCCTAAGTTTTTTTGATGCCAATCGATAGAGATCATCAAGGACTTTCTAGGAAACCATGTCCTTTCGTCCTGCGCCAGGATTTGTGGGTTCTAGAGCTAAAAAACAAAAAAAGGATCTTTTTGTCGAGGCCATATCTCGGCAGGACATTGATCGATTTCACCAGGACATAGTTTTTTGGGGCCTCCAGGATCAGGACTATCGATCTGCATTCAAGGATTTTCAATATCCTTCTAAAAATATTGCTCGAATTTTCGTAAGGGGGGAGGTCAGAAAAATGGCAAAAAAGTGACAAAAAACTACAAATGTCCTTATAACTCGATCATTTCAAGGACGATAAGGATGTCCTTTGGTCAGATTGTAGTCCTTCAGATCCTGGAATGTCCTTTTGGGAGCTGAGATAAAAGGACTTTTTTAAGTATGACAAAATAGGAAATATCCCGCGAGTCCTTTGAAGGATCAGGATGAAAGTGATGTCATAAAACTCCAAACATTGAGGACTATAGCAGGTGCAAAGGACATTCCGATAGTCCTGCGGAGAGCTGAGATTTTAAGGAATTTGTAGTTTTCTCCAGATTTTTTCATCCTTTGCTTTAATTTGGGACTTGAAAAAAATTGCAAGTTAAAAAACAGAAAAGTGCTAATAACTCGGCAGTTTTAAGGATGAGAGGGATGTCCTTATGCCAGGTGGAAGTCCTTGTTTATGCGCGTCAACTGACATTACCATGTCCTGGAATGTCCTTTAAATAGCTGGAAAAAAGGAGCTTTTCGGAAAATTTCATATCCTGCATCCTTAGACGACCCTAAGTTTTTTTGATGCCAATCGATAGAGATCATCAAGGACTTTCTAGGAAACCATGTCCTTTCGTCCTGCGCCAGGATTTGTGGGTTCTAGAGCTAAAAAACAAAAAAAGGATCTTTTTGTCGAGGCCATATCTCGGCAGGACATTGATCGATTTCACCAGGACATAGTTTTTTGGGGCCTCCAGGATCAGGACTATCGATCTGCATTCAAGGATTTTCAATATCCTTCTAAAAATATTGCTCGAATTTTTGTAAGGGGGGAGGTCAGAAAAATGGCAAAAAAGTGACAAAAAACTACAAATGTCCTTATAACTCGATCATTTCAAGGACGATAAGGATGTCCTTTGGTCAGATTGTAGTCCTTGATGATCCGCATCGACTGACACTATCAGATCCTGGAATGTCCTTTTGGGAGCTGAGATAAAAGGACTTTTTAAGTATGACAAAATAGGAAATATCCCGTGAGTCCTTTGAAGGATCAGGACGAGAGTGATGTCATAAAACTCCAAACATTGAGGACTATAGCAGGTGCAAAGGACATTCCGATAGTCCTGCGGAAAGCTGAGATTTTAAGGAATTTGTAGTTTTCTCCAGATTTTTTCATCCTTTGCTTTAATTTGGGACTTGGGAAAAAATTGCAAGTTAAAAAACAGAAAAGTGCTAATAACTCGGCAGTTTTAAGGATGAGAGGGATGTCCTTATGGCAGGTGGAAGTCCTTGTTTGTGCGCGTCAACTGACATTACCATGTCCTGGAATGTCCTTAAAATATCTGGAAAAAAGGACCTTTTCGGAAAATTTCATATCCTGCATCCCTAGACGACCCTAAGTTTTTTTTGATGCCAATCGATAGAGATCATCAAGGACTTTCTAGGAAACCATGTCCTTTCGTCCTGCGCCAGGATTTGTGGGTTCTAGAGCTAAAAAACAAAAAAAGGATCTTTTTGTCGAGGCCATATCTCGGCAGGACATTGATCGATTTCACCAGGACATAGTTTTTTGGGGCCTCCAGGATCAGGACTATCGATCTGCATTCAAGGATTTTCAATATCCTTCTAAAAATATTGCTCGAATTTTTGTAAGGGGGGGAGGTCAGAAAAATGGCAAAAAAGTGACAAAAAACTACAAATGTCCTTATAACTCGATCATTTCAAGGACGATAAGGATGTCCTTTGGTCAGATTGTAGTCCTTGATGATCCGCATCGACTGACACTATCAGATCCTGGAATGTCCTTTTGGGAGCTGAGATAAAAGGACTTTTTTAAGTATGACAAAATAGGAAATATCCCGCGAGTCCTTTGAAGGATCAGGACGAAAGTGATGTCATAAAACTCCAAACATTGAGGACTATAGCAGGTGCAAAGGACATTCCGATAGTCCTGCGGAGAGCTGAGATTTTAAGGAATTTGTAGTTTTCTCCAGATTTTTTCATCCTTTGCTTTAATTTGGGACTTGGAAAAATTGCAAGTTAAAAAACAGAAAAGTGCTAATAACTCGGCAGTTTTAAGGATGAGAGGGATGTCCTTATGGCAGGTGGAAGTCCTTGTTTATGCGCGTCAACTGACATTACCATGTCCTGGAATGTCCTTTAAATAGCTGGAAAAAAGGAGCTTTTCGGAAAATTTCATATCCTGCATCCTTAGACGACCCTAAGTTTTTTTGATGCCAATCGATAGAGATCATCAAGGACTTTCTAGGAAACCATGTCCTTTCGTCCTGCGCCAGGATTTGTGGGTTCTAGAGCTAAAAAACAAAAAAAGGATCTTTTTGTCGAGGCCATATCTCGGCAGGACATTGATCGATTTCACCAGGACATAGTTTTTTGGGGCCTCCAGGATCAGGACTATCGATCTGCATTCAAGGATTTTCAATATCCTTCTAAAAATATTGCTCGAATTTTTGTAAGGGGGAGGTCAGAAAAATGGCAAAAAAGTGACAAAAAACTACAAATGTCCTTATAACTCGATCATTTCAAGGACGATAAGGATGTCCTTTGGTCAGATTGTAGTCCTTGATGATCCGCATCGATTGACACTATCAGATCCTGGAATGTCCTTTTGGGAGCTGAGATAAAAGGACTTTTTTAAGTATGACAAAATAAGAAATATCCCGCGAGTCCTTTGAAGGATCAGGACGAGAGTGATGTCATAAAACTCCAAACATTGAGGACTATAGCAGGTGCAAAGGACATTCCGATAGTCCTGCGGAAAGCTGAGATTTTAAGGAATTTGTAGTTTTCTCCAGATTTTTTCATCCTTTGCTTTAATTTGGGACTTGGAAAAAATTGCAAGTTAAAAAACAGAAAAGTGCTAATAACTCGGCAGTTTTAAGGATGAGAGGGATGTCCTTATGGCAGGTGGAAGTCCTTGTTTGTGCGCGTCAACTGACATTACCATGTCCTGGAATGTCCTTAAAATATCTGGAAAAAAGCACCTTTTCGGAAAATTTCATATCCTGCATCCCTAGACGACCCTAAGTTTTTTTGATGCCAATCGATAGAGATCATCAAGGACTTTCTAGGAAACCATGTCCTTTCGTCCTGCGCCAGGATTTGTGGGTTCTAGAGCTAAAAAACAAAAAAAGGATCTTTTTGTCGAGGCCATATCTCGGCAGGACATTGATCGATTTCACCAGGACATAGTTTTTTGGGGCCTCCAGGATCAGGACTATCGATCTGCATTCAAGGATTTTCAATATCCTTCTAAAAATATTGCTCGAATTTTTGTAAGGGGGGAGGTCAGAAAAATGGCAAAAAAGTGACAAAAAACTACAAATGTCCTTATAACTCGATCATTTCAAGGACGATAAGGATGTCCTTTGGTCAGATTGTAGTCCTTGATGATCCGCATCGACTGACACTATCAGATCCTGGAATGTCCTTTTGGGAGCTGAGATAAAAGGACTTTTTTAAGTATGACAAAATAGGAAATATCCCGCGAGTCCTTTGAAGGATCAGGATGAAAGTGATGTCATAAAACTCCAAACATTGAGGACTATAGCAGGTGCAAAGGACATTCCGATAGTCCTGCGGAGAGCTGAGATTTTAAGGAATTTGTAGTTTTCTCCAGATTTTTTCATCCTTTGCTTTAATTTGGGACTTGAAAAAAATTGCAAGTTAAAAAACAGAAAAGTGCTAATAACTCGGCAGTTTTAAGGATGAGAGGGATGTCCTTATGGCAGGTGGAAGTCCTTGTTTGTGCGCGTCAACTGACATTACCATGTCCTGGAATGTCCTTAAAATATCTGGAAAAAAGGACCTTTTCGGAAAATTTCATATCCTGCATCCTTAGACGACCCTAAGTTTTTTTGATGCCAATCGATAGAGATCATCAAGGACTTTCTAGGAAACCATGTCCTTTCGTCCTGCGCCAGGATTTGTGGGTTCTAGAGCTAAAAAACAAAAAAAGGATCTTTTTGTCGAGGCCATATCTCGGCAGGACATTGATCGATTTCACCAGGACATAGTTTTTTGGGGCCTCCAGGATCAGGACTATCGATCTGCATTCAAGGATTTTCAATATCCTTCTAAAAATATTGCTCGAATTTTTGTAAGGGGGGAGGTCAGAAAAATGGCAAAAAAGTGACAAAAAACTACAAATGTCCTTATAACTCGATCATTTCAAGGACGATAAGGATGTCCTTTGGTCAGATTGTAGTCCTTGATGATCCGCATCGACTGACACTATCAGATCCTGGAATGTCCTTTTGGGAGCTGAGATAAAAGGACTTTTTTAAGTATGACAAAATAGGAAATATCCCGCGAGTCATTTGAAGGATCAGGACGAGAGTGATGTCATAAAACTCCAAACATTGAGGACTATAGCAGGTGCAAAGGACATTCCGATAGTCCTGCGGAGAGTTGAGATTTTAAGGAATTTGTAGTTTTCTCCAGATTTTTTCATCCTTTGCTTTAATTTGGGACTTGGAAAAAATTGCAAGTTAAAAAACAGAAAAGTGCTAATAACTCGGCAGTTTTAAGGATGAGAGGGATGTCCTTATGGCAGGTGGAAGTCCTTGTTTGTGCGCGTCAACTGACATTACCATGTCCTGGAATGTCCTTAAAATATCTGGAAAAAAGGACCTTTTCGGAAAATTTCATATCCTGCATCCTTAGACGACCCTAAGTTTTTTTGATGCCAATCGACAGAGATCATCAAGGACTTTCCAGGAAACCATGTCCTTTCGTCCTGCGCCAGGATTTGTGGGTTCTAGAGCTAAAAAACACAAAAAAGGATAATATTCCCGATGCCATATCTCGGCAGGATATTGGTCGAATTTGACAGGCAACCCTTACTATTCCTAGTAGACACCTTTGCTACACTTTTCTTTTGTAGCCATCCGACTGACATATTTGCTACTCCCAAGGACCAAAAGAAAAAAAAAAACAAACTTATTGATTTACTTTATTTCATTTAATTATAAGTCATTTATTATTATTTTGCTGATTGACCACTTCGAACAAATGAAATGACGCCATTTGTCACATTATCCAAAAAACTGTTTTCTTTCCATTAGATGTAAACATTTTTTATCTCTCGTTACATATATGTATGTATGTATGTATATAAGTATGCCTGTGTTTCGATTTAATTATAAATTAAATTTTGCTTTCGATTTTATTTCTGATAAATTTAAGAATTTTGGAATTTCTTTTATTTTTTGTTGCCCTCGCACTATGATTAGTTCATCATTCTTTTACATTGTTTATATTTAGATTTAACATAAGAAAAAAATATGTATTTATTTATATATATATATTTATATATATATATATTTCTGTGTATATATGGATATATGTATATATATTCATCAGTTATCATTTTTATGCACAACTTAAACGCTAAATCATCGAGCGCTTTCACTCAATTTATGAAAATTACAAAAATTAAAAAAAAAAACCATATAATAGAATACAAATACATAATGATAATGGTAATTATAAAGATCTAAGAGAGGAAGAAGAGAACCAAACTAAAAAACTAATTCACTCGCCTGGTCAATCGATCGGTCAATTGATCTAACACTTTACTATTTGCCATCAGTTGCAGTACTTTCTCCCTTTCTTTCCTTTTTGATTTTAGTTTATCAGCACATATATACTATACACATACATATGTATGTATGCTTAGGTAAAATGTATCCAATTACATATATAGTATTTATAAATAAATGTATTACAAAGTGGCGTTGAATCCAACAAATTTTGCAGCGCCGCCCGGCTTTGCTCTTCATTTCACTGACTTACAAGTTTTAAATGTTGCTCGACTTAAAGCATACACATACAGATAAATTGTGAGGGGGGATCGGGTGTAGGACCTGTCGGTCTGTGTGTATGTGTGTGTGTGTCTAAGTGGATAATGTACAAGGCAAATAAAAGCAAATACAAAATAATAGAAATACATTTATAGATACATTTAAATATGTATATCTCGTAAATAGTAGAATTATAAAATAAGAATTAAGTTTAAGTTTAATGTATAGTGTGTATGTGTGTGTGTGTTTGTGTGTGTGTTTGATTTCTTTCTTTTTTGTTTTTGTTTTGTTTTAAATATACAATTGTTGCTATATTTTATGTAGTGAATCATCCACATATATAAAACCAAGCAAGCGTGTTCCATTGCCATAACTCTTGCTATATATAATAACATATATTATTATAATCTTGAATTGGTTGGTTGATTGATTGATTAATTGGTGGTAATGTTAATGCGTGTGTGTGTACGTGTGTGTATGTGTGTGTGTTTCTGTAAAGGAAGTTTCATTTTCACAATAATCTTTGCATATTTACCAAGCTTTTAGAAGTTTCTTTTAGCACTTAAATGCAGTCTGCGGCTTTTCTACAGCTCAGTGTTTGAAAAGTGGCAGATGCAAATGAAGTCAATATAAAATGTGTATAAAAACTATAGATAGTTTATGGGATGTATACTGAATTCCTTTGGATTGTTATGCACAAAATATATCATTATATTAATATATGCAAATAATTTTCCTTTACTAGTCTAACGCTTTCAGTTCAAAAGTTGCATATACTTTTTATCACTTTTCTTAGTAGTTTTAATGGCATAACATTACTCCGGAATTGAGTATAATCCGTAAAAGCATATATGTATACGTATACATATGTACGTACTAATGAAAACATAATGATTAACTGAAGAGAAATTATTTCTTGCATTTCAATGATTTTACTTTTTGTAATATTGAATTTTCATGTCTTGTTCACTTAGTTGAAGTGTCATTTATATGTATGTATGTAAATGTTATGTTCCATATAAGTATGTAGGTAGTATATATATATATACGTTTGCATGTATGTATATAAATAGGTGTATTATCATGATTGTTAAAATTTGTGATTTCTTCTTCTGTTTCTTTGTTTTTAGTGAATTTCGGTTGCGAAGAGAAGAGGAGGGGAAAACGTTACGTTTCTTTACGGTGCTTACAATTAGGTGAGGTCGGCTTTTAGGTGCATATTATATGACTATATAGTATAGATTTAGTATGATATCGTTTTTGCATAACCTTTTCGTTTTTGTGTGTAAAATCAAAGTAAATATACAAAGTATATATGTTTAGAAAAAGTGTAAAAATTTTAAACTTAGCTTAAGTCAAAAAATGTACATGGTTGTGCGTAGTGTGAGTGTGTGTGGGTGTGAATGTGTCTGTGAGAGGTGGAGGTATGTATGTCTCTCTCTCTCTGTGTGTGTGTGTGTGTGTGTATGGCTGTTCAATTAAGAACACAAAGTTATGACAAAAGTACACAAGAATTAAAATAAAAAAAAAAATTATAAGTGAATGGAAACATATGCAAATGTTTGCTGAGTAGTTAACATTTAGTAGATCTCGTCATCTCATCGAATTCTTATTCAATTTAAGCCTAAGCAAAGAGCGTGCACTCAATATAGCTAGTGGGCACAAATCCCTCGTCCCAGCCATTGGAATTGTTAGCTCGTCGTACTCGCGTCCATCCGTCGCCTTGATCAATTTCAATTACTTGCAGCTCCTCGCCCTCATTCATCGGTATGCTGCCTTCGCTGGTGGCTAGGGGGAGACGGAGAGAATTAGAGAGAATTAATATAGAATCAGAATAAACCGTATTGCTTACTCACCTTCGAAGGGATATAGAGCTCGACATGTGCCCAATGGTTGAAGCGTTTCCACTTCTGTTTCGTAATACGCATCCTCGCCGATGGCATTCTCATTGGCACTGCCCTGCCCCGAACCTGGTAGCGATGTATGCGATGTGCCCAGACCACTTTCGGGACTAGCCGAACTGCTGGATTTCACCATGGAAAAGGCAAACGGAAACGAAATATTTGAAGAAGTTGCAATTTCAACATTATTAAGTGTTATTATGTTTGGTGTAGAGCAAAAACAAAAACAAAAGAGAACTTAAGAGACCAAAGAAAATAAAGAAAATTATAATGATATTAGCTTTCGATTCAAAGACTTTTTGCAGCTCGTCTATATATGAGTTTGTCCATTCTTGACCACATCGATTAGATAGAGATGCATATAGAGAATACAACCTCTAATCAATGCTAAGAGTCTGTCAATACGAGCCGAAATAAATTCATTAGTAACTTAAGTTTACAAGCTGCAAATAGTCTTTTTAGAAAACTTTCAAAACAAAACAAATCGAAAAAGTAATTTTGTTTCCTTTAGGCATATTGTGGACTTATTTCGGGCACTTTTTGTTTAAATACATAACAATTGCAATTCGTTGATGATCGTTGGAATGTGATAGAGAATTGTATTGAAATGGAAAACCAACACCGCAAAAACAGAAAATAAAAACAATGCCACACACCGAATGCAAAATGCAAATGGAAACTTAATAAATAGCAATGACAAAATCAAAAATCTTTTGTATCGATCATAAAATGAATCTACATACAAATGTAGTAATGGTAAAAATAAGGACAAAGCTAAAGCTAAACGTCAATGCAATGATAATGATAATAGAGAAAGAGATACAGAGAGAGAGAGAGCGAGAGAGATGTATGTAGGTGTATTATATAAACATTGAACGTAGACTTATGAGTGTACCCGTTATTGTTATTATTATGCCCATTTTGAATTTGCGCCACATTATCCTCAGAATCTGACCTGCTTAAGCTGCCAGCATCGTCGGGCTGATCATCGCCATCATCATGATGATCATCGGCGCTGCCATTGGAATGTCTGTAAAGATGTAAAACGATTAGATGGATATGTATGTGTGTATATATAGCACATACCTCGATGCTCTGTGCCCGTTTTGTAGTTGATTTCGATTCGCTTGCGGGCTATTATTTGCCGTCTGCAATTGATTTGCCTTATCCAAATAGCCTTGATATTTCTTTAAATCGATTTTTAGCTTTTCCAATTTGTGCTCGGATTCGTTAAGTTGTCCCTCAACGGTCATCGGATTGCCCAGCGATGAGTTCGCCTCATAGACGATTTTCATTTTCATTAGGCCATCACGAGCGTTCGTCTCTTGGGCAATTTTCTGTTGCAATTCGGCGATCTTGGCCTGCAGTTTTTTGCGTCTCTGATTTGGTGGCAAATCGCTAAAGTCCTCCTTTTGCCCGTCAGCCGTTAGAGAGTTCTGTCAACATAAAATCGATTAATTTCAGAATCCATAGTGACTAAATGTACATATATACATATATAGCATATATACTTATTTGTATATATAGAGTTATTTTAGACGACAAATGCAACGAGTACGTATACAAATCAAGACAAAAGTAGCACGCCTTACGCAGTGATTAGAATAGAAGACACAAAGATAAAGAGACATAGACAAAATAAAAAGAAGAACACAACAAAACACAAAGGAAAATCATATAAAACAAACAGATATAAAACGAGAGCTTTGCTTTAACCTAATGCCCCGTTTTCACAAAATCAAGCACACATTAAAAACAATCAAAAAGAAAACCTGTTCTATCCGTATAAGAACAGGTTATCTCGAATTATTATGTGAATGATAATGGCGAACGAACAAACGAATGAATAATTCGGAAAATATTTAATATACATACTTAAATCATAATACGGCATGCTTATAAACTGAACTGAACAATAAGCAAATCATAATCAAACAAAATTATAGCAAATGTGTGAGTGTGCTCTGCTTTAGCTTGATGCTAACTAACTATATTTAACGATTTCAATATGTTAATAGATCGATCATAATTATTATTGTGAATAAACATAAATCCATTCACAGTTGGTTGCGTCAAAAATAACGATTTCGATTCCAAGGAAAGGTAAAAGTAAAAGTTTCAATCTGGATTTGAAAAGGTTTTTGTTATATGGCAAAGGAATCTTATTCACAGACTTTTTTATACCATGCACCCATGGGGTGAAATGCTATATTAAAGTCGCCAAAATGTATGTAACAGACAGAAGGAAGCTTCTCCGACCCCATAAAGTCCGTCCGTATGAACACCTAGATCTTGCAGACTGTAAAAGCTAGAGCTACTAAATTTGGTATGTATGTGAAAATGCATTTGTTTACTAAAATTGAAATATTTGCTTTACTGGTACATGGTATACCTAAGTCGGCGAGACGACTTACTTACTTCATTTGTTTTTAAAAGTTAACTAACTAACTTATTATTTGTTATTTTCTTTGTCGTTTTTATTGTTTTCCATTTGACATCACATATGACTCAAAATAACGGGAAAAATATTGAGTGCTTTGAATATACATAAACTAACAAGTGATGAAAACTGACTTTACATAACATACTATAGAAGATCCAGTGATCTAGATAGATATATCAGAATTTCTACTTGTTTGCTGTTTAGTTTTAAATATACATAGATTAAAAAGAAACCTGGAAATCAGTAAATAGCGTTTATTTTTGGCACAACCAAAAGTTATGTTGGTAATACTCATTGCAAGTGAAATGCTGAATATCGATTTAAATAAGATTTAGTTAATATGAATAAATGTTTGTTGAAATGTTCGTTTGCAGTTTGGATTTTGCTAGTTGTGATTTCAGTGTTAGGATTTTTAGTGTTTAGTGATTTGTTGATTGATTTGGTTATTGTTAAAACAAATAATTACAGTTAAGTAGGTATCATTAGGCTATGCTTAGTTAGAAATAGTTAGTTAGTAAAGAAGCTGGGGAATATTTCATCATACCTTCATTGTGATACAGGCTTCAATTATCTGCCTTTGCTATTTATTTGTATGATAATTGGCAGCAAATTGATTTAGTATTTCATTTATATAGTTTATATATATGGGGTTTTATATATATATATATATTTTTTAAATTTGTATCACATTAGTCCGTTTGTGTTGGGTGTGTGTGTGTGTGTGAGGTGTGTGTTTGTGTTGGGTGTGTGTGAGTGTTAAAAGCAGAAAAATTGAAAGGCAACAGAAAGAAATCAAGAATTAATTCAATTAATACGTGTTATATACATATAGACAATAAGCTTCAGTTTTCTCAATTTTTAGTTCATTTTGCGAACAAAAAGGAAAAGCTTGCGAATTTATTAATGTTTGTTTTCGATTTCATGTTAAAACATTTAGCACAGCAAAGAAACAGTCACAATTCGTATGCACTTTTGTTAAGATTTGTTTTGAGAGTGAGTGAGAGTGTGATTGAATTGTATGTATAATGGAAATGGGGGAAATAGGGAAAATGGGGGTAATGGTAAATGGCATTTCTCGATCGATTCCGGTTAGTGGTAGTAGAAGTTACGAAACAACAAAAGAAACAACGGCCTGAACAGTGAGAGTGAGAGTGAGAGTCAGAGACAGACTGGGTACACTTGGTACTTACAGCAATCATTGAAATCAACGTCCATGTATTAAACATAAAATGTATTTAGATATATATAAATGATATTGAAACATAAGTAGAAGAAGAAAAGAGAAATAGAGACGGCATGAGTAATAAGAAAACTAAACAATTGATTTCACTTACGACTTAAAACTAAAATCAAATTGAAATTAAGAAAAACACACATAGAAAAGCATTTTAAATCAAATGGAGGCAAGTGCTTTAAAATCACATCAATATAATGGTCAGTGCTATGGAAACGGAGAGAAACATGGGAGTTTTGGCAGGAGGGCGGGATCAGAAGAGAGTGGACAACTAATCAAAAGAAGGAGTTCAACCACCATCCGTTCAGCCATCCAATCGATCAAAGATTTATCTCACCTTAGTGCTGCCGAATAAACTAAAGATGCCCACACGTTTCTTAATCTTGTTCGCACTAATTGTACCCTTGACAGTCAAGAGATGTGAGGTGGAATTGCTGTATGTTGAATCCTGTACAGCATCCGGATCAAGTTTCGATAGATCCTCAAATGGTATATCTGTAGGTGGTGTGAAACCCGATTGATATCTGCGAGAATAAGAGAGTCAACTTTTAGTACACTTTCGAGTAGGAAATTTCCATAAACTCACCGCTCTATGACTTTGAAGGAATCCTCCTTCTCGTTTATCGATTCACCAGCCTTGACCATACCCTCCATACACCTGGCTATAATGGGCGCCACAGATGACTCAACATCGGCTGCTCCGATGATGAATTCTCTTATGCCACGCGTACGTTTCTCATCCAGCTCTTGCAGGCGATTGAAGACGGCGGGCAAAAGGATAGTAAAGTGCTGTTGCTGCAGATTATTCGTCTTCTGCAATTGATTGGCGTACTCGTTCTTGGCATCGTCCGATTGTTGAATCTTCGATGTCATAATGGTCTTGTAGCGTTCCACTTCCGCACGACTCAGATTTAAATCCATATCGGCTTTCTTATAGTTATCCACAGCCTTCTCTGAATCACGATAGGCCTTCTCATAGTTACGCTTGGCGCGATCCAGCGAGGATAGTTGCGTTGTGAGATTTTGTTGCAGGTTGCCACCCTCAGCTAGGCATCTCTGTACATAGGAAGGCATTTTTCATACATTCATATTCGAATTTGCATGAAGGTTATTTCTCACTCACCTTACGATCCTCACGCAATTGCTTTGATAGCAATGTCATGCCTTGTATAGTCTGGAGCAGCAGGGTCTCTGATACCACCTCACGTTGTCCGGCCAAATCGCCCACTTCCTTGAGAACATTGCGAATCGCTTGCGTCGATGTAAATCTGTGACCAAACAAAGAGACAAGAGACAAGCATGTGAATAAATTCTCGTCTACGCCTCAACCCACATATTTTCACGCCTAAAGAGTACATGTACACTGGGAGAAATATCTACAGACATATGTATGTACTATATGTACTTAAAAAGAGTGTATCCTTTTAACTGAGAAACTCTTAAGTTGACTATTTTTTTGTTTCGAGTGTATGCATTCAAGTGGATTTATGGTTGGTCTTATTGACAGAGTTGGACACGCGCTTTTGTGACGCGCATTGAATGAACGCCCACGCGACTTCATCGGACTCGGTATGTCTCTGGCTCAATATATGGGTCTCAAGTCCAGAGACCATGCATAAATTTATGGATTTTACAACTCTATAAGGCATACAAATACGTCGCTTGGCATTTCATTACCAACTCTTCAACTTGGCCACAAGGCTATCCTACACATGAAGCTCTAAAGCTATGGCTTCATTGTCATATTAGACTCATATGCCACGGCATACCATATGCCAGGCAGGGCCAATTTGTTGTTTGCCTCATTGGCACTCTATTTGCGGGCCATGATGTCAGGGCACACTTGGAAAGTATGATGGTTTTCGTTTGGTTTGGTTTTCTTTGGCTTGCCATGTTGAGGGCGGGCCAGATCCATCATGTAATTAAAAACTGTGATTCTCGAAGAGACCACACATTGAGCTAGTTCTCTTCAGATTTAGCTCGACTAGACTGTGATATAACCAAGTGGCATTTGCAAATTAAATGATGGCACAGACACGCACAATTACACATCAAGTCATATGAGATCGGGGGCTCTCAACGAACGACTATACGCCGCGGCGTGGCAATTGAAGAGTACGTCAATCCACTTAGCACTTTGCTAACATCTATGGCAAACAAAACAGTTTCAATTATGGATAATTTTCCAAAAGATTTAACAAACTTTTTTAAGCAATAAGTGAAAACTTTTGTTTTGTTTTGGGTCTAAGACTTTTTTGTGTTGGTTTTTATTTTGTTGCTTACTCATTGTCTTCCTCCTCCTTCTTTTTGGGCTGATAATTTTTTACTAAGCGCCTGCAATGAGAGGAAAAACAAAAACGAAAGAAATGTATTAGAAAAACAACAACATGGCATTAGTGAAACTTTGCTTATAAATAGAAAGAAAAAATAATAGTAGATAATAATAATAATAGGAGCATTTGCATTAAACACGAGACTTTTCATTTTGCCATTGCCAAAGCCAAACTGGAGCGGGAGCGGCAGTCGGAGCTGGAGTTGGAGCTTGGAGCACGCAAAGAGATTTCACTTGATGTTAAAGTAAAGTACAAGAGTGTGCATATTTAATATACATAAGTTTGTATTTCTTTTTTCTTTCTGTGGTCTAGTTAGCTGGGTGGCTGGGAATCTCTTGCAACTCCAAAAAGTAAACTCAACTTTTGCGGCGTAATGATAAAGTCATTAAAAAACGAGCCAACGAGAAACAGTAGCTTCAAGTCATATCGGAGAGGCCACAGTTCAGTTCAGCAGCCAGCAGCAGAGTCGCAGTCGGTTAGTCAGTCAGTCATTATGTGTTAGCAAAGTCTCAACTCATTGTGGGAATCCAACTGACATAGCATAGCTGGCAGACAGCAGTGGGAAACCGATAGCCAACCATGATGAGTTCCCAACACCTTGGCCGGGGCGGCCGGCTCGGCAAAACAGCAGTGGTGGAGCACTGGTGGGGCTGGTGGTGAAGCCACAATAATCTTTCAAGTAAATTAAACAATTATGACGACCAAGAGACAGTCAGAGCCATCAGCTTGCAGGCTTGGGGAGCTCTGGCAAATGGGTAACCCTAGCCTAATCACATTAAATCACTCGTCATCTAAGAGCGGCTAAAGGGAGAGACAAGAAGAGATCGGACACACACACACACACACACACACACACACACACACACACACACACACACACACAATGTTCCCAAATGCGTCGGTGTCGCGTGTCAATTGCGTGGGGCAGGTCGTGGTCAGCTCATGTTTATTTTGGTGTCACTCAATTGTGCAATTTACAACCTCATGATGATGAAAGACCATCACGATAATCATGGTAATGGTGATGATGATGATAATGATGATGATGTGGACAGCAGTAGCTCTGAGGGTTGAAGTTATAAAATTCTTGCCCCAAATAGGTGTGGCTCAGCACATTCTTGGTTCAGAGAGAGAGAGAGAAAAGTAAACAGTGGACATAGGAAAACATTTACAATTAGCCATTTATTACACTGTCCTACAAACAAACTGAGGGTTTGCCAAGACGGGGGCGATAAGTAAAGTATGTATAGTCATTTATCTTCCACAAAATATGCCATGATGTCATTCACATAGTACATAAGTGAATCAGAGCAATGTTTGTGGATTACATGCATTTCCCAAGATATTTCTGCACTAAACTCTTATCACTTTCCGACATAGAATAATAAGAATGTTCCGAGGAGTGTTTTCTGTGTTTAATTGAGTAGAAAGATGCAAACTAAGAGACGATTTCTAAGCATGTTTCCTTTGTTAAGTGCTTAAAGTCTTTTCAATTGAATTATGTTGCCCAGTGTATGATGGGGTATTAAGGCAATTACGTCTTATTGTTTTGGCTCCAAGGCCTCGTCTTGCCTTGTCTTGACTTGGCAGCCGCTCATATGAAATGTCAGTCGAGTTCAGTTTTGGTTTAAACTATATTATTATCATTTTATACAGGAACAAGCACAAGAGAAGGAGCGATCGAACCCAATGGAACCATTCACTCTTGGCCAACAACAACAACAACAAGTGTCTCTAGTGGACGACCTTGTGCTTATTTCTATATACATATATATTTCTTACATTAATGAGAATTTTACTTCCATAAAACAACAACGGAATTTTGTTGGCGTTGTAAGGAATTTTTGGCAGCTGCAAAAAACAATTTTAATAAAATGGAAAAATGAGGAGAATAAAAAAAAAAAACAGCTAGCCACCACCACATGACATGCCGTGCTCCATGCCGAATGGGTGAGGCTTTGGCGAACAACAAACAAAAAACCAAGCAAACAATCTAAAGAATAATCGAAATATATATTCCTACATATATTTAATTGGCTGGTTGTGACTATAAACCGATATGGTATTGGCGCCAATCAATTATAAAACGAAAACGCCAAACTAAAGAAAAAACCAAATGTCTTAAACAATTTATTAACCAATTGAAGGGGCAAATCAAAGGCCTAAATTGTCTTTAAGCCATAAAACTAAATAAAAACTTATTAAATAATATCACAAGTCAATATCAAATTATCGATTGCAACTATCGGGATCATAAAATATAAGTCAAATATATATATATAAATCACTTGAGCATGATTCAACTTTAACTAGTTGGAAAAGTTTGAAATGAGATTAAAATTTTATAGCATATAGTAAATAATGATTCATCGGTATTGCGGGAAGTACTGAAGTATTTCTTATCGAATAACGATGCCAAGGCTAATCCAAATCTAACAGGGGCAAAAGACGCCTTATTATCAATCTATTAACGAGTTTTTTTTTATCCAGAAACAAAATAAAATAATTTCTAATGCAAGAGATGACAAATTTACGACTCCTCTCAATCCTAGAGTCGTGACTTGTCATCCTTGGATGAATGGACTTAATGAATATTTGCAATGAAATGTCATTTAAAAACTCACCTTAATTTGCCGGCATATTCCGTTTCTATGGCTGCACGATCCCTTAGAAGATTGCATAATTTATCTAAGGCGTCGATGCCTTTGTTTGTGTGATTTGATAGATTTTCATTCTGATCCTGTAAATAGACATATGAAATGGATTAGTGCGAATTATTCTATCCACTCTTCGAGTCATTGGCATTAGGGGATATAGGAGAATAAATAAGCCTTAATGCATTTGACATTGAGCCAACACACGAATGCCTTTATCTGGCCAGCAAAATCTAGGCCAGAAAAAAAAAAACGTAAAGAGAATTATAATCTAATTTTTTAATTAGCCGCCGAAGTAGAAACTGCGTAGTGGCATGCCACAAAGAAGAAACAAATGTCGAGAGTGTGCGCTATATATGATAAAGATCATATAATTATATAAACACACACACACACAAACTGTAAATGACGATATGAGATATATTTTGCGTTTCAGGCAAACAAAATTAAATGATGATGAATCCAAAATCACTTAGAGGTGGCCATATTGAGCTATGTCCAATAAGAGAAGGATGGGGGGAGGATCGCTACTAGTTAACCATAATTTAACACAAAAATTAAATGAAATTCATTCATTAATTTACCGTTGACACAAATATGGGCAACTTCCTCCGAAACAACAATCGTTTATGTATTTCTATTTGTTATTATGTCATAACACTCGGCATTATTACCTTTCTGCGGCCCCATCCCCTTCCCCTTCCCCATCGGCTTCCTCTCGGCCACGGCCAATACAGTTCCAAAGTCTTTCTCTAATTTGCAACACTTTTCAATATACGATTTGTCAATAGGCAAGCAAACCGAAGCATAATCAAAACAAACTGCGTTTGCTCCACTTATTTTCACTCTTTATTTTTTTTGCTTTTTGTATTTTTTGCGCGCACACACGCATTTAAGTGAAATGGAGGGAAAGACAACATCAAAAGACACTACCGAACGGTTGATCAGTTAGTCGATCAGTTGGTCGGATCAGTTGGTTGTTTGGTAGGTCTGTCTGTCTGTCGGTCTGTCATCTAGGCTGCCAATCACGCCCACAAGACGACGCAATGCCTCGACGCAATCTTTGCCAGCAAATAAATTAAATGCAAAACTCCAAGCCAGACCATGCCAACAGCTTGATGCCCTTCCCTTTCCTTGAAGATACAACTTTGATCAACTTAAACGATGTAGCCCTCCTCTTGGTTAGGGTATAAAAGCAAAACAAAACCAGGTAACAACAACAACAAATGGCAAAAGCAACCCAATTTGCATGAGATACTCAACGAGGTCTCCCCGCACACCCCCTCACTCCCCACAACACTTACGCTCTCACACTATTTTTTTGTTTTTTTTGTTGTTTTGGGCTCTCAAGAAAATTAACATCAATTATGTAATGAAACCCAGTTGTGATCATGGCCTAAACAATTTTTGAGCGGCAACAAATTGTTTGAAAAATTTACGTTTTTGAGGTCTTCTTCTCTTAATGTCTGTTGCTATTGCCGATTCGTTTTGCCAGCCATGTTTAACAAGGTTGCCAAATTGCTTTCTGTGATCAATGATCAATGAAATTTGGCAACATTACGTTAGACCAGACCCATTAATTGAATACAATTTGTGAAATAACATTTGGTATACAGTTTTTAGTCTTTGTATTCAATTAATAGAATTCACTTACGTCACAGGCAAGGAGAAGTTGAGTTAGAGGGAGGAAACTTTCACCCCACTCTATTACGCTTCTCTTATAAGCCAGGCCAAAGGTGTGGCAACAACAACAACAACACATTTTTGTGGTAAAACAAAATAATCAACTAAAATGGTGGAGAAACAACAAGCAAAATGTCATGCCACACACACGTGTGTAGTGTGTCTGTGTGTGTGGGGGAGTAGGTTGAAGCTGCCACAGAAAATAATTGAGTTGCAAAACATGCTGCAAGCGTCAGCAGGCGGCTGCTTCAACTGCAGTAACCATTCGGCGGTCTTTCAGAGGCAAAACTACTTTGCCATGCATAATGATTCGTACCTATCCGATCCGACTTTGACTCCATGTGGATTTGGATGTGGATTTAGATGTGGGTGGGTGGCCAGGCAATGTGTGCCACCAACTAGGCCTATAAACTCTGCCTGTCACTCGCCTCGAAACCCATATTGCATAAAGCCAATTGAGTGGCAACTAAACCCCCAAGTGCCTTTCAATCAAATTCATTTATTTGCCTACCCTTCCTCTTTCTTTCTCGCACCCCTCTCTCTTCACCACTGTGTGTGTGTGTGTGTGTGTGTGTGTGTGTGTGTGTGTTTGCTTGCGCAACATCCTTGCAAGCGGGAAACTGTTTTTCCAATTGACCAACTTATAAGTATCATGATGCTGAATGAGTGATTAAATGGCATGAAATGGCTAGCTAAAAAGTGGCCAACCGAGTAAGTGTCTGTGTGTGGCTCAGAGAGTGTTGTTGTGGCAGGAAAGTTGCTATTAGCGCCATTGATTTATATAAATATATAATTGATAATTCATTCATTCATATTGATTAGCAGATCATGCAAGTGGAAAGACATTTGCAAGTTGAGAAATCTATGTGGTTAGCCAGTTAGTTAGGTGAGAATGGCATGGAATGGAATGTCTCGTCGATCTGTGGCGAGGGTTACCATTGATACGGCTTTGAGGAACTTATCTGCAAAACAGACTTTCTTTCCAAGGTAACACAAACGAAGATTTCTTAATAACTATAGATATTTGTGCTTGATGATTTCCTCATTCCATTTGATTTATATAATAATAAAATAATGATTAGATTATGCTAGAGAAAGAAGAAGAAAAAAGACTGCATCTCAATGAAATGAAATGCTTCACACGCACACCCTGTCATATTGGTTGACATTGATAGACGACTCTGGAGGTTATTTTGCCGACACCCAGTCAGTGAGAGGATGGGGGAGAAACGGGAGGCTAGAGGAGGAAGATCGGATCGCATAGTTAACCTTGACCGCAGAGCGAGAGAGATCAGCAGCAAGCAAATGATTCGCGAGTCGGCTAAAAAAGGCAAGCCAGACGATACCATCCATGCCCATAGCAGGCCGACCGACCTCTCTGTCACTCCATTCGATTCCATTCCAAGTCGTGGCGAGGTGAGGTGAGGTGACGGCAAGACTTGCCGGCCGGCAGTCAGTCAGTTAAACAGTCTGTCGCTCTGGCGTTCAGCATAAAAGGAATGAAAACTAAATGAACATCAGAGGGTTTAAAATTGGCATGACAGCTGCGGCGCACTGCAGCGAAAAAAAAAAAGCAGCTTCCCAAAAGCAGTAGGAGATTCGAGGGAGATGACGCCGGGAGCACGTGACGCAGCATCATCATCCAGCCTCCGACATGCCTTTGCCAGATGGGCCAGGTTAGTGACACCAGCTAAAGCAGTAGATGATAATGATGATGAAGAGACTCGGAGACGAAAAATGAAGCCAGCATCTTCATCTCTTATTACACACATATTCGAAGACAGCATTTAAATATTATTTATTCACACACACAGTGTAAAAGAGAGAGAGAGAGAGAGGTGGGTTTGGGAAGCGGAGATTAATGTCCGGCAAATGACCGAGAAAAAAAAACGCCAAACTAACAAGCTGGCCAATAAATCATGGCGAAAGTTTTCTCGAAAAATGTCAACCAGGCAAAAAAGTTATTAGTAAAAACCAATCCCAAACCCTCGATAAATGGTATTGGCTTTCACTCAAACATTCAGTCAGTCAGTCACTCAATCAATCCACCAGCAAACCATCAGCTCGACCAACCACTAGCCACTCTAGCCGCTGCTACCTTAACTTGTCGTCGTCCATCAAAAACAATCAACGAAAATGTAGCAATCAGAATCTAAAGACAACAATCATTTTTGAACACTTTCGAAAGACAAACAAAACGCATAAAGAAAACACAGCGACAACAACAAACACCGTGACAACAAAAGTCCATAAAGAAATTAATAAAATGCCAGAGAGAGACAGCGAGAGACAGAGAGAGAGAGGGGCAAAGAGTGGGAGTGAGAAAATGCTAGTAATAATAATAATAATAATAAGTAAACACGACAAAACAGTTTTCATGTCGTGTAAATAGAGACCCAAAAATCAAAGAGTGTTCAATTCGATTGAAAATCGCTGATTGTGTCGATGGAGCGGCAGCAATCAATATGGAATTAAACACAACATATAATATATCAAGGGCCGAGGTCTGCCACTGGGTCAAGATTGAACACTGAAGACCACAAGAGAGAGAGAGAGAGAGAGAGAGACTGACTGAGTGAGTCGGTCGATCGATTGATTGATTGATTAAAATCCAACCAAAGAATTGTGTGTGTGTTGAATGTTTTCCAGCCCCTTCCCCCCAACAGTGGATCAGTATCAACAAAATCATGATCACAATCAATATGTAAATATATTAAATATATAGTTATGGTTTCACTTTAGTGATTTACTATACCTACCTATGTATATATCATATATGTATGGAAAAAACTATTACGCCAATATTCGATCTCTAGTTTCAAAACCTTTCCAAGTATTGATTCATTTCCGTACCACTGTGCGTCATTGTTGTTATTGTTGTTGTTGTTGGCTTTTCATTAATTTAATCTTGTATTTTGATTCGATTCTTCATTGCTCGTGACATTTGATCAACACCAATAACACGAAAAATGCAGCCGCAATCGAAATGAATTTGGAACGGGGACATAGACAGGGACAGAGACTCCGGACTGAGGAGGAAGTGTCGCTGCCGCCGTTTCGTTTATCAATCTGGGGGAGAATTTCTGTCTTAACCGCAAGATCGGTTGACAGTTTTAATTTTCAATATATCCATCTCTTTATATCAAAACGATGAGGATGAGGCTAGACTGAAGTCTCACAGGGCGGCATAGTTAACCGCAGTAGTTTAAGGGGCAAATCAAACGTTGCGCAACTTGTGGCAAATAAAAAGCAAAACGGTGAATGGGAAAATCTTTTAACAAATTCAAAGTGATGATGGCCATAGCCGAAATGCTGTCAATTGTTTGTCTTTTTATGTAATATTAGTGACTGCAACTGCATCGGCAACGGCAACGGCAACGGCAGCCAATGCCAAGCCGAGGGTGTCAATTGAAGCATGGCATGCCCCTGCTTCCGATCCCTACCCCAGTCTTTGGGCTCTGGGTACACTATGGGTTCCTGTTTGCATTACAATTGTCGGCATCAGGCGGTGGCTCTGGTTCACTCGACCAGAAACGTTGGCTTCCTTTTGGCTGGCTTGCTTGTTGTTGGCATGGCTTTTGTTTTAATGGTTAAGCCGCCAGAGACCCAGTTCGAACAAACGACCGACTAACCAACCAACCAACAAGCTAACCAAACTGGCTAACTTGGCTAACTGCGCTGCCGCTGCCACCTCTAGGCAATAACAAACAGAAAGAAAGAAAAAATAAAACTGGGTAACAGGTGCAACAGCGGCAGCAGTTGCGGGGTTCACACAAACGATTTTGTTACTGCGGTTTTTTTTTCGAAGCCATAGGCTAGTTTAGTTAGATGCCACGGACCGACCACCGACGGGGGAGAGACGCCTCGAAGCGACCAAAGCATTCCATGCTAATTATAATGCACTCAAAGGAAAACAAAACCAAAAAAACAAAAACTAATGGTAAACAGAGAAATGCAATACCCAAACTACTTTAAAAGTAATTATCCGGACAAGTATGTTTTTTTGTTACCCCATAACTAAATCCATATCAAATGCCTAAAATGTGGCTTATCTCTTACGCTTTCACAGTTTGTCGGAAATCTAAATATAAAACGAAACTAAAATAAAAGTTATTCTTTATGGATCACTAGGTCAGCTCTAACCAAGTCTTGAGTTGAGTCAAATCCAGAGGAGAACTCTACTTTAAGATGCTGCTATTTCATTTTAATTCAGTCAGAGATTTGTGAAATTGAAACAAAGTAGTCCAAAGTAATTGATTTTTTATAATCTATAAAAACTTCTCTAGTCAAAAAACTATGTCGGCTGACTTAGCTTCGTGGAACTAACTTAATCTGCAACAAGAACTACCACCCAAAGGCTTTAATCAATTCAGTAATTCTTGGTAATTATTTACTGATGAAATAATGTTCTTCGGTTTTATATTTTCTCTCTTCTTTTTCTTCTTCAATTTGAATTGTGTGTGGTTTGTTTTCTTGTTCTCATTTTGTGGTGGTATCGCAAAATTTCCGTTTTGCCTTGTGAAAAATTGTCGCAATGTGCTGCAGCATTCGGATGATGATGAGCTCAAGACACGGAGAGAGAGAGAGAAAAAAAAAGAACAAAAACAAAGTGGAAGGAGGGAATCAGGGAAGTTCCGCACTGCACGCGCTATTATCTGCAACGGACGTGGTGGCACGCAAACAAAAAGAAGTGCCACAACTCGGAGGCGACGACTTGCCTCCTGATAAGCGCCCTAGAATGGTATGCTACAGAATGGAATGCAATGGAATGATGGAAATGCTGCTATCGACAACAGAAGTTGACCGCCCGGCATGACTGTTCGCTGCTGCCTGCCTGCACCCAGTTGACATTTAGATGACTAAAAAATAACAAAAAAAAAAAAAAAAAACTATAGTTGGGCCTTGGATGGACAAATTGACATTGCCCCCCATGTGTGTGTTTATGTGTTTTGTGTGTGTGTGTGTGTGTTTGTGCATGAGGGGCGGAATACCACGCCCCGTGATGTTAATGTTTTTGCATGACAACGCCGCTTAGCGGCAACAACAACAACAACAACAACAACAACAACAGCAGCAGCAGCAGCGGTGGCGGCGCCTTTGTTTTGACTATAAAAATGTTATACTCATGATGAGTTGGTCGCTTGTCAGTCAATCCATATGGTGAGTAAAAGCACTCACTAAAGAGTCAGAGTCGAAGGCAGGTCAGGTTCATTCACCTTTAACCTCCCCCCTATCACACTCTCCCGGTTTCTCCCTTTTGCATGCAAGTCTACACGCAACCAAATGCAATTTGCCAGCTGAAAATTCTTCATTTCGTTTTCGTTTACAAGTTTTCTTTGATTTTCGCACCTTTGAAGGGTTGTGGGCTGGAAAATAGAATTAAGTTGAAAGAAAACGAAGAAGAGGAAGAGAATCGAAAACCTATTCTCGCCTGACCTGACCTCATTTTGGGTCTATTTATAAGCAGCTTTTTTCGTATTGTTATTGTTGTTGTTCTTCTCTGTTGTTATTTGCACATTTTCAGTTAATTTGTTGTAACGATTTTTCCGCCTCACAGAGACCCATTCATTCAGACAGTCATTCAGTCACTCAACGTCTCAGTCCCCCACCGCCTACTCTACTCTATATTTGCATACCCTCACACATGCGAGGGTTACCCAAAAAGTTGTAGTCTTCCAACCCAGCATGAGGAGTTTATCTCTTCTTACCCACTATTCTTTTTTTCTCTCAAGTGTTCAAAGGTGGCTAATACAGTGGCATTTAATCAACGACGACCTTCGCGAAATGCGTCACTAAAACTCGTCACGTCACGATAATTTCAATGCTTTAATTTGCATATGCCAATTCCCATCTCAACATGAAGTCATGCGATAAATTGTTTTTAGTATCCGAATTTTCGTTCTTTCTCATAGTTTTTCATTTAGAGAAAATCTCGTTAGAATGACCTTATTAAGGCCATCAGTTTTGTTTAGATACTTTTCGGTTAACCCTCGTGAGGTCTTGTTTGTTATTTGTCTTTGCCTTCCTTTTTCCATGTATTTTATCAGTCACTCAACATCAGTAACAACAGCAACATTTCTTGTTGTTGTTGTTGTTGCTGTTGCGTTGAATGTGGCCAAAATTGGCACATTAACCCATTGCTAACCGAACGATTTTGCCTGTCAGTGACTATTGATTAAATAACTTTGCCATTTTCTAACCAAAATCGATCGATATTACATTATATTGAGGTTACCCTCAAATCCAATTACTGGAATTCTTTGTAAACACGAATTGTGTGATAATTATTTAACATGTATAAAATGTGCAATAAATTTGCAAATGAACAAATCAAATGACGCCTTTTCACAGTTACTAAAAATGTGGAAAATCTAGAAAAGAAAATAAAAAGCAAAACAAAGCTGCTAATCTCGTCGAGACGGTAACATGATCTTGGCTCGAAGAAGAAGCTTACGATAAACAGGAAGCATAAAAAAACATTAGGCCAAAAAAAAGAGAGAAAAAAAACCATGGAAGATGTGAAAAATGCTAGATACAATATACATACATACATGTCGTGTGTTAACCGTTAACACACACACACACATAGTCACTCACATACACATGAGAGAGTCAGCGTTTAGAAAAAAAAGCGTAATCATAAAAATACTTGAGCCACATCGTTTATTTGAACTTTAACTTTCAGCAACCGCAAACCAGAAGCAACAACCCATCAAGACAGAAGCCAGATGAACAGCGAGACAGACAGACAGACAAAAAAGACCGAACAGCGGTTGGTCAAGAAGCAACTCAAATTGTTATTAGAGATGGTCGACTACCTTTTAGACTAATGCCAAAGGCACGAGGAATAAACCTAAAACGGGCTTTACTAAGTTTTAATTGAAATGAAAAGTACAAAAATGTTAGCCAAATGAAAAAAAAAGGCAACAAGATCGAACTGTGACTTACAAATTTTTCATTTCGCACTCTTTTTATGGTGTCTCAGCATGTTCTCTTTTCGAATCTTGATATATTTAGTTTTATATTACATTATATCCACTTACATTAGATGGAATCTTAAACTCGTATCACGATGCCATCAATAGATTGATATGGTCCCAAACAATCTGTGTGAATTGATTGCATTTTATTATGCAAAAGGTGCAAAATGGGAATACAGAAACCGAAACGAAAAATCAAATCACATTTAAACGGCGACATTTAATTGCAAACTGGTTGCGGCACAACTGCGGAACTCAAGCAATATAGTAAGCAATATATATCTGTCTATGCATGGTTAATGGTTAACCACCTGCGGGACAGTTCTTGTAAATGTTGCAACCAGATGGGGCAAGACAAGACTGAAGTAAAGAGCTGAGTCGAGTGGAGAGTCGATCTAACACTCACCAAAAATTCCACATGCCAATCCTCCTTGTTGTTGTGTTGGTCCAAAAGTGCCGTTGCCGTTGAATAGGCGCTGCGAGCAGCATTTAAATAGCCAAACAGGCAGTTCATGCTGAAAGCCAGAAACGAACTAATTGACCAACTGACAGCTTCACCAAGCCGACAGCGGCAAAGTGGTCCAAAAAATCATTTACCAGAATGCTCAAAAGAATGTGTGTGAATCTGTGTGGAACGATAAGCCAAGAATTCGTGAGAGAATCCATTAAATTACCCAATTCACATAAGAGTTTATCAGCAAAGAATTAAGCTCACCAAAATAGAGTATTTGCCAAGTCGTGGTAGTGCCAAAAAACAAAAACATCATTGCAGAGATTGCCCAAGTAACCTCGAAACGTGCCAAATGCAAAAACTAGTGCATGGGATCAACAGTAAAAATCAAACAATCATGGCTCATTAGAGGGCCAAAATGAGTGAATTGAATAAGAGGGAAGTTGGTCAGACAAAAGCAAGTCTAATATACTTCCGGTTAAAAACTGATCCATGCTATATATGTACATATGTAAAAGTATACATACAACTATAGCATATCAGTGTATATACTTACATATATATAAAAAAAGTGGAGAATTGGTTATCTTGGGTCTTGAAGCGCCATTCAAGTTAATTTGCTCCAATTATGAAAATGCTCATGTGCTCATTAAACTTAATTGAGAGAGCTGGCAACCAAGACGACGAAACTATATGATGCTGAAGTATATAAAAAAAAAAAAAACACAAGATAAAAAACAAAAGCCATCAAACAGATGCCTTTGGATGGACATGGCAACGGGCAGTGTGGTTGGTTCGTTCATTTTATGTCTATGAGGAAGAGATTGAGCCACTTGACAGAAAATAGTCACACTTGTCTAGGCTAAGCTTCAATTTCATATGCAAAATGGACATTCAAATGACCAGTTCGACTTGCAAATACCCAGCAAAGAAACGCAAAGGGGGACAGATTCACAGTATAATTTTGTTACTTGCTAAGATACTAATCTAACCTCCATCTCGAAATAATTGCAGGGTATGGGAGCCCATAAGAACTTCCGTTTTGATGCACAATTTGAAATGATAATCACTTACATCTAACTCTATATCAGGCCTGAAGCCTAGAGACAAGACACGATGCAGGGTAAAGATATAGTCTACAAGAAATTGAACCAACGGCAGGTCATGCTTATTCTTGTAATATAATTTTTGTTGTTCTTTTTGCAGGTAAATTTCGCCATGAAAGTTTAATTTTTCTAGCCCGACTAGTAGTAGTTGTAGAAGTAGAAACAGCAGCAGCCGTGTGAGACGTCGTCATGTCGTAAAGTTGAAAGCAAAAAGAGCTATAAATTCGCAGCCACATTCTTTTGGTCGCAGCAGCAGCCAAAGTCACCGAACAGGTTGAACTACTTTGGCTAAAAACGATGTGCAGCAACAAATCTGGGCGGAGGAATGGCAGAAGAGGAGTTAACTTGGCTAGGTAGGGGTTGTATCCGAGTTAAGAAGCCCGGACATTTCTACGCATATACACACACACACACACACATACATACATACATATATAGTAAATGCAACCAAAATGACTGACCAGAATCGACCAATTGGATAAGGCAAAGACAGCCTATATGGAGCTAACTACTAAGCGAGCTTGGCTGGAAGTCTATGTCGTTCGGTCTATGAGCTGATATCTATAAATAGTTTTATGTGTTTGCAGCTCTTATCAAGTTGCAACAAGAGTTTCGCTTTTTTCCACCATCCGACCCATCCAACAACAGCAGCAACAACAACAACAATGTGACCACAACAAAAATCTGTTGCATTTCCGTTGCTTGTCTAAGAAACAACAACATGAGCACTACAACAACAAAATGCAACTCTTTTTTTCTGTTGATGTTTTGTTATTTGTATTTTTATTTTTTTTTTTTTAACTAGAGCAAAAGCCAAACAACATTTTCCAAGTAAGTCATTTCTCATGCTCTCATGTTATTTCTTCTCCATTACTTTCAGTGCCGGGATCATGAAGCGCGGTACGATACGAGTCTCAAGCTGCCCCCACCCCTGCCAATCCGCCCATACTCCTCCTCTCCTTCTACTATTACTGGTCCTCAACTTATCATTAATCTTATGAGCATTGCAACTAGAGAAGATGACAGTAGCGGATTAATAGGTGGCTACAGTTAATTTGTTGTCTTTGTAATGAATTTATTTTAAGATGACATTAATTTTAAGTATAGAGAATAATCTGAATTATAAACTTATGAGTGGAAGTAATTGTATTAAGATTATCTTTGTTTCATATGGAGAATGATTTTATTATTAAATTAAAGTATAGTAAGTAATAATAAAAACCAAACCACAATAAACTTAATTTCTTAATCTAATTGTGTTTAATTTTAGAATGGAATTGTGTGGAAGAGGGAAATCTATAACAAATTTAATGGTTAAACCGCCACTGGCAGATATTACAATATACAGATACATATACATATGTAACTTTGTATGTATGTATGTATGTATCTGCATAGATCTTTATATGTACACAAATTGTTGTTGTTGTTGTGGCTTGTAATTAAAATTTCTCACATATATATTTACATACACACACTCACACACACAGGCACGCTCGTTTTGATTATACGATAGGTTCGTGGAAAACAAGGTGGCAATTATAAAGCTAAAGTGGTGGGAGGGGGAGGTGAGGTGGGGATTCGGGATTAATGCAAATACCTGGAATATATCATAATAGAAAAACAAACTTACAGATTCTGAGGGAGTGGGGAGTGGGTGGGGAGTAATGGGAGCGGCAAGAAATGATTCTCTCACACGCTTCACAGTAAATAAACAAAAGAACAAAAATTCTTCAAAATGCTTTGAAAAACAGAAGAAACTACGAAAGACGAAAGAAGAAGAAGAAAAAAACCGATGACGACCAACTGAACATAACTTTCGCTACCATTTCCCGGGTTTTCCCCTGCTTCTTTCGTTTTTTAATTTAATGGTGTTTTTCTTCTATTTTTTCGCTATTTTTATTTGTAGATAATTATTCTCTTGTTTATTTATGAGCCATGAAAATGCACCCAGCAGGGGGAAAATGTGCAGTGAAAAAAATTTATCAACTTCCTTAAGCATTGGCTTCCGATCTTGTGGGTGCTGTACTTGGGGCCCCTCCCTCCTCCTCCTTCTTCATTCACCTCATCCTCCTCCAACTTGGAGTGCTCGCTAGCCAGCCTGCCTGACTGTCTGTGTCTCCTTCTTAGAGTCAACGGGGCGTATGCGCAATAAATTAAATGCAAGTCAACTCAAAAGTCAATTAATAACAAACAGAGACCAAGCTACAACAACAACAAAGACAACTGGCTTCATGTTGGGACAGCACATAGCTAAGAGAGAGAGACAGAGAGACAAGAGGCTGGAAGAGCTGATTGTCCGATACAACATCAACTCTGACGTCACAAATACCTTCTCAAGTCCCTCACTGACCAGTTCAGTTCAAAAGGTTAAATTGGGCACGCCATGCAACGTGAGAGACTTTTCGTTTTCCCTCTTTCTTCGACTCAGACCAACTCTGATGTAAGCAATAAACAGGCCAACAAAATTATTATCAAATCAAATTATCAAAAATATAAATAAAAACCACCTAAGACGGAAGCAATAATATAATAACAGATACATATTGATTAATGGTCCCTTTACAAGAAGAGATTTACGTTTTTTCAATATTCATATAAATTCTCTCATGATTCTTTCAGATTTAATTCTTCCTTTAAAGTATCGTAGATCAATCGAAACGACAACAATTGCTTCCTTTGATTCCTCATCATTTCTTATCACTGATTGAACCGACGCGTTGTTCTTTATGGCTCTATTCAATTCGATTCCCACTACATCAAAAGACTCCACTCCGCAATAAAGACTTCTCGACGAAATCGCAGTTCAAGTCAATGTCAATTTCAAAGGCAATTGCTTAGACAAAGTCCGAGTGCAGAAATATCCCCCGACCGACCCTCCATTCAAACATCTGAACAATTGCAGGCTACCAGCCCCATTCAACCATTCCAGCTATCCAACCAAATGATTTCAATTAACCAAGTGAAAAGAAAATAGAAGGCAGAATCACAAATCTGCAAAAACAAAAGCTGCAATTCAATGGAACAGAACAGCTGCGATGCCTTAGCCATAGAACAAACAATCAGCAAAACATTGTCTAGTGGATAAGGTAACTCCAATGCGCCGAAGTGCCACTACCCTACAGGTGAAGTGATCAACTCGAGTGGACTGGACTGAAATGAATTGAGGCTAACAAATATATACACCTCGACTGTACAACTGATTCATAACTATATCTTTTCCTTAATATAATCTAGAAACCTATAGCTTAATGATTGCTGCATTAATTTCAAAATTAGAATACCCTTAGCAAGAGTATATCAATTGACCACGTGCCAGTTAGTCCGCAATTTGAAAATAAACGTAAATTCGTATTGAAATTGAGCCTCGATATAGAGTCAGACTGCCAGACAGACAGATATGGACAAAGACAGCGCCATGAAGGGAAAGAGAAAGGGAGGGAAATGTCCATCAAACAGCCGCAAAAGTGAAAATCTAAACCAAACTGAATTCTGGTTTCAATTGCTCTCGCGGTTGAGTGCCATTGTTTAGACCAAGATTTTAGCTCTGGTTCCAGCTGCTTGACGACGCTAAACGATCTAGAGTAGGTAGATATACATAGGTAGGCAGTAGGTAGGAAGATAGATAGTAATAGGGAATCGAGAGCGGGTCGGGTGGGCAAGTATGGAGTTATGCCGGGTGAACGGAGAAGCGAATCGTGAAAAGCTGGGGAAGTTGCAATTACAACTCAAAAGTTAAACGAGTTTTATTTTGCCAGTCAGTTAGTCACTCAGCCAGCCAGCCAGCCAGCCAGCCAGCCAGCCAGCCAGCCAGCCAGCCAGTTAGTTAGTTAGTTATTCAGTCAGTCAGTCTGGGTTGTGTCTATTGTTTTAGCAATTTTTCTGTGAGATTTTTTCTCTCTTTATTTTCGTTATACGTTATAAGTATGGACCAGGAGGCCGCCTCCGCTCTGTCCATGTTCGGATGGAAAATTGAAAAATTTCATAACAAGTGTTGCCAAATGTTTTTAAATTAAGCAAAATAAAATCATAAAGCAATAATTTAACAACGTTTTATTTTCATCCATAGACTTGTGTGTGTTGAATCATTTTGCGTGGGCGAAATCTGTGCAGAAAAACAACAGCAAAAACAACAACAATAGAGAGAAAGACAAAATACACACATTTTATTTCTCGAGTGGTTTTTGGTTTTTTTTTTTTTTGAAAATTTTCCAAGTGCTTTTTGTTATCTACCTTCTCTTTCTCTCTGTGTGTAAATTTTCTTGTTTATATTTTTAGCTTATTTGTATAGATTTTTCACATATTTTTGGTTGCTTTTAAGAGAAACAGAGACAGGAGGCACAGAGATAGAGATAGAGAGAGAGCGACAGAGAGGCAGCGAGAAAAAGCGGGCTAACTAACAATATCAAATAGAACCCGTTCGAAATGCATTTACAGTTAAATGCATAAACCGTTAAGAAGATTCTCTTTGTCTCCTTCTCTCTGTATGTTAATTGACTCGAAACGATATCACAAATGCATTAAATTGACATTCTCGAATTGTGTATACTCTTGCCAAACCGACTCATGACGACTCTCGAAAGGCTAGGACGCTTTAGTGATCTCCAACTAGGCTTTAATTCCTTCTATCATTTATTAAATATGTGGCCACAACCTTGCCTAACATAAACTTAAACTATGGTCAAAGAAAATGCTATCTTTTTATCGATCGATATTTATGTCATGTATGTCATGGAAAATTTTCATACTAATCTCAAGAGTACTTGGATAACATTTGATGATCCAACAGGTGGTAGCTTTTGTTTATTGTTTGATCCCTTTTCATTATATTTAAATGACACATTTTTGTTTGCTTGTTACATCTAAGGGAAAGAGGGAGAGGAAACAGTTTTCACTTTCGCAAATTAACAAAAGAATCTTCAAAAAGAAATCAACAAAATTTTGATTGTGTTTCTTGTTTGAGTGAAAGATGAACCGGTTTATCGATTTGTTTAGAAAATTATGAAAGACTTTTCAATAGAATAACTAAATAAAAAGTTTGAATAGTTAAGGGGAGGGGAGCGACAACAACAAACAGGTGAAGACAAAATAAAAAATAAAAAAAACAAATAAATGCAGTCAAACAATAGATGAAAAATGCAAATTGACTTTGACGAGTTGGTTTATTTTTGTTGGTTTTTTTTTTTCATTTTTTATGATTTGTAATGTTAATTAATGCTGATGAGACGAGACTTCATTAGTCAGCAACGAACCAAGTCGAAATGAGACGAGACAATAAAGAGAATGCATAAGCATATGTATGTATGTGTGTATACATATATTTTGTAGATAGTATATGTATTTAGTTTCATGTATGTTCATTTGAAAACCGAAAGTGGCTAAATGAAATGCGGAAATGGACATAATAAAATGAGAATTATGAACGCAATGCGTTTAAAAAATACAAATTGATTCATTTTCAATTCGCTGCACAAACGCAATACTCATATATAGTCAGCCATGTATTTACATTCACACACACACACACACACGCAGAAAACTCATATTGATTTAAAAGTAAAAGTAACCAGCTGCTTGCCCAAAACCAAAGCGAACAAAAAAAAGGGAAAACTGTCTTATATCGAGAAAATTTGTTTACCAAATTGTTCAGAAAATATCACGGATATGCGTCAAGGAAAGAAAGAACTTCTTTCTGGGTCCCGCCGATTGGGTGGGTGGGTTGGTTGGTTGGTTGTTATCGATCGAGTCAATGTTAACATAAACAACAGTCTTATAGACGCATCAGCTTCCCAGCCGCGGAAATTGTTTATAATAAAATGTGTACCGAAGGTTTATAAAAATAAACTCACTGCAATGCAGAGAGACGGCCAAAGTCTAGGCGAGAAAAATCGAGTTTTTGACTTTGTTTTTCAACTTACGAAAATTTGTTTATACCATCCATCAATCGTTTATTTTTGGTGCCCCGAGCCCAATTGTTTAATTATTGCCATTGAACTTACCTGGAAAAGAGAAAGAAGAGTGGAGAAAGGAGAAGTTAGTTTAGTTGAAGCTTGAGTACTGGGAATCCCCTTGTGATGTTATCAGTAACAAATCTCTTATTTCTTATCGGTAATATTATCTCGTTTACGATATAGATAAGTTGCAGTTTTTAATAATTGGGTCTAATTAGCACAGTGCAATAGAACAAAATATTCCACCAAAGAATTGATGGAATCAATTTTATCAACATTCGTGCATTGTTGTAAAGTGCGGCAAAAAAGACACAATAATTTGGAATAGAGTCAATGTTCGTTGAACAAAGTTTTTGCAAATCAGTCGACTACCATCATTCCATAATAGTATTATCATCATCTTTCTGTCATCGTTGTCAAAGGGGTAAAGAAAAGACGATGACGATGTGTGCAACGACGGCAGCGACATACATGACAACAGGGGAGACCAGCTAGCTAAAAAGCACTCAAATGGATGCAAAATAGTTGGCAGCTGCCTTCGCAAGTTGCCGCTGCCTTTGCCACTGTTGCAGCAACTGCCTACTCCCCCTTTTTCTTCTCCTTCTCCCTGTCATTCTCCTCTTCGTATGTGCATGGGGAGTGCATTGCTCCGGAGCAATGCTTCAACTTCTTCTTATTTGCTTCTTTACTCTGCTCTGCTCTGCTCGAGTGCAACCAAACAACGCGCAACTTTTATGCCTTCGTTGTCGCCTTCTTACCCCCGACACCTTGCCCCACCCCCGCATACCCCGCACTAGTTCACCGGCACCGGCACAGCTCCTCTCAGCAACTACTACTAACAGCAACTTTTTTATGCCTTTTTCTCTCTTTTACTTATTTCTTGTAATATTATTATGTGCCACGTCGAGTGGCAACAAAAACAACTATAACAAAGTTGCTCTAGAGTTGAGAGTCTGCCTAATTTAGGCTGTAGCTGGAGAGCTGGGCATACAAGTTATTTTTATATTCCCCATACCCCAGCTTCATTCCTCACCTCACTAAACCATGTCTCCTAATTGTAGTAACAGGGTTAAAAGGGTATAATTAAAATTATATAACAGATAACTGAAAGAAGAAGAAAAAGGACCCTAATACGATGAACGATATAGACGGGTGATTGAGCTTGATTCATTTTAGGTGATATCATGTGTATGTAAGTATATCTTAAAACTATATAGCACATTGATCTTGCCACTTCTTTCGGCAAATATTGTTATGTGCTGTTAAAGCCAAAAACTGATTTACAACACATATATGTATGTATATGGTGAGAGACTTCACTCCCTTCTTCCTTGCACACACGCACACACACACATTATGACTCTGGCAGATGATTCAGTTTTTGTCGGTTTTGAAAGCAAAAAACAAACCACACAATTGAAAGCGACCCCAATAATTCTTTCGTATGTACGTTCAGAAATGAGTCAAAAAACATTAGCGGATCGGTGGCGGATCGTGCCCGGTAGCCAACTACGTGCCAGCTAGCGATCGCTCGAACCGATGATGATGATCCATAGGTCCCTCTCCTTGGGCCCAAAAAGAATCGATTTCTTCATATGCAGCAGGGAGTGCGCTGTGGGGAAGGGAAATAGAAACGGTGGGGGGTCATTGGCATGCGTTGCTTGGCAACATGTTGCTGAAACATTTTGCTTAGCTTATCGCCACCTCAAAAGAGAGGCAGCGTTTAACGATTTCCGTTACTGCTGCCGCCCCACCTTCCTTCTTTTCCCTCTCATCTCCTCTCTATTACCCCACTCATCACATACTCTTAAGTTTGTGGAGGAGTCGTATTACCCACGCAAACAAAACAACATTATGAATTTTAATACCCATTACTGAAAGCTCAGGTAAAGGTATATTGATGTAACGTACCTTTTGCAGTCGAGGTTTCTGCTCTTCTCCTTTGGCAGGGTATTAAAGAGTCGTTGCAGAGCATAGGCATTAAGTTTTGTGCAAATTTTGCAATATTTAACCCAAAAATAATGTTTTTCAAAAAGAGAGAGAGAAAAAAATGAATTTTGGTATTCGGTTTTTCGTTTTTATTTCGGGTATGGAAGGGTTCAACCTTTGGGTATGTCATGTGACAGGAAATGAAGCTAATTTGTATTTTGCGGGTGTGGCGGAGCGCAGTTTTGTTTGCTTGGGTTTGACAATGGCAGGCCAAAAAGGAAACCCAAGAAGAACGCCAGGCAGCCAGGCTGGCTGGCCAGGCACACAAAATGAGGGCCAGAGAGCAGCACGTTATTGAGATTGGAGAGGAGAGGACATAGGGGGGAAAGGGAAGCACACATTTTATGGCAGCCTTGTACTCGAATTCCTTTTTATTTTTTTTGCATAATATTTTATGATGAACATAACATACACACACACAGACACACGCACTGCCAGAGAGACACAACAAAGAAAGTGTCTTTTCTTCTGGTCGTTCCCCCCACCCCCCAACTTCCTCTTCCCGGCCTCCCTTTCTCAGTCAGCCTCATTTCTCATTGCCTTTGAACTTGCCTGCAGCAGCAGCAAAAAGCTTTTTCAATAGGGCCAAAGCTGTCACAGATTCCATACGGGCCAGCATATTCATACAATATGATGCACAGTGGGAAAGATATGTACCTTTAAGTTGTCAGTCAAGACAGGCAGTCTTAAAAGAGAGACTTTAGTAGACACTTGCTGACTTCTTCTAATTAGAATGGCGTTTAGAAAGATATGCCTATAGTAATTATGTTGAAGTCTTTTCTAGATTTATTTTGGCTGACCTATTTGCTTAAGGTAGTTTCTGCCAGTGTATAAACTCCTTCTTTTCAATGTTGTTCCACTTTAAACACAGCATTAAACAAACATCATAATCAAGCATTTTGCCGCTATGTAAGCAACAAGAGTCCTTTTCTGTATTTCATCACGGCAAAGGAACAAAGGGAAATAAGTAAGGCAGGCAGGCAACCAACCACCGACCCACTCACCCATCCACCCACACTTTTTCTCTTTCTTTCCTGCTCTCTCCTTCTATCTCAGTCAGCTGTGGCTCTATGAGTCATACCAGCTGTTATATTGGGGGTGGTTGGTGAATGGCTAGGATAGCCAACCATCCCCTTTCGAAAGAGAGTATGACTCAGACGAAATTGCGGATGACTCAAAAGGAATGCCAAAGAGGGGACGATAACGAGAAGGTGGCGAAGGAGTAAATAATGAAACGTGTTTGCTCTAATCAACAACTAAAACGTGATGTTAACTTGCAGAGCAACAAAAACCAAACTCCCAAACTGAAACTGGCCACTTCACTGCAAGTGCACTCTCAAGAGAATGTTGGAGGGGGATGATTCAAGTGATTTGTGGTCGATTTCTGTCGCAGATTTGCAAAAAATGGCACAACATTTAGCGAGGGCCTCTTCCCGCTCATTGGCCACATGTTGAAGAGAAGTCACTAAGGCGTAAATGAATTACATATATAACAACCAAGCGTCGACGAGCCACAATTGGCCTAGGGGGTAAGCAATGGCAGGGCGGATGCACACACACGCACACACACACTCATAAATCTTGCACGTTATTAATATTTTGTACACTTTGTGACACATTACACAGGGTGAACAGAAAATAATATAACTTTAAACAATAGCATTAAAACCTGTTGATAAAAATGTTAACCAAACAAACAGGAAGACTGATAAGGTCGTGTACAAAGAGGGGATTGGCCCCATGTGCTCCATTCAGTTCGTCCTCCCCTCCTTCTGGCACAAGCTTTAAATTAACATAACAGCATAAATCACTATGGAATTTTTAATTATTAAAAATAAATCGTTATGCCAAAATGAACAAAAAAAACAAAAGGAGAGACCAAATTCTCCGTAACATTCTTTTTCACAGCCAAAAACTGACATACAGGGTGCGTCATCATAATGTTAATGATGAAACTATCGGTATATATGTACATACATAGTTAACCAATCTGTTAACTAAACCATAAACGCAAAGCATTTTCATCATATGAGTAACATTTTAATCAATTTATCATTAACCATCATAGGAGAACTTTAAACTATAGAGGGAAAGATCTACAGTCAAATATTATGAGGAGGTACACACTGGGACCCCACCACAGGATCCCAAAGCGATAGTTTGGACGATAGTTTCATGACTAACCTAGAAGCCGCACCCTTTATTAATGGCCTTTGTCCCCTAAAGAAGGCAAACAAAGACAAAGCAAAAACAAAATAACAAACAAAAAAAAACTCGACACATTTGTGTATCTAATGTCCAACTAATATTTACTTATTAACCTTTGCTGATAGCATGCCAAATGATTATGTATGTGTATGTGTGTATGTATGTATATTGACAGTTTGCTGAATACTCTTGCCAAAAATCTTAAACCCAACGAAGACAAAAAGCGATAATAAGAGACATTTGATACGATTAGAATTTATTTTTCATATCAAGACGAGGTCTAACTATTTATGTACATACATATATCTGTGGAGCCAATGGAATTATTCAGAATAGGAAGCAGTTTCTTTATCGATTCTAAAACTACATTGACTTTTTTACTCCGGGATAGAGTAACACAACAAATTCATAGATAACAAAATCCTAGTCCAGATAAAATATTTATTATAATGCCTTTCCCCGACGACCAATAGAAAAGTTTACCTGTCTCCACTACCTGTAGATAAACTTAAATGTGTGTGAGTGTGTGTGTAAAGCCATTTATGACCAGCAACAGGTTCATTTAATTTAGTCACACATGAATTTTTGCTGATAAGTTTCTTACAACGAATACATACCTTCTGACGCATCGCAACAGAAAATACACAATAAGAAAAAAATGCATAGTAATAGAATACTAACAAAAATAGGCCAGAGAGAGAGCAAAAGAAGATTATTATTAAAGGAAGTATAGCGGAAATGCTGGAAATGCATTCAATTGATATGCCAAATAAAATCTTGAAAAAAAACACAACAGATGAGGAATATTAATTTCCTAGTCTCTTACTCTCTAGCAGATGATTCACTCAAATGGCAAAAGATGCTAATAAACAAACTCTCTGTGAATCATTTATTTTTTTGGTTTAAACAAATTCAATTTGTTGGCAAATAGTTTTGTTGTTTTTATTTGCATGATGTACAAACGTGTTGATTGGGGCGTGGCAGGCACAGAAAGACAGAGAGAGACAGAGAGAGAGAGAGAGAGCGAAAGGTGTAAGGTGTTAAACAGGAATTCTTTTTATATTTAATTGTTTATTGTATTTATTAGAGTCGAAAGCTTACAGAAACAATAACCAAAAAGCAAAAAAAAAACTGTGTTTGTCGGTCAAGTGATAATTTTTGTTTTTCGGACAAAGGGAACATTGGTTTAGGTTGTGAGGTTCGTCTTTCTTATTGCCGAACAGACCAACAGCAACAATAACTAAATTCCTGCACTCTTTCTTTGTCACTAAAAGATATATATAGTATATACACATACATACATACATACATACATACATACATACATACATACATATATGGTCAAACCTGTGGCGCCGCCAATTTTTGAATATTTTGAATGGCAACGGTTGCTTTTGCATTTGCATTTTAAACGTTTTTCGGTTCGGTATTTTGTTTTGTTCGCTTTGCCAAATGTGTCTTGTGTGTAATATCTTATGGATACAAATGTCTTGTTGCGGCTGCTTAATATGCATGCAACGCAAACTGGCTGAAGGCTACTGAAATCAATAGACAGCACAGAGACAGAGAGACACAGAGACATAGACACAGGCTCAACGTCAGCCAAAGATTATTTTACAATGCACTCGAAAAGACATTTTGTGAGTAGAATTGCAATCAAGAAAGAAGAGAAATGAATAGAATGACAAGAATATTTGTATACCCTTGCAAGGATATGGAGTTTTCAATGATCAAAAATCTTTCAAATCATATAGGCTACGAGACGCCCAAGCACTCCATGGGCTTGGCAAAAAAACTCATTTCAGTAAACTAAAAACTGATTGATTGATTTTTTGGCAGACTAATATACGCTCTTCTTTAAGTTAAAGTGCAAAAAGATCTAAGGAATTTTCCAAGCTAATGTGTTTTATAAGGGTTTTCAACTTTATTTGTTGTTTTCTCTATCATTCTTTTTCTTTTTTTACATTTCACATATTAGACAATCTTCACTGTACCCTTCACTGGATATGTAGTACCCTGTTCAGTAACAAATCATTCGCCAACTCTTCATTTTGGTCTTGGGAGGCGTTCAAATTTAAGTTCAGCTCTTAGCCGGATGCAATAAAAATAAAATCAGCCACCACCCATTGACTTAATAGAGAGAGAGAGAGAGAGAGAGAGAGAGAGAGGGAGACAGAGGGAAAAATGAAAGGGAAATATATACATATATATATATTTATTGTCATAATGTAAGACGTAAGGTTAGAGAAAATCGATAAGATATTGTAGATAACTAGAGATTCGCAAAGTCGTCTTTTAAGGGAGAAAAATCGAATCAAAAATGCAAGCAAAATGTTGTACTTCCTAAGACAGGGTCAGGACGGGCCATGCTGGGACTTGGCTTTAATTGGAATTGTGCCCAAAAGGGCGAATCTTAAAGGATGATTCCCTTCTTCAGAAATGGGGGAGAAATTGTACAATTGGAATGAAATTGGCACGTCTTCTTGATTTTTGGGGTGCGTCTCGGTGTGTGTTGAAATTTTCATTATTCTCTAGTTGAGGGTGTTCAGATGATGATGATGATGACGCCGACGCCCAAAACTAGAATCGAATCGTATATAATTACCTGCTGCGAAGAGATTTATATGAGGAGAGTTTCAGTTCTTTAGGTTTCCCCCTCTTCATCTCTGGGTGGGTGATGCAAGCTTGCTTTTTTATGCCCCCAAAACACTAGCAACTATGTCACTCATTATTATTTTAGACATAAAACTGTCTGTTTCTGTTATTTTTAGTATCTTCCGCAGTCATTAAAATCAAGTTGTTACAATTTATTTTTTTCCAGCTTTCGGTTTTCGATTTGTGGGTTTCGTTTTTTGTTTTGCCAATTGGTAAATGTTTCTGTTTCGGTTTCGGTGTTCGAGTTGTTTTCATTATTTTCATTATTATTATGTGAGGTCGGCCGCAAACGCTGCGTAAGTTTTCAATGTCATGAAAAGTTCGATTGATGTTCCACAAGAAGCATGAAAATTATTTTATTTACACAATACTCCAAACTACATTAAACAGCTGCCACTTTACGGATGGTGGAAACGGTGGAGGAGGGAGAGGAGGGGTTTTACAATGCCGACAATGTCTAGATAGATGCCGGCATTGAATTTTTTTGTGAAGTGGATGAGTGTGAAAAGAGCTAAAACGGTTAAGGAGATCTTCAAGATTGTATATAATCTATATTTATACATATGTATATGTATGTATATATGCAACTCCAAACGCGCGTGAGAGTGACCGGGGAGACGAGGTAGCGGGGTTCAATGGACAAGTGTTCTCCCCTCTCTCCCCATCGAAAAACAGCTGATCATTAAATATTGTGTGTGATGTGAAAAATGAAGGTAAAACTGAAACAAAAGCTAAAGTTATTTTGTTTTTTGTTAACGATTTTCACAGTTCTCTTGGAGAGACGACTGTGAGGTGAGAGAAGATGTGTGGAACATACTTATGAACAAGGTCTTCCACAATTTGGAGACTTGGTAAATTTTATTTCGCAAACTATATAGTGGCCTATTTAAGAGAAAAGTTGGCAAACAAAGTGTATGCACTTTTATATTTGTACCTATATAAATCGGAAGTAAAATAGGCGGTTGATGCAATGTCTGCTTGTAATATAATTTTAAATTATAAAGAAAAACTAAGAACTATTTTTAGGCCAACAGAAAAAAGAACGATAGAGAGACAAATAAATGCATTCGGTTTTGTTTTGTGTTTGTTCTCTTCTTTTGCAGCATTTCAAATGTCGAACAAAAGCAAACAAAACTCAAAACAATATACAAAATTGTATTATTTGTTCGATTTTGGATACTCTATCGAATACGATGTAGGTAAAATACTCCTGCAGGGTATTTTATAGTCGTTCAACCTTTATATAAAGATTGCTTATGGTTTTTTTTTTTTTGCTTTTTGCATATGCAATGCGCCAAGTTTTTAATGGACTTTAAGACGACGCGGCGCATGCTTTAAATTTAATTAAAGTGAAAATTTTGTAAAGAAAGTTTCGTTTGGCCGTTTTCTATGCATTATACATATATTATATACACAGGAGATATCTATATACATATGTATGTATACAGTGTGTTTTCTTAGTTGAGTGACTTAGGCTATGCAACTAGCAGAGAGGGAGAGGGCGGGCAATGAGAGGCAGGGGTTGGGGAGTAGGCGTCCCCTACAATTGACCCGCTTAGCCAGAGCGGCGAACCCAGCCAGCAACAACTATGATTTTTGCATTATATAAAATAACTATAATAATATTGAGCATAAAGTTATTATATTGTTGTTGTTGTTGTTGTTACGGTTACCTATTACTTGTTGTTGCTGACGTGCCCAATTCAATTAACCGAATTGCTGCTACTTTCTAGAGTACTCACAGAGATTTGCGTGCAAATTATTTATGCAAATAAAAAGTTTAAGCCATTAATATACACATTGGCATATCTATATACTTATAGATATAGATATTAACCGCACAAGGGAGTCAATAGGGAAAACGTGAAGCTAGTAATGAATAATCTGTTCCACTAAAATAATTAATAATGAACTTTAATATATCAATAAAGAGATAAACTAAAATCAAACTTGTTGATTTCAAACATTTGGCTAACATATGACATGTGGTTAAGACAGACTTTTTTATAGTCTAAGCATAGTCATGGTAACATATTTTACTCACTTAGTGCTAGTTAAAATCAAGTCGTTTTCACATCAATCGTTGAATCATCATTTATCATATTCTCTATTTTTCTACTTCCTCTTCTTAGTCTCCGGTAAATCCTTTAGCCAAACATATTTGCCACTTTGTTAGCAGCTTTAATCCAAAAGCCCCCAAAACTAATACCAGACAGTTGGAGAGATAGAGCATTAAAGAGAGAAGAGAAGAGAGAGAGAGAGAAAAAAGAGAGACTATCTGAAAACTCCGGCAACTCCACACACACACACACACAGAAAGAGAAAAAGGAGGAAAATGCTAATAGATTGCCAGTCGCTGTCTAGACATTGCAGTTTCAGTTTTCCCATTCTTTTTTTTTTTTTTTTTTGTTGCTGCTGGTGGCTATGCTTACGGAAGCAGTTTCCGCACACACACACACACACAGAAAGGTGGAGATACACATTTTGAGGGTGTGCTGCTGAAAAACTACCCCAAATCGAAAGCAAAAAAAATTCAAAAATATTAATCCATCGATTTGATTCGGTATCAAATACCGACTACAAAAAAAAACGGCTGAGTAGCCGCTGCAACGTTTTACATTTTCAATTTCAGGTAACTACGTATGACAGTGGGTGTGTCCACCACCCCTCACTCCCACACCCATTTCTACCCCTGGTTATGGTTATGCCTGATACCAAAAACTAGAAACTTTTAAAAAACAGCTGGAACAGCAGAAACTAGCAGCTTGCAACGGTCACTCGAAAGAATGTTGAAGGAAAAGGAAAAAATTCCAAAAGCGATAAAAAAAACTAGAGGATCGATTTCCAAATTCATCCAGACCGCGAATTGTATACACTTTTGGATATTTTTAGTATATCTTAAAAAGGGGAGAAATCGGACATAAGTAATTCGAGAATTGATTTGCTATAAATTAGAAAAAAATAAAGGTTTTCTAACCGAAAGGACAACAAAGGAAAGTCGAAATACCCGCTTAACCCGAGGGTATTCGTAAAAAGAAATATAAAAAGAACACAATAACAGAAAAACAATATTGGGCTTTTAGGGGAGAGGGTGAGAGAAGGGGCGTGGGGGCAGCAAGCATGCTTTGGCGCTCTCATGTGGCTGGCTGTGGCCAACAAACAATTTACATAAAACCAGCAGAACCAGTTTTTTTGTTTTTTCTCCACATTTAGTTTCAAGTTTCAACTTGGTCAAGTCATTGGGGAATCGGCCAACAGCAGAACAGACTCATAGCCGGAGACCAAAAGACTCAGATTCAGTTTGAAGATCTTGAAGAGTCGGGGGAGGGACGAAAGAGACTGACTTGAAACGCAAGGGTAGAAGTGTTTCTAGTTATTGAGGATTGCACTTTGACTTTAAGTATTAAAGAATCATTCGCTTTGAATTAGCTGCATGTAAAATATAAATGAATTATAATTATAAAGACCCAAAATAAAGCGAGAGAATTCTGAGAAACTAAAATTTGATGGCTCTATACATATGTATCGCTCGATCGCATCACAATCTGGGAATCAACGATCATAGCCACTTATTATTATTTAAAATTTAAATAGTTATAGTTCTAATTCTGTTCTTTTCTGGCATGACTTTCAATTGTTTAGCAACTTTCATTTATCAGCCACTGTGAATTTGCATAAGAATGTTGTAAAAAGTTCAATTATTGTGCCAGTCACGTGAAAAGACAAAGTGCCAAGACTTACTTATTTGGTTAACATATACATAAATAAAAAATCAAAAAAATTCTATAAATTTCAGTGACACGTTTTGCATATAAACAGGGTTGCTTAAGAAGTAAGAAAATCTTTCTAACTTGGAATAACAATATCTTTTATATATGGAATCTAATCTGAAATGATCTGAAAGGGATATCTAGAGAATTAGGAATCCAAAAAAGGACTTACCCATAGCTCAGTGCCCCAACTCATTTTGTCGGAGTTTGGCGCTGCTGCGGCCGCTGCTGCTGCTCCTCCAGTTGTGGTTTCTGATTCGGCAGCCAGTTTAATGCTTGATCCGCTGCCACTTGAAACTGTTATTTTGTTGTTGTTGTTGTTATTGTAATCCAAAAAAGATAATGTAATCCACAGTTGAGGCAGAAGATGAAGCAAAGGAAGAATAGAAGAAGAGGGAAGATGATGATGATTCAAACGGTCAAAAGCGGTCAAAGGCGATGTAAAAACGCGTACAAGGAGGGAAGCATAAGTAGACGACGACGAAGAACAAGAAGAGGCGTATAAAAGATGATGAGAAGTTGCTATTATTGTTGTTGTTGCTGCTCCCGCAAAAGGTTAATTAAATTTTTTATGTTTCGTTTCTTTCTCTCTCGTTTTATTTTCTCTCTCTCTCTCTTTCTTTCTGTTTGTTGTTACGCGTTGTTTAATTTTCTATGAAAAAAAAACAATTTCTAATAGAAAAACGCATTTCTTGTCTATTTTCCTCCTTCATTTGGATCTGTGTTTTTTTTTTTTGTGTTTGGTGGTTGAGGTAAACGACAGGTAAAAGAAGTTGCTCTATGCCGGCAGCAGGTAAAAGACACAAGAAATTAGGATAATATGAGAAGAAAAAGGAAGTAAAAAAAAATTTTTTTTCGTATCTGCCGGTCAACGTTTTGTTGTTGTTGTTGTTATTATTATTATTGTTTGCTGACGTAAAAGAAAATTTCACTGCATTTGCGCATACAACATGAAAACGGAGACATAAAAAGAGAGAGAGCGAATGAACGAAAGTGTGAGGTAAGGGGAGAGAAACAGCGTGAGAGAACAAGGGCCCAATTGCATTTCGTAATTGAGAGTTGACAATTGGAAAAGTTTTCTTTAATGGAAATAAAGTTGGAACGATTCATCTACCGTCTTATTCTCTCTCCTTCCCTCTATTTTGTTCACTATAGTTGTTTTTACATAATTTTTGCACAAACACATTCACACGTTGCACTAACACACACAAACACAGTAAAATAGCCGAGTGCACGCACTTGGATATGATTTTTCTTCTTTGCGATCCTAATACAAAATTTGGAAACTTATATTTTCTTCTCTTTCTCTTGTGCACACATTCTTATTCTTCGTCTGTCGCTTTTCCCATTAAAATAGGTTTTAATATGGGCTTGCACTTTTTTAGTATGCGTCATAATTTAAGCGACATTTGCACGATAAAAAAATAACAAACACACTACACACACACACACTGATGAAAAAAAATTATTTAATTTGCTTATTGTTGTTGCGCGTGCGGCAAAAAAAAGGGTGCGTCCACGCTCACCTCGAAATTTTTCAAAAACACGCGATACTTAATTTTTGAGTTTGTTTTTATTAACAAGAATTTATAACAATTTATTTTGCTTTTTCTTCACTTTTCCAAAAAGAAAACACCCGACGCACGTCCGCTCACCTCGAGAATATAAACAACAACAATAATAGAGGAAAAGTGTAACCAGACGCCAAAAGCGTGATAACGTTAAATCTTCCATACAGTGTGACCAGCTCCAAAATGAAAAAATTTCTTAGTACCAGCCGAGTAAAATTTCAAAACTCGGTCACACTACTGTTAAGAGGGCGCCACAATCAAACATCTTCAAATAGTGGGAGCAGAAAAAAATCTGAATCGTATGCAAAAATTGTTGCATAATTTAGGGGCGCATACTTTAATTGACAGGCGCTTAAAAATATTTTTCATCCATTTTCAAGAAACTGTGTGCATCAATTATGTCATAATTCATATCGTTTAGTCTTATTTTCTTTTTGTAACAATTAGTTATAATTTATTCGGTATATGAACTAACTAAAATTGTTGCATAACTACCCACTTTAACTTGGAAATCATTTCCGTTTTCCATTTTCTGCTAAATTTTCATACATTCGTGTTTGTTGTGTGTGTGTGTAAATAATTTCTCTGGCATGTTGTGTAAATTATATATACAGTCCATATAACAGTTATAAAATTACTTTATATTCATGGTTTATATAAAATAAGAAATATAAATATACTATATATATATACATATATGTATGTGTCTATGTTTTTATGTATATATACATATATATATGTATATATGTAGTATAGGTATAGTACAGTCGTTGACATTTGTGGCTGGTATAATTGATTCTACATTCATTGGGGATTAAGAGTTCGACGTTTTGGGATTGAGGGTTCGAGTATTATCGATTTGCAATAGATTCGAGAACGATTTTCGAGAGAACATATCGAGTGTGTAGAGAATAAGCATATTATGGAAAAGCTAACTAAAATCTATAATTACTTTAAGATATTTGGGAGTAGTGTTAACCTCCTTCTCCTCCTCCGCTAAGAAGCAGCTCGGCGGCCATGTCTAGGCTCCAGTTGCTTTGCTGGAGCGCCTGTTCGCACTGCGGACGCCCAGCCAAACCGAGGCGGGTCAACTGATCGATTTTGTAGTGACGCATGGCGAGATTGGAATCACCGCTAGCCGCTCTCAATGCATTGAGGACATCCTGTTCGACAGCCGAGGTGCCCAGCTCCTGCATCAATTGCTTCAATTTTTCCTCTTCGCGTCCAAAGTCCGAAGGAACCGGAGCATACAGCTGATGGGCTCCTTCCAATTGTTGTTGCTGCTGTTGTCGCATTTTTTCCAACCGCCGTTGGATCTGCTGAGCCGATAGCGGCGGCGGTGCCAATGGAGCAGGACGATGTGGCCTCAAATAATCATCAAAAGTTACCTCATCATAGTGGCCACTGGGCAATTGGTCGTAATAAGTTGATCCAGCTGTACTGGCCGCCACTGCATCATAGAGACTGGCCGATGAGGCATATTGGGTTGTTGTATTATTCGTCTTGGGAGCCACTACACGATTTGATATGGCCACAAATGAGTGATGTGTCTCACCTATGACTTGTTGCTGCTGTTGCTGTTGATGATTCTGATAGATCTGCTCCTCTATTAGCCTCTCTGTAGGCGGCTGGGAATAGTATTCGGACGTGGCGCTGCCGGTGCCGGTCGTGGAGGAGCCTGGAGTTGCCGCCACCCTTTCATACCAAATTCGATTAACCACACTTTGAGTTGTTGAACTGCTGGCGGCCAGTTCGAGATTGTTTTGTTTGGGTGACATACCGCCACCTGGACTGGAGTGATTCGAGTTGGTATTCCCGTTTTTTAATGGTGTGAGATTCTGTTTGTAGACCAAATCCTTGTTATTCACATAAACATGTGTGGAATTTCGCTGATAATCCTCTTGCGCCTTGCCACTATACATATCCTTCTCTAGCTCGGCTATAAACGATTTGTCCAGCACGACACCGCTCTCCGTGGCATTCGAGGAGCCAGTGGACATTTCGGACTCGGGTAAAATACGCTGTTGCTGCTCCTGACAGAGATTATTCAAATTCAATTGCATGGCAGCTGACTCTAAGGCGGGAATATTCTCCTTGTTGTTGCAATTGTTGGAATTGTTAACACCCGCTACGATCACCGAGGAATCACAACCACCGAAGAGACTTTTTCTTACCGTGGAAGAACTGTTATTATAGATGCTAGCTGGCTCCAAAGGTTGATTTACATTCGTATATAAGGATACAGCCGTCTCCAGATTGGTAGTATCGAACGGATCCAACAGAATGGACTGCTGCTGCTGCAGCTGGGATTGAGACAGATAATGTTGCTGCTGATTCTGCTCTCGCTTCTGGGCAAACTCTATGGTATTGGAATAAGTGGGGGGCATTTGATAGGGGGCGGCTGCAGGCGTCCAGGTGATGATGTCGTTGAAGCCGGGTTTGTCGATGAATCGTGGAATTGAAACTGCGGTTGTTCATTAAAGTAAGTGGGCGAGGACGCCGCTGCTGTGAACGTGGGAACATCAATCGGTGCATCTAATATACAAAACGAGCTATCCATTTGTAGGGAGGAACTGTCACCCATTCCCACTCCTCCGCCTGCCGTCGGTCGCATCTCTGGCGAAATGTCTATGAGTATGCCCTCCTGCTGCTTCTGTGGGGGCGGAGGACGTTGGGGGCCCGCACCACTGGTCCTGTGCTTTACAGCATTGCGTCGCTGCAGACCGTTGGCAGCATTCTCGTTGACCAACTTGTTGTATGCGAACTGTTTGCTCGACGTGGACTTCCTTTCCTTGGCATAATTCTGATTCGGTGACGACCCGGTGGCCAACGAGGCAGTTCTTCGCTGGCGATCTTCTCCATTGATTAGACCACCGCCCCAACAGAAGCCAAACGGTGAACCAGAACTGTTGCTCGAACTATTTCTCATGGCCACGTCTCCGCCAGCCAAATGGTTGTCTCCCCTTTTTCTCTGCTGGTGGTGTGTTTCCAGCAGAGTTTTCGGAAAGATCCCAATCTCAAAAGTGCGCTGATTTTGACCCTTGATAAGTTTCAGTTCGGGACGACCATCAATAATGGCTATTGTATCGCCGGATTCAATTTGCAGGCCCTTCGCGTCGTGATAGTTACGCGAGGCTTGCATCAATGGAGGCGACATGCTGGCCAGGTATTCCCTGAAGGAACAAATAAAGTTCAATAATTGTTTCTTAGGGATTAGTAGTAAGAGGGCTAACTTACTTGAGGGCGGCAAAAGTGGGACGTTCCGCTGGGGTTTTGTCCCAACATTGCAACATCATGGCATAGACATCCGGTGGACAGGCATCCGGCTGATGTAAGCGTTCTCCTTCGCGATCAATTTTCCTTAGGATCTGTGAACCGTTTAAACCCACCCAGGGATCTTCTCCAAAGCTAAACATCTCCCACAGGGTAACCCCAAACATCCATGTGTCGGACGCATGCGAAAATTGTCGGAATCTCAAAGATTCGGGGGCACACCAGGGAAACGGAACTTTCTTGTGCTCGGACATGACATAGCAATCATCCTCCTGGGGCAGCGCACGCATTAGACCAAAATCTCCTATTTTAATCTTATTTCCTGAAGCCAGAAGCACATTGCGACAGGCGAGATCGCGGTGCAGAAAACGCTTCTGCTCGAGATAGGCCATTCCCGTCACTATTTGCACTGACCAGTTCCAAATGTGAGTCAAAGATGTATGCCGACATTGTTTCCTTAGAGTATCCAGTAAGGAGCCATGCTCCGCCAGCTCCGTGATCATCATCATCGGCTGGGACAGCACTACACCATAGAGACGCACCAGATTTGAATGATCCAGGGCATGCATGGCCTGGACCTCCCGAAAGAAGTCATCGATAATGCCCGGCTGGGTGAGATTATCGGCCTTAAGCACCTTAATGGCCACAGGGATCACCTTGCCTGTGGGTGAGGCGCTCCATTCGCCACGCCGCACCACTCCAAACGATCCATCGCCCAGCTTCAGACCCATTGTAATGTCTTTCTCATGTATAAGGCAGGTTAGCTGTGTCCCTCCAGCACCCCCAGCACCATCACGATTGGAATTCTGCTGCTGCTGTTTCTTAGACGATGGCTGCTTGCCGCCACCGATTAGCTTGGAGAGGATATTTTTGCGCCACTGATGGGCTTTCTTTTTGCGCACCGCCTCCATAAGCCGACGTATGGCCGGTTTGCCCAGGCCACAGCGTTCCAGATCATCGGGTAGCACATAATCGAAATGTGGCAGTCGCGTCACTTGCAGATCATCACGTATCCTCTCGAGAAACTGCTCCAATTGCACTTCGCGCAGCAAATCCTCTAGCCAAGCTGTCTCATTGTGTATCCCATCCATGCCAACTCCGATTCCAATGGTCGCTGCCGTCGAAGCCATCATACTCATCTGCAAATCGGTAAGAGAGACCAAAGAGTTTGAAATATTAACGAAAGAGTTTGAAAACTTTTGTAAAGATTTGGAAAGCCGAGATTTATTTATTGAATACATCATGAAAATTGAAGAAAACAAACGTGGGAAAAAAAAACAAAATAGGTGTCACTCTATTCTACTGTAAGATGCATACAAAAATCTGTTGACATTTATTACTCCACTTTATTATTATATTTTTATTGCCTGGGGAAATGCTCAGAAACCAGTTGTTGCACATTTAAAGATCTTATTTGAGATTTGTGGATGGAGGGACGTGCAAACAGTTGACTAAACTTACACGCTCAGCCTACTAAGTAAGGCTTGGTTTACTCATCGAGTTAGTAAAAAAAATATGCTCTCCCAGTTGAATCATCCGATTTAACCTAGTAGATTCGATCCTCAATAGATCTTCGCACAGACCACTAAAACAAATGATAATTGGTTCACATGCATTTTTAATGCCTTCCTGAATCTGTAATGCCTTAGATTCCGTAGAATTTCCTCTCTTAATGCCACTAACGATAAATCCATAATTCACGTAACTTATTATATGGAACTTGGAAATCATCTTTCGATCGTTATAAACAAAAGTTTTTGCGATCAAAATTAGTTTATTATGGATACATTTGTATATATGTGTGTACATATGTATGCAGGCATTCAAATTTCCCTTCACACTCAAACTGCATGCATTATGGACCTCTGAAGGCCGAGGAGGAGAAGGAAAATAAGGCGATGGTGGTTATCGCGCTCCGTCAAATAGGAAAAACCGCAACGAACTTGAACTCGCTACAGGTAGTAACTAGCCAGCCGCCAATCCACTTGATGGCGATGAAGGTGGAAAGTGTTTTATGAAAACAAAAAAAAAAAAACAACAACAAAAGCTTTTATGGGCTCCCCCCTCAACTAATTAAAATGAAAAACAAGTGAAATCCCCCTTGGTGGGTTATGTTTGACTTTTGGGCTAAGACGACTTTTTTATACTCTTCCAATAATGTGTATCAATATCATAGGGATCTCTTTTCGTGTTTGGTTCGCTTATTGCATGTAGGGTATCTGTGTTCGCTGTACTCTGCTTTCGCATTATTACGTCAAATGCTTTTAACGCAAAAACTAAGTCCAAGAGAAGGGGACGCAGCGGAGGGGAAAGTTAACCATGTGGGGAAGGTAGATAGGGTAGGTCTTCACCAATATCGAGTTGTATCTGTGTTCAATTGCGGTTTCCAAGGAATGCTTCTCTTGTCTATCACACGTGCCTAAGTGGGAGTTATGTATGTGTGGTTCATACGCACCGGATGGAAGTAAGATTACGGGAGGAGGGTGGCTTTCGTTTCTTTTATATTTTTAGCGATTGAGTCAACTGATTAGTGTAAATGAAACAAATTCCGTTTAGTAGAGCGACACACACAATCTACACAATACACAGTTCAGGGTAATTATTCAGGCGGAAACTGCAGCGGGCAGCGGATGACAGACAACAACGCCCCGGTAAAAGAGCGAGACAGAGTCAGGAGAAGAGAGAGGAAACATTGAAGCAGAGAGGGCCATGGTATAGTCACAAATATTGCGAAAAATTTTTCCAAGAATCATACATGCATACATATGTATGTACATATATGAACGGAACATTTGTTTAGAAATCCCAACGAAGGGAATTGCCGCCGTACTTTGTCCACCATAATGACGATAGGGATAAAGTAACTGGCATTATTATTGATAAATATCGTCTGATATACAGTTTGTAGACATATGGATTACCTAGATAAAGTTACTTACCCAGAGAGCTTTGCTTTTTTTAATTCACTGAACTTGATTGGATTACGTTTTTTGTTGTTTTTGATCTCTTCTTCTTTTTTGAATTTGTTTTATTCGAGGAACAGCTGCAGTTGAGAGAGTCTGAGAGGAAACTTCCTGTTCTTTAAACAGGTTGCCAAAACCGAAAGATGATTGAAACTCAATATAGTATATATTATATGCAGACGCAGTAGCAAGGTGAAGGACGTCGACGTCAACGTCAACGTTGACTGCTGCTTGCCTGCTGTGTTTTTTCTTTTTTGTTTTATGTGTGTTTCTGCGCTGCTGCTGCTTTGTTTACATATGCCAAATGAGCAGCTGCCTCATGATGATGATGATGCGCCATGGATATTTCAAATATGGCTGAGGCAACAACAGCAGAGAAAAAGAAAACACTAAAATTATAATATTAATTTAGTGGCCACATACAATGGTGCTCCTCCTTCTCCTCCTTGGTATTCAACAGACACATGCACACACTGAATTATATACAGTTTTTCCACTCAACTCACACACATACATATATAATAAATACACATGTATGTGTACCCCTTTGCTGCTGTCGTCACAGTTTTTTGCACAATTTTCTTCGTTTGTGTGAAAAATGTTAATGTAATGTAATGTGTGCAGGCAAAAAAAAAAAAAAAAAAAAACTAATTTTTACTCTTGTTATTGCTGTTGTTGTTATTAGGGGCGACTGCACGAAACAAAAGCAAAGTGTATATGCGTTGTTGTTACTTGAAATAGCCTTTTTGTTGTTTCTGCGGTTATTTGTGTTTGTTTTGTGACTCGTTTTTGGAAACTTGTTGTTGCCGCTACTGCTTGTTGCTGTTATTGTTGTTGTTTCTGTACGGTGCAATTTATTTATAATGTTTAAACATGAAAAAAAATGCTTTAAATGCGCGACGTACGCGCCCGCACGCCCAGAAAACAAAAACAATACTAGAGATGGGATACACAGCGATAGTATTTATTTTAGTTGTGACATTCCAGTCGATTATGACACTATCGATTATTTGTACATCGATAAACGAATTCTTGTTAGCGGTACCCAATTGAAATTCAAATTTTAATTTTGCAAATTTGTAGCGAACAATTAAACAAAACTCCAAGGAAATACGAAACATCTTTGAACATTTTAAAATGTTTGTGTAGAATTTAAAATTTAAAATAGTTATAATAAACTTCATCATCAGGCAGTCTATGTGCAATTTTTGCCAAAAAATTGTGATCAGTTGGCGAACAAATCCAGCGGTGACATTTATTTATCACCTTTTTTCCAAATGTACTCAGGCTTCTTTGCTTTTATTCGTCGTCACTCGTCTGTCGTTGCCTGGTAAACGGGATAAATAAATATATTAACCAACCTCAACATGAACTTAAAACAAGTTTCCTTAGCAACAACAACAACGTCAAATAAAACAAAAAGAAAATAAATTGTCAATTATCTGAATTCTAAGCAACCTTCTACAAGAAACGTCACAGGCTCTCCTCACTCAAATTACACGGAGCAACCGCTAACTCGGATCACAGATGCCATCATGTATTCCCGCAAGCTCGAGCGCATGCATCGGCCACCATCAGATATTACAAAATATGACAATGAGCCGTATATGAAGAATCCATTACTCAAATTCCACATATCGGAAGTGCATGAGCGACGTCATTTTCAGTTCCTCAAACAGAAAGCGGCCGATGTGAAGGTGAGAATAGCTCGTAAACACTGGGCGGCCGATCCGGATATACGACCCCTGCCCCAATCCCACTATGTGGACAATTTGCGGCGAGAGGTGCGCAAAATTGTCGTACCTCGAATGTTACGGAAAACAGAGGCAAAAATTTTGAGTTTCGCCTCAGAGCGTCTGAAGACAAAGTATCCCGAATTGGTGGAAGAGTATATGAAGGATGTGCACGACGAATACGATCGTCTGATGAAAATCTATAGCATGAAGAATATTCTACGACATCCGGAATTCTCCAATGAAGATGCCGCAAAATTTGAGCTGCCCCGCACTGATTTCGATTTCAAGCGGCCCGGCAAAACGGCTAACTACAAGTCGTATGTGGAGAATCGTCGGAAGATTGCCAAGAAGTTGTTGATTTTGCAGCAACCCATGCGAATCGTTCTAAGCATATCAGTGACAGAGTTACCTGAATTGGCGTGCATTTTCCACTATGTCAGCATAATGAGTAGCCAGCAAACTCAGATGGGTTTGGGTGGTCGTGAAGTTCTTTCGTATAAATTCTATCGCAAATACATACAGAATCAGCTGGACAAGGTGAACACCTATCTGAGATGGACGTGGTATACCAAGTTGGTGTTGGTGTTGCGCAAATTGTTGCGAAAGCGAGTGATGCCCATGGGTCAGTGGAAACGTGCTTGGGGCGCTCTCGAGGGTCTAATGAATCGCGAGCTGAACAACATGAAATTACGCACGTTTAAAGAAATGTTTCGTATTTGCTCCAACCCACGACTAATGCCCGTCTTCAGGATCTCCCTGGAGTGGGTTGATCTGGCTGGGGACTTGGACACCAAACCCAATGTGTTTAACATAATGCGAACTTTCGCTGAGATAGCAACAGAAATCTCAGTGGTCGGCTATCGCATGGAATCGCTGCAGCCGCAGGTGGATAATCTTACCACATTGGCAATGTATTCCCAGACCAATGATTATCTGAAGATTGAAATGAATGATAATACCCTGAAGGATGTGGTCAATGAGGTGCAGGATACAATTGCTCGATCCTATACGGAAGTAATTGATTATATTCAATCGTATCGCAATAAATATTATGCCCTCTACTCATGGGAAGAACGAGATGAGCTGACCAAATTTTTGGCTGAACCTCATAAATTCGAAGAATATTTTGCCCGCATCGATGTGTACTATGAGTTTATCAATAAGTTGCGTAGTGAACCGGAAACGGAATTCTTCATAATGGCTGTCATCCATAATGAACCGGCCATTACGGCTTTGCGGACTTTGGCCGAGAATTTGATAGCCGAGATCACATCGATTATCATACAGGAGCACATCAAGGCCGAGGAGGAAATATGTGCCGAGTTTGAAAAGATTAAATATAATGCCCTCGAGATACCAAAGTCCACAGAAGAGTTGCTAGAAAGCGCCGATTACATGATCTATGTGAAGAAGGAGAAGCTGGCCGAGCTTACAGATCGCATACAATATTGCCTTCAAGTGGGCACGAATATTGTCGAGTTAACTGAAATGTCAAAGTATCACTTTGATCTTACCATACGAACGATCAACTGGATCAAGGATATTAACGAGATATGCGATTACAATGCCTCACAGCAGGAGCAATACAAATTTCTGTTCGAGGAGCATCTGCAGGAGGTGGTCAAGAAGCTCAATATGGACATTGAGGAATTGCTGCCCAAGCTGGCTGTAATTGATGATATGAGCAGGCCGGAAAAGTTTCGTGATTCGTATATAATACTACAGAATTTCATTGATCAATTGAAAACATTCGATGACTATGTGGCCTGGATAAACAAGGAGGAGAAGTTATTTAAAATCGCCCAAACCGAATATCCTACACTGGAGGTAATCAAGAGTTTTGTTTATCCCTTCGCTGAGCTAATGAAGTGAGTTTACAGTATGAATTTTCCTTTCAGTCCTGAAAGTAATTTGTATTTTTATTCTTTTCCTCCTTGGTAGATGCTGCATCGATTGGCAGCGCTATTTGAATGTCTGGCAGGATGGACCCTTTGAGTATTTGGAACCTAAATTTGTGGAAACCACAACGGATAATTATCTCAAGGAGTTTCAGAAGAATCAAAAATATTATCGTGTTAAAATCAAACAGGATCTCATTGAGAATCCTGTATGCAAATTTAAGGTAAGTCTTTATCTTTTACGCGTTACTTCAAGGGAAGATTTACCATCTGTTCTGCTCCTCATTCTTTTTAGGGACAAACAGAAGATCCCGATCCGGAAAAACATCCAGTGCCACTGCGCCTTTGCTCCTCGATGATTCAATCGATTAAGGACTTCACCACTGGCGTCTTCATTGTTAATACCATGTGTAATCCAGCGCTACGTAAACGTCATTGGAAAGAAATGTCGGAAATAGCTGGATTTGATATAACCCCAGATGCAGGAACTACACTGCGCAAAATTCTGAATGCTGGCCTCGATGATATACTGGATCAGTTTGAGATAATCAGTATTAGTGCCAATAAGGAATTGCAATTGTGGAACAATCTACAGGCCATGATCAAGGAATGGGAGAATAAGATCTTTCCAACAGGTCCGTACAAGGAGACAGGAGTGACAATACTCTCTAGTTTGGATGACATACAGGCCCTTCTCGATGATCATATACTGAAAACATTGGCCATGCGCGGATCGGCTTTTATGAAGCCCTGTGAGGAGGAGGTTCGGGCCTGGTATGAAAAGATAATGCGTGTGAATGAAACTCTGGATCAGTGGGGTAAAGTGCAAGCGAATTTCCTCTATTTGCTGCCCATTTTCTCGTCCAAGGATATTGTGGCCCAGATGCCAGAGGAGGGGCGTCTGTTTACCATTGTCGAGCAGACTTATACACGGAACATGGGCCTAGTTTTGAGGCAACCCCTTGTAATGGAAACCGCTCCTGCTGTTGGTCTTCTCGAGTCATTGCAAAAGGCAAATGAACTTCTGGAGGATATCTCAACGGGTGTTAGCAACTATTTGGAGAAGAAGCGTTTGTTCTTTCCGCGTTTCTTTTTTCTGGCTAATGATGAGATGCTCGAGATTCTATCGGAGACGAAAGACCCGCTCCGTGTCCTACCACATTTGGGCAAATGTTTCGAAGGTATCAACAGTCTCGATTTTGATGAGAGCAAAAATGTGCTGGCCATGATAAGCAGCGACAAGGAACGTATTGAGTTCATTGAACAAGTGTCGACAGCGGCAGCTGGAGGCAGTGTAGAGAAATGGTTGATTGGAGTCGAGGATGAGATGCTAAAGGCAGTGCGAAATCAAAATGAACTCTCCTTTAATCACTATCCGACGGTGAAGCGACACGAATGGGTTCTGGAGTGGCCGCAAATGGTGGTACTTGCCATTTCGCAGGTCTTCTGGGCATCCCGAGTGCACACCTGTCTACGTCGTTCTGTGGGCGGCAATCAGACAATTATGTTGAATTTCTTTCAGGAATTGGCCAAAGAACTGAACGATATTGTAACGCTGGTGCGTTCCCCACGTATAAGTAATCTCAATCGCATTACCATCAAGTCTTTGATTGTGATAGATGTCCATGCCAAAGATGTGACCGAAGAATTGATACGACTGAAGATCAACAGTGAATACGACTTCCAATGGTTGGCCCAGATGCGATATTATTGGGAAGAGGATAAGACTTTGGTTAGGATTATCAATGCCACTGTTCCCTTTGCCAATGAGTATTTAGGTAATTCGGATAGATTGGTCATCACGCCGCTTACAGATCGTTGCTATCGCACTTTGGTGGGAGCCTACCAATTGCATTTGAATGGAGCTCCCGAAGGACCGGCCGGAACTGGTAAGACAGAGACCACCAAGGATCTGGCAAAGGCATTGGCTGTCCAATGCAAAGTGTTCAATTGCTCCGATGGCCTCGACTACAAGGCCATGGGTAAATTCTTCAAGGGTCTCGCCTCGTGCGGTGCCTGGGCCTGCTTCGATGAGTTCAATCGTATTGAATTGGAAGTACTTTCGGTGGTCGCTCAACAGATTTTGCTCATCATACAAGCGGTGCGAGCGAATGTGTCCAAGTTTATGTTCGAGGGAACGGAATTGTTGTTAAACCCCGCCTGTTATGTCTGTATCACCATGAATCCCGGCTATGCGGGTCGTTCGGAATTGCCAGATAATCTGAAAGTGTTATTCCGCTCGGTGGCCATGATGGTGCCCGATTATGCCATGATTGGCGAGATTTCTCTCTATTCCTATGGTTTTGTCGATGCCCGCAAATTGGCAGTGAAGATAGTGACTACCTATAGGCTCTGTTCGGAGCAGCTATCCAGTCAGAATCACTACGATTATGGCATGCGTGCGGTGAAGACTGTTTTGTCTGCCTGTGGCAATATTAAGAAGCAGTATCCAGATGAACTGGAGGATATTCTTCTACTGCGAAGTTTAATTGATGTCAATCTACCAAAATTTCTGTCGTTCGATGTCCCCCTCTTTGAAGGCATTATCTCGGATATATTCCCAGGCATTCAGTTACCCCATATCGATTACAGTTTAATTGAAACAGAATTCAATCGCGTCTGCGAGGAGGAGGTACTGGAGCCAGCACCATCATTTCTCACCAAAGTCATTCAGACCTACGAGATGATCATTGTGAGGCATGGCTTTATGTTGGTAGGCGAACCGCTGTCTGGCAAATCGAAGACTCTGCAGGTTTTGGCCAAGGTTTTATCGGCTCTCAAGATCAAAGAGCCGAGCAAGAGTAACTATTTTCAGCACGTTTTGATGGGGATCATGAATCCCAAATCGATTACCATGAATCAATTATATGGCTCTTTTGATCCCATATCATACGAGTGGACAGATGGTCTGGTGGCCAAAATATTTCGTGATTTTGCCATGACACCGACACCAGATAGAAAATGGGTAAGTTCCCCCCTCTTACTCGCTATCTCTCTCTCTCTCTTTCGCTTTCTTTCTTTGATATATGTATCAATTCTCTCTTTAGGTAATTTTTGATGGTCCCGTTGATGCAGTTTGGATTGAGAACATGAACACTGTGCTAGATGATAATAAGAAACTGTGTCTCACCAGTGGTGAAGTCATAACCATGACCAATGAAATGTCCATGGTGTTCGAGGTAATGGATCTGGCTCAAGCTTCTCCTGCCACTGTCTCACGATGTGGCATGATCTATATGGAGCCGTCTACATTGGGTTGGCTTTCCTTTGCCAATACTTGGTTAAAAAAAGCCGATCCCCGTTGGGCCGATGAGGAGAACATTGAATATGTGATGTCTTTATTCAAATGGCTCCTAGTTCCGGTTAGTTTGAAAAGAAATCTATCTGTTATCTGACACCATAAAGTTTTTTCTCTGTTTATATAGTGTCAGACATTTGTTCGACGCCACTGCAGCCAGTTCATTAAGCCGGGAGAATTCAATTGTCTGAGAACTACATTTGATCTATTCGACATGTTGATAGATGAAGCAATCGAGGAGAATCCTGAGGACTATCAAAAATATTTGACGTTCTATTTTCAAGCAGCAATACTTTTCGCCTTGGTTTGGGGAGTTGGTGGTGTCCTGGATACCCTTTCTCGGGAAAAGTTTGATGTTTTTCTAAGAAAGGTAAGTCAAGCACCGAAGAAAATTAAATCTTGTGAATGCCATTACCTCTTTACATTGTATACATATGCAGATATACGATAGTGACGAATCGAGTCCACCGGCCACGTTGGGTAAAATGGAAGTGACACCACCAGCTGAGGGTCTTATTGTTGATTATGTCTACGTCTTTAAGCAACGTGGCACTTGGCGCTACTGGCCGGAATTGGCGAAACGAATGGATGTCGAGGAGACTAAGACTGGAGTGATTGTACCCACTGTGGATACGGCACGATATGTGCATCTTCTAAAGATGCATGTGGAGCACAAGAAACGCATGCTCCTTGTAGGACCAACGGGTACAGGGAAAAGTGTTTATATACAAAACTATTTGATGAACAAATTGGATGTAGAAGCGTATGAGACGGGATTCATAACGTTTACCGTAATGATAACGGCCAATCAGACACAGGACTTGCTTATATCGAAACTTCAGAAATGGAAACGTGGCATCTATGGCCCACCCAAAGGTATGCAGAGTGTCCTGTTTGTCGATGATATGAATATGCCCGTGAAGGAGGTCTATGGAGCTCAGCCTCCGTTGGAGCTGCTGCGTCAGTATTTCGATTACGGTCATGTCTACGATTTGAGGGATAGTTCTAAAATTTGGATTAACGATGTGCTGATAATAACTGCCTGCGGTCTGCCCGGCGGCAGTCGACAGGATGTGTATGCCCGGTTTCTCAACCATTTCAATGTCTTTTCGATTAACACCTTTAGTGACGACACTATGTTTCGCATTTTCCTTAATGTGGCACTCAATGGCTTTCGACGTGCTGGCCATGCACAGGATGTGTTTTTGGTAACGAATCAGATAGTGAGTGCCACACAGAGCATATACAAGAGTGTTCAATCGGAAGTGCGAGCAACACCGGCAAAGTCACATTACATTTTCAATTTGCGCGACATTTCCCGCGTCGTAACCGGCTGTACCTTGGTGCGCAAAGAGTCCGTCAATGATAAGAAGATGCTGGTGCGTGTCTGGTATCACGAGGCAATGCGAGTTTTCTACGATCGCCTTGTCGATGACATCGATCGCAAGTGGATGTTCGACAAGTTAAACGAATGCCTCAAGGCGAACTTCAAGGACAAGGTGGAGAACATCTTTGACAAGTACTGCAGTCAGGTGCAGGGCGAAGAGCAAGTCTTCACCATTGAGGCTGCCAATAGTGTGTTCTTTGGGGTCTACTTCGATGAGGATAGTGTGCCGGATGAACGACGTTATGAGGAAGTGCCCAGTATGGAAATTTTCTATAAGCTAGCGACGACTAGTCTGGAAGATTACAATTCGACACGTCGTTCCAAAATGGACATCACCCTCTTCACATTCGCCCTGCAGCATTTGAATCGTATTTGTCGCATTATCTCGATTCAGGGAGCCAGTGCTCTGCTCATTGGTTTGGGCGGTTCAGGACGTCAGTCGCTGACAAAGTTGGCCACCAATATGGTGCAGACTTCTTTCTTCCAGCCGGAGATAACGAAAAACTATGGAGCCAATGACTGGCATGAGGATATCAAGGCCATTCTCAAAGAGGCCGGTGGCATGAATAAGCATACGACATTCCTGATAACAGAGAATCAAATTAAAATGGAACTCTTTCTCCAGGATATTGATTGCTTGTTGAATCAGGGCGAAGTGCCGAACATCTTTCCCATCGATGAGAAACAGGAAGTCTTGGAGATGGTCCGTCTAGCTGCCCAGGGCGGAAATCGTAATATCGATGTGTCGCCGCTGCAGGTCTTCTCGTTCTTTGTGAATCGTTGCAAACAGAAGCTTCATGTGGTTCTCAGTTTTTCGCCCATTGGTGATGCTCTGCGAACTCGCGTCCGTCTCTACCCCTCGCTGGTAAATTGCTGCACCATCGATTGGTACGACAGTTGGCCTGAGGACGCCCTACAAATGATTGCCAAGATGTCGCTGGTGGATGTGAATGTCCCTTCGGAGGATATTAAAATGGCAATTGTGGATACATGTCAGTATTTCCATACGACAGCTGCTCGTGTCACCCGCTCCTTCTGTCAGATGTCAAATCGTCACATCTATCAGACAAATGCATCATTCATTGAGCTAATCCGTTCCTTTCAAACACTCATCGCCCGCAAGCAGAGTGAGACCATGTTCGCCAAAATGCGTTATATTGGTGGTTTGGATACGTTGGCCAATGCAGCTGCTGCCATTTCCATTATGCAAAAAGGATCTCAATGCCCTGCAACCGAAACTGGTTGCCCTAGCAGAAGCATCCCGCAAAATGATGCTGGAGATCAATACTGAAACTCTGGCTGCCAGTGCCGCTGCGGAACAGGTCAAACGAGACGAGGAAGTGGCCTCAGTGCAAGCCGAGGCTGCCCAAGTTCTGAAAAACGAGTGCGAAAAGGATTTGGCCAAGGCCATACCGGTGCTGGAAGATGCCCTGGCTGCTCTGAATACCCTCAAACCGGCTGATATTACACTCGTCAAGTCAATGAAGAATCCTCCGCCGGTGATTAAACTAGTCATGGCCGCAGTGTGCGTTATTAAGGGAATACCACCGGAGCGTATTCCGGATCCCTCGACGGGAAAAATGGTTCAGGACTATTGGGGTCCGAGTAAGCGACTTTTGGGCGAAATGAATTTTCTGCCGGCTCTTAAGGAGTTCGATAAGGATAACATTCCACCAGAAATTATGAAGCGTATACGCAAAGAGTTTATACCCAACAAGGATTTCGATCCAAAGGTTGTGGCCAAAGCGTCTAGTGCCGCCAAGGGTCTCTGTCAATGGATCATTGCCATGGACATGTACGACGAGGTGGCCAAGGTGGTGGCACCCAAGAAAGCCAAATTGGCTGCTGCCGAGAAAGAGTACTCCGACACAATGAGCTTCCTTGCCGAGAAGCGTGCTTTGGCCGCTGCTCTTGAAGAGAAGGTGGCTCTTCTCAACATCGAATTGGATAAGGCGAACGCCGAAATGCGAAAGACCGAGGAACATGCCGAAAATTGTCGCAATAAATTGTTACGGGCGGAAGCTCTCATTGGTGGTCTCGGAGGTGAGAAGTCACGTTGGAATAAAGCGGCCGAAGATCTACAGGATCTGTACGATCATTTGCCCGGCGATGTGCTCATCTCATGTGGCGTTATAGCCTATCTATCAGCAGTTAATCTACAATATCGAGCTGAATGCGTTCGTGATTGGTTCAGCAAGGTTACTGCCCTAGCCATACCGTGCTCAAACACGTACTCAATAACAGCGGTTCTTGGCCAGGATGTGACCATACAGAATTGGCAACTAGACGGACTACCCAACGATGAGTTCTCCAGCGAGAATGCCATCATTTCAGCCAATTCTAGTCGCTACAGTTTGTTCATCGATCCCCAAGGACAGGCGAATAATTGGCTTAAGAATATGGAACGAAAAAATCGCTTACAATGTGTGAAATTCAGTCAGGGCAATTATATGAAAGTCATTGCCGAGGCCATGGAATACGGCACTCCGGTTATCATTGAGAATGTTCAGGAAGAGCTTGAAGTTCCTCTGGATCCCATCCTAATGCATCAGACCTTCATTCAGGGCGGCGTCAAGCATATAAGTCTTGGGGAAGCTGTTGTTCCCGTGTCGGCCAGTTTTCGCCTGTATATGACCTGCAATTTGCGTAATCCACACTTTCTGCCCGAGACCTTCAACAAGGTGACGGTCATTAATTTCGCTCTAACCCAAACGGCTCTCATGGATCAATTGCTGAGCATTGTTGTGGCCAAGGAACGACCCGATCTACAGGAATTACGCATTACCCTAACCACGGAGGCAGCAGCCAATAAGGGAGCTCTGCTCGATGCCGAAAACATGATTCTCAAGACCCTAACCTCCAGTGAGGGTGATATTCTCGAGAATGAAGCTGCCATTCAGATTCTAGCCGAATCGAAAACTCTGTCCAAGGATATACTGGAGAAGCAGGAAGCTGCCAAGGATACTTCAGCCAAAATAGATGCATTCCGTTTGAACTATAAGCCGGTGGCCGTCCATTCGTCCATATTATATTATTCTATTACCGATCTACCCAATATAGACCCCATGTATCAGTTCTCTCTGAATTGGTATATTAATCTATATATGTATTCCATTGAGACGGCCAACAAATCAAAAGATTTACCCAGACGCATTAAATTTCTGGTGGATGGTTTCACTAGAAATCTATATAATAATGTCTGTCGATCGATTTTCGAAAAGGATAAATTGCTTTTCTCCTTCATACTGACGGCACGCATTCTCCTGGGCACTGGCCAAGTGCAAATGCATCATTTGGCCCATTTGGTGACTAACGCGAAAGAGTCAACCAATATACCCTCTAATCCCGATCCCAGTTGGATTACAGAGACCGTTTGGTTAAATATATTGCGTCTGGAAGAGCTCAAAGAGTTGATCGGCATTGTGGATTCGTTCCGTAAGAATTTAAGCGCATGGCAAGCAATCTACGATCACGCCTCCCCGAATTGCAACCACTGCCGGCGCCTTGGCAGGATAAGACGACGGCATTTGAAAAGATCATTGTACTGAAAGCCCTAAGACCCGATTCTGTGTTTCTGGGCGTACGGAATTTCATAGCGAAAACCATTGGAGATGCCTATGTCTCACCGCCAGAGTTTGATATTTCGAAATCTTATGCTGATTCGACGGCTCTAACACCATTGGTCTTCATCCTGTCGCCGGGTGCCGATCCTTTGGGCTCTCTACTGGCATTTGCCGAAAAGATGGGTCAGGAGGAGACATTCCAAAGTATATCATTGGGCCAGGGACAGGGTCCAATTGCCACGGCACTCATCAAGAATGCCCAGGAAATGGGTTATTGGGTTTGTTTACAAAATTGTCATTTGGCTGCATCATGGATGCCTACATTGGAGTATCTCTGGGAGAATATGGACACATTCAATACGACACGTAAGCGCGAGGCAGTACTTTATCTAGTTGGATTAACTTGTACCTTGTTTTTCCCACAGCCAATTTCCGCATCTGGTTGACAGCGTATCCAACGCCTCAGTTTCCAGTCACCATTCTTCAGAATAGTGTGAAAATGACCAATGAACCACCCACTGGTCTTAGGGAGAATCTAATGCGTTCCTACAACTCGGAACCCATTAATGAATACGAATTCTATGCCGGTTGTCCCAAGCAAGATCGTGCCTTTACTCGTCTACTCTATGGCATTTGTTTCTTCCATGCAGTTGTTCAAGAGCGACGCAAATACGGACCACTGGGTTGGAATATTGCCTACGGATTCAACGAGTCGGATTTGCAGATTTCTGTGCTGCAATTGAGTGTGAGTAAAGGTCGGAGTCTTTTGAACTTTTATCCGTAATCACATTATTCTCTTTTCCAGATGTTACTCAATCAATACGATCATGTGCCCTATGATGCCATCTCGTATCTGACGAGTGAGTGTAATTATGGTGGTCGTGTGACTGACAATTGGGATCGTCGTGCCATTGTTACAATATTGGCCGACTTTTGTAATCCACAGGTGGTGGCCGATAATCGCTATCGCTTTGCCACCGACGACCGTTACATACTGCCACGCAAGACGGAGCATCGTGAGATTCTGCGGTATTTGGAGGAGCATATACCTTCACTCGCGCCGCCTGAAGTGTATGGATTGCATGCAAATTCTGGAATAACCCGTGATCTTCAGACGACCAAAACTCTGCTGGACTCCATGATTCTGCTACTGGGCACCGAGGCGGCTGGCACGGCTGGGGCTGGAGTAAGTGCCGAACAGCTTATACTGGATACAATAAGACAGATTGAGAAGGATATGCCACCTGATATGGATATCGAGGGTGCGGCAGAGAAATATCCTGTGGATTATAATGAATCTATGAACACCGTGGTTGTCCAGGAAATGGAACGTTTTCTTAAACTTCAAAAGGAAATACGTGCCTCTTGCCGAGATCTGGCGATGGCCATTAAGGGCATCATTGTTATGACGCCCGATCTGGAGAACGTGATGACGGCCATGAAATTCAATCGTATACCCAGCAAATGGATGTCAAAATCATATCCCTGTCTCAAGCCGTTGGGTTCCTATGTCCAGGATCTGTACAAACGACTCAATTGGCTACATCAGTGGCATCGTCAAGGCAAACCGCCGACTTTCTGGCTATCCGGTTTCTTTTTCACGCAAGCCTTCCTCACGGGTGCCATGCAGAATTATGCCCGCAAATATAAGATACCGATCGACACGTTAACCTTCGATTACGATGTCCTCAATGTGGATACCAAACCTTTGCCCCCGGACGATGGTGTCTATTGCAATGGTTTATACCTGGAGGGTGCACGTTGGGATTGGAAGGCAGGTCTACTGGTTGAGCAGCTACCCAAGATACTTATCTATGCAATGCCAGTTATCTATTTCCGCCCGGTGCTAATAATGGAGCTGACTGAAGGCTCACGCTATCGCTGTCCCCTATACAAGACGGGCGAACGCAAGGGTACTCTGTCCACGACAGGACATTCAACGAATTATGTGGTGCCGCTGCTGCTCAACACACATGCCAAGGCCTCACACTGGGTGAAGCGCAGCGTAGCCCTAATCTGTCAGACCAATGACTGAAAAATTCTTTTTTTTACCTAAAACTAATAAATAAACGTGATTCCAAATTGTAAATAGCTATCCAATACAAACAGTTTTAAATTGCTGCCTATCGATTGTATCCCCCGACATCTCGATTTTATGGCAGTCGAATCGTCCGGCAACACTGACGGCAGCTGTCTGTTTACGTTTCGGGGCGATTGTCTAAAATTGTTGCCTACACGTGCAGTTTGAATTTATGGTTTTCATTTTTATTTTGTATGCTAGAAAATCACATATATTAATCTATTGGAATCATGCCGGCTGCAGTAGCTCAAGGCATACAGATTAATGGCGGCTTGAAGAATAAGAAAATAATCTTTGATGATGAAGGGGAAGCACTGGCCAAACCCCAACACAAATCTAAAGAGCAAAACAAACCACAGAATCTGAAAGATCAAAAGAAACAGCAATTCCAACAAAATGGGTAAATTTCTAAATGAGATCAAAATACTATTATTTATGTTTGCGTACTGATTAATTCGTGATTTCAGCCACACTAAACCATCAAAAGCCAACCATGGGAAAGGACAGCGGCAGGGTCAGGAGCAGGTGAAGCGGCCGCAAAAGATTAAATTTGGTGAAGATGGCGATTCCATTGTGGAGGAAAAGGAGAAACAGCAACCACTGAAGAAGAAACCACTGGAGACAAAGAAATCGCAACGCATTAAATTCAATGATGATGGCGAGGAACAAAAAGTCGGCTCGGCCGATTCAGATACCGATTCCGAGACGGAAGGGCAACAGCCTTCGTTTAAGAAGCACAGTAAATACCAAGCTAAGGCACAGGAAGATGAAGATTCCCAGAAAAAGTGGTATCACGTGGTAAGTTGATAAAACTTTAAGTTAACTAAAGTTATAGGTTTCTTCGTTTCCAGCATCCCGACTATCCTTCGACTGATGAATTTTTAGATATGAAGGAACCCGAGCAACTGGAACTATTTAATCTCTGCAAGAGTTCTTTTGAAGCAGAAAAATCGATCTACAGCAAACGTAATCCGACGGATGCTCGTTGGCTGCAAACCGCCTTGCACAAGGGTACGGCCAAGGATCGTGCCAACGCTGGAGCCTTGCTGGTCACCAGCAATCCCTTAGGTAATCTGGAAGCCCTCTCCACTCTGATCGGCTTCTGCAAGATCTCCAATAAGGCCAGCAATGAAGTCATTGCTGTGCTCACGGATCTGTGGCAAGAGGTTCTGCTGCCACCGCAACGGAAACTTCTATCTATTCATACGCGTGGAGCGGACTGGAAAAAGCTGAAGAAAGACACGACGCTTAGCAAGGAGAAGCAACGTCGTCTCTACTCTTATTGGTATTTTGAGAACGAGCTGAAGGATCAGTATCACGAGTTCCTTAAGAATCTAATGCAAGGACTGCAAACTGGTCAGGATCACAATAAGAATTCATCAATAGTAGCGGGAGCCAAACTCCTGTCCTATGCCCCTGAGAAGGAGCAAATGCTCTTAACCATGTTAATCAATAAACTGGGCGATCCCACTGCCAAAATCGCCTCTAAGGCATTGCATCATCTCAGCGAGGTGGCCCACAGGCATCCCAATATGTGTGGCGTCATTGTTGCTGAGGCGGAAAAGCTACTCTTTCGTAATAACATCTCGGAAAGGGCTCAACACTTTGCCCTGTGCTTCCTGGCCAGCATAGCGCCATCGGGTAAATCGGATGTATGCACCAAATTGGTAAATATATGCTTTGCCCTCTTCAAGGTTCTTGTGCAAAAAGGAGCGGTGAATAATCGCACCATGCAGGCCATTCTAAGATGCCTCCAAAAGGCCATAGTGGAGGCTCAGCCGGCCAAAGATGGTAACGGTGAGCTGCTCAATAAGGAGATGCAGGATACTGTCTATCGTCTGGTTCACTTGGCCGACATTCGAGTCTCTGTCCAAACCCTGGGCCTGCTCCTCCAACTGATCACGGTGAAAACTGAGAAATCTGATCGTTTCTATAATGCTCTGTATGTGAAATTGTTGGATTTGAATCTAATCAATGTGGGTGGCAAGACAGCAGCCCAACTCCTGCACATAGTTCATCGGGCCATACACATTGATAACCATGTGGCCAGGGCACAGGCCTTTGTGAAACGTCTGCTCCAATTGTCATTGTATGCTCCTCCTCACATAGCTGCCGGTTGCCTCATAGTTCTTCACAAATTGCTACGCATGCGTCGCGAACTTGTGCCTGGTAGTGGACTAAAAGAGGAGGAGGGACATCAAACGAATGCCAAGTTTATTCCTCTAGACTTGGATAAGTTTGGCAACGATGATGAAGAGGAAACCTACAAGGATGCTGAAGACAAAGAGACTGAGGAAAAGGAAGAGGAGGAGGAGAAACCGGCCATTAAAACGGAAGCTGGCTCATCTTGGCATCATGCCAGTGTGGCCACCGCCACCGCCGCCACAAGCGAGTCCAAAGTGAAAAATATTGACTCCTGCAAATATGATCCGTATCACCGTGTGCCAGCCTTTGCCGGAGCTGGCTACGCCCTTCGCAATGAGCTGTTGCTCTTGCGTCAACATTATCATCCCACTGTCCAGGTTTTTGCCGAACAGATTCTTCAGCGTAAGTCAGACTTCATTGATTTATTAGATTAACTTACTGAAATTTGCTTGCCTTTTAGAAAAACGTATTGATTACTATGGTGATCCTCTTCGGGATTTTGGTCTACCACATTTTCTGGAACGTTTCGCCTTTAAAAATCCCAAGAAACTGGAGCAACAACCAGCTGCAGAGGCGACTGCTATTGCCCACAAACGTTACACGGCATTTGGTTCCCGGGGCAAATCAGTGAGATCTTTGACCAAGACCAATTGCACGGAAGATGAGATGTTTATTTTCAATTTCCTCGAACACAAACGTAAGCAAGCCGATCTGGTGGCCCAGTCCAAGACGCAAAAGCAACCAGATCAAGTGGATAAGGATGAAGCGGATGAAAATGAAGACGGTGGGGCTGGCGAAGTCCTTCAAGAAGGCGAAGTGGGTGATGATGAGTTTGAGGCGTATCTGGATGGGTACTTTGGCAAAAAGTTCAAGGATGGTGGCGACGCTGAAGAGGAGGAGGATGAGCTTAATTTCCTTCAAGAACTCGGCGGTGAAATGGAAGCAGACAAATCCAAACAGAAAGATAAGAAAATTAAAAAGAAAGCTGCCGATAAGGCAGACGACGATATGGATGACATTGATGATGATTGGGGTGATGATGCCATTCCGGATGAAGACGACGAAGATGATGAAATTGCAGGAGATGGAGAGGATCAATCTGACGATGAGACGGGATCTATTGATTTGGAACCTCTAGACGAAGATGACGATGATAATGATGATGAAGGCTCCATTTCAGATGGCGACTCCAGTGAGGCACCTGAGAGTCCCGACGACGAAGACGATGATGACGACGCTCCACCCAAGACGAAAAAATCACGCAAAGATTCAGCCAACATGCTAAATGAGCGTGGCTTTGCCCAGAAACTGAAGCATAGCAATGGTAAGTTATCTCACAACAAAATATTTATCATCCCTTCTCGTCTAAACTTGCTGTCACCCCACACAGATATGTCATCATTGTTTGCCGCTGCCGATGACTTTTCCGCTCTCCTTGAGGAAACGGGCAAGATAAAGGGTCAGGGCACCAGCAATGCTGTCTTCAACAAGGACAAATCATCCGATAAACAAATGAAATGGGAAGAGAAACGACGCTCGAATAGCAAAAACTATACAAGCAGAAGATCCTCCAGCAAAAAAGGTGACTCCAAATCGAAATCCAAGCTGGGCAAAAAGAGGAAACATTAACTAAGGCAACAAATGCAATGTTAAGTTAACTCTTTGTGTTAATAAAATGAATTATAATAATTTTATATGTTATATTGTTTGTATTGAAATGGGCATAACTGGAGTGAAAAGATATTTTAAATCAAAATATACCTATTTGAAATGCTAAACTAAGGATTAAACTAAGACTTATCAGTTTTCGATCTCTTTTCATATATGTATGTATGTACGTATATGTATGTACTACGTACGCATATTTTTTCAGTCAAATTCGTTAGTTGTTGTTGAAAGTATTCATTCTTAATGCAAATTGATTAATTAGACGTATATTTTGTTTTGGTTAGACTATAAAAAATTTACAATATTTTAAAAACTACCCTGACAAATGGTATAAATTTAAACATACCTTTTACTTATCTCAAACTAAATCTGCGATGCTCGACAAAGGTAGAAAAGAAACTGGTGTATTGGAAACTGGTAAAAAAAAAAAACCAAACCAGTAACTTGTATGACGAAATACTTTATTTTAATCGTATTAATCATTTGTTTTTTTTTTTTTTTTTTAAATAATTATATACAAACTTTGGTGACTTAATAGTTAGTAAATCAATTGTTTGTTTATCCTTCTATGCTCGATATACTTTATATGCGATTGATCAGATTAAATCAATCAGTTTCTGTTCTTCTTCCAAGCGTTACATATGCACACACACTCTTTAGTATTATCTAATGTACCCTGTACTATAGAAATAGATTTTGATACATATATCTATGTACATACATACATACGTACGTACGCAAATATGTATGCACATTTATAAAATTTTTTTAAATTTCTTGCCATTTGATTGATATTGACTTTTTAGAATTTAAAACTAATTTGTTGTCCCCCCCTTTTTTTTTCATAATGTTGCGGTTTGGGTTAATATAATAATAATATTTGTGTAATATTTGTGTTAACTTAAACTAAGACGAATTGCTTTTGTTGTTTATTAATAAAAACTCATGCGTTTTCTACAATTCTTTTCTCTTCTTTTGTTTTTTGTAACCTTTTTCTGCTGTTGCTTTTTGTTTAAAAAATACTTTTTTTTTTTGTTTTGTGTATACAACTTTTACAATATTTAATTATTGCGTTTTAAATTTTTTGTTCTTGTTGTGAAGTTTTTGCTTTTGTTTTGTTTTGTTTTTTATTTGTCTAAGGCAACTTGTTAAAAGGCAACTTTAATATATAAATTTTTTTATTTGTTTCTTGTTTTTCTGGTTGTTGTTCATCAAATTAAAAGAAGAAATGTACATCATGAGTTTTTATTTAATTTATTTTATTTAAAACAAATAAATCCAACAAAGATGCGAATATGTCGTTTGTTTTTTTTTTTTTTTTTTTTTCTTTCCTTATTTTGTCTTAAGAATTTCAGGTGGGCAGGGGCAAGGGTAAGGATCAAAAACAAGTTGCAAAGCCAATTTAGAAATAAATGTTTATTTTTCTTGTAAATTTATTTCATCAATTTCCATACACTTACATCTCATACTCAATTTGAACATGCAAGGTTCAAAATGTAAAAAAAAAAAAATTGATAATAAAAAAATTTGTTAAAATTAAAACAAGTTTTAAATTACTTAACAAAACAAATAAAAAAAATGTTTATTTGTATGTATTTATGATAATATTCATAATAATAATAGACCTGATTAATTAACAAACAAAATTTTCCCGCTTCTTGAAGGGGAAATGATATAAATCTTGTGATCTCGCAGTTACTCCGACCACGGATCTCTAGTTGGATATATTTCGTGTATAATTGCAATTATATTTATGCTTAAACTAAGTGTAAATGAAAAGGTATTAAATGACTAAAAAAAAATAAATGATTTAATCCCCCAAAATGTACGTGGGAGGATTTTCACCGTTTCAGCCAAGATAAGGGAAGGAGAGTCAAGCCAAGTCTGTCTCTCGTCCTCAGTCTTTCAAATTGCACATGATCAGATAAAAGGTCTTATTTAGTTTAACTAACATTTATCTACTGTTCTGAGATTTACAAACTAACAGATAGAACTGTTGCGTTTGAATTTTCGTTTTGAAATTGTCATAGAAATTGTTGCAAAAAGCTTAGCATACAACAATATAGTTAATAAAATATTACCCCCCTCGGCACCCATTCGTCTTCATGTGAAGTCTTAGTAATTAAGGCTTAGTTGCATTCACAACGGACTTAGAAATGAACAGCTAGAAATGTTTTAGTTCAACATGATGCATGTGAAATAGACAGAGAGAGGGAGTGAGAGACGGAGAAAGCAAATTTGAACTCGACTTTTTGTTTTGTTTTTCTTTTTTGAGTGTGAGTGTTGGAGCAGTGAAGGATGTCTTCTTTTTTGTTTAATAGAATGCTGTCTTCGGTAGATCCTAGACCTTAACCATATATATTTTATGGAGCACATCTTAAAGCATATTCAACACGCACACACATACAAGTTGTATGAGTTAATAATATGAATCATTTGTCTCTCACAAATTATACACTTCATTTAAAATTTTGGATTCTATGTATTATGTTTACTAATATACATATATATATATATATGTATATACATATATGTATATACATATATATATATATATATATGTATGTATGTATATGCATGTGTAATTATTTTCACATTTTATATATAAAAAAATTTGAGTCAACAATTCGTCTCTCTTGGCCTTTTTATCATCAACATTCATTTGATTAAGATAAAGCTGCATGCAGTATATATAACCACTGAGATCGGACTAGAATATTAGCTTTGTTATAGTTGTTTCTTTGTTTTTATAGAAACATTAGATATGTACTATGTCGAAAAAAATTTTACAAAAGTTCAGACCACCAAGAAAAACAAAGATGGTTGATGAGAATCGCAAAAAAAAACAATTCTGAAGTGTATAAAAAATTTCGATCAAGCCGAATTTAGCCTTGGCCCTTATTATACAGAAAGTATAATGTATACATATGTATGAATAACTTAATGTCTAAATTTGCTTTAAACTAATTGCAAAAATTTTTTAATAATTATTATGTTATATATATAAATTTTTTTTTTGTAGTGATTGTTAATTCTTTGTAAATTGGATTTCTTTTCTTGTATTTATATATTATTTAAGTTCTTTAAATCGTCTCAAAGAGTCTTGAAAAGCAAACAAACACATTCGATTTGTTATTTTGTTGTTTTTTTTGTATTGACTTTTTACATTGGATTAAACAATTAACTAACACAACATTATTATATTGTATATGAATATGTACACACACACATATACATATATACTATATACATATATATATATATATATATATATATATATATTGATTACTTCTATATATAATGTCTATATAGAGGATGCTGCGATTTATGTCTATCAAATGGAAAAAGAAAGCAATTAATTACTTTGATTTTCTTTTCACTTTGAACTTAATTTTAGTTTCTCTTTTGATCTTAAAAATAGTTTGTTTATGATAAGTATATAACAATTTCGTTAATAATATGTTTTTCAAGTTTGTATTTTTTGTTTGTTTGTTTTCATGTCAGGATCTTTGGTGTTATACATAAAAATATGTATATATATTTTGTTGATCCCATTTTTTTACTGTCGTCCTGCTGTTCTTTCTGTTTCCATTTTTGTTTCTTTTCTTTTTGGCGATATATCTTCGTTTCGGTTTAGAAAATATAAAATTCCTAAAATTCAATTTTACACAACGAGCCGAAGCGTTGTCTATACATAGACGTACATAGTGAATATACATTTGTACATATATAGACGTGACGGCAGGTGGTGCATTACAATCAGATTTCCCTTTCGGATATATCATCTTAAATTTGCTCTAAAGTAGCCACTTCTTCGGCCTCTTCGCCCAATCTTGCTCTAAGAATTTTCGTCTTAGTTTGAATTTCCTGTCAGCTGTACGGTTGCAGATGCAGCTGATGCCGCTGCTGTTGCTCCTGCCGATGCTTCAAGTTTGCCGCCCACTGCATGGCCGTCGCCAGCACCGCATGCAGTTGTTCACCACGTAGTCCTGGCTGTAATTCAATCTTAACCACATGCTGTGGCGGATATGGTGGTCGTTGTGTGGGAGGAGCTGCTACTGCTGTGGCTGCCGCTGCCACCGCTCGCGGAGGCTGTAGCTGCTGTTGTTGTTCTTGCTGATGTGGTTGTGATTGTGTTTGTTGTTCCTGTTTCTCTAGTTTTATCTTTTGCTGATTAATTCGTTTTGGTATTTTCGGCTTTGCTGGTTTTTTTTTTGTTTTGCTGGTTTTATTGGTTTTGCTGGTTTTGATGGTTTTTCTTGTTTGATTTTCGGTTGCTTTGTGGGTTTTTCTTGTTTAATTGTTTGTATGTTTGGTGGTTGTTGTTTTTGTTGTCGCTGTGATTTTTGACGCTGCTGCAGCGGCGACATCCGCTGCAGCGGCTCCTTCTTATGCTATTCAAATACGTAACATTGGCGCATGGCCCGTGCGCGTGCTGGCTGAACTCGTGTAGGCAGTTGAGGCTCCTTAGGCTTTTTGTCCCTCTTCACGCGCGGCTTGGGTCGCGGATAGATCAATGGTTTGATATTGGCATCATCCAGTTTCTCCGTCTTAATTATGGGCTTGGAACCATACACACGACGCACCACCTGGAACCGGTGCTTAAGAACATGCTGCACACCCTTGATCCTTGCGTTGTAGAGTCGCCAACTGGCACGAGTTTTTCGCAGCAAAGAAGGAGATTTGGGAAAACCAAACAAATCTTCATCGCCCGTCCGCTTGGGCTTCTTAATAACGACCCGAGTTTTGCGAGGCATGCGCAGTGGCATGTAGATGGGGGTATCGTCCTCTGGCGGCGGCACTTGTTTCATAAGCAGATACATGCCAGCTTTGCTGTCATTCAACTGATTCTCAAGGCGACATTGGAGGCGGGTCTTGCGGCGTTCGAAGTAGATAGGTGCACGGTCGGGATCTGGTTTCACCACTGGCTTTCTTTCACGTTTCTCTCGCACTGGCGCTACCGCTGGCACGTAGGCTGGCACTGGAGCTGGCTCTGGTTTTAGCACTGGAGCTGGCTCTGGTTTTAGCACTGGAGCTGGCTCTGGTTTTAGCACTGGCAGGTACGCTGGCTCTGGGATGGTTTCTGGCTCGGTCTCTGGTATCTGTTCATCTTGGCCTGCTTGCTCATTGGGTTGTAACACATAATAGTCGGCCGGCAGAGTCAAAGGAGGCAAGTCCTCATCAAAACCAAGCAAGTCGGGCAAAGTATCTATGTCGCCAAGATAATGTTCATGTACTTCATAATCCTCATCATCGGTCACCATCTCTTCCTCTTCTCCTTCTTCCTGCGTCTCATCCTGTCCCTCTTCATCTTCTGTTTGCTGCTCCTGCTCTTGTACTTGTATCTGCTCTTCCTCCGACGGCTCTTCTTTCCTATCAGACAACATAGTGATTCCCTCATCTTCAGCACATGAGTCTAACAATTGTGCTGCTGCCTGCTCCTTTTCGGCTGCTTGCTGCTGCTGTTGCTGCCGCAAAATTTGTTGCTGCAATTGCTGCTCTTGCTCCAGCAGTAATTGTTCATGCTGCTCTTGCTTCAGTTTCTGCTCCTGCAGTTTTTGTCGCTCCTGCTCCAGTTGCTCCTGCTGTTGCAGTATGAATTCCTGCTGCAGTCTTATCTCTTGCCGCAGTTGTTGCTCCTGCTGCAAACGCTGCTGCTCCTGCTCTTGTTGCAGTTTTAGTTGCTTTTGTTTGAGTTTCTGTTGCTGTTTCTTGTGTTTTTTCTGTTTATGCTGTTTCTGTGGCTTTGTTTTGACAACTGTTGCTGCTTGTTGCTGCAGTTCCAATGTTTCATCACTCAAATCGACAACTTCCTGCTGTTGCTGCTGTGGTGGCTGCAGTTGCTGCTCCGGTGGCTGCAGTTGCTGCTGCGGCGGCTGCAGTTGCTGCTGCGGTGGCTGCAGTTGCTGCTGCGGTGGCTGCAGTTGCAGTTGCTGCTGTTGAGGGGCAGGTGATGCTGGGGGGTAGTGGAGGTGGTGATGCTGGTGGTTGTGGTTGTGGAGGTGGTGACATTGCCGAAATTGTGGCATCAAAGAGTGTTTCTGACGCCGCATAGTCACTTGTGTTATTAAAGTTTGCTTGCAACCATTCACTATCGAGAATATCAGATATTGTGGGTCGTTTCGCTGGATCACGGTGCATGCACTTGGTGACCAGCTTTTGGAACGAGGGACTGGCATTTAGCCATCGCTCAGAGTTCTGATTAAACGATTCCTTCTCCATGCGCCGCCTGAGCTTGTGATGCACTGTGGCATTATGCTCCACATCGTCCAAATGCTGCCGATACGGTGGATGACCGACAAACATGGTGTAAAGCGTCGCTCCCAAACCATAAATATCCACAGCAGGTGAATAGTTAACTACATTTCGATCGCTAAGTAACTCAGGCGGCGCATAGTCCAATGTGTAGCGTGGCTTATCCAGCCAGGATTCAAATTTACTGTTATAGCTGCAAGAAGATTAGAGAGAGATTAGTTTAGAGAAAGAGCGACAATCTGTTAACCAATCACTTACCAGGCATTGCCAAAATCTACAAGCTTCACATTCAAGTCATCCCGACTCTCAAATACCACATTCTCGGGCTTAAGGTCACCGTGAATGAAATGCTTCGAGTGCATATGATGCACACCCATCACCAATTGCCGAAAGATATCCTGACATGTTGCCTCATCGAGTCTTTGTCTATGTATTAGGTGTGTTAGCTCCTCGCCACACAAATACTCTGTTATTATCCAGACATCGCATTTATCGCGAAATGTTTCATGATAATTAACGATATTCGGATGGCCGTGCCTATCCAGGGCACATGATGTCAACGCATCTACCTCGGAGGCGCGAAATTTCGATAGTTGAATGACCTTAGCCATGAAGACCATTTCTGTGGTGCTGTCCACCACAAAATGGCAAGTGCCATATGCCCCACTCACGGTACGAGTACCAAGCTCCAAATCATCCGGTCGATTTGGTATATTCTAGAGTAGGACAGAGAGAAATCAATTGTCAGTTAGCCGACAGATTTGTTATTGCGGTAACAACAACTTACCTGCAATTCTGGATTGCAATACTCTATACAACAGTTATTATCCCTTCGCATTTGCTCCAAATGCTGTGGCGCCACATATGTGTAGCCACGGAATAAACGTATCTTACTTGGCGGCGCCTCACAATCGGGATCTTCTGGCAACTGATCGGTAAACTCATTGCTGAAATGTTGCACATCATCCTCGGATGTGAGGTTCAGTTTATAGGGCGCCTTGCGGCGTTTGGCCTTTAACTCTTGCCAATTGATGCCATGGAAGAAGGCATGCTCCTTGATTTCGCTGGCATCTCGATGGTTGCCGCCTAGACGACGTTTCGGATTCTTCTCCAGCATCCTGAGCACAAAGTCTCGCGCCTCCTTACTAAAATCGTCTGGTATTAACGGTTGTTCCTTCTGTATCCGCCTCGAGATCTCTGATTGTTGACTCTGGTTATCGGAAACAAATGGTGAGGCTCCAGTGAGTAGCTCATAGGTAAGAATTCCCACGGACCACCAATCGACCGCACTGTCATGTCCCGGTGGCCCTGTCCGTATAATTTCCGGTGCCATATACTCCAGAGTGCCGCAGAAACTATGCGCTCTATAGTCATCTTCGGCGGTTAGAATTTTAGATAAACCGAAATCGGACAAAACAATATGTCCATCGCCATCGAGCAGAATATTCTCCACTTTGATATCTCGATATATAATGCCCAACTGATGCAATTGCTCCAGAGCCAGCACCACTTCGGCAATATAAACACGGACCCGGGGCTCCTCAAAATGATCGCCATAGTAGTAGAGATGCGTAAAAAAGCTCACCTCCCCTGGCAAAGTCTGTGAAATAAACGTGCGAATTAACAAGAGACAACCTAAAAGGTTGGTCAATGCCAAAAAATGCTTACCCAATACAAGGTACAATTTGGATGCAGACTGAAAAGCATAATGAAGTCCCACAAGGAACGGACTACGTTGTACTGCCTCGAGGACCTAAAACAAAAGATTTGAAAGTAATGTCATGTTGGATACAAGCATGGTGTAATTTTGGATTATTTCTCTCTTTCATTCTGCTTTTCCATTTTAACTATCCCTTTCTACTTATGTAACTTCCAAGTGCTTTCAGGTTTTCGCCTGTTAACCTATGACCATATTATGTAGGATTCGGTAAAGTCCATGGCTTCGAGGAGGATAAATGCCGCTTTTATCCTAGTTCTCCTCCTCCTGATATCTCTTAAAATTCTCTCATTAAGTCTACAAAGGAGAATCCCCCAAATCCCCCGCCATACTATTCGTCCCAGCAGGAATAGATTCACACTAGCTAGGGGCCGGGACTGGGTCCAGAATTTTAACATATTTATGTATATTTCGTAATTTACAATACATTTGAATATTAATTGTTGTTTAAGTCACCAGAGACTGTTTTATAATAAAATGGGAGCTAATGACTACTTAAACTTTTAGTCATAGTGATCGCACAGTGGGAACGTATGTATACTTTAATAGTGTTTACATAAGCTTCATATTTTAAGAAGTTCTGTATTAATGGGCATTACAATGCATACACATATGTATGTTTATATGTATGTATGTACATATATGTATATATTTAAAAGCCGGGCAACATGAGGTCATGTTTTAATTTCATATTCAATTTAAGGTTTGTTGCCATAAAAATAGAAGCTAATGAATTGAAATTTGTCTACAGCAGAGCAATGAAAAAGTTTGCTATTGATTAAAGAGTTTTGAGATCCGTTCCGCGTAGTACCTCCTCATTTAATACTCTGATTAGGAATAGCTTTCGGACTACGACGATGGCTATTATGACTCTCCAGTTTTCTGTTTGCTTCTTATAACTTATATTTGATTTTTTTTGGTTTATTTATTTCTCTGTTTTTTTTTTGCTATTTCGCATTTTGTTGTTATTGTTGTTTAATTTTTTCTTGTCTTGTTGTTGTTGCTAAGGCTGTTTTTAGCGGGGGGTTTTTTTGTTGTTATTGTCGTTGTTTTATGGGTTTTGCCAGCAAATATAACACGTAGTGTCTGACTGTACCATGGCCAAAATGCAACAGCTTTGAAAATTAAAAAGTTGCACGCGAGAATCTCTTATATTTTAAACTAAACATAACCAAAACCCAAAACCCATTAAATGGGGTGTCGAAGGAGGAGCGAGACCGACTTGCAGTTACCCAGTAAGCAAGAGCACATTTGGTGGCAGCAATGGCCCGTTTAACCCAACCAAATAAAGCTTATAGGGTATTAAAACTTTCACATTTTGCATATTAATTTCCTTTCTACTCTGTTGTTGCTTTACTTTTCGGCTGAGAAGTAAAAGTAATTGAAAAAAGGCGCAAAATCGTTGAGAGATAGGCCGACCAGTGACGCCGGTGGCACATGTATCTAGGTTAGTGGCACACAAATATAAAGGGGGCGGTGGAAAGGGAGGAAACAAGGGAGAGAGAGAGAGAGTACCTTGGAAAGGCCTTAAAGTACGCATACGAAACTGTCTGTCTGTTCGTCTATCTGTGAGTGTGTGGGTGACTGTGTGTGTGTTGTGGGTGGAGGGAAGGTGTGGGGCATACTACACGTTGTATGTATCTCTATAAATACACGATGTTCCCTAACCCCCTCACCACCTGGTAAACTTTTAGTTAATCCCTGTGACAAATGGTGGGACAAAAGACAGACAGAGAGATATGTATGTACATCCATACAAAGACAGACAATTCAACGCTCATGATCTCTCACTTCCTCTTCCTCCCCCATACACTTGTTTTTTCAAAACTCTCGCTCACTCTCTCTCTTTCTCTCCATACATATTTATCTATATGCACTTGGGTTTGCAGTTACTTAATTCACTGAATATTTGTATTCTCTCTGTCTTTACTAGTTTTCCCTCATTGATTAGACTATATGGAGGGGCGATTCTCAATGTCGTCGTTGCGGCGGCGTCGGTATAGTAAACCGGTTGCCCATAAACTAAAAACTATTGATCGAAAAGAGAGAGAGAGTGAAAGAGAGATAATTTGTATTATACATATGTATGTATGTATGTATGTATGTACATGTGTCTCTTGTTTCTGTTTTGATTCTCTCTCTTTTTCCTTAGCTCCGTTAGGTTTTTGCCGGTGCAACATACAAGAAGAACAAGTCCATAATGTGGGTCAAAAGAATAACAACAAGTATTTTTGATACCCTGCTCTTGTTATCCCCACACAGATCAGTGGATATATTGGTGACACTGAAGTTTAACTATATTCAAAGTATAATATTACAAATATTCATCACAGTTTAGTTAGTCTGTTCATGCAGGCATCAAATAATTGAGTCAACTGTAATCCAATCTCTGATAAAATTAACAATTGTAAAAATGTTTTAAAAACGTAATAAAACACTTTTAATAAATCATTCTTGATAACATCCTAAAGATGTGATACATATAATCCCACTTAAAAAGAGGTAACATATGGACGTTACTCAAGCTTGGACTTGTTACATTTGCTTCGCCTTCATTGGTAACTGTACCTTCCAGTGTAACTTGGGAAGGTAATTCCTCTACCCCTTCCTCAACAGCCCCATTCGCCCCCACAGAAATTTTTCGTTGTTGTTGGTTATTTGTTTTGTGTTGATTCTGGTTCCAAGTTTGATTTCAATTAGCTGCGCTTTATTGTCGCAAAAAAAAAATACAGAGAGGGAGAGAGAGTGAAAAGAACAAAAACAACAAGCGGAAAAGAAACGTGCAACGGTAAAGCCAAGACAAAGAAAGGGAAATAAAAAACATCGAGATTGGAGCACGTTCTTAACAATTGCAGCCAGTGAAGATGGTAGAATACACTTCCCTCAAAAATTTTACTTTGTGTAGTTCTGTTTCTATATCAAAGTCGCCCAAATGAATGCAATTAATTTGTTCTATCCGCTAATACTACAAACTATCAAAATGATTATCTAATTTTGCTTTAGGTAAGTTATTATTAAGTTGCATTTTCACTTTGGGGCTTCTTCTATTTCAAGTTTGGTTTAGATAGAGTATTGTATTGTACTTACCACACGCTCAGTTTTAGTGTGCTCAGCGGTTTTGAATTTAGCGACCACTGTAATTTTATTGAGAACCTTCATGGCATAGAGTTTTCCACTATCGTGTCGTGTCAATTTGCGCACCAGAAATACACGACCATAAGCTATCAAAGATGAAATAATTAGATATAAAAACTGAACCATAGAAATGCGGGGAAGAGACGAAAGTACTTACCGCCAGTGCCAAGTACACGTATTATTTTGAAATCGTTCAGACTCACAGCCTCATCGCTATATAGTTTAACTATAAAAACACAAAAGCCGATATTATTAGACATATATATATAATTGAATGTAATTCCAAAACAAAATAAAATACTGCAATTACTACTAGCTACTACTACTCATTCTTAATCGTAAAAGAAATCATCTTATTTGTAGAAAGGTATGTAAGAGCAATTACACTGAGTTTAATTGATAGTTGGCTCCCCAATAAAAGTACATACTATATGATAAAACTAGTCGACGACTTAAACCAAAAGTGTCTCCAGATAACATTGGTTGGTGATAATGAAATACAACCACACACAATGTGTTTTAAAGCATGTGGTGATACATATATGTATGTACATAGAGGAACTATATGTATTTTGTTGCACGTGTAAGCTATGCCGATAACAGCAGAACGCATATACTCATATAAACTCTCTACATATGTATGTATGTATTGATGCAGAATGGAAAATGTTTTCAACAAATTCCGGACAAAATTTAAAAAATTCACAGAAAAAAATATGTTTCCCCAAAGAGACTAATTTGTATCATGTTTTTCCCTTCACAATTTTTGCTGAGAAATGAACAGGCCATCACACACAGAGAAAGAGAAGGCAGTGGGAGAAGTTTGAGTTGAATGCCTTTGGTTTAACTTTTGTCCTTGATCTAAGAAATGGGAAAAGTTGAGGGGTTTGGGGGAGTAGTTCGAGTTTTTGGGTATTATTTGGGCCAAAAAATGTGTTCACATTATTTCTGAAAGAAAAATATTAAGCAAAGGTTGATGGAATTTTTAAAAATTAAACCTGTTCAGCTCAATTCATAATATACATAATAAATACATTATATACTTATATATTTTTGTATATACATACATATTTAAGCAAATTATATAGAATAAAAGCACAGAATATTACGCGTGTCGAAGCAAAAGCAGTTTTTTTTTTTTTGTATTTGTGTTTGTTGTTGTTGTTTTTCATTTACAGTACATTGAACCAAGATCATAATAACAATTTGGCGAGTTTTTATCCCCCCGCCTACCCCGCCCATAGGTGTGTACATATGTATGTAGAAGCCATAAAACAGATCTTACTTACAAATTGGTTTTTAGTGGTTCATGATTCTAATTCTTGAATTTATAGTGTTCAAAGGAAATCTTGAAAATCGAATCAGAGATTGATTTATAAATTTGTTATATCTTGAAATGGAATTAACTATGTATACATATTGATATCTTGATTGTTTGTCAAACATTTTGTCACTAACCATAAATAAAAAAATAGGCAAAGATAAACCTTTTTAACGAGTACGAGTTGGGATTCGAACCAGGGACATTCCGATCGCCAAGCGAGCACTTTATCGGCACAGCCACCGGGATACATACGAAGCTGAGGCCAATATTTCTTGATATTCTTTCGACAGGGGCATATCCTATTCGCATTGTCGCTGTTTTGTCGAAAATTAAAAATTTTGGTCGAGCGAGCTATTGAAATGCGATGTTGTACAACTTCACGTCACACACACACTACGAAGCCTGAGCATGTACCGACGAGTGTACACATACATTGACAGAACGAAATCACAAGCGACATAGGCCTGCCCTCGTCGTTCTGTAGTCTGTGCTACACTAAATTATTTTCGTAGCTGCTTGGCCCTCTCCCCATTTTACGCTCTCATTGAGAGTACGAGCGTTCGGGTTTTCCCGAAGTTCTCTGGGGTTCCATGACTAGGCTAGCGTTTGCAATCAAAAAAACATGAGTTTGTCCCATCTATGTGTTCTATGGTTAGTGATTTTGTGGTAAATAAATCTGGAAATGAAAATTGAGTTAAATAAATTTAATGGATACTCTACTGCATAAACATTACTCAAGATTTTTTGTTGTTTTTTATCACTCCTCTTCCTCCTCCTCCTCATCCCCCCACCCCCCACCCTCCACCCGCCAACACGCACACATAAATGCTTCACTTTCTGTATTTTTGTTATAAAAATAAATAAAATTCAATGTCAGTTGTACAACTAAAATTATTTTTAACCAAACACGAGACTCATGAACAAATAAACAAAAATAAATGTTTATTTTTTTATAATGCAATCGGTATGTCCATCAAAAACAATCAAATGACATACAATGTTCCGATATCATTACAGCTGTTAGAAGGGGGAGATAGGAGATCCCAACAAGATCCCGAATGACTCACAAGTGACTCGGAATATGCAATTAAGAGGTAGCTGGACTTCTAGCTATGACCGGATGCACATGAGGGTGTATAATAGCCTTGGCATGTGATGCCTTTTAGCCGGTTCTTTAAACTCTGAGCAGCAAGTAAAAAGTGTATTTTTAATTTTTTTTGCCTGACTAGACTAGAAGGTTTAATGAACGCGCAGAAAGAAAAAATATATATATACATTTTGTATGTTTATTCTTTTCAACGAGTTTCAAATATGCTCTTAAATATTCCTTTTTATTATGCACTAACATTCAATGAAAGGAGAGAGAAGGAAGTGAGAGAGAGAGGAAGAGATAAACTGTATTTTCAACTGATAAGAAACTCAGCTCAAAATGCATGAACAGATACTGCAAATGTATTCATAAAAACAGATGATAAAAATAAAATACATACATATGTATGTAAAAACGATTTCATAGCTTAAAGGCTAACTTGTTATACATATATACATAATTGAAGTGTGTGTGTATGTTAGCTAGGCTTGGTCTTCGTCCAGTTGCATTGTCAAGTTCAAGTCACTAAATTGCCTACGTTTGTATGTTGGGTGAACGTGAAAAAGTGCTGCTGCAGCACGATTATGCAAACAAGCATGTTTGATTCATACACACACACACACACAAAGCAACACACACAAACACAATACATAGAGAAGATACATATCAACAATATGACTCTTTTCTCGACGTCATAAGCACAGTGGGTTCAAAATCTTGACTTTGGCATTACAAAATTGTTCAAAAACGGTGAAAGATATAAAGACTTTCACGTGTCAATTGTTTTTTTAGTTTCATTGCAAAATCAAATGTACTTGTACTAAATTTTTCAAGTTTGATTCTATTTTGCTTTCATATTTCTTGTTGTTTCCATAACCCTAGAACTAGGGAGATGACAAAATTTTCAGAAAAATAGTAATTCATTAATTATTTCGATGATGCAAACTGATTATAAAGATTTATACTTTTATCTCTTTTTTAGTATAAATTATTATTAGTTTTCTTGATTTATAAAACTAAATATATAACCACCCTGCATTGGGATTGGTTTAACAGAAATAACCTTTATAAGTCCCGTTCCAGGTCTCATGGGGAAAATGACTTCCGTACGGTCGAGATCTAATTTAATTGAATGACTCTAAAAGGAATGAAAATTTAACAACAAAAGGGGTCATATAAAACTTTTCTAGAACTCTTCATAGCTACCATTTTCTTTGGACATAAAAATCATTTGTGATCCGAAAATTAGCAAATTTCTTACTATTTTAACCAGAAAGAGCTTTCAAAAACGGTCTTATATTATCAGAACTTGCGTAAAATGCTGAGTAGTTGTCTAAATCCCACGTTTACTAAGGGGGAGATAACGATCTAAACGAAATGATGATATTTCACTAGAGTCTGACTACTTTTTTCAACTACTTGGTGGACTTTTTTTTATGAAATATTTTTGCTATTGCAAACTTTAAAAAAACAGAAAAATAATAGAAAATACACATTTCTCAAAAATGTTTGTACCACTGTGTACACTGAATACAAAGTGTCGAATAGTGGTGTATATAAGAGTTGTGTTTGTTCGTGTGTGTGTGTGCATTTCCAATTGTCTGGCCTGGCTTGACTTGGCTCTTGTTGTAGTTAGGTGAATAGGCAAACTGTGGAGTAGTGAACAAACTGAAACAGAGAGCTGAGTAAAGAATACTAATAGCAAACCAGGCAGGCAGACAGGCCAAGTGAAAAGCCATTGCAACAGTCGGTAGCCCGCCTTTTCTAGGTAAACGTGTCAAGGTTAAAAGTATGTGCTCCACTTTTTGCTGTCAGAGACAAGGATAACACAAAGGGGAGTCAAAAGTTATTCCGATCTACCCAAAATACACACAAAGTTTTTTTTTTTTTATCGATGGGTTGGCAGCAGTGGCAATTGCTGCTTATCTGAAAAGTCTAACGCATTGTAACCTCTTAATCAATAAAACGGAATTAAGTTAAGCGTAAATTGTAAAAGATTTCTAAACTATTATTATCTGGTTCTATATAGATAGAAGATTATGGAATTTGTGATTATTACAGTTTAGTTAAGTTCTATAGCTATCGATTTGGCAAAGTTGTGAAGAAAGCTAATATACCCATCTAGGCTCTTTAGGTAAACAAAAGATATTTAAATGTATTTAAATTTTGTTTTTTTTGCATTACTACTCACCATATGAACGCAAATCGGTGACGTTCTCCAAATCTCTTTGATGCGATTCATTGTATAAATCAAGAGGCGTTGTATTACTTGTGGGCATGGCATATGAGGTGGGTGTTGTTGATGGGGCGGCTGCTGCTGCTGCCGCTGCTGCTGCGGCTGCTGCTGCTTGGGCTATTTTGGTCTTGTTGCTACCACCGCCGCTGCCGCCAGACACTGCAGATGCTGCAGCAGCAACAGCAGCTGATGCTCTTGGCGAGGTGCTATCATAGATTTGCAAATCACTATCGTCGAGATCATGCACTTCCTCCTCCTCCTCTTCCTCTTCGGTCTCCTCATGCTCTTCATAGTAGTCGCCATCTTCGCGATCATCGCTTTCAACATCTGAAATGTAAACCACTTCGGGCACATTGCTTGTGGGTGGCGGCGATTGTGGTGACGGTGAGGGAGGTGATGGCGGTGATATGGTATCGCGGTATGTATAATTTGTGTTTGCTGATGATTTCTTATTGTTGTTGTTCATATTTCCATATTGACCATTGTTTGTCACATTATTGTTATTGTTGTTGTTAATAGAATGAATATTATGGTGATTATTATGATTATAGGTCCTTGTATTGTTCGTAATTCGGGGATCACTCAAATGGGAGGAGCACGTCGAGGAGCTTGTGGCATGACCATCCATGGTAGAGTGTTTCCTTTTCCTAGAGCCATTGGTTAGCGACGACTTCATTGAGCCATTAAAATGACTATTCATTTGCTCATCCTCCATCATTTCAATCAAATTCTCATCGTCTGGTGGCGGCGGTGGAGGTGGCGGGGATTCTGGTGGTGGCAAAGGTGGTGGGGGAGCACCCCTCTTTCGGCTCTTATTACTGCTGGCCATAATTTCGCTATGCTGTTTTTGCATGCGACTCATCTTTCACTCAAAATTCCGATTTGTCTGTCTCTCTCTCTCTCTCTCTCTCTTTGGGTCACTTTATAGTATTTCGAATTTGACCTTTTTTCACGTTCTATATTCTTGCCTCCCTTACTCAGATGGCAGTCACAGACAAACCACTTGCGTTCTCATACACTTGTATCCTTTACGTATGTAGGACGCACACTCTCCTAAGAACACTTGTATGAAGGAATTCTCCTTTTAGTAACAAAAACAACTTAGATCTTCTAAAAATTGCACTTGTTGTTCATCATGTCTCATTGTTGTAACAGAGACGACGATAGAAAATGGGCTGTGTGGGCGAGATAAGGCCAAAAAGGTTATTTTAGTATCTATCTTATAGTAGAAACTCTCTTGCATTTCCATTCAAAACAGGTCCCCTTAAATGTTATTTTGACTAGTTTTCTACTTTTGCTGTTTTGTGTACAATTGAAACGAAACTGACGTATAGACTTTGAGATACTCTGTTTTATCGAAACTCATCCAATTTTTACAGGCAACACCCCATGTAACAATTTATGTTTGGTTAGAAATTGAGATATTTGATATTTTAAAAAATGTAGAAGAAAGTCCCATATACTAACAGATTATTTATAGAACCAGCAAATTCAACAAACTTCTTCTTAAGTAAAAAATGAGTGAAAATTGTCGAGATAGTATGGGAAAGCTGTATTCGTTCAGCTAGTTTCCACTTCATATGCATGAATATTCCACTTTTGATTGTCGAGTTCAAATGATTTTTGGAGCCTAATTTGAAATGTTTACACTTCGTATTATTAATTTACATATTAAATTGAAGAGATTACTAATATTAAAAATCTTCCCTTCTTAGGTACGCTAGGGTATACACAAAGTCGACCTTTGTCCTATTCTTATTGACTTGCAAGTGCTTAACGTCTGGTTAGATTGGCTAAAACTGTTGATATATCTTATTCCTATTAACAAAAATATAGTTATAGATGTAAAAGATAATCCATGCAAATTTTCCAAATTTCCAAGCAGAGTTTCCACTGTAAGTACTATTACTACTTCTACACACACACGTTTGTGTGTACATATATATCGACGCACACATATATGTACATTCTCCTCCGCATGCCATCAAGAAATCTCCCCACATTCTCAACAATATGGTACAGTTTTCACACAGTTGCAAACAACAACAACAAGGTTAAATGTTTAACTTTAAAAAAAAAACACACACACTCGAAAAAAATTAAGCAAAATTAGCAAAATAGAAAATGTACTTCCAATATAACGGTAAGTAAAAGTCAGCGGTAAAGAGTGTTTAATTTTTTGTGTATATTTGGCAATAACAATTGAACAGTGTTTTAGTGCTATCTCTATCTCTTTCTTTTTCAACTGATCGAGAATGTGTTGTGTCGTTGTTGCTTATTTCTTTATTGTTGTTGTTTTTTTGATGTTTTTTTTTTCGTTAGGTTGTATGTGTAAGTGTGTTGTGGGGCCGACGAGGGGATTTTCTGATGCGGCAGTAGCGGGTGGAGTTGGTATGTTGTTACGGTACACTGTGCAACACTGTCAATAATTTTCTTTACTTTTTTTTTGTTGCTTTTTAAATATTATTATTCAACGAGGAGCGTTTGATTTGTTGAATTTTGTTGTTGTAATTATCACAATTTTCATCAATTGCGTTTTGCTGTAGCCATTCGTCCGTATATGCACTAATACATTTTCTTGCTCGCTTACGCATACAGGCGCACAGGGACCCATACACTCACTTACTCACACACACGCTCACAGGCAAACGCACACGCAGGCAGTTTTATTATTCTTTTTCCTTTTTTGCTTCTTATTTGAAAAGACAAAGCGTCTTTTATTTTTCTGTTTTTATCCTTTATCCTTTCAATTATATTGGCAATTTGTGTGTTAACATATGTATATGAATATATATATGTATATATAAAAAAAATGTATATACATTTATATTCTTAATTGTGTTGCATATATACATATGTACATATCACTGTGTTTTTTACCGCCGCTTTCTACTTCTCACTCACACAAACCCACAACACACACACACACACATATAAACGACTACAACGACGAAGACGCTCTTTACCATCTGCTCTTTGCGCTCTCATTCGTGGCCACTTATTGCTGCTTTATTTGGCACTGCACGCACACAGTTTGACGTTCGTCGCACTTATTGTTTATCAATTGCATTTTTATTTCAATTGCAATTGCATTATCACCCGCTTAACTTTCATGCAAAGAGCACACATTTAATATTCGGTTTTAGCTCGATTCACACAATTCACTCGGCTCGAAATTTTTCTTTTCCAATGCTTTTTAGAGCTGGGAATTCCATCGATAACACAATTTAAACAGTGTGACCGTATACAAAAAATATAGTGTAACCGTGTCCGACTAAGATTTGTTATCCGACTTACACTATTTTTTATCCGACTTTTATTTAGCCCCTATTTTTGCGAATCCCAATATTTGATGTAGTGGAAGGTACGCCCGATGTAAACATCAACCAGCTGTTTTTTTTTGTTTGTTGTTGTCGACCCTACGATGTTTCTGGTAAATATATATAAACACTCAGCCAAAAGATATTGCAAAAATTATAATAATAAATTTTTCTACAGTTTATAAGTCGCCACCAGTCGCAGGGCAACCGCTTGCGGGCCGTCCGAGAACGTCTCGGCGATGATTTGGTGGCCAAGTTGGATGCACTGCATGTCGCTGCAATGCGTACTGGTCTCGTCTCCATTAAGGATCTTCAGGAAGCCTTTCGTAAAGCCCACATGGATCGCAATCCAAATCGCTTAAATTTTCTCTGGCTTTTGGGCATTATATTTTTTATAATGGTTGCCACGCCGGTCTTTTATGAGATCATATCGTTCTTGCTCGGTGTTCGATGTTTTCTGCCCAACAACTCTTTAGTTTGGGAGGCCACCCGACCCATCAGTGATTGTGAGTTTTGTAAGGGTGTAAAGGGTCCTCTAATCCTATCAAATTTAACGCGTGAGGAGTTTGCTCCCTATGCCTATTCCTCTCTGCCGATCATTGTAAAACAGGCAGTCGCCCATTGGCCAGCGAAACAACATCTCAACTACAAATTTATAAAGCATCTGTACGAAAATACGCCGGGATCTCTGGAAACTGATTGCCAATTCCTTCACTTCAATTCCGATTTAAAATCCTTAAAAGATCTCATCGAAATGCCCTTGGCCAGAGTGGAACAGAGTGAGGGGTCTCCATGGTTTGTGGGCTGGAGTGTTTGTCAACCTACTGTGCTGGCCGAGTTGCGAAAGTTGTTCCCGCGTCCCCACTTTTTGCCCGTTGATGCCGAGATGCCACATACAGACTTTATTCTGATGGGATACGAACAAGGAGCAGTTATGCATTTGGAATATATACCACGACTAATGTGGCAAGCTCAGCTATTGGGAAACAAGAGCTGGTTTCTCGCGCCGGCGCCTGAGTGCGATCATCAGTGTCAGTCATTTTCGTTTTATGTAGAGCCCGGAGACGCCGTTCTGGTTGATACTCGTATTTGGTACCATGCTAACACCATTCCTAAGGGCGAATTTTCGCTTACAGTGCAGTCGGAATACGGTTGATCTCTATCCACCAAAACGAAAACAAATTAATGTTAAATGTATGTACATACATATATTTTCTTTTATAATTAAATTAACTGTTTAAATCGAACGATCGGGAAATTTATCGCTCGTACTTTCGATTACATATGTATTTGCTGGTATCGGATAAATGCAACCTTGAGCATTTTAATTTAAAATGGACACCAAAGACATCTCTTCTGTCAACTTTAGCCAATTCTCCGAAAAGGTTTACGAGGAGTTTGGGAAGGATGCTAAAAATACTCTCAGGGATCTGTGCGTCATTAAGTCGGTGATAAAACCAAAACAGTTTTTTGATTTTCTACAAAAGCAATGGCAGGAGCTGTCTCCGTCAGAGATGTCGTTGTCGTCCTGCTCCCTGGAAGACACGGAGCTGAGTTTGCTAGCCGACTATGCGGAGTTGTGTAAATCTTTTGAAGAATATCCTACCAATTTGCGCAAGTTGCCGCCACCGAAAAAACTACAGCGAGCCAATAGCACCATGCTCAAGGGAGTAAGCTGTGATTTAGAACCGGATCAATATATGCATCATCAGTCCACATCGGTTGATGCGACGCGACTAGATATGCAACGAGGTGCGAAGCAACTATACAAGGATTATCATCAGTTCCACGAGAAACTCAAAAACGTCGGTGATCAAGCTGCTGCAAGGAACGACGACGAAAAGGTGTACCAAGAGAAAATAAAACAAACCCAAGGCTTTGCCCAGCAGCTGGATAAACTAATACCTAAGGAAGAGAGGCAATGTTCAGACGCCTTCACAGCCAACGAAGCAGAGAAATTGAAGGCCATAGCCGATAGCTTGGAACAACTCAACTATTTGCGCTCTCACGAAAATGTACGTTTGCTCCATGAAACTTTCAGCAACGACCTGGAAGCACTCGTAGATATCGTATCCAATACTTTAATTCAAATTAGTTGTTTATAATAAATTGAGATTTCTTTTATGGCCAAGAGTTTTCAACGTCTTCATTTTCCTTATCTGAGTCATCATGTTCTTCCTCGTCAAACTGCAGTAGATCTTTCGCCTGAGTCCTGATTTGTTGGATGGTGTCACATAGAGCCTTCAGTTTGCGAACACTGTTGCCCAGGTATTCCACTCTCTGTTGCGTTGCGAAGCAGTCATCTAAAACTGACACCCGGCTCTGGGTATTGGGCATAGACTTGTGTTGCACCAATTGATGGTAGTTAACTAGTATCTTGGCTAAAAACTGCTCATACTCAGATTTATAATTAACTGTCCTTTGCCCAGAAAAATCAGAGGCAGCTGGCGATGATGATGAACTATTGTTGTTGTTCTCCTCGACTAGGAGAAGTGTTTTATTAGACTTCTCTAGAATTTCGTTAATTGTTGTGACTTGATGTTGCATCGTTTGGCGGGAAATGTCTAGGGTTGAATAAATATATAACATTGACTGGTTAAGCATTTCTTTTTATATTATTTACCAAGTCCCGCCAATATTTCGTCAATAAGTTCAGACATTTAAAGTCAAGTACTGCCAACCTATTACAGCACAACAATAAAATAAAAATAAAACAAGCTGAATTTAGTTTTGGCTTTAAAAATGCTAAAGGTCGCTATCGATTGTGGTATATCGGATTTAAAAATTTCCCAATTGCATTTCTCATCTTTTCGACACAGGGTTAACCTTTAACGTTTCAAATTTTATTTGACTTTTTTACTATTTTAAAATTAAAGGGTAATCTTGTTTTTTCATGTTTCTTTGCTTTATGACATTACAATTACGTTTCTTTTATTCATAGACATCCTCCTTGTCAGCCACGTACTTAATAATGTCGGCAGGTTTTAACAGCTTTTCGGCATCCGAATCGGGTATTTCAAAGCCAAATTCATCTTCCATTGCCATGATGACCTCCACATGATCCAGTGAATCCAGGCCCAGATCGTTGATGAAGTGTGACTCCACATTGAGCTATCCAAAATACAGGAGAAATAATTAACAAATAGTTTAAATTCATTGGGCGCTCTGCCTTGTTCTTCCTCATCATTATTTTTGAGATAGAAAGAGAGAGCGAGCAACTGGCAATAGCATGGCTTGGCTGTTTACCTTGCTGGGATCGATCTTATCATAGAGTTTTAAGACAAGCAAGACACGCTCATTGATCAGCTTCAGCGACAATGGAGGTTTGGCCGAATATTTACGCATTTGCCAGCCACATCTGCTCTGCTAAAGAGAGTGGGGAGAACAAAACAAAACAGAGAGCCCCGGTTAGTGGATTCTGATTCAAATTGGTCTTTACCTTATCGGCTGTTACTTTGTCATATGCAGAGACAACCTTTAAGACACGGAATTTGATGTCTTCAATGGTGCTTTTGGCAGAATATTGACGCACATGGAATTTCTGCAAAATGATAAAACGAGACACGGAAGAAATGATTTTTGTCCCTTTCGCTCACATAACTAGTACATACACCGGCTTGCCGTGTTTGTGCGTGTGTTTGAGTGTTCATGCATGAACTTGTTTTATGCAAAACAATGTGATGCAATCACAATTATTGTTCATGAAGACCTCCTGCTTTAGTGCTAAATCTTATCATTAATTCTCAAGTTTGACAAGCCCTCACAATGAGGTTAGAAAGCTAAGGCAATGTCAATGTCCTGTTTCCTCTTCCTCTAGGGGGAAAACAAACTGAACAACTCCCTAATTTTTCGGCGACTTACTTGGCTGCTGATCATGGCCGGCATGACAATCCTGTGCATCATCCTAGTCTGTGTCTGGCCGACAAGGGAGCTGCTGGCCAGTCTTGCTGTGCTCAGGGCCGCTGCAAATCGGCTGCATTGACGCGCGATTTGTGTGAACGACATCTTGCTAGGATTTTCCTGGAATAAAAAATATGCACGGTTCAATTGCCTCGGTTTTACAATTTAAATTATATTGTCTTTTCGTTTAATCTGAACGATATTTACACCGAATTTTCAAGATTATGTAAAAGTTCTGGACAAGTGAACAGAGTTGTCAAACGCAAAATCGGCTGTTGTTGAATTTGACAGCACTGTGTTTTAATAAATCGGTGTTGAAAACTAATACCATTAAATCGATATGTTGAAGAATCGATTTGTTATCAAATCGATAATAATCAAGTATGGCAGCGCCAAAACTAGTAGAGTTGCCAATGGCTCCGCGTAGAAATATTTAAATTTGCCGCCAATTGTAAATATAAGTTCACCCAAAATGAAATCATTAGTTGCAATAGGCAACAGTTGTTAATTTGGTTACAAAAATTCTCATATAATTAAAACATTCATCATTTCACATTCATTTATATAAACAATATACATTCATAAACTCGAAACGAAAAATATAACATAAGTACACAATTTTAATATATATAAATACACAACAATTGTCGTTTGTTTTAAAGCCATTTCGTGGTATAGTTTTATTGTATTCCTCATTGGACAGTGGTCTAAGAGAAATACAGAAAAAGATTTGGTTTAATTTCTTTCATTTAAAGTATAGTTCTCAAAAAACTTACAACAACAAGATGGCCGCTCTTATCACGCATAACTCCGGGTTCAGCACCAGTTTGAATGTCAATAACCCCTCCCTTGCCCTTTACCACATTATGCTCCAGTCTGCAAATAAATGATCACATTAGAGAAAAATACCAATTCAAAAAATTGTTCACACTCACGAATCCCTATCCACAACATTGACAATGCCTGCCGTTCCAACAGTATCAATAATATAGGTGCCAAATTCAATAATGTATGGTATAATCAGAATCAAATCACCCTTATCTTTCTTCAGATCGAGAGGAATACGTATAACCATTAAATCGTCATTATTATTGGTTAGTGTAAAATCAATTTTATCCAGTGGCAGGCGATGTTTCTGCTTATAAGTCTTGCCATCCAGGACATAGATAGCCGTGTTACTTAGGAGAATGAAACGTTCGCGCGACTTGTATCCATGCCGATCGAATTTGGTGCAGAAGGATTGGTATTTCAGCTGTTCGCTGCCAAACGTGCGGGCGACAAAGTCATTGACCTTCTGTATATGGTCTTTGGGTATGCGGTCATCAACGAATGGAGCCGGTACGCTGGCCGCATAGTTGTTCTTCTTGCCCTTGAAAACCTTTTCGGCGAGTGTTTTAAGTTCGAATTGCCGTTTACGTTGGGGCGTCAACGCCAGGCGATAGATGCGAGCCAAGTGTAAGCGGTGTAGGCGATGCAGATATGTTGAAGCCTCTTGACAATGGGCTGGACAAGAGGGCCAGCTCTTATCCAATACCTTCTTGGGCAGATCCTTGGCCAAGCGTAGCAGCCACATACGTTTCGCATTGGCTATGAAGTCCTCATTAAAGCCATTTGGTGGATCATTTCGGGTGATAAATCCCTTAATGAAAGCACGAATCTTATCGGCAGCTTCCCTCCTCTGCTTGGCCGCTTGCTGGGCCAAACGACGACGGCAATAACTCTGCAAAATGATGACCTGGGCGCGTAGTTTCAGATATTTACGACGCTGCAGTAGACCCTTCCAGTGAGCTTGAATAATAGCTGCTATTTCATGTTTTCTGGCCTGGAAAGCATCCTCCGTATCGAAGAGAGTACGTGGCCAGCGGATGAAAAGTTTCGTCTCTCCCAACCTGTATTGTTCGTTGTCATAGCCCAGATCTTTAACCAAGAGCTGGACACCAGCCTTGGCACCACCTGGTCCCTTATAGTTTGGCCAGGTGGCCTTACTCAGCGACTTATAACGCTCCAGGAAAAGCTCATAGCTACGACGATAGGCAAAGCCGGCACGTCGTACACGCAAATTCTCCATCAAACCCAAATATTTCACCTGATGCAGAACCAATTCATCATTAAAAACTCCCGATGTCTGCAAATCGTTGGGCTTAATGCAGCGGATATAACTGGGTTCCTTGCACATTAGAATGTCCATTAAATTGTTCAACGAAGTCTTGAATTGTGTGATGGCCGTCTCGGGTCGCTTCTTGCTACGCAGTTCCTGCTCAGGGAAACACGAACGGATAATTGAGTTGCCGGCCTTGCTCAAGGTCTCCTTTAGATCTCTAAACAGCAGATCATTGTTCTTGTCCAGGAAACCATGCACACTGTATGTCACATCACCGGCATAGTGGACCAAACGGAATTCATCCCTCAGCATGATCTTTTGAATATGTGTAGGTGCCTTCTCGTGGCACACATAATGATGGTGCTCGGCCAGCTTATGCGTAAGCTTCTCCAAGAAGGTCAGATCTGTCGGCTCACCCGGTCGCAAGCACTCCTCATCCAAAATAGAAATGATGCCCTTGTGCTTCTCTTCGATTAGATTGCAAATGACTTTATTATCGAAATACTCAACAGGTATCCATTCGATGCCCTCTCTCCTGTACTCATCCTGCTCGGACTTTAGAGTTAACTCAATAAAGAGTTGTTGCAATTTCTCATTGCAGAAATTAATGCAGAACTGTTCGAAATTGTTCTTGTTGAAAATCTCAAAGCCATAGATATCCAGGATACCCATGACATTGTTGCGAGCCTCACGGGTCTCTTTGGCCTGTAGCGAGATGTTGAGACGTTGAACCAACCAGGAGAACAGACGATCGTAGACCGCTTTAGCCAGCGCATCGCGAGCATAGACGGCCAACTCTTGATTTAGAGGTGAGGTGACGACATCTCCCCGAGCATCGATGGTCCGGTGAGTCAGCGCAGCACCCAATTCGCTGGCATTCACACCCAAAAGGCGAGACACAGTGACCACTAGATCCCGGCTGTTCACCTGGGCATTGCCTTCCACCTCAGTGAAATTGATATTACCCAAATGCAATATGCTGGCCACAATGCTAAAGATCTCTTGTTGTTCCTCGTTAGCGAAATCAATTATCGTCAGAGCTTGTTGCACCGACTTGAAGTTCTCTGCATCGTTTATTGATGGCACACTGCCCTTAAGCTGCGTTTGTGTTAATAAAAATAATTTCTTAGCATCAAATACTCGGCGTAAAAACTGAAACTTACCCCATCACTTAGATAGCTATAGGTGTCCAGAGCCCGCTCCAGACGTAACTCCTGCAGTAATGAGGCATCAGCGCCAGCCAAGAGTTGATAGAAGATGTGGAAATTTCTCTCGCCACCCATCTGAGCCACCACACGAGATTTCTCCAGCAGATAGTTCAAAATATTACCACCGATGGGAACACCTTTATAATCGAACTGGATGTCCATGTATTTGCCAAAACGGGAGGAATTGTCATTGCGATTGGTCTTGGCATTGCCAAAAGCCTCCAACACTGGATTGCTCTTCAACAGCTTATCCTTGACGCCTTCAACGGTGGTCTGATGACCCGAACAGGCGGCAATGTATTGCAAAACTTTCTTCGATGCCTCCGTTTTGCCTGAACCACTCTCACCCGAAATGAGGACGCATTGGCCGCGATTTTCTTCGATTAGTGAACGAAAAGCATTGTCCGTTACAGCAAATCTGGACAGGATTCATTTCGTTAGTTCATCGAATCGAAACACCTAATCTATGAGTCAAGTACTTACACATGTGGCGGCATCTCATAGAAATGCTTATTCCTGTAGGCCTTGATATGCAAATCGGTGTATATTTTCAGCTCCTTATAGGGATTCACCGATATCAAGACTTGGCCTATATAAGTCTGAAATGGAAGTCAATTTAATAATAATTAGTTAATAGGTTTTCAACAACTCTTAAGAGTCTTACGCAGCTCCAGCAGCCTGTCTAATAGACAGAATAGAGACAAATACAAATACAGAAATAGATAGATAAAGATAAAGAAAGAGACAGAGACAGACACAGAGTTGTAGATAGAGAATAGAGTTAAGAAAGACTTAGTAGAGCGTTTCACATACAAAAGCGGAAGGAATAAGGCGCCACTGCTACTTACATAGATAAGGTTCTCCTGAAAACGTTTCTTAAGATTCTCAATGAAGGCATCTTCACTTTGATAGTTCTCAAGGAGAACAAAATCCTGAAAACCAGCACGATCGCGTTCGTGCAAACTCGTCTCCATATTGGGTAAAGTTGAGGAGCTAAAACGACAATGATACACAAATAAAATATACATATATATATATTATATAAACATATATAAGATGAAAATTAAATTCTTTCTGCATATTTCTTTTAATTTAATTTTCTAGTATACCTCAAGAAAAAGTAACAAATAGATCGACAAATCTTACTAATTCATATATGTAGTTTTATATGAAAATGTGATGTGAACTGAAATTATGTATATACCCTTACTGGTGAAGGGTATAAAAATATACAAACACTTGACAAATTCGTTGAATGTCGTTGGCTAAGATCGCTGATAAGGGCCTTTTGTTTTGTGCTGTTGATGAGCCTCAATCTAATGTCGATCACAGGAAATCACGAGAACTTATAGTGGGCTTGACTCTCTTTTAGTTTTTCTATATATATATCTACCGACTAAAGAAATAAACAAGCAAAAAGGAATTGAAAATTATATCCTGGAAGATTTGTGGCAAAAACGTATCCTCATGTTTGTGTAATGAATATTTGTTTTTGTGGTATGTATGTACATATGTATTTTTTGTACATTAATGATTTAGCAAGAATGATTTCTACAGAAAATTCCCTTTATCTACAGTTCTTCGTTGTTTAAATTCGTTGTCATGTGAATATGCGGCTAGAACACCATTTGTGATTAGGAAAGAGAACCTCTTAAGTTGGAAACTCAAGTCGAAATCCCAATACGAATTGATAAGATTTACGTTTAAGTTTAAGACCCTTTGGCTGTATGTCGGTAGGAAAAATTTACGACACTTGCCAAATGCGGAAATAAAAGCTTTACCAGGCTATAGCCCTAACCATAGTCTAACCAATTAATAATTCAGACACATTCCATATAATGCTTAACTCAGATAAATCCAATATACATACACATATGTATATAGACATAGATTGAAGTTGATTTTGATAAAAAGGAGGAAAAAAAGTACCACATTCTTGGGTTATAAATAGATTTAATTCTTTTTTTTTTGTTTTTGGTAGGTAGGTGCAATTCATAGCTCTGGGCTCTGAGCTTATCAATGTCATATTTCATGGTAGAATAACGGGGGGCGATTGGAAATGGGAATGGAAATGGGTTATTGCTGCGTTTATTGGATCGTTGTTATTATTTCTTTTTCTTTGCTGATATGAGGCTGGCTGGTAAATCCATATACCTATATGTATGTACATATATGTAGCTATATAGTGTATAATGGTTACGCAATCGTCTCAAATGGATTATAGAGGACCTTCGAATTGCTTAAACGATTATTTTATTTGGGTGTGGCCGTAGCCACCAGAGCTAATCATGATGTAAGCACTTAACACATTAAATTTACACTAGTTAAACTGGATAAAATGACACTCATCGAGAACTTCAAGTATGTTTAGATGGAGGAGTACCTCTTCTCTACCATCATGGAGACCATCAATCACAAAAAAAAAATAAATAAAAATATATATACAAAAGGTAACGACAACAAATTGTATGAAAGATAAGCCCCTCGATAGTGAGTCTCCATTCTAGCAGTAGTCATAGTCGTGTACCTGCTGCTGTTGGCCATTGTGTATCCTTTCTGATAGTTTCTCAATTGGTTTCACACTGAAGATGGGAGATGTTATGTTGGTCAAGTTTATTCGCACATATTCCGCACGTTAAGAACAGCGTTTGCAAACTAACTCGATCCGAGGGCGGTTGAAACGTTTTAACCATCAATACATATAGTTACTATAGTACATATCAATTGGCCTCGCGTCAGAGTCACTTGTCGGCACAGTTATCAAAGATAATATACAATACCAGCCTAGACGGGGGGACGGACGTTCGGACGAGACGTACGAAATGAAGGAGAGCAATAGGCCAATCAGTTCCCCAGATTAGATAGTGCGTGCGCTTTTTTCCCCTATTTCTTCTTTTTTTCGCGAATGAGCCTGACTAACATGCACGAATATTGTGAGACTGTCTAGGAAACGATCTTTACCGAGATTCACTCTTGATCTTAAGAAGTTCAAATGGCAACTAAACTGAGAAAAACATACCAGCCATAACAATTATTTTAGAAGAACTTTTTAACTTTTGTTTTTGTTTTCCTCTTTAAATAAATTCTTAAGCTATGGCGTTATTTAAAAAAAAAGAAACTGATAGCTCAAAACCGCACTGTTCTGTTCTGAGTCAGATTCCGCTTCCACTTCCATTTAATATGTTGCAAATTCAGTTCACGATCACCCATCCATGCATCCATCCATCCACCATTATATTTAGCGTTATTGTTATCAGCTTGCGAAATAAAATAAGTCATTGCTAAATACACACATATATTGTAGTAAACATTCAACCATTTTGTATGTTATATATACAGATTTTCTTCGAAATGCTGCACACACCAACAACCTCCCTCCCGCACCCACTCTCTCTCATCACGGATCTTTGAAACAATCATTTGGTATTTCACTTATGAATCATCAAACATCTGTACATATGTTTGACATCTTTCTCATTCGGATAACCAAAGAGTCATTGTAAATTTAATAGTTTTCAATTTCCCAGGAGCTCTATGAAGTTACTAAAATTTCGATTCATTGAAGCAAACTGATTCAAGAATGGTCTAATTTGGTTTTTGGGTCCAATGCTGATCTATGTATACATATATCTATAAGTTTTATTTTTAGATTTTTATTGATTTGGCTGCGACAGTAATTGCATTTGTTCTAAACATATTTTTGCATTTAAAACGTTTGACAGCAATTAAATAATAAATTAAATTGAATGGCGCCTGCAAGTATGCTACAAGTTTGCATACAAGTAAAATATTTTCAAACTCAAACTGTGTAAAGTCATTGACATTCCGTCCAGTTTCGTTCTTGTTATTCTCCTTTCCCTTGGGGCCCGACTGGGGTCGGCCCCAGCTTTGCTCCCTCTTCCCAGACACCTTTTGTTATTATACTTACATTCTTTTATCAAGAATGAAATTTTGTTTGCTCTCTTTAAGCTAATTGAATTGGGAACAGGTTGTCCACTCCACTCTCCTCTATATGATGTAATAGTAGAAGATTCGGTGACTATTTAGGTAAGTTTGATTCTTGAATCTGGTTCGACCTTTTTGTCTTGATAAGCATATAAATGACGTCATATATCACCACACAAATAAAGAAGATGTAGAAGAAGAAGAAGAAGGTATATTGAACTTAAATCGAATGCATTGGAAGTTTCCGCTGAGCGACAAAAACCAATTTACCCAAAGACCCAAAAGATTTGTATGCAAATTAGATGTATTAGAAACAAAAGCAACGGTTCTTCAGTGGGTATCAAGAAGAAAGCAGCTACAACAACAACAACAAACAACAACAACAGCGTTGATAATAATGACTATGAATTTGGGTCTCGAATAGAATCGAATCGTAATCACATCGAATGGAATGGAATCGTATGGGATGCATTAAATATTCTAATGAGAAAACCATTCCAAGATACGAGATTAGAGGAAGATGCATTCTGCAGTCAATAGATTCTGACTGCATTCTGGAAGCGAGAGAGTTTTAGTTTGCCTGAAGTATAAATAGCCATGACAGTTGCCACTCTAAAGCTATTCCCACAACAAACATGGATCAAAGAGCAACGGCCATTGGCATAGGTAATAAAAAGAAGACTGGAAGACGTCCTTCACACGACTCAAGAAGTGTTCCTGATCTTAAATGAAATTTGGCATTTTCTTTAGTTCTCCTGTGCTTGTGTGCGGGCAGCGGCTTGGCTTTCCAGGACAAGGCTCCAGTCCAGCACAGTTTGATTCCCGGCCAATCACGCACCGATAAGCAGCAAGTGCTCGAGGATCCAATTGGATCGGGACGCGGCATCGATGAGAATCTGCTAAAGACCATAGGTAAGGGTGGCATTAAATTGGTGGTAGCCTCCGGCTCGACAACGACAACACCGAAACCGGCAGTACAGCATCAACATCATTACTATTATCCAGAGGAGCAGCATGGACGTCAATATGGCTATGGCTATGGCGGCTATAACCATCCACCCACTCCATATCAGCCATGGCCTGTCTACCCACAACCCCCACCACCGCCGCCGCCACCACAGAGACCCTGGGCAGCACCGCCACCACCGCCGCCAACACCACCCTACTATCAATGGTATGGTGGTCAGTGGGGCAACTATGGCGGCTATGGCTACGACTATTACCCCGGCTACTCTGGTTATCCCGGCTATCCATACTACCCATACTATCGTGCCTCCAGCAATGCCCAGGCCGGTGACAATGGACCGGGATCAGGACCGAATGATATTGTGCCACCGCCCACAGCTGGCTTTCAGGCTAGATTCCTGAGTGCTACCAATAATCTCATCGATGGCAAGGGAACCCAAAATGTTCTCCCCCTCTATCATCTACTGAACATGTCTCGGCCCTAGAGACATCAACATCTACATTTTTTTTTCATTCACATTACACATTTTTTTTTTTGACTACTCTAAATAAACTGAACTTAAATTAAAATTGGCTTGAATCGGTGAAAATTTTCAACATTTCTTTCGTTTAGATGGTGACACATATTTATGTTAATTATAGCCAGCACTCGAAATCTTCGAAGCTCGAAACGAAGCTCAATGAACGGACTCGCGGGTCCGCTTGGAAGTTGGAACACCACCATCAGTGCCGGTTTCTGATGACGCATCCATCGATCTGACGCATAGCAGGGCAAGTCTTGATCTTCACTTCGATGTGTTACTGCTGCTGCTCATGACCATAAAACAATCATCATCGCCATTACCAAGAGAGTACCATTATTTAAATACTTTTTTGTGTGTATGTGTGTTTACTCTTAGCTCGTTACCAGTTACACTATTTGCTTTTAAATGAAAACTGCAAACAGAAAAGCTGTTGCCAAAAAGACACAACACGAAGAAGCAGAAATGTTTTCCGTACTTGAAGTTGCTTATTTTATGACACCCCATTACCACCAGAAACAAAACAAAAACAACAACAAAAAAACAGACGTTTAATCAGTCATAATACCCTCCATAACCAGAAATGATATACGGGTATGTATGTATATAGAAAGAACCTATGAATCAGTCGAATGAAATAATTTCCAAAAAAAAAAAAAAAAAACATGTAGAGATGGAGTTGCACCTACACATATAGTATGTATGTATGCATCAAGCTAAAGCTTATGATCTTATGTTAGACAGTATCTCAAAGTCGAATCTTTGAGAATCTTTTTAGGGGTCTTGTCGGGGTTTCTGTTGTTGATTTCGTTTTGCTACTTCAACGTAAAAAACCCCTTAGTTGACACTTTACATTTTTCAGCACTTGCCATTGTAATTATGAGATCCCACTTTTGACTCTAAATTTACCTCCAGGCAGGCAACTTTAAGAAGAAGTCGGAGAAATGACAAAGAATTGTCAGCCAGTAAGGCATGACATGTGATTTTTTGTTTTGTTTTTGGCAACGTTTGTTCTTTTTGTTGTTGTTGGATGTATGATATCATATAGATTTCATCGACCAAGTTTAATGGATTTGTTTGTTGACTACGTGTAATGCATTTTTAATTTTTCGATTACTTATTTATGATCTTAGAATTTCAAATATATCTAATCTAAGCCTAACAATTTGAATATTTCATATCCATATACATATGTATGTATTTCATTTTTGTTTATATAAATTTGAAGTCTTGTAATTAAGTCAGTGTTTGGTTTGCAAAAGATCACGTTTGAAGCGAGTCAAAGAAAAGAAAATACTTTCAATTTATTTCATTCACCATAATTTTTCATGAACACGTTTCATGTATCATGGTCGATCGACGTTGGGGATGGATGTGGATACCCATTTGTCAAGCTGACCCCGATCACGTCGTCTTCTGACAGTCACTTGGCAATATTTTTTTTTTTTTTAAGTATATATGCCATACCCCAGAGCTGAGGCAGAAATACACCATACGCCCATAGAATGAAGAAGTTTCCCCCCCTAAAAATTTATTATCTTATCAATAATGCAATTTGTTCGATTAGATCACCCTGTATGGGTATACACTGCTGTCTGACACCATCAATTCTCATCGTATCACAGAAAGTGTTCAAGTTAAAATCCATAAAAAGATAACACACAAGCCACAACACCCATGCCCATACCCATTCGCATAGACCCATTCACCAAAGACACACAATGGGGCCTTTAAAATTTGGTCATAAATTAAGAATGTTAAAACAATTTGCAAAATAGAAGAGGAGGATATGCCACCTCTCTTCACCCACCCACATACATATGTGAGTCCCATTAACCAAATCAAATGCTCAACTGAAAAATTACATCATATTTTTCCAAAAAAACGTCTTTGTTTCGCGTCTTAATGGGTTTCTTTTGGGTTTCCTTATTTCCAACTGGCTTAATTCAAACAATGACATTGAAGCAATAAGTATATGTATGTAGCTAGGTAAATAGTTTGGCTAACTTGAGGTGATCTCTGTGGTGGGGTAAAGGGTGAAGAAGAAGGCCCTAAATGTATAAACAGCTGTTTCATAGATTTGCCAAATCATGTTTAAAATGAAGTCGAATTTACTGTCGCTTTTTTATTTTTGTATTTCTGTTAAGCAGCTTATGCATCTCGAAATAGGTCAAATCAATTGTTGAAAATTGAAATTTGATACAATTTCAATATTGCCTTTAGACCTTGATAATAACCAACGCGAACGGACGACAATATACTGTATATGTATGTATGTATGTACATACATACATATGTATGTCTGTGTAGCGATTACTCATAAGTTGACCCAGCTTTGTTGTATTGTGGGTTGTTTGTATTTGTTCCTGCTATAAAACCTAAGCAAACAAAATTAAAAGAAAAAAAAAAACACGCACACACAGAGGACTGGGGAGGCAACAGGCAGGAAGGCAGGCAACTAGACAGTCAGACAGGTGAGTTCGTTCAGGTGGTAAGGTCATCGTCTGTTCATCACTCTGCCGGCCTCATATCGGAAATGCCACATTTAATATCCTCTCTTCAGGAAGCGAATGGTCAAGTCATAAGCAAATGTGAATTGGATGAAATTGAGGTTCATCCTCACAAACATACATACATATGTATGTACATATGTGCATATGTATGTATGTGTGTATGTACATTTTGGTAATGGAGTGTGTGGTGTCTCACAATTAAACGTTCGCATAAACATAAACCAGATTTCTTGGTGTCCAAGTTCAAATCGTGCTAAGGAAAGAAGAAAGCAAAACGCCAACGGAAGATCACGACCAGGGGCAAACCGGCAGAACCGCTTTTTCTGTGTCTTCTTTCCTCTTTTATAACATTTTTTCGTTTTCTGAGATGTGTGTTTGTGTGTGCGTGTGTGTTAGGTGAGTATGTGTGTGTGTGTGTGGGTATGTGTGCGAGGATGGAGGATTTGTTACTTGACAGGATCTCTGCGAATATTGTTTCTATAAATTATTGTCTTTGCCTTTTTGGTCTAGAACTCCGTTTGGATGAATGACCCGGTTAACATGTCTAAAGCCAACCGTCACTCAAAAAAAGTGTCCCCAAATGGTGGTTGTTGTTGTCATTGGGTTTTTTATTGGTGATCTACCTGTTTGAATTTCTTTTTCGTATGTGTGTGTGTGTGTGTGTGGGTCTAACGGTAGACCTGACCCGGCGCGACGTCGCAAACAACGACTTTGTAACGTATTTAGCTCTCTACAAATGATTATGATTATTATTATTATTATTCTTATTATTGCTTTTGTCGCTTTTGGCACAGAGCACCGGCACGCTCTACGCATTCAAATATGGGCCCAAAACGAAACGAAACAAAACAAGAAAAAAAGTAACAAATAAAAATAAGAAACAATTACAATACACGAATAACAGAAACCTTGATCGAATGTGCTGTCGTCTTGGTTCGTGGTTCTTAACAATATTTTATTTACAATATTCAAATCTCGCGGGTGAACTCAACGCGGCGCTCCGCAAGCGTGCCTTGCCAAAGTTAAATCTCAACTGATAACTCAATTTTATAATTCACATTGTCCAAAAATTATAAAATATTTTTTCGCACAACTCTTCAGTTTGAAAACAAAAACAAAATAACGGTGGTTCGCTACGAAGCACATCGAACCAGATCGAACTCGTAGCGAACTCGTAGAGAAAACACAAAGCCGACTAACTCATACTCTTCACATACTCATTAAAACTGATGTCATATATTTTTGTAAGCAGGAAGATCAATATTTTATATAATAATCGGGCACCTTAAAGATTTTGCAATGCCAAAGCCTTGATTCTCTATGACATTATTAAAGGTGAATTTATTCGAATCTTCCATAAACATTTTTTTCATTCTCCAAAATGCGAATGAATTGAAGTTTAGTTTTTTGTAAGCAATTGGTAGAACGACATTTCTTTTCTTTAACTTTTTTCCCAACCAAATTATTTTTGGTTAACTCTCGCTTAGAATAGATACAGTCGTCTTTTCGGGTAAGAACAGACTGAATCTGATCGCTGGGATTAAAGATGTCAAGTATCCAGGATTGCGATTGCCAGTCTTGATTCTGTGAAATGGTTGGAAAGAAGAGAAATATTACAAATTATTTACATTATACATTATATTCTTACCTGGAATGGACCAATAGAGGTTCGTTTTTGTAGAGCTTGAATTCGCCATGCATATGGGAATCAGATTTACGCAAATCCTCAATATGATTGTAAGTTACTTCGGTGACGTTCAGATACTCGTCCGAATTGACTGGCACCACAGGCACACCAGGTAACAACGAGAGAACGTAGGCCATAGCCGAATGAACTTGATTGGAGCTCAAATAGACTTCACCAAAGTCCCATTGAAGCCAAAGTGTACTATTCAATGTCTCTCTTAATGATCGCGGAGCATTTTCGCTTAAGGCTTCGGCAAAACCACCAACCATCAATGCCAAGTGCTCCGCCTGACTGGCTCAGTTGGTACATCTCGGGTTGTTCCGAGACACCGTTAAGATGGCATCGTCAGAATGCCGACGAAATCATATTGGCCCAACACAGACAAATTCTTTGGACGCCAAATTCAACTCCTCAAATTCCTCTCTAACTAGAGAACTGTTCATTTTCAGGTCACAGAATCCATCGAATTGGGATAGACCATAACTGCCATCAACTTGATCCCAAGCGCACGTAGAGCTCTTGATCTTGAGCCAAGTTATGGACGCACTCGTTAGATCACTCTTCCAAACAAAAGCTGAGCGGTTATTCTTGTCCACCTGTGCCTTCTTAAATAGTTTGGAATCCTTTGTTACGACATTGGGAGTAGCAACAAGTGTTATGAAACAATTAGTAAAAAGTAAGTAAGGTGTCGAAACGCTTTAAAAAGTGAACCTCCTACGAATACCCTTCCGAACCTCACCGAACTCCTTGAAACCACGTCGAACACGAGCCATTCAAGTCGAACATGCAACAAAAGAGCGAAAATGCAGCAAAAGCATCGAACTTCGAACCATTGCGGCCAACCGCAACCATTGATCCCAAACGATGAGGCAAACCGCAACGTGTTCGCACGTTTTACTCTCTTAAGAGAGAAGAGGAAAAATTCGCACAAACAGCTGAGCGGCGATATGGCGCGCGCGAAGTGACTCTTGCCAATCGAATGCTTTAAGCTCTGCTGGACTCCCATCGAGTTATCGACTTTGAACTGAAAGCTTTGCAAGCGAACCGCGCCGAAAAAGAACTGTTAAAAGTAAGCCTCCCCAAACTCTTTAAAATTACTGAACCCGAATCAGTTGCTTCTTTGGGTAAATGTTTACTATTACTACTCGAGATTTCAGTGTTGAAAAGTGGAAAAATCGGGTAAAGCTAGATTTCAGTGTTGTCAAACGCTATTTTTTATTTGGCGCGCTGTTTGACTGCCCTGGTAGCCAAATATTTTAATCTAAACCCAAAAGTCGAGGAATATTCGGCTGCTCTGGCAGCCGAATATTGTATTCTAAACTATATTTGTTCCATAAAATCAAGAAATATTGTAAACTCAACAATATTTTCGTTTGTTGAGAATAGTGCGAACAAAAGATTCAAAATGCCCGCGTATTCGAGTATCCGAAATTCGGCATTTGGCAACACCATCTCAAAATTGAACAGCTTTTTTAGCCGGAAAAGGCTACTTTTAGCTATAGTCCCGCTAAAAATATTAATTTTCTTTTGTTAATTACTCAAAAACTACGAAATAAATCGCCAAGACGCAGCTGAGGTCGTGCTCGTGCAATTTTTCTCTTTCGTTTGATACCAAAATTATGTAGTTTAAGGGCGTTTTGGGCCCGAGTAGTAATAGTAAACATTTACCAAATATTTTAATCTAAACTCAAAAGTCGAGGAATATTCGGCTGCTCTGGCAGCCGAATATTGTATTCTAAACTATATTTGTTCCATAAAATCAAGAAATATTGTAAACTCAACAATATTTTCGTTTGTTGAGAATAGTGCTAACAAAAGATTCAAAAAGCCCGCGTATTCGAGTATCCAAAATTCGGCATTCGGCAACACCATCTCAAAATTGAACAGCTTTTTTTAGCCGGAAAAAGCTACTTTTAGCTATAGTCCCGCTAAAAATATTAATTTTCTTTTGTTAATTACTCAAAAACTACGAAATAAATCGCCAAGGCGCACCTGAGGTCGTGCTCGTGCAATTTTTCTCTTTCGTTTGATACCAAAATTATGTAGTTTAAGCCCGTTTTGGGCCCGAGTAGTAATAAACATTTACCGCTTTTTTAGCCGGAAAAAGCTACTTTTAGCTATAGTCCCGCTAAAAATATTAGGTCGTGCTCGTGCAATTTTTCTCTTTCGTTTGATACCAAAATTATGTAGTTTAAGCGCGTTTTGGGCCCGAGTAGTAATAGTAAACATTTACCTTCCTGGTAGACGACTCTATTGCATTCAGGGTTTCCTCAACTGCTACACAGTCAGCAATCTGTGTATAGTTTCCAGTGGTCCCTTAAAAGCGTAATGTCTCTTACGGGAGACGTTGCCTTCTTTGCAGATTAATTATATCATTGAATTCTGTAGTTAGATTGTATAAACTAGAAAATAGCATAAAAGTGGGCACCGCAAACTTTTAATTCGGCCATAAGAAACTTTTGCGCCTGAAACTATGCAACAATTTCACAAATATATGAAAGCAGCAATACCTTGCCAATTCGCAGGACTATTGGGTTGTCCTTCTAAAAGATAATCAGGAGAGGACTATTGGGTTGTCCTTCTTAAAAATTATCAAGGGAGAGTCTGGATCATTTAAAAATATTGATGAGTAAAATTTTTCTGATAGGGGTTTTACGTGATTGTTATATTGACTTTTATTAATTTACAAAAAAAAAGTACACAATTGAATTACACAATTTGCATACACGACTTGCATATGTACGTATATACAAAAGGAAAGCAAACATTATGAAGCCAAAAATATTATAGGGTATACATATATCAAAGATACAATGAACTTTACATAGACAATATTTTCTTTCACTTTTGAAAGTTATCATAATGCTTAGTGAAAAACAAATGGTTTGCTCTGGGACAAAACGTGTGTTGAAATAACTAAAATTAAGTTATATTAAAATAAATTGTTTTTAGTGTTTAGTGCACAATAATGAATTGCATTGAAATAACAACAAATTGAAGAACCAAAATTGTAAATGGTAGTAATAATATGGGACATAAGTCGGTTAACAGAAATCATTTTTTTTTTTTGCTGGTATATATTTTGAGGTCTGCGCATTTGATTAGTGTTAAGCTCCAATATTCTGTTTTATGTATTATAAGGTATATAAATATATATATAGATGATTGATTGGCAATCAATTGGCGAATAAACACGTATACAACAGATTTACGAAAACATAGAAACTTGCATAAAACTGCCAAATTGGGATTATAAGGTTAATATTATTAAGCCGATTATGCTGGTATAAAGAGATAGATAGATAGATAGATAGGTCGATAGATAGATATTATAGATATATAGACGTAGTTTCGCTAGTAGCTAATTATAATTAATATTAAATTATTTCTATTAGTATTTATGTGTGTTCGTAAATGTTAAAAGCACTTTTGGCAAACATCAACATGGTCATCATTTCCCATTCCCAATTCAACAAGAATAACATAATGAATTACGTTATTATTCATTATTCCAATCGAAAACTATGCTTCTCCGTTTTGGTTTCCGAGCGGGATTCTGTTGTTGTTGTGTAGGATTTACGTTCCATTACCCGTTGGGTCATTGAGGTTAGTCTCTCTGATCCCTGATCGATAACGCTGATCTTGCCGCCATCCGTATTGACTGTCATTTGGGAGAAGCTCGATTCCAAGGGTTTGACCAGTTCACTACTGCTGCTGCTGGTATTGTTCGCTGACTTGTCAAAGTTGCGCGTTTCGTATCTAATTGAAATGAAAAGATTAAAAACATGTCAATCCAGATGTTGTCATTTAGACATACCTAGACGTGTAACCCTCGTAGTTTTGACCAGGATAGGCATTTCCGCCTGTTAGCTGTACAACACCGCCCTGACCAAAGGTCTTGTCATGCAGATCTTTGACGCACGCCTCCAGATTGCGATTCACATTGGGCTTCTGTGGAGGCGGTGGCGGCACAGCAGATGGGGATGAGTTTTGCGTTTTAATGCTGGACGATTCAAAGCTATGCTGGTAGTTGGCATTAGTGGGTGTGCTTGGCTGCGACAATCTGCCGCCGGTTGGTGTGGTAGTTAGGCCATTGCTGCCGCCAGGACTACCCGGATAGGGTCGTGGCACTGCATTGGCTGTTAGCTTGGGGTTAGGGCGAAAACTGTGACCTGTAGTGGCGGTTTGCATGTTAGATATGGTCGTGGACAATGGCGGCGGTGGTGGTGGAAAGTCTCCGTTTGTGTCCTCCATTGGTGGGTAGTAATTGACTGGTGGGGGAGACACCGCTTCTGGCAGATGGAAATGCTGAGGTTGGGGACTCGCATAATTATAGTGATGCTTCTGCTGCTGCTGCTGTTGCTGTTGGCTGCCAGTGTAATAGCTGGGTGAGCTGGGCATCTCACTGGACGCATAGTAACCGCTACGACCCAAAGTCTGTTAGGGTTAAGGGTTAGAAGAGATAAAGAAATTCGGTTGGTTAGACAGATTATTTGTTAGATTAGCTAAGACCCTACACCAGGTTAGAGAATAACTAAAACTACTGTGACAAAACTGGTGACCCCAAATTTGCTATCCATCTCAATGCCAATTGTTGGTGCAGTCAGATAACTATTTTCAAACAAAAATATTAAAGCCCTAAACTAGAAATCTTTGAAAGAAAATGGTTCATACATTGTTCTGACTCTTGTTGTGGTTTCCATAGGCATATTCCGTGTCGCTTTCGTCGGTGGTAAAGCCCTGGGCATTCTTTGCATATCGCTGGGCCTGTCGCACATGTTTCAGACGTTGTCGCGCCTCTTCCAATTCTTTTTCCTTGCGCAGCACGGCAGAACGGGCATTGATCTCTTGTGCCATGCCATCAACCATCGATGTGTTAATCTTGAGCGAGTGCTCCTCTTCCGCTTCCAGTCCCTGCTGGGCTGCATGCACCAGATTGTCGGTGGATTTAATCACCGCATTGCCCGCTGCCTGAAGGCGACGTCCAGCCTCCGAATTTGGATTGGATTTCACTTTACAGGCAATTAATAGCTGGGCAGTGGATGCTGCCACCTGCTTGGCAGTAGAAATAAGCATTTCCTCAGTGCCCACGCCTCGCACCAGATTTTGCGCAGCCTCCACTAAGCTATGTGTGGCAGCAGCGACAAGACGAGCAGCCGAAATGAGACCCTCAGACCATTGGCCGTCATCAGAGCTGGTTAGAGGACGACGAGCCACTTTGCCCTGGTCAATAAGTTCACGCTGAGCAGCATTGGCAGCGCGTACCAAGGCAGCGGAGGCAGCCATAATGCCCTTCGCAGCTTCCAAAATCATTTCATCAAACTTCATATTCTCATCCAGTTCAATCTAAGTGAGGAAAGATATAAAAAAAACAATAATCAATTAGAGAATTAGTTTAAGCCGTTGAAAAGACAATTGACAAGTTGTCCATCGATCGATGGCAATCACCATTTGGGGTTTAGTTTTGTTTTAGATTGATAATTGGTTTTTAGTAGATTCCGACGATCACAGTAATAATATGTTTGATTCCTGGGTGAACTTTTGAATGTAACAACCAAGAATATCAAACATATCTCACTGGGACCATCAATTAGTTCGTTTTGGTGGGCAGATGAGAGGGCAAGTTAGAGGTAAATTCAAGCACCGCTTAAACACTAGCAATGAGTACCGATCATGACATTAGAATTAAATGTTGGAGTTAATAAGTCATTCACCATTATGCGCGTATTATACAAATGTATAAGTATGAAAAGCGAATACAAAAAAGCACTTGGCATGCCTACCTTAACATCCGCTTGACGACGTGGCCTCAATGATGCCAATTTCTTGGCTGCCGCATCAATCGACGCAGCTGCACCTAATAGTTCATTCTCAGCTATTACAGTGGGATCTTCGGGATCTATCCAATCCGAGCCCTTTAATAGTCTAGCCATGGCAACGAGATCAGTGACACATTTGGCCACACGGCGTGACAAATGCATGCGATCATCGGCACTGCAATTGTGCAGAATGCCATTCAAGAGTTCTCTATAGGATTCACCTACAGCAGTGCCAGCCTCCAGTGTCCGTATACGCAGCTCATCGGTTTCGGCACAATTCCAGGCCACCGAACGGCATACAATCAACATATCCGAAATGGCACGACGACCCAAATTGGCAGCAGCTACAATATCCGTTTGCAAGTTTGAAGCACCAGCGGCAACTGCCTTGGCTGTGGCTGCCGTAACATTCATGGTGACACGTATAAGATCCTCGGGTCCCACTTGTGGGCTGCCCACTGGTGGTGGAGTCTGCATGGCCTAGAAATTAATTGAAAATAAGCAGATAATTAATAAGTGCAACAAATTGTGATTGAATTTTGAAACTTACTCGAATCTCTTGAGAAATTGCCTCGACGGTCGCCTCCATGGCTCTGGTGCCACGTGTATGCTCATCCTCCACAGCCTTGACAGTCTTAAGCAATGAGGAGACGTTCAATACCATCACCTAATTGGATTTTAAAAGTGTAAAAATGGTTGGCAAATATGTTTGGGATTAATGCTTGAGTAAAAAGGAATGAAGATTGAAGAGTTGTTGTTGTTGTTGTTTAACTAAGTACAGTATAAATAAAGTATAATAGAGTCTATGATCTACGATAGGTAATATGCGGTCTACGATATACGACATACGATCTACGAAATAGACAGGATATGAACTACTATGATAAGCTACATATGTATTTATGTAAATAAATGGCTTTTGGCACTAAATACGAATAAATTAAAATATATGATATTCGTTTATGAATTGACTTTTATTAATAATTCAAAAATTAAGAATTGTTATGTTTAAATTGAAATCTTTTGTTTCTTTCGTTTAGATGGGACGACATTTAATAGACATATAGAAGGAGTACTTCTAGATGCTGGGCGGGGCAATGGACAAAAACAAGTAGACAATTGAATAAAAAACAATACTACGTCCAATTTCCAATCGATTGGACCAAACAATAATGTTCATACATCTTTGATGTGTTTGTTTTTGTTTTGTTGTGCGTGTTCCTGACTGTCAACATTAACAATCCAACTGCTTAAATCCATTGCCAAATTGAACAAAATTAACCATGAGCCAGCATCTAAAAAGTTCTCTTACAATATTTGGTTTCAAAATATTATTTCGAGATATTTTAATTTATGCATGTATATATTTGTGCAATGATTTAATGGTAGATAGTTAATAAATTGATTGAATTTCGTCAAATGATGCCCGCCCCACAGTAATGACTCATGATTCCATTGCCATTGCTGTCTGCTGTTGTTGTTGTTCTTGTTGTTGATGTTGCGGATATTGCTGTTGTTGTTGCTGCTGTGGCTGCGGCTGCGGCTGATGATGCGGCTGCTGATGCTGGGCACAGATACGGATGTCTGTGGTGTATGGGTTAGTTTCTAAATGGCCGCCTTTCTGGGCAGTTGCTGCTTGGCAAACATCTTGCAGTGTCTGCTTGAATTATTTTATTTTCATTTCATTTTGATTTTTTTATAATGAATGAATGGATTTTGATATCGATTTTGATAGCAGATTTATTTGTTCCACAGCGAGAGCAGCGCATGAAGAGAAGGAGTAGGAGGCGTGGAGGCGATATTGAATTCGATTTGCATTTTGTACAGTTCATGAGGGATTTTCATGTTTGTATGTGTTTTTGTATGTATGTAAAATATGTATGTGTATATATTGTGTGTGTGTGTGTGTGTGTCGGGGAAAAGAGAAGAGCAGAGATGTCGAAGGCACAACAAATTAGCAAAAAACGAAAAAGAAACGTACAACAATTTATGCTTTTTTTTTCCCTTTGATTTTCTTTATACAAATGTTGAAGGTGTAGGAGGAAAATGGGAAAATTAGAAAGGGAGGTAGTAGGTAGGTACATAGGTTGTGGGTTGGTGGTTGTAACTGATATTGGATAGGGTGGATGGGTGGGTGGGTTGGTTGGTTGAGAGAGCGCAGCGCAGCGAATTGCATGCAGAGCAATGACCAAGAGGGATGGATGGATGACCAAAGGACTTAGAATCCTGGGTGCCAGGGTGGTAGATTATATCTTTACAAAAAAGAAATATATTGGGCAAGAGAAATCTGAAGTCTCTTTGTATGTATACATATGTAGATATCTTTTGTGTATGTTTGTGTGTGTTCTTTTTGGGTTAAACATTGAAAATATTAATAACATGAAAAAAACAAGTTGAAAAGCCTTAAAATAGTAACTGCAACAACGAGAAGAAAACAGATGAGTGAGAGAGAGAGAGAGAGAGAGAGCTGTGGATTTGGTGGGTGTTGAAAAGAAATGTGAAGCAGCCGATCCAAATGGCGCATTTTTATGATGTCTTGCTCTTGTGCGCAGCATTTTTTGTGGTCAGTTACAACAATCATACAGAAAAAAAAAACAACAACAACAGGGAAACAGAAACAGGCAACAGCAGCAGCAGCAACAGCAGCAGTAAAGGTAGCAGTGGCAATGGTCAGAAAGTGGAAAAGTTGGTTACACAAAATACCACACAATTATTTGTTGTTTTATTGTATTTTATGGATTTGGAAGTTATGTGGTTTTTGTTCTTGATTTAGATATGAATGAGTGCCAAAAGCCATTTGTTTTTCTTATTTTCCAAATAGCCATAAACAACATTTATGTATATTTATGTGTGTGTGTCTATGTGTATGGGTGTATAGATGTGTGTATGGTGCGATTATTATCGGAATATAGATTTATATTCTTTGCAGAGGATGTAGAAGCGATCAAGAAGAGATCAATATCGTTAAATTAATGTTTATAGTATTAAATAAATTAAGAAATCATCCCATGTATGTATGTGGTTGTATTAAAAACCCAACAAAACCTCTCAATTTACAAATATTCAAAGATGTTCTTCTATTTCCAGAATGTTGACCATCATACATACATATGTATGTATATAACATTCCAAATGAATGCTTCGTTATTCGTCATGACACATGTGGAAATTAGGAACATCTTCGATTACATATCAATCTGAAAACTTTTTCAGTTTCCCTCACTGTATAGGAAACCATAACCACATCAAGTCAGTTACAATTTTGGTGAGTGAAGAGGAAAATAAAAATAAATATGTAAATAAAAATAATCAAACAATAATTTACTAAAATATATTACTAAAAGCCACAACAACGAAAGCTTTATAGCAAGAGAATTTAATAATTAGAGAGTAAGAGAGAGATAAAAAAAACTACAGAGAAAGAGAGAGAGAAAGAGACAGACAAGGAAGAAATTTGGAAAACTCAACTCACCCTGGCGCTCTCCTTCAGATCCTGCATTGAGGGATCATTAATGGACTTGCCCGATGCCAATTTAGTGCAATTAATCAAATCACCCAGAGCAGAGGCCACATCTTTAACAGCATTGATGACCATAACTTGCGAGTCCGGTTGAGAGGAGCCCAAAGAGCAGGCGCCACGTTTAACAGCCTCGGCCAGTTGAGCTAACAAGGAAAAACAAAAGTTGATTTTATTAAAATCCATTTCGATTCGCCATAAACTTAAATAATCTGTACTCACTTATGGTCGATACAGCATTCTGGGCGGCAGTGGCCAATTGATCTTGAGTACCGGCAGCGCCAGTAACCAGAACTTTGGTGTCCTCCACGAGAGCCTTGGCTGTCTGCAAAATGTGTTCACGATGATCGGCAAAGCTGCCATCGCCATCCGAGTGTAGAGTGCCGGCAGTGGCAAACATAATTGTTGTGTCCAGGTCGCCAATAATACCGGATACCGTATGGGCGGCATTTATGCAAGCCTGAGTGCCCCTAGAGCCGGCCTGTAGAGCTGCCAGAACTTGGGCCACTTTCTCGGAAACTTCTCGCGCATTGCGTGCAATCTCCTTCTGGGCACTCACATCGTTGGGCCGGGCTCCACCAGCTGACGAACTAATCATGGAGCTAACCGAACGACCCAGATCAATGACTGTGCTGCGAATGCGCATGGCCACGTCTGGTGAGGTGGTTGTAGTGCTAGCTCCCACCGAATCCTGGGTTAGTTGTTGATAGTGTTGGGTCATGTCGACCGCCAATTGTGGCAAAGCTGCTGGCTCCACGCTGCTCTTGGCATTCATCTCATTGGCCAGGCTGGCAATTTCTTTAGCTCTGGCCACCATGCGTGTCTGATAGTCCACATAGGCATCCAGATATGAGGCATTCAGCAGGGATTGCCTTTTATCGGTAAGACGGGTAATTGATCTATTCACCTGATCCATAAGTCCCGTAACGATGCCTGTCTCAGCATTAATCTTCTCGACAGTTTGCTGCAATTCCTGTATAGCCTCTCTTGTACCATCGATTGCCTCGTCCAGGCGTGGATGGGCATGGGTTGCACGCGGATTACCAGCTGAATCTTTGGCTGATTGCACTAATGTAATGGCACTCTCCACAACCGACTTGGTTTGGTTAATCAACGACATCTGCTGTTGACTGTGGACGATATGGGTGCAGGCTCCAATGGCACCATTTACCATGGGCACCACATAACGGGAAATCTCACCCACAGCATGACCCAGCTGTTCGGCATTGTTCTTGCCAGCCACACGAATCGGCTCCAATTTGTCAACCAGCTCCGCTGCCGAGTTCATCGTCTGCCCACTGAAACCATGTAGATTATTGTCCCGCCTCTGGCTCAAACCTTGGGCATTCACTGCCAGAGCACAGCTATCCAATTCTCGAGTACATGTTCCAAGGGTGTGAAGAACTTGTTCGCATTGCGCTTGTCCTGGGGCCTTGTCACGAATGTTGTCCACCAGACGCTTCACAGACTCCGATACGGGTGTGGAGTGCATGGAGAGTTGCTGCCAGACCGGTGGATTGTCCGGCGATAGAGCCAGGGATTTGGCTGCTTTGACCATTTGTACAACTCCATCGATTACACCGCGACCAGCCTGGATAACAGGTTCCTGGGCTTTCCTACCCTCCGCTGATATCTTGGCCGGAATGGAAATAAACTCAGGACTAGAGGCATACTGGCGAACTGCCTTTACAGCCTCCAGCAGGGGTTCCACCAAACGTTCGCGGCTTCCACCAGCTGGTTGCTCTTCAATGGCTTTGATTGCCTGCACTAGATCCGAAGTGGCGGTAGCAACCTGCTTGGCCAAGACAATAAACTCGTTCTTGGCCACCGGATTGGATGTGTTCATCGAGGCCTGGCGACAAATGGAGCACAGATAGCTGGTGTGCTTGGCAATGACTGTGAGAGCAGATATCATTTGTGGCTTGGTGGATTGCTGGCTGCTAACAATGTCGCAATGTTGACGAATGCCCTGATAGGCCCAGGTAAGTTGAGCTTGATCAATGATGCCCGGACGACCGGCAACGCTTGAGGGATGCGAAACACCAATGAGGTAGGCCGCTTGCGATGAACTTTCCATCAGTCCCTGAATGGAATCGTTGACATTGTTCACAGATTGACTGAATTCCACATGTTGCGATTGTTTGGCATTGTTGATCATCTCGGAGATGCCATAGCCCAGATTCCTTGACTTTGCGGTTGCTTGTTCCACACAATCAAAGTAGCCCAACTCATTAATGGGTTCATGGGGATAGTCCAGCATACGGCGAAGTGCCTCTATGTTTCTCATTGCATTGTCGCATTCTTTTTGGCCGGGCGCGGATTGAATACTGGCGTCTACCAACTGATTGATGCTCTCTGTGACGCCGCGTGCAGCAGCATGCAATAGATTCTTGGCATTTGGCTGGCCAGGATCGGCTGCAATTGATTTCGCTGTAGACAGCAAGGAGCACGACTGAGTGGACACATGGCGAAGGCACTCTATAATCTGAGAGCGAACAGATTCTTCTTGTGTCTGACCGGCCATTTCCATGCTGACCGATAGCAGATCTCTGTAGTTGGCTGCAAAGTTGTGACTGCTTTCGGCCAGGGACGCTGGAGAGGCATAGGAGACAACAATCTGACCCCCAGAGCTACTCAATTGCTCTGCCATTTGCTTAAGTTCCGACTGAAGGGTTGCATAGGGACGCGTCGATGGTGGGAACTCGCTCATGCAAAGAATCTCGCTAAGATCGCTGACATTCCTCAGAGCTACATCTACCTCATGCTGACCGGGTATACAGTCTACAGTGCGGGAGAGGGCACCAGTGACGTCTCGACCTGCCTGGGTGAGAGCTTGTGGATCTGCCAGACCCTGGAGCGTACGCTGGGCCTCTTCGATAAGTCTGGCCGAACTGGTCACAACATCATCGGCACAATCAATAATTGCTGGATTTTGGGTAGTAGCAGCCACTCCATGTACACTCTTGGTAAAGTCTCCCAGAGCAAGGGCAGTATCCCGACCGGCTGAGCCTGCATAGCTGTGTTGATTCTGTAAAACTGATGACAGCAATTGGCTTAAGGCTATGCCCACATTCTTGGCCGATTTTCTTAATTCATCAGCCGTATTGTCTACAGTGTCTCCTGGCAAAGGAATCAATTGTCCTGCCAGTGCCGCTTGTCGTGTGTCGTCCAGGACATGATGCAGCTTCCTCACTGCTTCCAAGGCGGACTCCAATTCCTGACCGCCGCATGCATCACGGGCACGCTGTGCCACCGAATGCAATTCGGAAACACTTTGGCCCAAATGAAGGGCACTCTTGGAAAGCTGCGCCGCTGATGGTATATCGGTAACTGTAGGCTGCAAGGCTCGAGAAGATTTCGAAACCTGGAGAGCTGGTTCAATAAACTGTTCAGCTGCTTCGATGAGATTTAGCTGAGCATGTGCATCATCCGGTTGGGCACGTGTCGTTTTCACTGAGGTAACCAACCTTGGGATAGTGTCCGCCACTCTCTTGCAATCTTGGAGCAGTGATTCCTTCGTCTGATGGTCTTGGCTGTGCTGCACGGCATTCTGGGCCGCCGAGATGCATTGGGTGGCAGCCGAAGCAGCTTGCTTGGAGCAATACTCCAAACGTTGTATCAATCCTCGCTTCATTGCTGGAGTATTGGCTGCAGTTGTGGTTATCTCACGCAATTCCTCAGCTGCCCGACGTAAGGCGTTCTGGTTGTCCGCGTCATTTGGATTGGAGGAGCAGAGGCGAGCAGCCTCCACCAATTTGGCGGTAGCATCTGCCAACTGTTTGGCTGCAGACAAGAGACGACGCTGCATATCTGCATCCTGCTGCTGATCCGCCTCGCCCTTGATGCTTTGGATAAGTTGGGCTGTTGTTTGACCCAAAGTGCGGGCATGACGCACCATCTCCTGGGGATCATTGGTGGACACTAGAATATCAGTGCCAATAATGACATTCTCCACCGGACTCAATTCCTGACTAGTACGATTGGCATGCTCGCGGGAGCTCAGCTTAACATGTTCCAGCATATCGGTAAGGCTCTTGGAAACATCTCTGGCTGCGGCCAAAAGGTCCGCCTTCAATTTAGGATCGTTGCTGGCCTCATTGCAGACTTCGCACAAAGAGTTAACAGCTCTGGCTACATTTCGGGCCGCTGCCTCCAATTGTTCGCGACAAGCAGCATTGTGCAAAGTGGGAGCCACCACCTTAGCACAGGCCACAAGCTGGCTCGTGGCCAAGGCACATTGGCTGGCTGCTCCAATGACACGATTTCTGGCTTGCTCATCCTCACAGCTGGCAGCAATGTTTTTGGCACGCAAAACCAATGCAGCTGTAGTATTGGCCACCGCCTTTGCCAGAGCCAAGAGCATATCATGCAAATCACGATTCTCTGGCACCTCTTCTTCGGCAATGGTGCTGAGGACATGTGTGGTGGCTTCGCCCACTCGACTGGCAGCATTAATCAAATGCTGAGGTGGCTCCTTGCTTTCGGGTTCAGCTGCTTTGAGTAGATCACTAAAGGCATTGCAAAGATTGCGAGCTGCTTCCAACAGTTGGTCTCCATTCGAATCGTTCTCCATTAGAGCGGCTATTAGACGCACCTCCTTGGTTACCTCGGGAATTGTTTGGGCGATTTGCGAGACAGATGCGGAAATGGCCTCTGTATCCACTTCATCAGGTTGCGATGCTGTGATAATCTGGGCTGTAGCTGCACTCATAGTAGCAACATGGCTGCTAACTGCCTGCTTAGAGGTATCCAGAGTATTTTCACGCCACTCAATTGACCTCAAGTCGCTGCCTAGCTCTTGGATGGGAGCCTAAAAAGCCAAAATCATACAAATTATTGACCATACTAGCAGAATAATATTGGGCATTTGCATTACCTTGGTTCGCAACTCTTCATCGGCGCGTAATAGAACATCCTGACCAGCAGATATATAACTGAGAAGTGCGCGTTGCGGTTCCGTCAGATTTACAGAACTAATCCGCACTTCCTTAGTCTGCAGAAGGCAAGGAAAAAATATTTAATAAGTTAGCTATTGAATCTACCAAACAACAAAAAGTAAATAAATTCTAATGAGGTGACAATTCATACTTTGTAAAATTTTGGATGACCGTTATCTGTATTCAGAGATTTGCAGCATGTTAAAGGAATGTTAAAGAAATGCATCAGAGATTAGACTTATGTATGTAAATATGTATATTTTTATATTAAATGTAGGCGATATTGTGTGTTTGTAGTTGTGTTAGAAAAATGTGCAGTGGCAACATAGGTAAAAAGCGCGTGAAATGAAATTGTGATTGTTAGTTGGAAAATGTTCTTTTTTTTGGGCGGTTTTGACCAGGGTGACTTACCGTGGGCGGCTGGTGCGCATGATTGACCTGGCCAACGAAGGCTCCATACTGTACGGTCTGCACTTCGTTCTGGGTAAAGGTGCGCTCGCCTATAGTTTTTTTTCCACACAGACGAACAACAGGGTGGGTTGTAAATAAGATATAGAAATAAAACAAATAATACAAAACCAAACATTAGCGTACACAAAATAAAGATAAGATTCGAAAAAGCACAAATAAATTCAATTTAATCTATATGTTTCTCGCTTCAATACAATAGTTTCTTAAAAGAGCTTTTCATTTTAATTTGTATTTTTCATTTATCAATCATATTGAACAAAAACATAAAACAAAGAATACCAAGCCAAGTATAATGCTTTCGTTTGGCATCGGCTAGATAAATAAATGTACATATATATGTATGTACATATATACATTTAAGAAGCTCAAGCTATTGTGCATATACATATGTATAGATATATCAATTAGAAGGAATTCATTAAACTTACCATCATATGGCCGCATAATGCCCGGATGTGCCAAACTCTCCAAGTTAAGTTTTTCCACACGATTCGTTTCATGTTGCAAGAAAGTGGCCCTGGAAATGATAAGTATATATTATATATATCAACTCTTTACAAATATAGGCTCAATTTGCAGGACTTACTTAGAAGGTGCCACTGACTCTTCAACCATGGTGGATCCCTCATCACCCTCAATACCAATATGATCCTTGGTTTGTTTCTTCTTCAATATGATATCAATATAGCCGGCAATAAGTTGGACAATTTGCTCAGCTTCTGTAGTCTGGACTGAGTAATATTGATTGGCATAATCACCAAAATCAAGGGTGAATGTGTTTGGCGAGGCACCCCAACGTCGTACTGTGGTAAGTGGCCAGGAAACCAAAATTTCCTTGGTATGCTCATCCAGACGAAGCACAGAGTCTTTGGTTACACCCAATAGACGTGGAACCAACTTGTTCTTGCCATTCATCTTTTCCTTGACAAGGAAGAAGGTAACACCATACGTGGGCAATTCGCGAGCTGTCTTCGTGTACAGGACTTTGGCATCGATTTCCGATAGGTCGTCATGTTTTCGATGTTCGGCAAATACTTTCTTTTCAATGTTTTTCACACGCACATACGATTGAGGCAGAAAATCCTTTAAGCTATACAGTGGGGACAAATTGAAGATTGGAGATTAGATTCTAGAACTTTATTCTGCATTCGATTAGCAAACTTACTCCAAAAATCCTGGCTTGTGCTTGGCCGCATTATGAGGTCCAAACTGTATATGCACTTGGATACCTGCGAATTCACAAGCCTTATCCTGAGTAACTGGATGTGTACCATCCAGAATGGCATCTCTGGCCTGAACATAGAGCAAGTTCAACTGCACTGGATCACGGGAATCAATGTTCTGGTCAGAGAAGAAGAATCGACGACGCAGCAAAACCGTCTCCGATTCATCAATGCCCTGTTCCCTCAAGGTACGACTTACATCCACCCAGTTCACTAAGGATTGGACAATTGTTTTGTTGAAATTAAAAATCTCTAAAGCCCTCTAAACAGGATATTTCTACTCACTTTCATCATCCGTTTTTAGTTTCTTGCGTAAACTTTCCATTTTGGCATCGCGATCTTTCTCCATAATCTTACGCTTTAGAGTTAGAGTGCCAAATTTATTATCCGGCAAATTCTCATTCTGTGCTTCGTTGTCCTCACGGACCAAGCCGTATTCCTCATGATTGGTTATACCAATTTTGGTGCATATTACAACCATTAACTGCGAGACAGGCTGTGAGTCGTCCACCAGAATGGTTTTCACGGCTCCGTCCAACATTCTCACACGTAATATGCGCGTCTTACAACGATATTCCAGAGTGTCCTGATTATGCAGAATATAATAGCCCAAAGCACGTCCAGCCTCGAGCCAAACGCCTTGCTGGTTCTGCTCATCCGAGATAAACAGACCATATTCGCTGGCTAAACAGAGGGAGATAGTAACAGAAATAGTCAGAGTGAGAGCGAGGCAGAGAGATACAAAGAGCCAGTAAAGAAGAGCGAGAGAGAGAGTGAGAGATAGAGAGGGGAGTGATTGAGAAAAAAAAAAAAAGAAGAGTGCACTCGGAGCAGGACTGGATGTATGTGCATATATGTATATTTCAATATGTTATTGTTTTACTTACGTTTTCCCTGCACTGCTTCAGCAAATTTATCGCGAATAATTTTGCATGCATCGTGGACTGTGGTATTTGGTTGGAATTGTATGGTCTTGGTCACCCGACCACCTTCCAGCTGTATGCGCAGCGATAATGTGGACATCTTGGCCTGGTCGTCGTCGTCGCCTATGTGGTCGTTTTCGTTGTTTTTTATCTTCCACAACAGTTCCTGCTAGAACTGTTTTAACTGCTGCTGTTACTCCTCCTCCTCCGCCTCGTCGACTCTTCTTCTTGCTTAGGCTTAGTTTATATGGTGTAGAAATTGCAAAAGGCACTGCAAAAAAAAGACGAAAACCAAAAACAACAATTGAAAAAAAGAGAATATATCTGAATATAAATGCCATAGAGAGAAAATAGAAATAGAAACCCAGAGACCAGAGACCTAAAGCCACCCCCAAAGTGTAAAGAGATAGCCAGGAAAAGAGGCAGCCACCACCCAAAAGCAGACGGCCGATAAAGTTGCTGATGAAAATCTTCTACACAAACACACTCACACTCACAAAAACCCACACACACACACAGTAGAGAAAAAACAAGAGAGGCAGTGGTGGCAGAGAGAGGCACTTCAGTTACCAAATCAAAGACAGCTTCTTTTTTTTGATGGGGTGGGGAGCTAGCAACGTACTCGCCCCCCACTCCGTTACCCAGAACAGGACCAAGAGAGACCAGGCCGGGCAACAGAATTCTGACGCCGTTCCGGATTTTTAGCTAAGTTCACTTAATGCTCCCCCTACTCTGATGCCATTGCTACTTCTTCCACCCCTCTGCGAGCGGAGTTTCTGTAATTGATTTTCTGTCGCCTGCTTTTGATCCTGCGACAGCCCAAAAAGCTGCCTCTAAGTGTGTCACTTCAGCCCTGGGATGGGTAGCACCAAATATATTTTGCCTATGACAAAAATCAATAATTTACATGGATAATGTTTTGTTATTGCTCTTCTTTTGTTTAGTTTCAATGTACTTTTTGCCTTTTTACTTCTCTTCTCTTCTCGTCTCTCTTCACCATGCATATTGCTGTCTATTTCCCACTATGAAAACGAAGAAGAAGCCAGGCAGGCTGGCATTCAAAAAACACTTGATATTTCCGACAATACTCCTCTTAAACACACCCACAGTCGTACACACACACGCACAAGAGGACTGGAGTATTACTTTTTATAACTGGGCTGGATCCTGGTTCCATATGGCGGCTAGTCCTAGAATCTGTAGGCGGCTTCCCACAGCTTTGCTTTATTTAATTTTTTTTTTCTTTTCTCCTTTTATTTGAATATTATTATTTTTTTCTTCTATTTTTTGAGGAAGAGGCACGTCCGTTGGGCTCGAAATCTGGCACGTAACTGACACGTACGTAACTGGCAACTGAAAAGTTTACCAGGCCTAAGGGATGCTGCAAAGTCGTTGCCGACGTTGTCAGCATCATCACTGTTAACCGGATTTTTTGTCTGTCTGCTGCTGCCGGCGGTGGTGGTAACCGCAAAGAGACTGTGTGACTGTGACTGTGACAGTAGCGGCAGCAGCGACCGGGACAGCGAGAGAGAGAGAAAGCGAGATTATGGAGCCTGCGCAGACAAAGCAAGAGAGAGAGAGAGAGAGCGACTTAAAGGGGATGCACCCCCAGACTAGGAAATTTTTTACCCTTGAGTGAGTACTTTCATACTCTCTCTGGTAATCTCTTAGTTACTCTCTCTTTCTTTCTCTCGGCCGGTTACTCTCTTCTCCCTTAACTTATGGATTTTCACGCCAGATAACGGCCGTCTGAGTGGCGCCAACCGACGGATTGGCAGCGCCTTGCGCAGCTTAAACCGTTCATGTTCTTAGCGGCTGCCTATGTGGGAGTGGTAGTTGGGCTATAGTGGCCTATAACGGTAACCACTTGCTACTGCGTAATCTAAACGCTTTGCCAAGAAGGAGTTTGAAATGCGACATGCGCGCAATAATCTAGGACAGGTTCAAAGACGTCTAGAGAACGCTTGTTCGAAAGCGTTTAAACTGACAGATACAGTTAGGGGAAAGATGAAATTAGTCAAGAAACCACACTTCAAATTGTCTGAGATTGGGATAAATATAAATTTTGGGGTAACTTAGAGTACGAAGGCAATAAAGTTCGTTTTGAAAAACATGTCCCCTTTAATGACATTTTCGTGGAGAGCTCCAGTGAAAACCAATACTCTGCTATTAATTGAATTAACTGAGGAGAGACCACGCTATCCGCATCCCCACCACCACCACACATCAGCTTTGTTCTGGCCGTGAAGGACCCCAAAAAAGCAGGCAGCTAACTAAATGATGATGTCTCCCACAAAATAAACAAGCACTCAGAGGATAATAGAGAGATAGAAAGAGAGAGAGAGAACAAAACTGTCAGTGTCACATCAGCGAAATGGATGCAGGGCAATGTGGACATTGCAGGATAGATTTCACTGAGCACAAACGCAAACAATATTCAATAAGGGAGATAACTAAATTCAAGCGGACACAGTGCAGCAGCAGCAGAACAGCGACAACCAACAGAGTTATGACTTTAGATGTACCTAATAGAATCAGTCAGAGCCACAAAAGGTCCACCACATGGATGCAAAGGCTGCCATGAGAGCATATCACATTACAAGCAACATTTTCCCAGTTTTCATGTATAGCCCTGTGACATTTATGATTTCCTTTTAGCCTGCCAAAGGCCAATAAATATTAATTTTAGCGCAAAAACATTTTTGGCAACTGAAAGCTGGAGAAGGTAACATCATAATCATAGATGGTAGTAAACGTAGCAAGAGTGAGAGTGAGTTTAGCCCGCGGCGACCACGAATTTTCATAGTGGCCGCCTGCATCTTGCTAGCTACTCCCACTCGATTCGACTCTACTCTACTCCCTCACAGTTGGTCACCAAAAATGCAAATGGAAGTGGGCAACTCTCACTAATTGGCAGCCACTTTTCACTCAGAAGTCACACTGAGTTGCTAATGGATGTAATTTACGGCCAGCTAAGTTTTCTATGACTCTAACTAATTAATTGCTCCTGGATGTTGTGTTTACGAGTCTGGATGCCACCGCAGCTAGAGCTCTCTATGCACTTTCATTTGCGATTGCTCAGGCCAATGGCAAATTTTGTTAAACTATAAGCATATTCCAAAGAAATTTACCATCATTGCAAGTGGGTACTTAGACTTTTAACGATTATTGGAATTGTTTGATAGATTTCAAAGAATTTGAAATAATCGACAGCTATTATCTACTGATAATCAAAACCCGCCCAACATGTAAACATTTTATCGCTTCATAAAGTTGTAATTCTCAACTTGTTTTGGCGTTGAAGCATCGCAATTTTGGTTGTTTAAGAAGAAACCCCCCTGATTTCAGTTTGTTTCCCAAAATTAACTATTCATTTGAATAATATAAGGTCTCAAAAATAAAATGGTTTACTTACTTTTCGTACACATTTTAAAGCTCATATCGTCGATTAGTTTATTATTTAACACACAAACAAAAAAATATATTGACAAAAAAAAAACAGTTTTGTTTCGGTATTTTCGGTTGTTTTCTTCTTTCTAAGGCACGAAGCTTATGCGGCTAACGCTTATGGCTTATAAAGGCACGCTAAGGCGTTGTGTTGTTGTGTGAGTGTGATTGTGGTGTGTTGTTGTGTTATGTATAAAAATTTCTTTGTAGATCGATGTTGTTTTTTTTTGTTTTTTTTTTTGTTTTTTTCTTTTTTATATTATTTTAGTTTTTAAGGTTTGACGTTGTCTCGAAGGCGTAACGGTTTTGAAGGGGGATTTTAAAAATCGTTGACTGCGACGGCAGTGCTAGATCGGAGTGCACCACCTAGTTTGGGTGTGTGTGTGGTTAGGTGATACGCAACTCCTTTTAAGGGGGGCGCAACTGCTCGACGAGCTGAGGCACGTTTGTGGTGTGTGTGTTCAAAACGGAGCGTCCTGTCCGTTTATTGTACAATGAATTGTACAGAACCGAAAGTTTGTGATCAATTAAAAAGGAAACACGAAAAAAAAAATATTACAAACTCTAACACAAATGACCGCTAACAATTGCAGCAAAAAACGTCTTTACAAATAGCTTAAAAAACGCGTATACATAACGTGAACAATGTTTATTTTTGGTGTTTTTTTTTTTTTTTTTTGTAACGTTTAAAATTTCTAAAAGCTTTTTTCTTCTTGTTATATATATATATATATATATATGAGTGTGTGTGTGTGTATATATATTGTATAGATGTGTTGTATATAGATAAAACGTGTAGGATTTTTATAAAAAAAAAGCAAAGAAAAAACGTGTATTGTGTTGTTTTCTTTCTTAGTTTTTGTTATTTAAGGCAAATTATTGGCAGAGTTTCGAGCGACGATTAGAGCCTAGGGCTGAAAATCGCATTGACTTAATAAGGGTCTATATGACAAGTACGACGACAAAAAAAAAAAAAAAAAAAAAAACGGTTTTGGAAAAAAAATTCAGCAAGGCACTCGACGACAATGCAGCGAAGTTCTAAAAAGAGTTTAAGGCACACTATTTGACGAACTAGGCCCGAAAGTCGTTACAAAAGGCACTTCACACAGAAACTTAACAAAAAACTTAACAACTCAGTTAACTGAATAACAGGCACAAAACGGTTTTAAAAACGCGACTTTTTGTTGTGTTTGGTTTCCTCTTTGTTTTTGACTTGTAAGTTCGCTCTACTAAATATATATTTCCTCTTCTGTTTATTATTTTTTAGCAAGTGTCAGCGCTGGCAAGTTTTGCCCGATCTGCGGCTAGGCCTAGAGTGATGTGTTTTCCCGACGACACATCGTGCGCTTCTGACCTAAACATGATTCATTCCACAAGTCGTAAGCATTATGAAAATCATCTGGCGTCGCTTTGGCGCCGTAGATGATGCTGCGCGCATGCTCCACGACCAGAAAAAAAGGATGCTGCTGCTGCGCTGCTGCCAGCATATCCTTATGCGGCGTGTGCGGTGTCAATTGGTATGTGTGTGTGTGCGTGTGTTTGTGTCTGTATGATGTCCTGAAGGCAGGAAAAGGATGCAAATATGCCAAACTATGTGGTAGTAGGTGTGTGTTTGTGTGTGGTTCTGTTCGCTTCGATGAGATCGTAAAAATTGCCTAAGAGAATGATAAAGGAGGTCGAGGTATATGGGACGGGTACAGAGGGTGGTGGTGGTGGTTGGTGGACAACGCAACGCAACTTAGCATTTTTGGTAGTGTTCTTTTTCTTTTTTTTTTTTTTTTTGTGGGCAACCCCGTCGTCGTACGCAATCCACCACCAACTGGGCTTACCCAATGGGTGGCTCTGGACCACCAATGGGTGGACTCCGCATTTGGCTTATGTACAACAACATGAACAACTTGATATTGTTGTTTACTTGCCTAAGTTATATAAATTGAGTTTGCTCGTTTTCGTTTTTGTTGTTGTTGTTGAAGAACAACAAAAACCTCATCAATGCATGGAACATGAATAATGGAAGGAACTCTAAAGAACAAGAACAAAAACAAAAAAACGGAGCACATCATCTTATAAGATTTAAGAACTGCGGGAGATCTATGGACAACATTTGGACATTTGAAAGTTTCTAATTAGCAAAAACACAACTTTCAGATTGTAGACTCCGAGATCTCTTGATTAATTGAATTCAGATGAGTAATGAGTCAAGCAAAATAGCAAGGGTAATAAGATTTCGTGGGGTTGGCCTAAAACTATGCAACACATTTTGTAACATTTTGATTACAAGAGAAGAGATATAGCAAATAGCAGTAGTCACAATAGCAGGACCTCCTCCCATATACCTTCACCTACTATCACATCCCTACATTCACACCCACACCAACAAAATGCCATTCTAACCAAGTTCTTTATCGCCGCTATGAAAACCAGTAAAAAAAAAAAGCAAAAGAAGGCAAAATGAAAGAAGCAAAAAAAAGGGAAAAACTTGACTGGCGCGACTTTGTGGCGCCAATGCCACCATTTTGTCTGGGGCTCCATATAAACGTGCGAGTGTCGGGTGGTGTATGCCTTTTGCGTAGGAGTCCTGCCTGGTCCTGTGCAAGGAATCTGCACAGTTTTCACTTGTCTTGGCCCACGCTTCACTCTTTCACACAGTCGGACCATGTTTTCTTCTGATTGCTTTTCTTTTCCCAGTTCAATAGAGGTTTCTATGTGTGTGTGTGGCAAGGATAACAAAATGTCATGATGCTGCGCCAATGTGGAGCCTTTTATGTAATTTCCACATTTTTTTTTTTTATGTATATGAATATATATTTGTGTTTGTCGTATTAATAGTCAGAGGCAAAGGCCATAAAATGAAATGGAAACCGCAGTTAGTTTTCCTTTCAACGACTAGGCCTACAAGCATGTTATATCCAAAACCAAATACACTAAAAATATCCCTCAACTCAAAAGTAAGTAGACACTAGAACATAAGTATATTCTAATGTTAACCATTGCAAAGAATAGAATTTACAATCGACTTTAGTTAATTGCAATTATGTGTAAGTAATTGAGCAATTTACTTAAAACTCGCACGAAAATGGTTAAATTTGATGCACTTAATGCCCAAAGTGGCCACAAAAGCGGGTCGTAATCTCATTTAATACCCTAGCACACAACATAACTTAGTCACACTTAAAATGATTAGAGTCGAGCGAAACATATTAAATTTGAACGACATCGAAGTTTTGATACCCTTTGCTTTTCTTAAAAGATCATAGATCAAATTTAGATCAAACAACTAATTGGCACCTAAACCAAGCTCAAGTCATTCTTTAACTAGTTTGTTTGATCTCCAATTAAGAGATCTTTAACCCTAAAATTAGCACTTACCTCAAATCGTTATAAGCCGTCTTAAAAATTCCAGGGCCTAGTTTATATATATCTGTTTCAGTTGGTTTTATGCCTCTTTTGGCTGATTTTGGGAGGGATATAACTTTCGAAAGTTTGATTTGTTATTTGCTGAATGTTTTCGTTGTTATGTTTTGGATTTCGTTGTTGTTGTTTCTGCTGTCGTTTATGATTTGTATATGAAATCTGTGAATAAAAGAAGAAAAAACAACGAGCAACGGTTGAAAGTTGGTTAACAATAAAAACAACAAAATAAACCATAATCCATACTATAACTAAGACATTTGCGAACGCAATATAAATCTTTTGAATGGCCATCAGAAGCACCAGCAGCTGGCAAGAAGGCGACGATGGATGATAGAGGATGGTAAATGGGAAGGGACGCGAGGTGAGGGGAGAAGAATGGGGGCATGGAGTGGGGGCTTGTGTAACGTACTGCAGAGATTAAGTGCGCCTGGCCACGGTGGCAACAACTTCAAAGCTCGCAATGCACTCGAAACTCAACGCACAAAGCATTTTTCCTGTTTTCATTTTCCATATTAGCAATGCGCGACCTCATCGAGGGTCGGCGGTCGATTGGCGGGTGCCGGGTGCAGGGAGACGTTAGTCAGTAGTCGGAGGAGGTAGGGAGAAGACACAGATGCTGACTTGAAGCTGATGCTGCCTGCACATATATGGCTATATGCTTGGCATTGCGGTTAATGCCACCAAAGCAGCCGTAACAACCGATATGTAAGTATATATAGAAGTTGTCTGAAGAATGCTGCACCAGACTTTTTCCATTAGCGCGCGCTCACACACACGCACGCAAACACACACACACACATACAGCAAACATTGCATTACTTCGAATGGAGTTTTGTTTATAAAAAATCAATCAACACCCAAAAGGCCCAAAACTGTAAAAGGAGTGTAGAGAGTGGAGTGGAGTGGCATAGTGTAGAGATCTATGCAAGAATGCGGCTGCTGTTGACCATTAAACATGCTACTCAACACAACAAACAAAAGAGAGCAACAAAAATTTGCAAGATACACTCAAAAGGAGTCGGTCGGAGGCTCCCCTAGGCGACACTTATTAAGCCTTGTCCCATGCCATGTTTCCGCCCACATATCTCAGTTACAGGTGCATGTGGCATCTAGGGCGGAGGCAGCCACCCTCACCCAATTCATTGACACGACAAAAGAGCGGCCTGCTTTTTTGGCTTATTGTTTATTGCGTGGGTGCCCCCAATTGGAGCCCGATCTTTACGTTGCCGTCTGCCACCTGAAAGCGAAAAGCCATTTGCAGTGGGCGTTGGACAAGTTTCTTGCTTAGTAGGTCGGCTGGTTGGCTGATTGTATGTTGTAGGCTGATTGTGTGAGAGGCGAGAGTCTCTTTCATGTTTTTCATTCGCGAAGCAAGATCAATCAAAAATTACAAAACGATAGCGTCACGTAGTTATATCGAACGCAATCTGAGACCTTGGCACGATTCTGATGTGGGAACAGATGTCTGGATTAGGTGTACAGCACGTTCTAGATATCTCTCTACATATATACATATACATATGTCTATACATACATATAAAGGTAAAGTTTGTCTAGTTAACGATTGATTGTTGCAATCAATTAAAACAAAAAAAGACGAACATTTAATAATGTGTGTGACATAATATGATCATGCCCAGAAATATATTTCAATAATCATTACATCATTCGAAAATTTTATGAAAATTTTACAACTACAGTTCGAAAAATAAACATGTGTACACAGTAGCTAAACAAATTGTTTTGATTTTGGTGTCACCTCACTAAAATTACTAAAATCGATTAACATATATTTATCTAGTCTGATTAATCTGACAGGATACTCGTGTTTCATAGGCTCAAACATGATATTCCTAAATATACATGGTGTATGAAAACTAATATAACAAACACACATGCTCAATGGGCAATAAATCACAAAATATAAAATTGAAAAAAAGGAAAAAAACGAAGCTGTTCAACGTCAAATGTGTTGAAAAATTCACAATGCGTAAAAGTTTTTCCTTTCGACTATAAAGGCGCGCACAGATTTTAATTAAACCAAAACAACAGGCAGCCTCAAAATACATACATACATATATATAGACCATACAAATATATATCTAAATTCGAATATGTACATATATCCACAATCTATATGCATTAGCTGCGCGTATATGAAAGCTAAAAATATACAGCATTAATGCGAGAACTTTTCAAGGTAAACAAAGCATAATTTTTGAAGTGTAACTCACTGGCTAGGCAATGATCCTATGGATTTTCCAAAAACCAAACCAAATCAAAATCAATGAAAGGAGAATGAAAAAAGAAAACAAAAGTGTGAAGAAATTAAGCCCAACCTCCGCTCAACTAATCTTCTATATATGTATGTATGTATATTATATGAATCTTTGCATATAGTATATATGTATATGAATGTATATATTATCCATCTCACCCTCTCTGTCTTGCTTTTCATGTGTGCCACACAATTTTCACGGCACACTGAAAAATAGAACACAGCCACAAGATCAGAAGCCATCGCCACCAGCATCATCATCATCAGCACCACCACCACCTACCTACCTATCTTCTATTGAAAGCTAAATGCCGGCAAAGTCAACGTCAAAAAGGTGCCATGAATCTAAACATTTGAATGAGGAGGACTTTTTCTTTGTTGTTGTTCTTATTTGTTTTTGATCATGGGGGCAATCTTGTACGCCAACCTTCCTCCCCTCCCCATTCAACCCACAACAAATATACAAAAACAACAATATAAATGTTCATTTAGTTGGCTAACTGCCCCAACCGCATCTGATGCGGGAGCTTTGCTCATTGCTGATGCTAATACCCCGATTCTCGGGGGGTGTATAAGGAACTGTGACGATGAGGGTTAGAATGATGGTGGGGTAGGGGCTAGGGGGTGGCATTCATTAATTTGATTTGCTTTGCTTTGCTTTTTGCAAAACCAAATGACTCATCGCTGAATTTTTAGACATTTCTGCTGTATTTAGCTTAGAGGTTCAAACAGATGGCCAGCAGTCAGCGGCAGCCCCCAAAAAGAGGCTGCCCAATTGGAGAGGGCGAAAATCGTATCTACACTACAAACAACTGATGATGATTATTATTAGTGATGTGCCTGAGTAACGATTCATGGCAATTCTTTTTTACAATTGATGTCAGCGGAAATTTGTCAAAAAAAGAAACACACATAAAAAACTGAATGGTCCATAAACAGAGAGAGTGACAGAGAGAGAGAAACACACACAAATGATGTTTGACAAATGTGTCACGATGGATCTTTGTTGGGTTTGTGCTGTTTTTTGTTGTTGTTAATTTGTCCAGGTTGAATAACAAGTGTAATTATGCATGTATGCATATGGAACAAGAGGAACTACATTAATTTGGCATATTTGTTGTAGTTTCCATTGAAAGCTATTACGAAATAACACTAGAGAGGAATAATAGAATAAAAAAGAAAAACCTCTGTTTAAATTACCTCATCGTTATATGCATATGGGACGCAAAAGTTTACAGGACTCTTTCTATGAACTAGTTGTGAAAATAACATTTTATTGGTTTTTTGGATTACAGGGTATTTGCTAAAGCCTGGTATTCTGACTCCAAGTTGAGTAGATACAAGCTAAGACAATTTTCCCATAAATCAAGCATGTTTATTTTACGATTTTGGCAAATTATATATATTTGTTTTCATAGGCTTTAACACCTTTTATAAACAACAGTCACGTTCTTGCGTTTCCTTGCATACAACGATGGGGCCGATCTGAGGGCGTTCAACTCGAACTAAATGATCGGTCATAAACATTTGCTTATGCCTTCTTCGGTAAGCCACATTGTGATAAAAACGTTTCTTAAATATGCAAAAAAAAAAGAAAAGAAATGCCAAAGTGGAGCAGCAGTGAAGAGATAAATAAGACAAACGCTTAAGTAAATATAAACAGTGACCGGAGAGAAGATACAGGATAGGAGTGCATTGCTGGCCAAGAGTGCCCACTCCCAGCAGCAGCAGCAACTCGGTTGGGGGTCAATAAGAGCCAACCCATTCGAACTTTGCAATTTGACTTGTGGGTGTGGAAATCTGGTGCAGATAACCCCACAGTTGTAATTTGAGTAAACAAGACGTTGTCGTCGCCAAAGCGACTTTGTCTCGCCTCAGATCTCTGTCTCTCTTTCTCTTTCTCTTGCTCGTCTGGCAAACAATGGGCCACAAATTTTTGTATCACTATCAGCATCAACAACAACAACAACAAGAACAACAATGAGCAGTCCAATGATGGCAAAATCCAGATAAAAGATGCATTAAAAGTAACAAAATACACAATAAATAAACAACAAACAATAAGAAAGAGAGAACGAGAGACAGAGAGGGAAAGAAAGAAAAGCAAACAAACAAATCAAATCGAATGAATCGACACAAAGTGACGTCAAGAGAAGGGCGCAAAATCACGGCTGGATGGGCTCTATATCTGAATGAATGAATTGTTGGGTGGGTGGTTGGTTGGTTGGTTAGTTGCCTAGTTTATTCATTCGCTTGGCCTATAATTTTCAATTAGCTCGACCTCAAGGTGGTTACCAACAAAAGAGAGGGTTTGAGTGAGTGTACATACATCATAATGTGGCCAAATTATATCAACCTTAGCCAACAGATGATAAGCATCGACAAAGCTAATTAAGACCCTTTGAAGGCACGCGTGTCCCACAAAGCCCTGCAGCTGTAATTAGCTTCTCTTAACAAATTAATGCTTATCAATCATCACTGAATCTTATCAGTAAGTAAGCAGTTCGATAAATATTCTCAATTTCGAAGAATCCCCAGGTCTAAGATTAAAGAGATTCCAATTTAACTTTTTTCTAACTAACAATAATAAGCTTACAAGAAATTGTTAAACATGTGCAAACTAATCAAAATTGTACAGATTGTTCGGTATTAGCATATAAACTATGTACATATGTATGTATATGCATGCAGGAACCCTTCGACTTCCTTCCGTTTTATTCTGTTTGTGTTTTTTTCTTGGTTTTTCTTCACTCTACATAAAAGACATTGCCAGGCAATTTTATGATTGGATGCCAAGCTCCCATTCCCAGCAGCAGCAGCAGCCCACTTAAGACCTCCTTCTGCCTTCCGTTGTCAATCGTAGACAGCAAAAAATTAGGCTCCCGCCAGTCGGGCTCCAATGGATTTTCGCACAAGTGAGTGCCAAAAGAGACAAATACATACATATTCATATACGAAATACATATATAGAGACACACACACGTATGTATATGTAAGGCATCCCTCCCAATTGCAGCTATCAAGATTGAAAAGGGGAGAGTACTTGAATGCCATTGCATCTACACATATATGTATATATATATATAAATAAATACGTTTATATATATATAGTTATAAAGACACAAAGCTGTTCCATTGATTAAGGGTGCCCCTCCCCAAAATAAAAAATATATATACAACAAATTGTCTGACAAGGCCAGGAAATACATAATATAGCAATAAACTGCCAGTGGACACGCGAATCTTAGATTGGATAATCAACTTAGCAAAGGGGGTTTTTTTTCCTCCTTTCCCTTTTTTTTCGTTTGCTAATATATTTTTAACATCAAGGCTTATGGTAATGGACGGACGGTGGTTATGAGAAAGGTGGGGAAGGTTAGAAAAGAATTCATTTGAAATGTCTTTAGTTTGCTCATGAGAAACTAGGAAATCGGTTGACAAACTAAACAACTGACAGGGTGATGAAGTGGCTATCTGCGTGTGTTATGGCCACCTTAGCCTAACTCGCTACCTCCCTCCCACTTTTTTCCCCAGACACATACATACATATGTACGTATGTATATCTATCTATCGATGTATGTATACATATCTATCTCTATCTCCTCGCCAAAATCGTCTAACCGAATGACGACTGACGTAATCAAGCAGGGATTTACGACACTCAGAGTAGTCGAAACCGAAACAGAAAACAAAATACCCAGCCCACATTTCTGACAAGATAAAAAGGCGGGAAAAAACAGCTAAATAAATAAAATACAATCATAAATAAATTAAATGCACTGTCCTTATTCCATCAGTAGTCACTCAATGTAATATAAAAATTGGAAATTAATTTTTGCATAAATCTTGGCCTTCCAATATGGTGACAATGACAACGTCAGCACCAACAACAACAACAACATTAACTACTTCCATTCTATATTTAGAATCGGATGCTCATTTACGTACACATATGTATGTATGTGAATAATATTCTTTATCAGCGGTATGCAAATAGTAGTAAACAAGGGTTCCTTAAGCAGCTGCTCCCCTGTGTTCACTTAGGCTCAGAGCAGAGCAGAGCACAGAGGAGGAGATGAGTCAACCACAAAATGATGAGTAAAAGAAGAAAAAAAAAAAACAAATAAAGGGAATGCGAATCGAAAAGGAAATGCCTGAAATTCCAATTCGGTTGTTCGCCCACTTTCCTGCGCTTTAAACAGTGAATGCGGAGAGGGGGGCGGGCCCTCTTTAAAATTACTAAAACAATCGCAATCGCTTTGCTTGTGTTTCATTCTCATTGACTTGCTGCCACCTCCTCCACTTGAAAGTTCCGTGTAATTAAGAAACACATTTCCAAAAACAATAAACTATGCCCATTATATGGTCGAAAGTATATCAAACAACAACAAATACCAAACAAAAACTATGCAAAACATTTTCGAATTTTTAGATACCAAGTCGAAATTGTGACACAATTACACAAATATCATGAATAGATCAAACAAGAAAAATAGTAGGAAAATGATTTCTGTTTCCCGTGAATAACTATAAATCATAATGATCTGTTAAACTCTGTCTAATTATGATGAACTAACTAATTTTGAATAGGAATTTACCTATAATACTTGGAATATACTTGAGGGAACTGAAACTGAGACGAATTCTTTGAAATAATTCTAAAATAGAAGGTGTGCATATCATAATGTTTATCAGTTGTTATAGGAAAACAACTGTTACTCAAATTTCATTAGGAATTTAGATTGGTTTAGTATATTGAAAATGATTCCAAAAGAAGCACATTCCTGAACAATTATTGTTAAATGTGATACCCGTTTAAACTCTAGAAAATGGGCTACAGGTAAGTAAGTAACTCGAATTATTTAGTATGTAGATACATATGTCGTAGTGTTTATGTCCATGTGAACTACTATGTATGGTATAGGCATGAGTTTTATTTTTCATCTATGTACATATATATACCTACATATATTTTGTGTTGTTGTTGTTGTTTTTGGTTTACTTAGCATTTTACGTTGCTTGTTTTTCAGTTTGTACGGTGCAAAAGAAAAACATGTGTGCGGCAGCAGTTTGAAAGCGGCATAAAACCTACATACATACAGATATATGTATATATTATGTATGTATGTATGTACATAACATGCATGCATCTGTATCTTTATCTACATATATATAAATGTATCTACAATATTCAAGTATGTATGTATGTATGTATCTATAAAGCAATGAAAATGCTGAGGCGTTAAAAAAATAGAGCGCACAGTTGTTATTTTTATATTTTTAATTGTTATTACTCTGTTTGCCCCTTTATTGTTGTTGTTGTTGTTGGTGCCGCTGCTGTTGCTACTGTTGGTTGTGTGTGCATTTGGAGCATTGAATTCTGATATTGTACCCCCAAAGCAGAGTAAAAAACAGAACAAAACAATTTCTTGCTTAATTTGTTTTAATTGAGCTTGAAACATGAGGCAAGCATTTGATCAAGTCCCTGCACTTGCCTTGGGTTTATACATTTTAGCAGTAACATACAAAATACGAAATCTGTATAAATAAATAAATTGAATTTCAATAGCCACATCAATTTCTACCACCTGTCTTACGTAACGAGTTAGTTAAAGAAAGAAATCCAAACTTTTTGAATATTTACGAAAACTCAAAACCCAAAAGAGATTTGTAAATTTCCCCCACTGATATTTCAAGACATATGGACACATGTAGCTTATATGAAGATCGGTGGAACCCAAATCAAGTGCCAAAGATAACCAACAGACACCCAAAACAGTTTTTCAATTATGCAACTGACATTTCTCATTAAAAGACCATACAAAACTTAATTAAAGAAAATATATACAAATATATGAATATACAAATTGCCATGCAAAAATCTCAGTTACTTTTGATCTCTCTTTCGAAAGTTGCTCTGGCCAACAGAGCCCCGAAAGCGGCCCCAAACAACATTGTTGATTCGCGTTTCTGTCCATCAAGTGCAAAACCCAATTAACAAATACAGCTCAATTAATCAAATATGCAAAAAAAAAAAAAAAAATAATAATAAAAAATAAAAGAATTTGCAGTATATAAAAAATAAAACTGTTAATGTTTATAAAAGAAACATATGTATATGTACATATGTATGTGTAAGAGTTTCCTCCCACTCCCCTTAATAAAATGCAAAATGCAGTTGCAAGCAAAACGCGTTATAAGCCAATTTGAAACATGTCCAAAATGGGTGCCCCGGTACTGCCCACAAATGATTCAAGTGACCGAGTTACAAATCAGTTTTGAATGAATTTTGAATGAATCGTTGTTGTGGTTGCTGCTGCTGGTTGTTGTTGTTATTGTTGCTGTTGTTTGTTGTATTGAAAATGAATGTGCACGCAGCACTCACTTGGAGCGGATGCAAAACGTCCACACGTCCGTCCACATGTCCACAATCCATATAATATACAAGAAAATACAAAAAAAAAAAAAAACAAAAACAAAAAAAAAATACTCGTATTTTTGTGCCCACACACGCATATACAGAGAATCGGAGAATGGAGCAGCATGGAGTGAAAATGAGCTTGGATTTCTTTATGTGGTCTCGTGGTCGTAGTCGTGGTCGAGGCATACCAAAAATGAAACACGCTAATAAGGTCAAAAGCTTGCTGAAGTGACATGAGCCACAGAGCGGGGTTAGCGGGTATAGCGGGGGAGTGTGCTAGTGGAGGGAGGGTGTATAGAAAGAATAACAATAACAACAAGAGATTTAAACGAGCATTGACATTTTCAGATAATGGTTAAAAAAAGGAAGAAGAAAAAACCGAAACGCCCACAAAATGGAGCGCCAGTGAAATTTGCCCCAAACAACAATCGAAACAAATGATCGACGATGGAAGTGAGAAATTGAAATACAAATAAAATATATTAACATACACCCCAAGAAAAAAAAAAAACAAAAATGGAGAAAAAACAGCAGCAGATTGAGAATTCCCTAGACAACCTTGAGATACTCTCTCTCTCCCCTCTCTTTGAAGAAATTTGTATGGAATACACTTCCTTATTAAATTTTATCTATCATGCAAATTCTTTAAATGATTTCCCAATTAGGGAAAGATATTTTGTGAGCAAGTAGGGGAAAGAGGGAGTATATATGATAGCTCCGATTGCTGTATCTGAAAGGCATTCCATTTGCTTTCAAGCTATTCCAAATATGCAATTGATGTAGACATTTTGGATGAAACCTGTTGACTACCGATGACGATGGAGATATCAATTGACTCTATCGTAGCATTAGAGATAAATCCCAACAACTCTCGTTGACAAGAATACGCGATACGTACATAAATGTAGATAGGCAACAAATCCAAGTGTTAAGTAGAAAATACAAGATTTTAAACAGCCAAGGCAGCTGCTCTGACTAGGCAAACAAGAAATATAGAATGAAATATACTACATACATAGGTATAAAAAAATAAATGTTTGTATGTTGGTGGGTATGATGTGATGTATGTATGTATGTATGTATGCATGTACATAGCCAGCGTAAAGTCAGGGGCAGACAACAACACAGTTGTTCGTCGTCTCTCAGCAGACGTCGTCGACTGCGGCAGAGCGATGAGGTAATATTTGCTGTTTGTTTTTTTTTTCTTCTTAAAAACGAACGAACACACATTCCAAAAAGGTTTTTTTTTATATGTATATATCATTTTGTTTTTTCGATCTGAAACGATGCGCAGACGCCGAGCACTCTTGAGACTGAAACTCATTGAATGTTTGCCTAATTACAGAATTGGTTTTACTTATTTATGGCATATATTTCGGTTGTTTGCTCTTCTTATGGGTAAAAATAACGCCATATGTCACGCACTAATACACGGAATCATGCTCCTATATGTATATAGTACATGTTGCTTGTTTGTATTGGTAGTATGAACAATCAGTCCCAGAGAATTGGCGATAACTGCTGACTGCTGCACTTGGCTAATACCTTTTTTTTTTTTTGAATATTTTTTTGTTTTGCTTTTCACTCAATATTTGAACACATACATATGTATAGAACGTAAAAAAAAAAACAAAATATGATAAATTCAATTAGATACGCAAAGTGTATATATATATATTCTTTATGTATATACGTGTGTGGGATATATACTCTATATATATGTGTATATATATATACGCTGTATTGCGATATCGGCCACGGCACACACACACACTAATCAAACGAAACGAATTGACACCGACGACGGGTAAAACTCAACTGAGGAGCTTGCGCCGAACGCTAGCGGCTCAGAGCGGGAGCCTCGCCACTGAGAGAATTCGACAAAGAGCGCGCGAGAGAATGAGAATTGGGGAGAGAGCGCCACCTGCTCTCTCTCGCTCTCATTGCTTGGCGATCGCGGCATCCAAAATGTAAACAAAACAAATTGTGGATGTGAAAATGGACCCCTTTTTCCCTCTTTTATTTTTTCTTGGCAGTGGGTGCCGCCAGCCACCTTCTCCTTCCACCTTCCCTTTGTTCTCCTTGCGATGACGACGATGACTAATTTCTTTCTACTTGATTATTACACTATGCAACAAGTCATCATCAATGGGGGGCCCTGTATACAATTGATCCTTTTGCTGGAATAATGATGAATCAGTGATTTATTTCAAATACACTTCCCAAAGTTCTAAAGACTATGCCACAGAAGGAGAGTGTGAGTAGTTTCGAGTTTGATTCGTTTTCAAAACTAATTCTCTTGAATTTTGATGACCATTTTTTTGCGATAAGATAAATAATTATGACTCGAACAACTTGTTAAGATGTGTATTATGTTAAGTCGATTGTTTTGGAGCTTTTGCTAATTATGTAAATTAGTAATATTGTTGAAAAACTTGTTGAACGGTGTTAAATGGTCTTTGTCTCACTTTTTCTTGCTCTTGTGTTCTCTGTTACACTCCCTCTCTCTCTCTCTCTTACTCTTTTTGTCTTACTCAATTGTTTATGGTGATGATGATGTTGGCCAAGAAGAGGAAACGACAAAGTGGAAGTGGAAGTCTTGTATTAGTCACTTTGAAATTACTTGGAATCAAAGATTAGTGTGTAAAAATTCAATTGATTGACAGAAATGTTTTCTATTTTAAGTATCTCTGTCTCGGATTTTTGTGTGTGTAAACAAATAAATGAAGCAAAACGAGTTTGAACGACGCCCCTTTGTTTTCAATTATGCTCAATTATTGACACAATCATTAGGCAATTGAGGCACATTGGGAGTGGGTACTGGGACTGGGACTGAGACTGCCGGGCCGGCAGACTACGACTTCAACTGCGACTGCGAGTTGGAATTAAAAAGTGAAATCTCTTAAGCAGCGGGAAGCCTGCACGAGTTGGATATCTTGAGGGTTGAGGATTTGGGTATTGGTTTTCTGGTTTAAGTTTGGCAAAGCAAATTCAAGTTAATTATGAAATTAAAGGCAATTCGCAAGCTGACAGCGGACTTCTTATACGTGTATATACGCGGGGTTTTCTTATCGTCTTAACTGCGTACTTAATGGAACTGGAATCATATTGGTATGTATCACTCCTCCACTCCTTTGCCTCTCTGGCCATGCAGTTTAATCACTCTGGCACTAACGCGATAAAGAAGTCAACGCCAAAGTTGATAATGTGGACACAAACAAACATACACACATATACATGCATAAATACATACACTTCAAGGCGCAGCCGGAGTCTCCTCCAAATGCCTCCAACTGTTGTGGTGGCCAGGGCGTTAATTGAATTATATTTCGTTTCGTTTCTTTTCATTCTTGCTTGCTTGCTGCTTGCTTTCAACCACCGAAGAACTGGGGCGTGTTGCAAGGCAGGTTCATGTTAGCGAAATAAAGTTGCATTTAATTAGCATAAAATGTACGCAAAGCACAAGCGAAACACACACACACTAACTCATTTACGCACGCACACATGCTTAGATGCGGGCGTAGGCGTCGTCCCCCTGGCTCTGTCCTTGCTATATTGGTTTTCCCCAGCTGTCATATGAAAAAAATTAAAGCGACCCGCTCCTGGAATGACGCGGAATTTGCGTGACCATGACAACAACAATAAAAAGGGCTACCGTCGCCGCCTTTGGAGCCCCAGCACTGGGGTGGTGAGGAGATGATGGTCGGGCAAAGGGGTTGCGGGTGGCCAGGCCAACAACAAAACTCAGAAGTGAGCCACAGCTGAATTTACTTTTGCCTTTTTTGTCACTCACAGCACAATTATATGTAGTTTTTTAACTTTGGCATAAGCCGGGCAACACTTAATTGTTGATAACTTACATAATTATATCAAACAGGATTAAAATTTGTAAACAATTTAAAAAAAAAAAATAATAATAAAAAAACTTTATAATTTCTTGTCAGTGTGACCGTTACCGAAGCGTCCGCGGTGTTGGGAAACATCCATGTTTTGGTTCAGTGTTGAAAAGTGGCGCCAATTTTACCAAATGCATTTGGTCAGCCTGCAAAAAGGGTCACACTTGATGTGGAAGCGCCAACTTTATTATTTGAATAACTTTTTGATTTTCATTTGGGAATTCCGACATCTTAAAGATGCTGACAATTTGTTTTGCCAAATCTCATACTCAAACAAAACATAGAGTGTGATTAATGGATGGCCATGGATTATAAGCGCGCCTTCCAACCCAAACCCATTCCATATTAAAACGATTTGATAAATTTGTCTGCCTTTCCTGCTTTTGTACGATCATCATTTCCGGCATGATTTTGATTCTGTCTTTGAGAGCCAGCCAAGTGTACCGGGCATAAGTTACAACAACCCCAAACAAAGATGGCAATCTTGTGCCAAAAACAAAAACTAGCGGGGGGAAAAAATACATGGTAATAGAAAATCATAAAATAAAAAGAAAATTCATGACGAAAACTGAAACTCAGCGGACCGCATATAGCGCCCAAAATTGTAGTCTCAGGGATTTGACTAAGCGCTTAGCGCTGTTGTTGTTTTTGGGGTTGCTCAGCGAAATAAAAATAAATTTAATGTTCCTGTTTTTGCCAGGGTTTTTCTTCTTTTTTTCATTGCCTTCGCTTTCCTTTTTCATTCAATTCATATGGATGTATGTATATATGTACATATATATGCGTAATTTATGCTGGCAAATATCTCGAGCATAAACAGGAAACAAGCGTCGTCCACGCTCCCAGGCCAGACCAGGCCATGACAGGCCAGCCCAACAGCTCAAGTGAAAGTCAAGTTTGAAGACGCGCAAATTCAATTAATTTCAATCGAACGCCTGTCGTTTTGCCCATCCGGCATTGATGCCCATCGAAGATGTTACAAATAGATATATAGATACATTGATATACATACATGTACTATGTGGAAGTTGCACACCCCCCAAAAGCATCTATAAATCTCAGCAAGCGGGACATGCATGCGTTCTGTTATGACTGGCTGCAGGCCAAACCCATCGATATGTGTCCTGACTCCTGCTGCGTCATTGCTTTAGTTCCGGTTGAATTTCTGGCATAGCGGCTCGAAAAGATTTATGTCACTTTGTTGGGCCAACACAACAAAACCAATGCCCAAATCCCTAAATCCAAAATCCTTTCACGCACAAGAGTGACCCACTTGGGACTTGAGACTGGCTGAAAAGGCTGACCAGCAGCAGTAAACACTAATTGAGCGATCTTCCGGTTAAGCTAATGGGTTAAAAGAACCCATTTTATCAACCAAAAATGTTCAAGGGGTGTTCTTGTGCTTGCCAAAGATTTATTACCATCTAATTGGTTGGGAAATGCAATTTCTGGTTTATTTAATTATCCCATGGTCAGATAGTTTCAAAATGAACCGAATAGAACCGAAGAAGACTCATAAAATACATGAAAAGTTATAATTATAATAAATATCAAATTTTATAGCATATGAGAAAAATAATGCTCGAATTGTTAGAAAAAGGAAACACTAATGACAAAGGCGAAATTTGATTACAAAAAGGAGTCCGGTTGAAGGAAATATTTTCAACTGCTTCAATTTTTATATTAGTAAGTAAATGAAACTGCAAACTAAAAGGATTTCTTTTCACAAAAGATGTATGTACTCTAAATAACAATTTAAAACAAGTTCACTTGAATGGTACTCTATAATTATATTCTTTAGTGTGAAACTTAATAAAAAATCAGTATTTTTACTGAAAACATAAGTAAGTATTATACTTAAAAGATCCCAATATTTTTAAAGTAAAAAAATTGGCAGAAAAATGATCTTGTTTTAGTTGAGTTGTAGGTTTTTTTGTCATGAATTATTTTTTTTTTTCAGTTTCCTTCAAAATTATGAATATTGTCGCTCCAAGGACACTTATTTTTGGCTTCCAACTGCTCAAACCTTAGCCAATCCTAGTTTTGGTTTATGTATTCCATAATTATTTTTAAGAATTTAGTTTTTAGACTAGAACACCCTCTTCAGGACTTGTATGAACTCGAAGAAGTACTGTAAAAGGCCCATAAAGAACAAAATTCTTTGAAAAATTTCACAGTTCAAGCTCCTTCAGATGGAAATATTAACTTAATTTATGACCTTAATCAAATCAAAATTATATTTAGTACATACATATATAAGTAGGCTCACTAGTGGAGAGATTAACTCTGGTCCTTTAGCTAACCAAATACAAATAGTCTTTATAAATGTGTTAGCTATTGACCTAATGCTCAAAAAGTTTGAACAGGTAAGTTTAAGAGCTAAACATTAGCATACTTTAAGGGACGATACGAATGAATTCGGAAAGAAACTTGATTAGAGTTCATCTTTATAATGAATGCCAATTCAAGCGTTTTTTACAGAGCTCTGCTTCAGTTTTTTACTATCCCTAAAATACTGAACAAATTCATGGCACTCAAAAAGGCATTTGCATCTACTCGTATCGTTTTGTATGAGAAGAACAGGGGAAAAAAAGGGAAATTATATTGAAAACAATAAAAATTTATGAAAACCCATTAAAGTGAAGCTGGAAAAACAAGCAAATGACAACAAATTACTGGCAGACGTTAACCTCTTCGAGTCATCCAACTCAAACTGTCTCTTACCCCTTAAAATATGATGATATCAGGCGAAAGGGAAGGTTTTTTTCTGGCCACAAATTATTTTTATAGCTGAACGCAATCCCAGGCACGAGTGCTAGTTCTAGTGCGCCGAGTTATGCACATTATTATTATTATTATTATGTGCCCACAATCCTAAAGCCTAAGCCCATCCAAGTGCCTGGATAGACGTCTGGGTCGTAAAAAGACGAAAGTGAAGTGAACTGAACAAAAAACCAAAAAACTGGACTTATGCAGTGTCACTTGCCTGTCGTCTGGCGGACTTATGGTCATGGAAGAGAACAAAATTTTAATTGATGACAATTTCATTAAAAATTTCCACTTGTTCATTTTTGGAGTAGGAGTAGAATGAGAGCAGAGCAGCAATCCTGAAAATCTACATCCTGGCATCCTGGGGCAATAAAAAAGGCAAACAAGCGGCAGCGCGTGGGCGATGGATGATGAAGATGAGGTTGATGCGGCATGGCCGAGTCAGGATCAGAATCTGAATCCGAATCAGAATCAGAGTTAGAGGCGGGCAATAAGAGTGAACGAAGCGTGAAGGATGCAAAAAGTTAATCGCTCAGGCGGACGGGCTGACTCTTTTGTATCTGGACAGATGTGTTAATGTTCTGCAACTTTGTGCAGGGGTATTTTTTATGGCCCTAACCCAGGGTATGCGGGCTGGCTAAAGGTCCGCCATAGGACATACATACATGAGATCTGTTTGCATTTGTTTAAGGCTTCTCTCTCTCTCTCTCTCTGTTCCTCTGTCTCGCCTGGCAATAAGTAAATTGCGTAAATTTATAGCTGCGTAAATTGTTTAATGACTGAACCATCTATTTATCCAGGATATGGCATGCGCTGACATGGCCTAATGGGTGTTGAGGTTGTGCGTATTCCGGGAAAGGGAATATTGCAACAGGCGGCGTCAAGTGCAAAAAGGTGACGGGAAAACTAAAGCAGGGTTAAATGTTTATTGGATCCTTTTTGGGAAAGTTATTTAGCTACAAAGGATGAGTTATGGTAAGCAAGCTGATTCAAAAAACTTAAACTAATATATATTAGTTAAGTCGTTGTAAATCCTCAATATGGCATAGACGACAACTATAACGTTATTCCTTTAAACTTTTAGCTTCTTTCACCATGTTTAGATAAAACTGGACACATATAGATATTCCATTTATAGTTTGAATTGGTGACTGATCCAAGAAGCAAGTGCATTTCGAAAAAAGGCTAAAGCAACTTGAGAATTACAGCTTAAAAAGCTAGATAAGGATTACAATTGCAAAAATAATCAAATTACATCAAATAAATTAATAGATGTCCAATTAGCCTGATCAGATTACCTTCAGTCAACACTTGATTTTAAAAATATTAAAAAGCTGAGTGATTAATTAAGAAAAACGTTTTTAAAAGTTCTTACAAATCCAGCAATGAACTCAAGAGACTACATCTTATACAAACTGTAATCAAAAGTCCATTAGTCTTAACCCTATTTAGTTGAACAGCAATGTGGCTATAGAAAGATGAATTCCTTTTTCCATTTTCACTTTTGGAACATTCAAACTCAACAGTTTAATGAACTAATTTTTAAATTAAAGATTAAAACAACTGAGGAACAATCAAGAAAGCATTAAAGATGTAGATACATCTCGAAAACGCCCAAGAGATACAAAACATTACTGCTTAATTTTGTATGTAGTTCAGAAACATTCATCTCAAAGGAGGAGGAAGGAAGAAAAACTCATTTTCATGGAGGGGGGTGGGGGTTTGACTTGTTGTTGTAGTTTCCAATTCGCTGACTTGTCGCACCCAGTCAGGAATGGCCTCAACGATAAACGTCGCTGATAGCGCAACATTTATCAGCGGGCAGGAAAAACAGGAACAAGGACAGGGAAAGACAGGGTCAGGGATTGGGACTGGGACTGAGACTGGGGAAAAACAACAACAACGACGACGACAAGACAAACTCAAGCTCAATTGAGTTTCAAATTGATGTCACCATTATCGGGAGCTGTCATCTAAATTGTTGGAGGAGGCGGGGCAAAGGCTAAGGGGAGAGAACATCATTTTGTATCGCAGACGTATGCGTATTTATTTTTAATTTTTTTCATCATTTATCAGCAGGAGAGTTTGCCCCACCCGAAAAAGCAAAAACAGAAAAAAAGAAACACAACCGATTCCTCCTCCCCCGACCCATACACCCATCTCGTCCACATCATTCTGACCCATCTGAATCTGAATGCGAGTCCCGGGAACATTTTCACATGCCCGCAATTGCATATTTATGTAGATGCAATGTGCAATTTTAGTTTGCGCTTCGATTTAAGTGCTCATAAATAAAAATCCCGCAAAAGCCACCCCTAGGGATGTATGTATATGTATCTCTGGGATCAGGGGCAACAGGATCCCACCCCAGAAATGCGCCTGTCAAAAAGGCAACGGAAAGTTTGTAAACAAAACTAATGCCGACATGGGTGTTGATAAAGTTCTCCAACTCGCCATGGCCCATGACAGTTTTCCGTTTATACCCCACCCCATCTCATCTCATCCCATTCCATTCCATTCTATGCCATCCCTCTCTTATTGAATTGCACTACACGCTTGATTGCCCGCTAAACGGATGTGAGAGCTGGAGCTGGAGCAGGGGTACTGGCACTGGCACTAGCACTAGCACTGGCAGTGGCAGTGGCAGTGGCAGTCGCAGGAGCTGAATGGCAATTCGACTCGTGTATGACATGTGGATTCGTCATACCAAAAAGCGAAAAATATTATCCAGTATCGACTTTTGTTCTGGTTTTTCGCCAAAAATCACAAAAAAGGGTGCGGTTCGATGCGTTGCCATTTCCCAGCCATTGCCAAGTGCCTTGAATTCACTAGCATTGTGACTTGTGTCTAATGGACTATCCTTTTGTATCATTTCACAGCCCGCAACCTAATGGCATGAGAAACTAAAGCAGTTGCACAAACATTTACCATCTGACAATTTTCCATTTTCTTGGCCAAACGAAAAGTCCGACAAATCAATGCATTGCATTTTAAAATTAAGGACATATGTGATAAATCGAATAGATCCTGTTTTTAATCGCAAGAATTATGAATCTGAATCATATGAACTTTCGAGTAGATCAGTAGATTAGGGCCTACTTCAGAAAAGCGTTTTGAGAAAAGTGATTTCTCAGGAGGAACCAAGGAAGAACTTGCATGACTTTCCACAATATTCTTGGACATTTTTCTATAAATGTTTAATTTATAATACAATTTCGTTTTATTTCACATTTGATTTTCTCTGTTTCTTAAAGGAAACAAAAGTGGATCCTTTGAACATAGTACTACATCCTTTGAATATGGTACTAAGTGAACTATCTGTGCCTTCTTTTAGTCGGGCTAGATTGTAGAGCTTATCTGCAAGATCAAAAGAACTTAAATGCCACCTTAAAATGGTTAAAGCGAGAAGATCAAACCTAACAAGCCCATATGGATTTTGGACCAAACTGCACATCCTGTAAACTGAAAATCTTTCATATCCTCATGGTTGCCAAAGTTAGGAACGTTAGCTAACAGTTAGCTACAGAGACCATGGAAAGGCACAGAAATTTACTGGGTTTGCCTTTTAGTTAGAACTTTGGCAAACTGATAACCTGTCCCCAAAAACCTCTTAAAGCTTGGCATGTTAATTCTATTTAAACTTTGCTAACAATTAGAAAGCGCATATGGCCCTTGAGGATAGATTGCCAACCAACACAACAAGCAAGAAGATTGTAATCTATTCTCTGATCCATTCTCCTTAGGAATTGCCATGACAAACAGAAACTGTTATGAGGAGTAAGCCCGCTTATGATTATAATTATCATTATCAGTTAAAATACTTTTTATACCATGCACTTATAGGGTGCAATGGTATATTAAAGCCGCCAAAATGTAAGTAACAGGCAGACGGAAGCTTTTGCGACCATATAAAGTATATATATTCTTGATCAGTATCAACAGCCGAGTCGATCTAGCCATGTCCGTCCGTATGAACGCCTAGATCTCGGAGACTATAAGGGATAGAGCCGTGTAGTATGTAAAGTGATCGAGTTTGTTTCACTCCCCCTTCCGCCACCATAAATTAAATAAAACTGATTTTCTCGAAAACTGACAAAGTTAATGTCACCAAATTTGATACTAAGTTTTGTTAAATAGTATAATTTAGAATAACCGATTGACTCCCGCGATTTTTTGACTAACGTAATCAAATTCGGCAAAATAGTTGGTCTTGTTAATATCTACCAACCAAATTTTATTGAAATCGGACTAGAAACGCGCGAAATATGAATTTTCCGATTTTTCAGTCTTTTTTTTGTTTGTTGTGTTTGAGTCCTGGAGAATGCAATGGCTTCCATGCAGCTAGTTCATAGCCAGATACCTTTTGAGAAATGATTTTGGCAGAGAAAATCACTAAAAGAGCTCATGCTGTAGGCTCCTCGTGCCCGGGCATAGACCGTGGCAGGTGAAATAAGTTACTCATACAAGTCGGATGACTTGGTGGATACCAAGCAGAGTTTGGCCTGCTCTTGACTGAGTGGTGCTCCGACAGCTGTTCCAGCTGGCGACTCATGCTTGAACCTTGTAGCAGTCGGCAGCTTTAGAGCCTGCTTCAATTCCTTGACCAACTGCCATTAAGAGTATCACAGAGATTGACGAGTCCAGACGAGGCATTCACCACAGTCAATGGTAGCTGAGCCATCTGTGTATACATCTTATGATTCGCCTTGGAAATTTTCGTTTATCTCACCGCATTTTTAGATAAATGGTGAAACCCAGATGAAACCCATCCAATTTGAGTGATAATCATATTAATTTCAAATAAATTATAAAATACTTTTTTTACTTATGTCACCACTTACTAAATACTGAGTGTGCTAAGTTCAGAATTTAGATGTTGGACCTTCTTCTTCCTGATCATATTTCGCTGTCACAAAGACAGTGACGGATTAGCCATACACTACGGGGTCCTCGCTTCAAAAATTTCCAAAAATTTAGTTTTAATAATACTGAGTATCCTTTAAAAATCCCAACCAATGGTCGAAAGTAATTTCTCATTTTAATGCATTTAATTTTGAATTGGAATTATCAAGTTATGTTTTCAAGCGAGACAAAAACTTCCACTGAACACCAAAATTTTCCAATAAATTTTGATTTCACGAAGCTCTTATTTTAAATTTAAATAAATAAATGTCTTTGCTCTTTATTTTCAAATTAGAAAAATGTCTTTTAATCTAAACTAAACTACTAAATTTTGATTTGATTGACATTTAATAATTTTAAATCGGTTAGAAACTTGCGAAAATATAGTTTGAGGAAAATAGATGGAATCACCAAAGGATATTTTATTTGAACCTGAAATTCTGAAAATTTGTACACGCTTTTAAAATTCAAATATCAGTTTACCTATTAAAAGTAAAAAACTAAATGTAGACATCATTATTAATTAAAGTATGCCAAATTCTGATTTAATTGAGATGCAAATTTTTGAAATCGGTTAGAAATTGGCGATAAAAGAAGATTAAAAAATAAAAAGCTATTATCTATGGATAACTGTAAATATGAATGGAAATTCATTTCTTAACTTTCACAAAAGAGATTTAACATTTTTATACCCTTGCTAAAAGGGATAAATAATTTTTGGTCAGAAGTGTGCAACGCATAGAAAGAAGCATCTCCGACCATAGAAAGTATATATATTCTTGATCAGCACGACGAGACAAGTTTATATAGCCATGTCCGTCCGTCCGTCGGTCTGCCCGTCCCTCTGCATCAACGCAAACTCTTCCTAGACCGTAAGAGATTGAAATTTTGCATGTAGGCTTGTATATACTGGATATCCGGGTTGTATATCTCGGAACCAGCCGGATCGGCCCACTATATCATATAGCTCCGATACAAACGGCACGAACAGTGACTTTTTTGAATAACTTTGTTATTTTCTAAACTATTGTCTTAATATATAATATTAGTTTAGAGTTTATCACGCCTATAAACGACTGTGCAAAAATTTGATCAAGATCGGGTGACTATATCATATAGCTCCCATAGAAATGATCGGTGGAAAACAGTGACTGTGATCAACAACTTCGTTATTTGGCATGCTAATCCTAGCAGTAGGCCATCCATTAGACTTTTTAGGTGAAACGTTTTCCACTTTGAAAACTACAGCTAAAGAAAGATTAACAAAATAAACTTGCAAGGATATACAAACTTCGGCGCGGTCGAAGTAAGCCCCGGCCCTCTGGTTTTTATTTCATTTGCTTGATTAATTAATTTATTTCACTTTGAAACGGCGGAAGTTATCCCAGCCCTCTGATTTATGTATGAACCCGGGATCCTTAACTAAAAACTATGCAAAAGGTGAAATGTTTTTTACTTAAAAATATATAACTTATTTTCCAAGCATAATTTTTCAAAAAAAAATATACTTTTCGGTGGGAAATTGTCTTTCTTTTGGCGTTAAAAAAAAACAAAACAAATATTTTGGAGATAGATTATAATCTAATAATTATTCATTTGTGGCCTACAGTTTTTCTTAGTTTGATAAGGCCAACAATTTCATTATGGAAGATAATGTAAAATATTTTTCTTGATTCAATATAATAAGGATTCTAATATGATATTTTCATTCAAGTTTCATGAAAGTTATGAGAAAAATGTTATACTTATTCGTATATGCATATATATATTCTTGATCGAATTCAATGTTCATCTATATAAAGATAAAGACTCTTAAACAAATTGCAAATTTAGTTAATCTCCTTAACAGTAATACACTTGGTTCATCGAATTACACACCATATGACCAAGAAAATCCACCCGGATTCGTATGACAGTTATGGAAATTTATGATTCATTATCATACATTTGGGCTAAGTTAACTCTTGGAGAGCTGCCTAAGTCATTGGCCATTGGCAATGTAATCCATTTGTTTGCGCAACATTTGTCAAGGATGTGTAGCATGAGTACGGGAACGAGACCAAAAACAAGGATGTGTCAACATATCCACAGAGCGAGAGAGAGATAGAGACAGAGTATCCACCCTGTGTAACATTGTAATAACTTTGACTTTGATTTTATTTCCCTTGCTATATATGTTTTTTTTTTCTGTTCTGTTCTTTTCGTCTCTTGTCGCAAATGTTTGGCAAATGTTGCAAAACTGTCGTCGCCGTCATCCGGGATTTATGAATTTCATTTACTAATGGATTGTGGTGAACGGGGCAAAAATTCCACAGATGTGTAAATATTTGCAATATGGATTTATTTAAGTTATCGGTGGGTTTTAAAGTATCGAGCAATTCAGAGCGTTTGTAATTGAACCAAATGATAATTAAATGGACTGCAAATTGTATTTAAACTCCATCCCTTAAGTCTACAATTCCTTTAACCATTTCAAATGCAATCCCAAGTATATTTAAACAATTAAAATTTATAATTCTCCGCTCAGAAATTAAACGATTCTAAAAAAAAGTCTCTTTTGTTCAAGACCGGAGCAAGAAGTCAAACCCTAAACCATTATATTCACTTCCTTTAACTATTGGGTTCGTGTTCAATTACAAAATCATATATTTTATATATATATTTTAAAATACCAAGTCTTAGTAATAAAAAAAACATAGAAATTTTGTAATCTAAGGTATAAACTCAACCCACTTCACTTTGAAATCGTTTACAATTTAGTCGATATCAATTTAAAAATTAGTTTTTAAATCCAAAATAAGTCATTACATTTTTTGGCATCAGTTTATAGACTTATTAACCGTTATCTGTGGTTCTTAGACAAATGGCAGGATAAGAAAATGTTACGAATCCCATACTTTTAGAGATCAGGACTTTCAGAGGACTGTAAACCGATTTTTAAACACTTTGAGGTTGATTCATTACACAGGTCGACATGATTTTTGATTACGTTAACTTGAGATGTGTTCTTAAGTAATTCGGGTATTCGCTGATTCTGACTGCGTACTTGGTTTTTGTCCATCACGTCCAGATTTTGTGAAATCTGGAGATCTGGTTTTCAGATTTTAGAATATTCTATGTAAGAAAATTAATTCTTGTTTGCACATACATATAACTAATAAACAACTAATAAACAATAAACAAAGCAGACAATACTTGGAATCCCTATAGCATACTTTTTGGTTCAAATTTTACTCATTATAGAACCATATCCAAAGTGTATGATATTATGCCTTATAACAAAGGAATAACTCTTTGATATTTTGTAAATTTCTTTTAAATCAAAGCCTTAACTAAAATTCAGTGAAGGAAATTCTTAAAAACCCTTTATTTATCGAAACTTCAAACAATTTTCGAAGGGAAATCACTTTTTAATGCTTTGAAACTTAATTTTGAACTTATGTATTATCAAGTAATCTAAAATCTATAAAACTCTAAACTTGTCAATTCTTGGACTACTTGAAAAATGCATTTCCTTATTTTCAAGTTTCTCAAAAACTGGTAATGTATCCATTAGAACTTCGCCAAAATATAGTCTTTAAAAAAGGTCTATGCTAGTTTTTGAGTTGAGTTTTAAGTTCTAAAATTCACATTGGAAAGAATTATTTTGTGACTTCCATTGCTATGCATTGGTTTAGGAATTATTTTCTTAAGTCAATCGATTACAATCCAAAATGTTTGGAAAAATGATTTGAAATAATTTTGAACATAACTAAATGGATAAAGTTGAATATTGAAAAAGCTTCGAAATTCAAGTTGATTTCTTTAATTTCTTAAGATTTTCGTTTTTTTTTTTTTTTTAACTTAATAGAGTTTTTGCAGTTTGTTTTTAAATGGCATTTGGCTAGTTTCCAAATATTAAGGATTCGAGTTCAACACCTCGATTCCTGATTCTGGCAATGGCATATTGAGTTTTGCGGCTATTTTGTGCAGTGTATTCATCCCCGTACTATGAGGATTCCTGGGTTGCCTTCATAAACCGTAGCCATTTTGTACGCCGGTTTGCCTCGCGCTGATTGGCCGTTAAGAAATATTAACAACCATTCAACTCCAACTCCAAGTGGACCCTGCTTCTGCGCAATGCGTTGGCCATGTATGAAGTATATAACATGCCTTTGGTTTTACATAAACGGCGTTGGCACATAGCCAAGCCCCAGCATCCGTCCAACCACTTTTGGCTGAACTCAAACCCAGTAAGAGCCCTCTATCCCCAGCCCCCCTTGCCAAAAAAAACATGGGAAAAAGAAACCAAAAGGCACACACACGAAAATTTATCACATAGCCATGACTGCTGTTGGCTTCTGTCCATTTATCTTTGGGCGACTGTTTTTTTTTTTTTTTAACTCTTGTTGTTGTTTTCCCCCCTCCCAAGGCAGAGATGGTTTGGCGCCCGATGTGTGGGGGATGGGGCAGGCTTGCCCACAATGCCACCAATGGCAGTTACATTTTATGGCCAAAGTTTCCCAGCTTCTTACCCAATCCACAAATAAAGTGAAAAACAGCCGACCACGTGGCGCCATTTTTGCCGCATTGTCGAGGGGTTTACGACCATTTCAATACACTTCTAGAAAGGGTATAAGCACTTTAACGCAGACTTGGTCACCGAATGTCCAACAAGCAAAATCAAGTAGCATTTACTTGGTTCTAGAGGACTGGAGAATGAGAGAATGGAATTATATTCAAAATTTCATGGGATCGCATCATCTTCTCCTAGAAAGGGGAACTGGTGGAGAATGTCGAGAAAGCTACAGGATATTGTTGCCTCCTGAGCATCCTCTGAATCAATTGATCAATTCTTATTCTTATTCTTCATTTACAATTTCCGCCATCTACTTTATCCTATGAAATGATCTGTCGAATAAGAATTTTCAGAGATTGAACCCCCCTCCTGCTATACACAAGTCGAAAGTTGATCCGCTTAGGATTAAACGATCTGTTTTATTAGGAGAATTCCCAAGCCTAATCTTTATTCGGAAATGGTTCTGCTTGCGATCTGTCAAATAAGGGTTAAGTAATTTGGCGTTTCAATAGATCTGGTCAACAAACGTGGAAACGCTTTTCAATTAGTTCATAAATCATTGAAGCATCCGATTTGCAGTCTAATTGCATGATCCTTATATACATATGTATATGTATGTTCCATAATTGGTTTTCCAATCCAAATCAATTAACAACAGAAAATCTGATTTACATTTTTCTTTTGCCAGGGTATAGAAACTACGACTTAGTGAGGTCATGTCCTTTGGTTTTTATATGCTGGCTCCTCAAATTTTGTTTTATGGTAAATATAAAGTTTTTCGCCGTCAATATCAGCAAAAATGAACTTTTATCATTTTTTTTAGAACGAAGATGTTAGAATAAAAATAACTATTCAACTTTTAAATGTTAATTTTCGTTTCGTTTCGTTTTTGTTGTTTCTCTTTATGGTTTTTGCAAATAATTTTTTTTTTTTTTTTTTTATTTTTATTCACTTTAAACATTTCTATAGAGACTGGAATGACAACATATAAAAACGCACACACACACATTTTCTCCATTGATATTATAGTTTCTAATTAATTACGCATTATGTATGTATGTATGTATATTATGTATTCAGTATAAAAGTTCTATGCATCAGACTATGCGATGAAATCAAAATTGCTAAAAATAATAAACAAGCAAAAAAAAAAAAAAAAAAATTTATAAAAAAAAACTAACAAAGAGGAGAAAACTTAAAGAGAGAATCAAATTTATTACATAAATTAAATTTCATGCTAATGGGAAGATATAGTATGCTCCGGCCAATCGAAATTTGAGAGGCGCTTTAACTCAACTTTTTGTTTTTTTTTTTTTTTTTTTTGCTTTGTTTTTAAGTATAAAAAAGATTACAAAAATTTTCTAAATTTATGGAATTATAATTGGATTTTCATTTGCAGGTTTTTGTTTTTTTTGTTTTTCATTTCCATTTAATTGATGATTTTGTTTCCTGTTTACATTTTAGTTTTCAAATCAATAGAAATGCCGAGGTAAAGGCTGCCCACATTTTGATATGCAGCAGTTGAGAATAGAATTAAACTTGGTCTTGGTTTTCCACATTCCAAACGAATCTGCTAAATTTGTCTTGTGGCTTCTCTTTTTAGTCTTCATCTTTCTTTTAATTATCATCATCATCATCATCATCATCATCATCATCATCAAATTCATCGTGTTTGTCATGAGACTTGGCTATTCCTTCATCATTGTTCTTGACTTTTATATTGTTCATTTCATTTCTGCGGGGTATTTCTATTACGATGAGGGACAACTGACCTGACAAATCAATATACATATAGTTGCTATAATATATGTGTATAAAAAAAAAACGATTTTACAAATATCGTAGAGCCATTTTACGCTGTAGTCTTAAGTATTTCATTTCAACTAAATTTAGTTGTCGCCTAGTCAGGTGTGTTTTTCCCTCCATTTGTATTGTTGTTGTTGATGTTGTTTTTGTTGCTGCTGTAGTTACACGTTGCATGTTCTTCTTGACGTTATTGTAGATGTTATTGCTGTTATTTTGCTTAATTGAGAGTCGTTCTATTTTGGCCTAGTAGAATTTTTTTCGCTTGTGCTTCACTTCGGTTTCTGAAACAAACAAAACTTGATTAGTATTGCACATAATGACATAATGAATGCTTTGAATAAAAACAGCTTTCAAATTTGAAGAAAATTAATAAGATTCAATAATCAAAAGACACTGCTTTGATCTTTTGGAATCTAATATAGCTCAATGGACAAACTAAAGCAATAGAGTAAATATATGTAGAGACTTAAATGAAAAGAATAATTTCGGTTTAGTGTGCTGTTGTTATCATTAAGTACTCACTTATATATGTTATAGATGAAGACAAGCAGCAATTGCACAGCTGTAACACTTAGGAACAATGTGACTCCCACACAATTGCCGGTGGGGCAACTGGCAACCTGCCCAGCAGCTTGCGGAGCTCCCAATCTGTAAGCGAAAACATGTTAGCATTTCGTCCCACTTGAAATTAGACAACACAATGATTAAACGCACCTCTGTCCTACATGTGTGATGCCCTGTTTAACTTGATTCATGCCATCCCGCATCTCGGCTATCAGTGTTTGTACATCGTAGCCCGTTGATTGAATTTGAGCGGTGGGCGCGTGCTTTTGATTTGTTTGAATGTTATCAGTGCGTACATTAATATCGCCAACAAGTTGACGTATCTCTCTGATAGAGCTAAGCAACAAATTCTGATTAGCAATAAGCAAATCTACATCGGGCCTGGTGATGCCAACGCCACCAGTAAGTTGCTGCTGCTGTGGCACACTGCCAGCGGCTGGCGGTGGCAAAGCCTGACCAGCTTGAGCTGCCAAGCCGCGGGAGACTAGGGAAAGTGTATTCTCCTGACGTCCAATGATCTCGTCCACCTTGCGGGAGAGCTCACGCAAATGATCTGCGATTTGACTCTGTCCTTGCCAGATTTGACGCAACTCGCGTTGGTTTTCCGACTCGTAGAACTCATCCCATTCCTCCTCGCCGTCTTTGTGCTACAAGAGACGATGCATAAAATATTTAATTACTTGTCGTTGATAATAAAAGCTGGCAGTTAACTGACAACGTGGAACATACCTCATCGGGATGTTCCTTCTTGTACTCCTGCTTTTGTTTCTCCAGCTTCTCCTGGTATTCCTTATACTCTTGAGTCAGTTTCTCTTGATTATCAACTTTCTGGGGCTCCTGGCCAGCTGCATGCAGTGAGGTTGTCAGGAAATGGAAAACATCGTGATCATCGGCCAAGCCACCAGTAGCAGCTGAAATGCCAAAGTAGCCATATTTGGGAAGACTGACACCATCGGCGCGCAAACACATTTCGTAGTCATCATTGTTATTAGTCATTCCGTTGTGGATGAGCACGGTAAGGACATTGTTGTAATACTCGATGCGAGCCCGGGTGGGGAATGGTTTATTACGGAAATCACGCAAACAGCCGCTCAGCAACTGTGTTGTGCCATCATTGGTATGATCATACTGTTTGGTGCCATCATTTAGTACAGCGCTAATATAGGGATTGTTGTGCTTATTATCATTGTCGAAGGAATCGAAAATGATAGCCAAACCATTCCAGCGGTCCGAGGAACCAAACACGGGTCCATTGTAATCACCCTTCTCAGTGGTGTACCAGAAAGCCAAACCATCGGCTCCAATACGGCCACGTCCCGTTACGCGGAACACTATCTCCACATCCCACCAGTCAAAGTTCGTTTGCGACTTTGTCCAAATGGCACCCTTTTGAGATCGCAACGACGGCGCCACACGTACACTTTCGGAGCTGGCAATGGCATCTGCAAGTCAGAGAGCAACAAGTGGCATTAGCATTGGTTTGGACCCAATCATAGTCAAGGGCTGAGATATGATATCAAGACAAAGTGCTTGCGTGTCCACTTTGCATGACTGCGGCAGCGGCTGCTGCTCGGTGGTTGTCAGCAAGTTGGTTACTTGGGACCTATTACGCCATCTCTTTCGCACCCATGGCCAGCATTGAGCGGGCCAAAACAACTGACGTGGAGCTGCTTCTTCTTACTTACTTCCCCCGTATTCCCAAAACGGAACAGTTCCGTCTTTTTGCGCCAGATATGGTGGCTTAAACGAATACTTGTACTCGAATCGACGATGGACACCCACAGGGGCTGGATTCCCGGTGGCCGTCACATAGTTTTGTTTAATAAATATGAAGAAAATAGCCACGAATTGGCAAAATGTTGGCAGCAGCGTCCCGGTCGCCCTCATCTTCAGTGTTGCCAGAAGCTAAATCGGCCAGCAGCAATATTGTGAGTGTTGCCAGAAGCCCAGTGACCAGTGCTGCCATATCAACAACCTATCGCTATCGCTTCGAATTTGGTCACACTGTCTGTTATTTGTGTTTTTACATTTTTAACAGCTGGTAACACTAAACGAGTGGGCGGTTCTCGGTTTTTAAAAAACTGTAGTAGGGTCACACTGTCGGTTTGATTTTTCACTCTCTAAGGCTGGTAACACTTTGTTTTGCCTCCCACTATTTTTATTAGATAAAAGAGTTGGTCACACTATCTGTTAGGGCTTGTGTTTTTACACTTTCAAGAGCTGGCCACACTGAGTTAAGTGTGTCATCGTCATCCGCCCCAGCAACATTAAATTGTAATTGTTTTTTGTTTTTTTTTTTTGTAAATTGATAAACCAAACTTATTTTGTTTTGTTTCTGCAAATACATTTGTGAAATACAGGAGTTGACGGCAGTAATAAATGTGTTTCTAAATCAGTTTCGGTGGTGAACGAAATTAAACAAACGGGGCGCCATCAACAAAATGAGGCTGAAAAGTTATACGAAGGCAGCCTCAGCAGCCGCAACAACAGCGACAACGACAATTTACCTCATCTTCCTGCTTAGCAGCAACAGCGTGGGAAATGTACAAGCAGGTAAGTGATTTTAATAAAGTTTTGAGTTAAGTCCTCTATAAAAAATTGTCCTTGTCAAGTCGCAGACGAAATGCTGTTAATTAACGTAAGCCAAGTTCGCTTTATTCATTTCTTCTTTTTGGGCGTGTTCCCCCAAAGCTGAAAACTCGTCTCTCTTTGTTACTCTTTCTTTCTAACTCGCTCTTCGATCAGTCAACCAGAGAGTGACAAAGTGTGCATGCTAGAGAGAGAAAGAAGCAGTGTAGGAGAGGCGATCATAACGTTGCTTACGAACAGCTAGGGCAAAACAAAAACCGATTACCAACGCCTTTTTTAGTTTCTTCTTTATTGGCTACGATTCGTATGTTGCTCACTTGTCTTTGGCATTTGATATTTGTTTTCTTATTCATTTGTCGTTGGATATTTATGTATTTCCAATTGGAGCCGGCGTTTTGTACTGTGTTATCTTTTTGACGTCTGCGCATCATCTACATCTTTTTTTTTTTTCATTTTGTTGCTCTCGTGTCTTACACGTGCTTTTCTCGCTTACCATATGTCACCCTTTCCCCATTAAGCACCCCACTTCACCCCCAATTCACGTATGCGGTAATCCCTGCCATTGTGTCCTCCCTCTCTTTCACATAAAAGTGATGTTCATTTATTTGTTAGACAATTTGTCAGTGCACATGTATGTATGTGTGTGTGTGTAAACATTATACAAAGTTCATGTGCAAACATTTTTATGACTAAAAATAAACAATTCTCAATTCTTCACTCAGACAGCCAGCCAAAACCCCCGCCTCACCAGCAGCTCCCCTTTCACACACCAATTCCTCATTTAGACACACCACTACTAACAGTTTGCCCTCCCCCTCCCTTTGCCAATTTATTTCACATCATTCGCACTTCACATTTTCCGAATGATCTGAAACAGCGGAAATTGCTTTTCAAAAATCGGTCACGTCATATTTATTTCATTGAGAACATTAGCCAGATTTATTTATTACATATTCTACATACATACATATCTACATATATCGATGCATATATGTATGTACATATTTATTACGATTTTCAAATGGAAAAAAAGTATTCCAATATAAATAACGGTATTTTCCTTTGGTTAATTTTCTAAAGAAACATCAAAATGGATTGTTAATGTATAAACAACAATTCCACAAATTCGATTTTCCTCTTTATATGATTAAAAGGGACAAGTTTAGAACTACCAAATGGCCCCAAGATTTTTGTTGAGATTTTATTAGAAATACGCCGATATATTTTCTGATCGCTTGTTTCCAGTTCCCAAGACGACTTTTTCACTTAAACTTTGACTAATCGATTCTCTAAAGTTTAAAAATGGCTCACGTGAATCATCTTTTTCCCTCGAATAGTGACTTCACTTCAATAAGATCTAATTAGAAGACAGAAAACTTAATTAATCCAATTGCTAATTGCTTTACAAACCAAGAAGTAGAAAGAGCCCTTCCAAAGGAGAATACTTTTTTTCACTATCATCGTCATGCAAGTTAGTTAAAAGGGGAAAGAAAGTAGTTCAAAGTTTATTTTTTATATTGATTTTTCTGTTCTTTTTGTATTGTTTTTGCTAAGATTGTCGTGCGTGTTAAGTAATGTATGTAACTAAATACATATATATGTTTTGGTTCTATGCTTATAAAGAGAGAGAGAGAGAGGTAAACCGTCTTGATAACCACGACATGTTATAGTTTGGCTAATCTTTTGGGGCCCGCCAAAAGCTCAAAGTCAAAATCAAAATCAACGTCAATGTGAAAGTTAAAATGTGCACATGAACTCAAAAAACTCTGTTGAGCAAACATCCTAAGGGTTGTTTACCCCAAAATGAAGTGCTGCACCCATCACCTTATTCTTTGGGGGTTGATTGCAATTGTGTCTATGCTAGGATATCCGGCTCCGCTTTTATCATGCTCTTATGCTCAGACTAAGTGGCTGTGAGGATAAAGGATACCCCCATGCAATGCATCCTTTTGACTTGGTGTCGGTGTCTCTTTGGCAACAGCAAAATGTTTATATACAAACAGAGGAGATATGGAACAGCGAATATTTTTTGTTTTCCTTATTTCTTTATTTATTTACTTAGTGGTTTTGTATGGAAATTTATGACCTAGCCATAAAAAATGCGAGAAGAGGATCCTCCACTAAGAAAAATACAAAAAAAAAAAAATTATATTGTAATTGAAATGATGTACTTAAAATTCTTGTTTTTGGCTCATAGCCAACAAAAATATCTTAATCTTCTTGTTGGCCGGAGGGTAAACAGAGTATATTAATAACATGAAAAATGGTATCCATAGCACAGTAGGCTCTTGGAAGCTATAAAGAATATAGTAATGAGTATAAACTAGTCGACCACCACGACCTTACATATTTATTTACAATTTAGTGACAGTTTATAAATGAGAATATGGATTTCGACAAAAATGTATACATATGTATATGGGTCAAGTGAATATCAATTTTTCATCGGAATTATTCTCTTCACTCTTTCAGATGCCTTCAGTGATTACTTCTCCGACTATGAATGCAATCAGCAGCTTATGGAGCGAGCCGTATTAACAGCTACCTCATCGCTAAACGATCGTGGTCCGGAAAAGGCCCGTTTAAATGGTAAGCTAGTTTTCCTTTATGCTTTTTTATTCTTTTTTTCCGTTAGTAGATAAGTATTTTTACTTAGCCTGTTGAGTTTTGTGCTTTAGTTCTAATTAGTTAATTTATTATTTTCAAATATTGCTGCTTATAAGACGTTACAATATAGTAAATTCTTTTTTAAATCCGTAAGAAGCTACAAATCTCATTTGATTTTTAACGAAATGCTGCTGCTTTTTCTTTAAACAAATAGGAATAGGGCGGATATTGAGCAAATCAAAAGTAATTTTAAATTTGGCGCTTAGGTTAAATATTCAAGTGTTGCATAAGGCCCGTTGGCTTAGCCGATTTTGTCGTTATCAGCATTCTGGTCACACTACCCAATTAGAAAGAAAGAACAAAGAAGAACACTTAATAGAAGAAAACATTATGTTTTTGTTATTTGTTGTTTAAATAGATATATAAGTTCTTTATTTGGCAAACAAATGAACAAACACATTTGCACACGCTGGGCCTTCGATTTAAGCAAATGGACACCAACATTGGCTCAATTATCCAAGGCGGTGGCCGTCATACAAATTGAAGAGCGACAACGCCTAATGAAATTTCATTTCATTGATGATTTTCTATCCTCTTTAATTGGCCGTCTGTTAATGCGGAAATATGTGAGCGGCTGCAGTCACGAGGACTATCAGCAAGTGCAATTTAAGCGTGACGCCCGGGGAAACCCTACTGGTTGCCGAAATGCAACAAGGGCGATGGCGAGGGCGGCGTGACAACTGAAAATGAAGGGTGGAACCAGAAGAAGTCAAAGTCAATGCTGAGTTTTAATGTTTCACACCAAGGCAAACTGGTGGTGTTAGCTGGCATTGCCCGGAGTTATCACACCGTCCTCGGTGGGGAGGGCGACGATCAGTTTGGCATTGGCGTGGATGTTATGAAAATAGCCTATGATAATGGCCGACCTCTTAAAGATTTCTTTCGCCTCATGAAGAGTAAATTTTCATCTCAGGAATGGTCCTACATAGCAGCACAATCCTCGGATAGAGGCAAACTCAAAGCATTTATGCGTCATTGGTGCCTTAAGGAGGCCTATGTCAAGGAACTGGGAGTTGGCATAACCATTGATTTAGAGAAAATCAGTTTCAATGTTGATGCTTCCCACACCTTGGAGGAGTCGTCATCGCCTTTACAAGGCACTATCCTACACTGTGATGATACTCTAATGACTAATTGGCGTTTCGAGGAACATTTACTCGATGAGGATTATTGTGCTGCCATTGCATTTCGGAATTGTGTACCCGAAGATCAAGGAAAGTTTACCTGGCTTCATTTTAATGATCTTATACCCCCAGACGGCAAAGAGGAATCGGTGGGATCAGTGAACGGGGACATATTGGAATATTGCAAGCAAGCCTTGCTTAAGCCATACAAAAAATCATAAAAGTTGTAAATAAATTTATACTTTATTTTTGTACACCCGAATCTCTCTTGGTGAAATCCATGTCAGTGGGACTGGGTTTATAATCTTAATTGATAGTCGTGTTTAATAGCGAAAACATGGGATTACAAGAGCTTAGTCTCAAAAATGTATTGCTAAGACCTTGAATCGATTTGGAATATGAGTTTTATTATAGATATGTATGTGAATATATTCTCCGAACGAATCCTTGCATTTTCTCCCCTTTGCTGAATAAGGGCAACCAATTATGTTAGTTTAAGCCCCCTACCCATTCAGCTGGTCTTATATGTTGATTTGTTGTGGGAAGGGGTATAGAATAAAATACATTTATTTATTTATTTATTTATTTATTTATTTATTTACGTCAACTAACACAGCAGTCGACGAAAAAGCTTAAGCTAAAGACAGATAGTAATTAAATGAAGAAGGTAGCTTAGCTTTATATACAACTAAACATCCCCAGCCCGGTGGAGGTGTTTTATTTGCACAAGGTGCCAGCTATGCCCCGATTCACAGCCAATGTGGCCAGGGATGAGTTGCAGCCAATCCAAGTCCAGAATATTTTCATTGGTTTCGCTGTAGATGATTAAAAAGTATAGCGCGAAGAGAAGTGACAGAAAGATGAGGAGAGATAAGGTGAGAAAGGTTGTTAAAAGATTGGCAAAGAACACGAAGAGGTTCGTGAAGAGAGTAGTTAGTCAGACATCTACTAAGGTGAATAGGAAAAAAGTTTCTGGTCCGACGTGAGGGAACACAAAAATACAGCGTATCTAGTAAATTCGTAGAAATGACTTCGCCGTTGACTAGTTTATGGAGAAAGAGAATGCCAAAAACAAGCCTACGGTTATAAAGTGAAGGAAGATTAATAAGAAGAAGTCTGTCAGAATAAGAAGGTAGGCGAAGACCCGGGTCCCAATTTAGACCGCGTAGCGCAAACTTAAGGAATTGCTTCTGTACCGATTCAATACTACGCTGGTGAACAACATATTGCGGGTTCCACACTGGCGAGCAATATTCTAGAGTAGGGCGAACTAACGAAGTGTATAAAACCTTTGTTACATAGGGATCATCAAATTCTTTGGCCCAACGTTTAATGAAGCCGAGAAGGCTGCTAGCTCTGTTGACAATTGAAGAAATATGAACATTAAATGAAAGTTTAGGGTCAAACATAACGCCTAAGTCTTTGAATGATGGAACACAATCTAACAGAACAGACTTAATAGAGTAATGAGCTAGGAGCGGAGACAAACGACTGAATTTACATGCAAACATGAAACGTAGCAAAGCCGGAAATATGCTTAAAAGGCTATAAATCTATATTTGGGGAACGCAGGCAGCAGGGACAGGCTCAGGAACACAGGAGTAGGAAGCAAAATGGAAATCAGACTTGGGTTCAGACAAACTTTACTTGTCGTCGTCGTTAACGTTCATTTGCGCCATGAATTCATTTCGTTGTTTCCCTTTGTTAGACCACCTAACTATGAATACATTTATACCCTAATACATATTCCCTTAGAAACTGAGGAATTAGAGTATACCAACTTCGATTGATCCCTACAGCAGATTTACCCCTAGTTAGTTGACTAAGTTGATAAGCAAACAACCGCAGGACGACGACGACGGCGACCAGGATGACTTGTTTAAAGGTAACTAGGGGTAGGTAATAGCCTCATTTTGTTTGCCACGAAAAGTTTTATCGATGGGAATCACTCATTGTTTTTTTTTTTTTTTTTTTTGGGATCGCTTGTTTATATTGCCGAAATAAAGTTTTATAGTTGAATGCGGCATTGAAATGGAGACCAGAAAACTTAAGGCAAAAGTTCCCAAAGGATGAAGGTTCCTTTAACAGACTCCTTCTTTTTTATTTTGCTACCACACTCAGCTAAAACAAAAGCATGCTGCAATTATTGTGCAGCCGTCACCCTGCACACTGATGTCCTCGATGCCCCTGATGGCCCTGACCTCTTACCTACCGCCCGTCGTCACCCCTCCCGCGCCTGTCTGAGTGCAGACCATTTAGTGTTAACACTAAAAATACAAATCCCTACCCCAAATCCTTTCTTTCTGTTCTGCTTTGGCACTCTTAACAGGGTTGCTAGCGGCTGTCCTCATTGAGATCGACCACTTGCAGCTGTCAATAGAAATCGCCCCTAAATTATGGTTTATTAATTGAGAAACACCCCCCGAACCTAAGAGAGGGGATAAAATGAAAAATACCTTAAATTCAAAAAGGGGGAAAAACTAGAGCACAAGGCGGCATACAGCCTACAATAACAACAGCATACTGTCTATCTATAAGTATACATATATTGTTTTTTGATCAATTTAATTTAAGTGGATTTTTATTTGTTTTGTTTTTGCTTTTCGTACAATTTTATCTTTTCATTTTATTGCCCATTTTATTGCCTCCTCCACCTCCTCCTCCTCCATCTATCCACACACACCCCCTGTTATCCAATTATCCACCTGAAGCTGGCACTTCATGGTCAGCGAAAAATTCGGATTTCGATCAACGTTTGATCATTGATTTGGGTCTGGTGAGAAATGTCACGCATATAGCTTTACAAGGACGTCCCCATAGTAATGAATATGTCACCGAATATACGATAAGCTATGGCATAACCGATTTAGAGTTTGCCGACTATAAAGAACCTGGTGGTAATGTCAAGGTAAGATTGGAATCCATCCACACCTCCTTACGGAAATGTTTGTGTGTTTCAACGTATGTGTGTGTGTGTGTGTGTGTGTTTCCGTATATTTTACTCAATGTGGTGGTTGTTGGTGTGGGTTTTTGTTGGGGAGCAAAATAATCATTTATTTTTTATTTGATTTTGTTGTTTGCATTTTTGATTTATTTTATGTTTGGTCCTTTCATCCATAACTGGCGCACCTATTAACATAATGTAGCTTGTCTCTTTTTTTTTTTTTTGTGTCACTAAAATCCTAATCCTAACATTAAATATTATACACTGCAATGCTAATACTACTACTGGTGATAATGATGATACACAGGGAACGCTGCTTGGACACCAGTTGAGAATACCTATAATCATTTTCTAACACTCGATCTGGGTGAGCCGCGTATGGTTCGCAAGATCGCGACTATGGGACGCATGCACACTGATGAATTTGTTACGGAATATATTGTACAATATTCCGATGATGGTGAATTTTGGCGTTCGTACGTTAATCCCACTAGCGAACCGCAGGTATTTCATTTTTAAGCAATAACCAAAAATGCACTATATATAACTAAGCCTAAGACATAATGGTGACTAAGAAGTATTGTTCTAATCTCTATAAGCTATAGCTCTGTATTTCGCATGGTTTTTGGAAGAAGAAACTTTTAATGTGCGGTTTTTGAAAATAAAACAAAAGAAAGCATGAGATAAAGGAAGGATACGATATTTGCAATGTGAAGACATTTTTGTATTGAAACAAGTTTTTAATGTAATCCTTTATATTTCATTCGCCTAGATGTTCAAGGGCAATTCAGATGGCAATTCCATACACTACAATGTTTTCGAAGTGCCCATTATAGCACAATGGGTCCGCATTAATCCAACACGCTGGCATGATCGAATTTCGATGCGTGTTGAGCTCTATGGTTGTGATTATAGTAAGTACAGTAGAATGCACTCTCTCATTAATCCAAATCCATTACAAAAATGTTGTACTTTTATAGTATCGGAGAATTTGTATTTCAATGGCACTGGATTGGTACGCTACGATCTGCGCCGTGAGCCGATTACCTCGACTCGGGAATCCATACGTTTTCGATTCAAAACGGCATTTGCCAACGGCGTTTTAATGTACTCGCGAGGTACTCAGGGCGATTACTATGCCCTTCAATTGAAGGATAACAAAATGATATTGAATTTGGATTTGGGCTCAAACATAATGACTTCCCTGTCTGTGGGTAGTCTGCTCGATGATAATGTTTGGCATGATGTGGTTATATCGCGTAATCGTCGTGATATAATCTTCTCTGTGGACCGTGTGATAGTACGTGGAAAGATAAAGGGTGAATTTAGTCGTCTGAATTTGAATCGCGAATTGTTTTTGGGCGGCGTACCCAATGTCCAGGAAGGTCTTATTGTCCAGCAAAATTTCTCCGGATGTATGGAAAATCTTTATTTGAATTCCACCAACTTTATTCGCAACATGAAGGACAGCTATGAATTGGGCGAGGCCTATCTGTATCAGAAGGTTAATACCATCTATGCTTGTCCCTCACCACCCATTTATCCAGTGACCTTTACCACGCGTGGCTCCTATGTACGCCTTAAGGGATACGAGAACTCGCAACGATTGAATGTTTCCTTCTATTTCCGCACCTACGAGGAGAGTGGCGTGATGCTACATCATGATTTCTATTCTGGCGGCTATATCAAAGTGTTCCTCGAGTTTGGTAAGGTAAAGATTGATTTGAAACCGAAAGAGAAACCCAGAATCATATTGGATAACTATGATGAACAATTCAATGACGGCAAATGGCATTCGTTTGTGATATCGATTGAAAGAAATCGTTTGATCCTAAACATTGATCAGCGACCGATGACTACTACAAAGAATCTGCAAATAGCTACTGGCCGTCTCTACTATATAGCTGGTGGCAAAGAGAAAAACGGTTTTGTCGGATGCATGCGTTTAATTTCCGTTGATGGCAACTACAAGCTACCCCAGGATTGGGTCCAAGGCGAAGAGGTGTGTTGTGGCGATGATGTCGTCGTTGATGCCTGCCAAATGATTGATCGTTGCAATCCAAATCCCTGCCAGCACAAGGGTGTGTGCCATCAGAACTCCATGGAGTTCTTCTGCGACTGCGCTCAAACTGGCTATGCAGGAGCTGTTTGTCACACTTGTGAGTAAAAAGCGCCAAAGGTTCAATATCACACAGATTAATGATTTGTTCGTCTTATTTGTAGCCAACAATCCGCTTTCCTGTCAAGCTCTTAAGAATGTCCAGCATGTACAGCAGCGCGTCAATCTTCAGATTGACGTTGATGGCAGTGGTCCATTGGAACCATTCCCTGTAACTTGTGAATTTTATTGTAAGATTTGTGAAATGATTTATTGATTCTCTATGTGGAGAGTAATTTTTCCTGTGACAATTTTTATTACAGCCGACGGACGTGTGATAACAACCTTGAGTCATAGCCAGGAGCATACCACCACTGTGGATGGCTTCCAGGAGCCTGGATCATTCGAACAATCGATAATGTACGATGCCAATCAATTGCAAATCGAAGCATTACTTAATCGATCTCATAGCTGCTGGCAGCGCTTAAGCTATTCCTGTCGTTCCTCAAGACTATTCAATTCCCCTTGTAAGTTCAACTTATTTACTTATAATTATAAAAATATAAAAATATTTTAACAAATTTCAGCCGAGGTTGGCAATTTCCGTCCGTTTTCGTGGTGGATATCACGAAATAATCAGCCCATGGATTATTGGGCAGGTGCCTTGCCTGGCTCAAGGAAATGTGAATGTGGTATTCTCGGCAAATGTCATGATCCAACCAAATGGTGTAATTGTGATTCCAATTCCTTGGAATGGACTGAGGATGGTGGTGATATCAGAGAGAAGGAACATTTACCTGTGCGTGCAGTAAAATTCGGCGACACTGGCACTCCATTGGATGAGAAACAGGGTAGATATACCCTGGGCCCATTGCGCTGTGAAGGAGATGATCTATTCAGCAACGTGGTGACATTCCGGATAGCCGATGCTTCGATAAATCTACCTCCATTTGATATGGGTCATTCGGGTGATATTTATTTGGAATTCCGTACTACCCAAGAGAATTCAGTGATCTTCCATGCCACCGGACCATCCGATTATATCAAACTAAGTCTCATCAACGGCAACAAATTGCAATTCCAATATCAGGCCGGAAGCGGTCCACTTGGAGTCAATGTGGGCACCAGCTATCATTTGAATGATAATAATTGGCATACAGTCAGTGTGGAGAGAAATCGCAAAGAGGCTCGCTTGGTGGTCGATGGTTCGATTAAGGCCGAAGTCCGTGAGCCACCAGGTCCAGTGCGAGCTCTTCACTTGACCTCGGATTTGGTTATAGGAGCTACCACTGAGTATCGTGATGGTTATGTCGGATGCATTCGTGCTTTGTTACTAAATGGTAAAATGGTCGACCTTAAGCAATATTCCATGCGTGGCCTCTATGGCATCAGCACAGGCTGTGTGGGTCGCTGTGAGTCCAGCCCGTGTCTTAATAATGGCACTTGCATTGAACGTTATGATGGCTATAGTTGCGATTGCCGTTGGAGCGCCTTCAAGGGACCCATTTGTGCAGATGGTAATTATATATACTTAAGTATATTCTATAGCATTTGTTTTCATAATTTTTGAAATACTTTTTCAGAAATTGGCGTTAACTTGCGCTCCAGTTCGATTATACGTTATGAGTTTGAAGGCTCTTTCCGTTCCACAATCGCTGAAAATATACGCGTTGGCTTTACCACAACCATTCCAAAGGGTTTCCTATTAGGTTTCTCATCGAATCTAACTGGCGAATATCTAACCATACAGATTTCCAATTCGGGTAAGTGTCTAAAAGTTGTTTATTATCACTGTATATAATACATATATATATACATATTTAACACTAAATCTTGTTTTTGCTATTGCACTTGTTAAAATTATGCTAGTAACTTTTAGAATATAATATAATATTATAGTAAACAACTCGATTTAAAAAAAAATCTCTGATTAGTTAGTTTTTGTTTGAATATGAACAAATTAAAAATGACTTAAGAATAAGTTATTCACTGCAACATTCGTTTTCAAATTAAAGTACTTATCGTGCTCTTTAATTAACAATTTTCATTTTATTTATGTTAATTACGTTATTTAATAATCCTCCAAATATATTTACATATATTAATCCAATTTTAGGCCACTTGCGTTGCGTATTCGACTTTGGTTTCGAACGTCAGGAGATAATATTCCCGAAAAAGCATTTTGGTCTAGGTCAATATCATGATCTTCATTTTATGCGAAAGAACAGCGGCTCGACAGTGGTTCTTAAAGTGGATAACTATGAGCCAGTGGAATATAATTTCGATATTAAAGCCTCGGCAGATGCTCAATTCAATAACATTCAATATATGTATATTGGTAAAAACGAATCGATGACCGATGGATTCATCGGTTGTGTGTCGCGAGTGCAATTCGACGATATATATCCATTGAAACTGATGTTCCAACAGAATCCACCGAGTAATGTGAAATCTTTGGGCAGTAAGTACATAAATCCTAGTATTTTATAATGCAAACGATTAAATTTCATGTGAAAAATTAAAATTTTTAGCACAACTAACTGAAGACTTTTGTGGCGTTGAGCCAGTAACTCATCCACCCATTGAAATCGAGACAAGGCCACCGCCTCTGGTCGATGAGGAGAAATTGCGCAAGGCCTACAACGAAGTGGATTCTGTTTTATTGGCATGTAAGTGCTTAGAATCGGATTGTGTCCAGTATTCCCTCTATTTAAATTGCATTTTTTTTGTTTCTTTTGTTGCAGGCCTTTTGGTTATACTATTCCTCTTGCTTATTTTAATGTTCTTCCTGATTGGGCGCTACTTGCACAGGCATAAAGGTGACTATTTAACGCACGAGGATCAGGGAGCCGATGGTGCCGATGATCCCGATGATGCTGTACTCCATTCCACCACTGGCCATCAAGTCAGAAAGCGGACAGAGATTTTCATTTAATTTGAAATCTATTTACAACGCATAGAAGACACAAAATAAACTAAACACACACACACACACACATGACATACACAAACACACACACACATATAAACAGCCTTAGACAACGACTCAGACCCTCACCAAAAAGAAAAAAATTCACAAAAGAACGATTATTGGAAAATCGCGATTTTTCCATTTTCCACTGCCAATTGTTTTAGGCAAGATTTCGTTTCAATTTTTTGTTTGTTTTCTTTGGTTTTGTTTAATGTATGTTGACGGCACTTTGACCTTATGAAAAAAAAGAAACAACCCGTCCATTTTGATTTAGTTCTTTAGTTGTTTTTACATTTTCTTTTCTTTACCAAATTAGGTGAAATAAATTTATTTTGTAATATTTTTGTATAACATTTAAACACCTAAACATATATACACTTACCACACACACACACACACATACACTCACACAAAACAAAAAACATTCCATTATATTTAAAAAAATATGTTTTTCTGTCTTCTAATTTGGAGAAAAGAGAAAATCAAGCTACATTTTTACTAAGCATAAAGAGAAGAAAAACACAAAAACAAAGATAATTGTATTTTTGGAAAATGCAATTAGAAATCTGAAATTGTAAATGTATATAGAGTTAGTGCTATATATATATATATATCTATATATATATATATATATATATACATATATAAAAACGAGACAATTTTTCAATTTCAATAAATTAAAAACTATAAAAAATAAAATTTCATGCATTGTCTTAATAATTATCAAATCAATACTAAATGGAAGAGATTGCGATTAAACAGTAAACATATATATTTATTCTTGACTATTAACCAAATGTATAGTCATCATGTGGAGAATCCTATATCCACACACTTTCATATTTACAAATTTTGTTTGCCTTCAAATTTTGAAGAAATGCTTCTAACCATCTCCATGAGATTGAGCGAGAGGGAATGTCTATTGCTATTACATTCGATTGATATATTGAATATTGATTGCTTATTCGTTTGACTATTAAGGATAACCAATTGTTTGACCGATTCACCGTAATTATTGGATATAGAACAGACATATAATATTTACTTACTTGAACTGTTTTGTTTGTTCTAGTTGAAAAGGAAACTATTATGAAATTCAGTCTCTTAAGGTTTATTTAATACAATATAAAATATAGATATAGGTGTATATAAGTTATAGGCTATTCCATATACATATACTATACCATATATGTACAAATACATATATATGTATGTATGTATGTATAGATTTTGCATATGTTTGTTTGGTTTCTTTTGTGTATAAAGTGATTTTTCATATGTATAACAATATTGTTTAACACTAATTTTGATTACTACAGGATATATTGTTGTTGTTGTTGTTGTCTATCGGTTGTTTCTTGACTGTATTCACTCACTTTCACTACAATTAATTGGAATATTTGATTTTTATTTATTATCAGATTAACAGTCTAAATCCTATAACACTTAGGGTGGGTATATGTATATATGTATATGTATATGTATGTATGTATATTCCAACAAAAACAAATAAGTTTTACGTATGTATGTCTGTTTTCCGTATTTCGTTGTATCTAAATGTGAATCCTAAGGATTTCCGAGCATCTCATCGCTGTTCTAAATATTCCTACATATTCAACTATACATATGTATATATAAATGTGTATGTATGTATGTATGTATGTATATACTATAATATGTTTGTGTGGGGGGATATGTTTCACTATAATACCTATTGTTCAACGTTTCTAAATGGAAGATAACAGTGGTTTTCTTCTTCACCTTCTTCTCAATCGTTTGATTAGTTTTGTTATAACTCTATTTGTATATGTATGTGTTCTATATATGTATGTTATAATGCTTATCGGATATGCTTTTCTTTCAAACGAAACAAAAACCGAATAAGCAAAGGTTGAAAACAAAACTAAAAATGACAAGTAACTATCACAAATGTTAAATGGAAAAAGGAAAATACTCAAAAATACTACAGGAATGGGCATCTCAATGAATGACCGCCTCAAAAAAGTAAAAAACACAAAATGATAAAAACACACTCACTAGCATATTGTCCATGTCGATAACTTCTCTCACATCATCACATCACATCCCATCCGCGTGGTGTATTGCTTCTAGTTGTGCACATTGCCACTGGCGGCCAGCATACGATATCGATTCAATAATCGCACTGCCGCATCCTGAACGGGCTCCAGTTTTCTGCCATTCGCCTCTTCGTAGGCATCCAGCATGAGTCGCTCTCACAAAACGGTACACAGGACAAAGAGCAGCGATACCAGGCACAACATGGCCACAATATCCCGATGTAGTTTTCGATCTCGATGGAAGGGGCGGGTCGAGTAGCCTTCCCGCCGGGTCTGGCGCAACAGCCACACTGGGACAAGCAATTGCAGCAAATCGGGCACCATGAATCCAATATCGCGTACTATCTGATGGGCATAGCCCTCGCCGCGCACCACATTCATGAAGAACTGATCGAAACTGCTGGCCAATATATGCAACAGGGCGATGCCAACTATGCAAAAGACTTTCTTTGGTGTAACCACGTTTGTTGTCGATGCTAGATGCATAACCAACACCGTTGAGATCAATTCGGTTATCTGTAATGAAATTTCATACCAATTAATTCTATCGGCTTTCTCTTTTTCGTATCCAAAGTCAACCTTATTTGGGTCATCACCACTTGGGGTGCAACCAACAAGTATGCTCCTACTATGTACCTTCCTATTCGCACTGCAAATAAGTTGGCTCATTAACGTAGTTTCAACTTTTTGAATTTCTTTTTTTTTTTTTTTGTATGCTGCTTTCCATTTCGATTAAATTCTGCTCTTGAAAACTTATGGCTATATTTCCGGCGAAGTACTAACACTTGCTTTACCTGTGTGTATATCTGTATGTCTGTGTGTGTGTGTGTGTGTGTGTGAGCCAAGTGAATGGATGGATGGTTGGAAAGAAAGTTCCTTACTCAAGAGCAGCGATTTATTGTTTAAGTTTCTTAAGCGCCCTGCCATCATCTCGAACTTTGCCAATAAATTATGAATGGCTCTCACTCATATGATGATGTCCTTTTAATTCCTCCTTTTTTTTTGTTTTTGTTTTGTTCAAGTATTTATTTGTTGGTTGTTTAACTTACTGTAAAGAAGAGCTGATGATTCCATTGAGTATAGTAGTCATCATTGTAATAGTTGATGTACGCCCACCAGGCATAATAGTGCGAGAATATGGACAACAGGAAGAGCAACAGCATGGAATATCTTATACGCTGCTGGAGTATTAACGCCATCAATCTCTTAATGCACTCATAGAGCGCTATCACTGCAAACACTGTTAGCATCCACATTTTAAAGCTATTGGGAGTGGCATTGAAGTACATATGCTTATACGAGGCCACACCCGATTCGTAGGGTCCCTTGAACACAGTGTCCCAGCAGGAGCATGTGCAAAATCGTCTATCCACATAGCGAGCATAATTCTCCCAGAAATACCAAAGGATGACAATATGTGCTGGTGGTATCAAAGCAGGAGCCAAAGAGCCGCAGGCAGTTGGTAGCCAAGTGATGTCCAACAGCATTCCGTTGATAATTATGATTTTGATAACGATGATGCTGATGATGATAATGGGGATGACTACTTCAGTGGGTATGCTGCTTCTATGATGATTGATGATAATGACGCTGCTACTGCTTAATGCTGATGTATGATTCTGCCGAGACTTCCTTACGCCTTGCTTCTAAACAACATGTTGACAAACAAACTTTCACTTGAAATACATAAGAGGAACAAGATTTACAATTACTTTTTGGATCACTTACAACAAAAAATAAAATTTTTAAGCATGATTTCTTGCCATTGGAATTAAAATGTAGAATTAGTGTAAACATTTTCAAAAGGATCTGTCTGGATCAACCATGTTTCCCTATTTAAATAAAGTGTTAAATTAGAGTGACAATTTTCAAAAGGATCGGCTAGGTTCAGTCCACTTTTCACTATTTCAATAAAATGCAAAATTTTTCTACAAATTTTCAAAAGGATCGGTCAGGAATGCTCAACAAATACTTAATACATCTAAAATTTAGATACTTTTTGCACTGATTTGACTTAAATTTACACACAATATTACTAAATTCCTTGTCTAAACTTTCAACATTTAGGTACACTTTTGTAATGACAATCTGGAGGCTATTACAACAATATAGTTTGGGTGGATAGCCAATGAAAAACCAACTAATATTTAAAAACCTTTTAAACGAAATCCTCAAAAGGTATGGGAGCCTTTTTCGACTGCGATCAAGATGGAATATACACACAACTCAGATACATATTGATCAAATGAAGTCAATTCATCCGTTTGGGTCTTTTAGGAATCTTTATGAATCCTTTTCTTGAATCGCTGCTTACTTATTCTATTCTGGAAATATGACTTTTGGTTCTTCCTAGTATTTCCAAAGGGTGTTTACATCATCAACTACCAAAACCTAGAAAGTAAACAAAGATAATTAGATCCCATCATTATGAATTTTCTCCATAAACATTATTTCGGTGGAGTATTGGTTAAAATGCCTTTCGTTTATTTGTGTTTTGATTGCATGATTGTTTTTTTTTTTTTTTGGTATTCGCCAAAGTTATATAAATAAATACGAGAAATTTACGCGTGTTTATTTATAGGTAAAAAAAAAAAAAAATACTTTTAAAAAATGAAAGAAAAACCATTTAGGTCAGAAATACCTTTTTGGATGCCAATTACAATGCAAATGAATGAAAGTCTGCGTTGCGGATAGATGCCAGCAACACTTGTAAATGTGTGTGTGTGTGTGTGGTTGGGTGTGAATGGGTGTGTATGTCCAAGAATGATGCAATTATAAATTCATGCATCGGGCTGATGAGAACAGAGCCACAAACTGAACAGAACAGAATCGTCGTGCGACATGCATTCCCAGCAAATGATTTTCCTTCAACTGCCAAAAACAAAAAAAAAAAAAAAAAAAAAGTGACGGGGAAAAGATACTGAATTGTACCACGACGAGGGTCATTAGTAGCGTGTATGCTCAGACATGGCCGTAGTCCGCATAGAGTAATCCTAAGATCTACGAACAAGTTATAGTTTTTGAGATAAAACTGAAAATCAAATTGTTTTCGAAAGCTCCAACTCTAATCTAACTCTAAAATACAAAAATATTGAATTATGTCGCCAAAATTGAAATTGTGACTGAGTATTTTGTGATCGTTGCTTAGATTCTTTGGCTATCATAGTTGGCCCAGCTACGCCCATGCACTTGGAGGGGGTAGGCCAATGGAAATGGGGCAACAATGAGAGCAAAAAATATGGTACTATATATAAAAATCGAACTTCGAGTGCTGCTGCTGCTGTTGGACCTGTGGCAATGCCCGGCCGTGGCTGTGCGCTTCTGCCTTGATTTAATTAATGCTGCCGCCGCTTTAAAATGTGCAGCTGCTGCCGAATGAAGAAGAAAAACTATTTCGATTTGTTTTCATTTGATATTGGTGTTGTTCTTGTTGTTGGTGTTGCTTTTGGTGTTGCCATTGCGCCACAGCGCGTAATGAAAACACAAACAATACACACAAAAAGTACTCAACACTCTACACTATGCTACAATTGACGTCATTGTGGTGGGAGAAGGAAGAAATTGATAGAGCCAAACGAAAGGTAGGCATTAAAAAATCAGTGAAAGGAATGACTACCTCTACATATACACACATATACATAACAGCATAGCGGAAAAAGCATGAAATTAATATTATTGCAGACAAAATGATTGCAGGAATTTCGATAATGAGAATTCGCCATTACGTATACGTAATTTCGCACGCCAAAAGACACCGAATAATGATTTTGATCAAAAATGCCACTAGAAATAGCGTTCAGGTAAGTCAGTCTCATTGGAATCGCTGCCAACATGTCAATCAGTCAAAACACTCTATAACAAAAACCGGAAAATGAAATGGGGTATACTCAATTTCGATTAGAGAGAGAGAATAATGATAACTATACAGAGATTTATAGATCTGAAACCCTAAAACTACTTACTATTTAACCTATCATCTAAGGACATGTCATTAACTTTAGAGTCATGATTCTTTGTTTTCGATTTAGATAAAGATAATCTGTATAGCCAACATATCAAGTCTTACCATCAAAGGACATCCATAATCCATATATTATCATTTGCTCTCCTAATTTTCATACAAAAATAAATATGCCAGTTATTTAGCTAAAGTGTATATTCAATATTGCGGTTAATGCGAATATGCGGATAATGCGGCTGCTGTTGCTGCAAGTGATGGTTTAGATGTTTCATCACATGCCAAACTTGCAAAGTTCCAATGATTAAAAAGAGTTAAAACCCCGAACCCACCGCCTATTCCACAAGCAACCTGCAAATATGCAAAAAAAAAAAAAAAAAAAAAAAAGAAGCTGCCTCTCTAGGCAACCGCAGCAATAAGCCCAGCATTTTGTCAGAGGAAAATAAAAGAGACGAGAGAAGGCTGAAAATCATAATCAAAATTTTTGCTCCTACAGAATGCTGTATAAGCATACAAACTGTTTCATAAACTAATAACGATAAGAGTTTTTTTTTTTTTTTTGTTGCTGTTGTGCTGTCTATCTCCTTTCCATTGTAGTGTAATGCTATTGTCTAGTTGAGTTGGTTCCAAAATTGCCAGTATAATTGCTTTTGGCCTTGTGGAGCTTTGTTTGTTAGAAACGACAAAAGGCGGAAAAATAAATTGAGAACTTCAATTGTTTTAAGAAATTCTGTTTCTCCGATTGAAGTCCTGTAACCCGATTCCAATGGTTCCATACTGATCTTATCCATCATAAAATGTTGCAGTAGCCTGTATGTATGTACTTACTCGCTTTTGTTGCAAAGCAATTATCCTTATCTGACTTTTGTCATTAATTTGAAACTGATTTGGACAGCTTAAAAATTATACGAAATCGTAAACTCAAACGTACTGCTTGGCCCACGTCTAGTCACAGTTTGGTCTCATTCATGAATTCACTAGCTGAGTTTGAGATCAACAAACAAACAAACAAACAAACGAACGAACAAACGAAAAAAAACACCTCGAGCCATAAAAGACAAAGCAACAATGACAGAAGCCAGGACTTATGAATTGTGAGAGGGCCGATGAGTGAATGTGCCAAGGGGGGGAGTTGACAGTAAGACCCGTCATCACTTGAGTTGAGCATTGTCGCCTAGGCAAAGCGTCGTATGAGTTATTTGGCAGAGCCAGCTAGTGGTAAGGAGTGTGAGTGTGTGAGTGTGTGAGCGTGAGTGTGTGGTGTGTGATGGCTGTAGGAAAAGGACAGAAATGGCCCCATCTAACATGCAAGTGTAGGTGAGAGTTGCGTTTGCTTGCTCATTTGTGTCGCTGTCAATTGTTGTTGCTGTTGTTGCCTGGAGTGTGCCAGACACTTTGTCTACGAGAGGGTTTATTGCTGTTGTTGCTGTAAGCCATAAAAGTGTTTATCACGGAAAACATTTTCAAGTATACCCCCACATCCATCCACAAGCTCACAAGTTAAGACAAACTGCATATTAGCAAAGTGATAAGAGAATGACAGGCACGCAACTAACATCTGTGCACTGTGAGAAAAGAATAGCAAATATTTAAATGAATTAAACTCTGGTACTTGTAAGCTAGGCTATCGCTTCCTTCAGTTGTAATTCTCAACTAGTTTTAGCGTTAATAATGTTTGCTCGAGTTTCTAAACCTGTTTCAAGTACAGCAAACTGAACTTTAATTAATCATTTAAATATAACATTTAAAAATGTTTGCTTTTTTTTGAGTGTTGTGTGTTCTATCACAGTAACACACATACATACATAAATACCTATTTAGGTTTATATGTAGATTCGTTTGTATCAGTTTGCATTTAAAGATGATAAATCGGAGGCAATAACATTTGCCTATATGAAGTTTGTTTAGTCAATATTTATTTTGGCCGGCAGCAATCACAGACACCCATAGACACGCACACTTCCACCCCACGCCCCCAACTCACACATACATTTAGAAGCATAGACCGTGCACTATGGGGAAAAATAAACACTTTTTAGAGATTTTACAGTCTTCAATTTTCAACTATTGATAAAAGTCGAACATTTGACTATTCTGTAGCTGAATTAAAATATAATTTTTTGTTAGAAATTTACCATTTATCTGAAATGACTACTCTTAATTCTAATACTTCAACTTAATCAGATCAGTAGACATGGAAGGCAGTTCTGAGTATCAAATGGTTTACTATCCAATCTAATCCAATGAACTCATGCCATGGATTCTGTGACACGTGACCCACTGTACAACAGTGAGACTCGCCCACATACATATACACAGATACACATGCAATCAATCGGCCCCCCAGGTCATGTCTGTGTAAATTGCTGTAAATTGCTTGCAGCAGACGCAAGAGGCGAAGAAGCGGTAGTAGAATAAGAAGAAGGCCTTCAAAAAGCCGGCTAAGCGTTTGCCTTATAACAAAAACAGAAAAGGCCAAAACATTTATTCAGTGGTAGAACTGAACTTTGCTTAACATTTCAACTGAATGTAGAAGAATGTTATCAATTATCAGGCTGATGCTGGATGCTGCAGATGTTGCTGCCACACACTTACATTCTGTTGTCTTTTCGGTTGCTTTAACTTTGATTTTGCACCTGCTTTGAATAGTTTGAATTATTTCAACTTCACTTGAACATGCTTGAGATACTTTTTGCTTAATTTTATTTGAACAATTTGTATTTGTTTCGTTGATTTCTTTTCGGTTGCTGCTGCGGGCCGCGATGTTGCTGTAAAAGCCGACTACTAAAAATTTTTGTGTTATGAATTTCTTTTCTTCCTTCTCTGTGTGTGTGTGTGTGTGTGTGGGTGCCTCTCTTCTACTCTCTCTGTATTTGTGTGTTTGTGTGTGCGTGTGTAATAACAAAATACTGGGATAAAAGCTCTCAGCTGTTCGAATAGGGGGAATTGCTACAAATTGCTTATGTTTGTATGAGGGGTAAAATTAAGTATACGACATGTGGCCGGCAGAAAGTTTTTATTTTGGCTTGGTCTTAGCCTTTGTTGCACCTGTTGAAATTGTTTTTAGCTTACCTTTGCCACAAAAATTCCATTCTATGTGAAATTCACATACCTAGACCAATCAGTTATGATCGCAATTGGAATTTCGGAGCTCAATTGATCACAACATTTTACTTTAGTTTTCAATTCTCATTATCATTTTGAAATTATTTTTTCAGATTCATTTTCAAATTATAATCATCTTGAGCAAACTTTTAGCTGGAAATAAAAGTTTTTCTACGTTGGTCGAAATGCAATATGCAAGTTTTTGAAATGCTTTTATTTTTAGTTTGTTTTTTTCAGACATTTATTTTAGTATATATATATTTTTTTCAATTAAAAACTTATATAAATGAAACTATCTCTCGGCCAGCCCCGCTTGTTTGCTTTCTTTTCTCACACTCTTAGACACATATACATACATACAAACACACACATATTAAGCTAAATACATACAAACAATGGCTGTCAAAGTGCATTTTTTATATATATTTTAATTAGTTTAGGTTGGTATTTTTCTACTAGACCTTTTTGTGTTCAAGGAACAATTACAACAACTAAATAGAAGCAAAAAGGCTCATTGTTCATTCACACACACACACACATACAAAAACAGTCATACACATATACACAGAGACATTGACAAACACACAGAGGAATTGTTAGGTAGTAATTAAAATGCCCATTTTTAGCATTGTTTTGTTCAGAGGGTATATATGTATATGTATGAGTATTATATACATACAAATATATCTAGGTAAAACTATAGAATATATGTATAAATTCGTTTTTAATGATTAACATATACTATTATATGTGTGTATAAGTAGGTACAAGTACTCGCTTACGACTTTTTTAATGTCGCATTCTGATTTCTCGATTAATTCTCTTGCTTATTTGTTGAATGTTTGTATATACGAAGCTCAATATATAATTGTTCTATCAAAATTTAGAACAGCTAACATTTATATACTTTCTTTCTCTAGTTTGAAAAAAAAAATAAAATAAATTACGCACATATAAGTATTTCATTGCCCTTTGGATATCATCTAATCATCCTGAAAAAATATCCTTTATAAATTTGGGTTACGGATTGTATTTTTTTTTTCTCAACTTCGTCTGCTAACTCAAGAGTTTGTTTATAGCAATTCGTATTAGTATAATGTGCCTACAAGGTATTTTAGACATCGAGCGTTGCTTTAAGTTACACTTATACTTAGGGCTTAAGCTCAATCACTTAGTTTAATATATACAGAGTACACTTAAAAGCTTATTCGTTTACCAAATTGAAATTGGTTTTACACTTAAGACTAATTGTGTTTTTGTTTGGTGATGACTTTGACTTTCATTTTCATTCAATATACACACTCATGGCGGAAATCCCAATCGCAATTATCTCAACTCCTTTTTAGAAGGATGCGAGTTTAGGAGGAGATATTAATGTGCTTTGTGATGGGATTATTTTATTTTGCCTGCCCGCCCCAACCCCCTAACATTTTCTAACCATTCAATAACTACTTATTCAATTTACGTTTTGTACCAATTGTTGCCTTTAACACATAATTGGCTATACCATCTGCCCTTACGCTTAACTCGCCCCCTTTATGTCTATATTGACTTATATAAGTATGTTGAAGTTGTATATGATTAAAGGGAGCTGAGGGCTCTCTGATAAGTAGCTGACCTTGACTGACAAAGTGGCCAAACATTTACCTAGCTCACACTCGGTTCCCGCATCGCCAATGCCAGACTTATCGACCAGCCCTCGCGCCATAAACTATTGTAATATTTCGTAAGCTCATTATATATGTTTCCTATCACTTTATGGTCTTGTTGTTATTCATGTACAAGTATCTACTATATGTAAGCATGTAGGTTGACGTTGTCATGGCTTTGAAGAAGAAATTGCAGCTGTAGATGGATTTCCATGACAATTGACTGACTACAATAGGCCAAGTATTTCTTCAACGTTTCGTTTCGTTTCGTTTTTTTTTTTTCGTATTTATATTCCCCCCTTTTTTCGTAATTAGACCTTTTCTTATTTCATGGTCGAGTTTGTTTTTTGTATTGTTTGTTGTTTTTTCTTTTAAATAGCATTTTAAGAAAATGAATCATTCGTTAATTACTATTTTGTAGTGTTTTAACTGCATCAACTGCTTAATCTCTTTAATCTCTTTGAATTGATATTAAATATCATCATTCACCTTCCTACTTTAGAGAAATTTAATAGTTGTTGAAACGAAAACTGAGTTAGATTAAAAACCATTGGCCACACCTCACCAGGATTCGTTTGGAGGTTTTGCTTTTAGAACTTACTCGTATGCTCGTGCATGGAAACGCATCTGGAGGGATTATTGATCTCAGCGACCACAACGATTTCCTCATTCTCCTCGGTTTCCTCTGGGACCATCATAAGGTTGTTGTTCATTATATAGGGCTCTGCACGCATATCTAGCTCGCTACCCGTACGCAAGCGTCGGGTAAACGACGATCTCGATCGTGTGATATACGAAGAGCGTGTTGTCGACACTCGACGTAAGACCCCACGTCCATAGATCAACATTCTGACTTCCACGCGAAATCTGGGATGTGTGGCTGCATAAAGATACGGATCCACACAGGCTGCCGTTTTGCAAAACAGAGCTGGTATCATCGAACCCAATGGCGTGATATGGTGCTCCAATCCAAAGACACCCATCATGGCGACCACGGCGTAGGGAGACCAGGCCAGAAACCATAAACCAATTATTGCCGCCACTATGAATGTTAATTTCTGTTCCGTTTTGGCCTTATCCTTATTCGATTGTATTCGATTTGCTGTGAATACCACCTTCAGGATATAGAAATATGAGAACATAATACAAGTGAGGGGTATACAATAGGCGGCCACGAAGAACAAGGCCATGAAAATGCGGGCTGGTGTTTCCTTATTCAAATAATCAAAACTGCATGTGGTCAGATAGCCTTCGGGCACATATACCGACAATCCTATATCGAGGGCGGGCATGATGGCGAATAGAAAACTATAACACCAGATCATTACTATAACCAGGTACGAGCGGAGTCTCGAACATCGTCTCAATGGCTGCAACGGATGCACTACAACATTATAACGATCCAGGGCAATGGCTGTCAAAGTGCCTATGGCACACGTGCCACTTAATCCACCCACAAATCCATAGATCCGACAAGCTGTCAATGAGAAAACAAAATTAATTTCAGCTTTAGATACTTGTTTTTTTTTTTTTCAAATCAAGGTTATAATACAAAATACGTTACGTTCACTTACCGATATCGCCTAAAGCAGGACCCTCTTTTATATTATTATAGATGGCAATGGGACATTTAACCAGCATTAAAAAGTCACATATGGCCAGATTCATAACCAATATATTGGCTGGTGTACGCAACGATTTTCGATTCGAGAACATAAATATGACAAATGCGTTTCCAATGCAGCCCACAATCGATATGATGCAATAGAGAGCTGCCATTATATAGAAGGTACTCGAGCGTGGTGGTTCGAATTGCAGCCAAAATGGATTAACTTTGGCTATATAGCTTAGATCGTATTTGTCGCGATAGTGTATATAGCCGGGATAAGAGCTGAAATTATATATATATATATGTTTTTGACAAATTTATGATCGACTAGTAAATATATAGTTACATGATCTGTATGTATGTAAAGTTATGTTTTCTATTGCCTACTTATTGGGGCTTTTATGATAAGAAACAAGAAACAATAACACAGGCCGACATTTTTGAGGTCATGAAAAAGTGTTTGAAGTTCAATAGGTCTCCTATAGTAATTGGGGGCTGCTAATCACGGCCCTGTACTTAGTTTTTCTCCATCACGTCAGGATTTCGAAAAAAATGCGTTCAAATTATTCAAAATGACCTAATTTGCAATATATTTTTCCATGATATAAGCATAATATTGTACTAAAAACATTATTATTTTATCTTATTAATATATTAGGCTTGATTAAAAAGGAATTTACAAAATATCAAAGAGTTATTTCTTTGTTATAATGGATAATATCTTACACTTCGGATATAGTTCTATAATGAGTAAAATTTCAACCAAAAAGTATGCTATAGGGATTTCAAGAATTGTCTGCTTTTAAATTTTGAAGAATTGTGGGAATTTGCTGCGTCTTACAAATTGTTTATTTATTAGTGTGTAAAAAAGAACTAATTTTCTTACACAAAATATTCTAAAATCCGTAGAAAAAGTTGAAAATTTTTGTTTCAAACTTTCTATAGTATACTTTTGGGTGCCTATTTTTCAACCCCAGATCTCCAGATTTCACAAAATCTAGACGTGATGGACAAAAACCAAGTATGCAGTTAGAATCAGCGTACCCGAATTAGTTAAGAACACCTCTCAAGTTAACGTCAGCAAAAATCATGTCGGCCTGTGTAATCATTTGATTAACTTAAACTAGTTATTATTAATTTCTGCTTATTGCCTGGACATGAAGATATTTTTGTATTGTATCTTTGTAGTTTGACCCAATCGTGGGATCATCAGTAATGATAATCTATTGTTCGACTCTTATTGTATCCTTTATTTGAGTGTCTACTTCACACTTCGTGCTTCATTCTCGATTCTCTTGGCATTTTTTGCCTTACTGAGTTTTGCTGATTAACATAATCTCCCCCCAACCCACTTACCTCAAGACTGTTGTAACATTGTTGTCGTTCACCTCATCCTGATGGTGATGATGATGATGATGATGGTGCTTCTCATCATCGTGGACAACTTTCCCCGTTGCTGTTACGGCAGCCGCAGCTGTGGTTTCCACGGTTGTTGTTGATGCCGGTGACGTGGTGACAACATGACTTGTGGTATTCACTAGTATTTCGGATAGGGAAAGTGCAGCACTGGTTATCCACAGGCTGGTGGTGGTGGCTGCATCATTCATGTCCAGCGCCATGTCCATATCCATTGGGATTGTTTTGATTCACTGAGTTTTTTTATTTTTACGATATTCTTGTTGCCTTTCGCTTCAAACGTGCCTGGCCGCGTTGCGTTTACTTAAAGTGGACCCCGAACCCGACCGTGACTCGTCTTGACTTGACTTGGCTTGGCTTGGGTTGGCCTGCCGTTCCGCGTATTTACCTTTACCGTGGATCTCAATTACGGTTATCCCAAGCAGAAGCAGGCGAACAAACAGTTAAAGGCGGAGTCATTGCCGCCATAGTTGGTCAGCATTTTTTCGATTTACCAGCGTTTTATTTCGATTAGTCTGTGCTGTCCTGCAATGGCAACGCAAAATAGTAACGATTAACTTTAATCACTGCTTACTTTGATTTGATTAAACTCATTGTCAGACAAATAGCTTTTCAACTACCGCTTCAACTTCGACTCAAACTTAATCTCATTATCTGCGGGTTGTCTATCACACAAAAAAAAAAAAAAAACCGGAAGAACTCTGCGTGAAACTAATAACCTTGTCCAAGACCAAATCAAAAGGAAGCAAAATAAAGCCAAAAGTTGAAGGGAAAACCTTCAAGCGATTCGCCAGGATATTAAATCGAAGTTACACATTGTAAATCTATTTATTTAATATCGAAATTCATAACAATTTTTTTGTTCTTTATTTGTGTATTGACTTATTCATGCGGGACATTTGTCAATAATCATTCCATCAATTAAACTGACAATGCAAACAAAGCAGATAACAACAATAACAAAAAAATAAATATAGCAAATGCCACTTAATTAAACAACAAGTCGCATCCTTGTAGTACATTTTTTAAGGCACAATTTAAAACAGTTTTGAATTTTGCTTTAAAGTCCTTAGCATGACTTTGCCTTATGATGAAATTGAATCTTTAGTTAGTGAATTATTTGATTTATATTGAAAGACTCCTTGAAGTCTGAGCAAAGGAGGCTCAGAACTCGGTAGCCGAATCTATTTGGATTAAGCGTTATCGATATCAATGAGTTCTTCATTATAGTTGTTACCCTTGAACCCAGTCCTGATGTTGATGATTAAGGTATGGTTGGATATTGATTGAATGCTTAATATGGTTTGCATCACACTTTGCGATTTATTGAATGTGTTCTTAACATACTAAATGAGGCAAATGCTAATCTTGAGCAGTATTTGCTATTCTGTATCCCATTCTCTCTCTTTCTCTCTATTTCTCTTGCTTAGTAAATTACTTATGCATTTGTTTAATGTAACATTGGATTGTAACCCGAAAATTCAATTAACGTTGCCAAGAAAACCAAATCTGTTAAGAGTGGAGCTCTGGACACGGTTATCGATGTACTCACAGATGCCAGTGATGATTATGTAAATCTTTCAACATTTAATTAAGGCCATATAATTGCTTATTAAACAAGTATAGAAACCGAGACCAAAAGAGCCAGTGGGAGAGGGAGACTGAGAGTAAGAGTGAGAGACAAGCTGACTGGCCACGTGAGCAAAGTTTGTTGATAGGATCTTTGGGCCGCAAAAGTGCATTTCCTCTCTCACTTATCCCAGCACTTGACAACTGTGGAAAATATAAAAGGAAAACTCAAAACTTTTGCGCCCGCATTTTCCAGGCCAGTTCCATTCGACATCCTGCAACACCCCTTAAGCTGGGGACCACCATCAAGCCTATGTATGCGTGTATGTAGTAAGAAGGTCCAAAGCAACTTTCTTACTTTATTTATTTACTTTTTTCTTTTTGTGGCTGGATTTCATTTTTTTTTTTTTTTTTTGTGAGTGCCACAAAACAGTTCCGGCATTTCAGAAGTTCTTGTTGTTCTCCTTTTTTGTTGTGTTGCTCTTTTACCAGCATTTAATTGGCCCTAATTGGCCAATTGAAAATGTCATCGGTTTCACACACACACACACATTCCCATTGCAACAACAAACAGAAACTGACAACTGTGTGAACTTCTCTCTCTCTCTTTTGTTCAATCGGCAAAAATAACATAAATTTTGCGGAAACTTCTAATGGGTTGGCAATGTCAATAGCAATTTGTACTCTTATGCCAATTAATCAGTCGTAAATGTATGCATATGTATGTACACACATACATACATACATCTGTTCTGGAAAGCGATCGGTAACAACCAAAAACATGAAAAGATGTGTGTGTGTGTGTGTGTGTGTGTGTGTGTGTGTGCATGTCTTTGTGTGTAACAAAAAGCGGCTTACACTCTCTAGGCTTCAACGTTTTGAATGTCAGCTTGCCGGGAGGTCGGATTCTGTTGCCTGTTGATTGCTCATTGTTGCCCCCATCATCATTTTACCTGCTCGAAATACAAAGTAAAGTTAGCATTTCTCGCTTTAACAAATTTCCAACTTTTATGTTTAGTAAATCCCGGCTCAAGTGGTTTTTAAGCTTTCCAATATCCCTGGAGGTATTCTATTTGGTCTCGATTTAAGCACGAAAAGTATTAACTTTTAATGGAATTAAAGCTGTTTTATATATGCATATTTTTTGGTGTCTTTTCGTTTGCCTTGTGTGTGAGGCATCAAAGACGAATACACATTCCTATGTAATGCGAAAAATATGCCCAGTAAAGTATGCAATGGGAAACAGAAAATTCCAGTTTCACTTTGGTCCTCGATGTCCGCATCTGCTACTGAATTATTAAATTTGTAAGTACATACATATTTATATTTCTAAACAAAGTTCAGATCGTTAATTTAGCAATTTTGATTTTCTGATGGCATTCGATGGAAATTTGTTGAACTGGTAACAAGCGAATAGCCAATCGAAGAAGATGGTATTTAATATTCCATTCTGCCAAAAATTAACTTAGTTATTTATTACATATTTATATTGTTTGAATTTTGTTGCACTTTTCACGTCACGTGCTATCCAAATGTAATTAATAGCGATTGTTGGTAAGCTTTAAAATGCTATTTTCAATGCAATTATATTGATTCACAAATAAATTCTCATATAGCTAATCAACTGGAATTGTTGAAAACTCAAGCGTTGCGATGGAAAGGCTTTTTGTTGTTTAAGTTATGTAAGTATTTTCGAAGGAATTGCCATGGGCGGAAAACTTTTATTACGTTCCCAATGAAATTGAGAACTTTTTAACATTTTTATTTGCCTGGCCGAGTTAAGGGCAATTTATTCGATTTCCTTTGATTCGATATAATGGCCATTGAAGTGTTGCCAAAAGGAGCATCCAAATTAGATGATGCATCAGTTGTTGGCCAAATATATGTATGTATTGTGTGTGTGTGTGTACGTTTATTGTGGAAGAAGTATATTTTGTATTATGTGAGTCATTTGCCAACAACACATTCATTTTCCGCTTTTCCCGCTTGTTAAGAAATCGCAAATGGAAATGCCTTTTTAGTTGCAATCCGCAGAAATTTTAATTACAAATATGAACGGGAAATGTTTTAATTGCAAACCCTTGATTTCTTTGCCAGTGAAAAAGGCAAACAATTAAATAAAAACGAAATGAAATGAATCGTTTTTTGTATTTTGTGGTGTTGCTAAAGGAAATGGGCTAAGCGCCTAAAAGCATGCAAAAATAATTTATTCAAATTAGATTTTCAATTCTCCTGCAGTCCGTACGGCTTTTCACTTTTCAGTTGCAGCTGCTAACAGTTTTATTAAATAAAGTTGGCTCTTCGTCATACCCTCCACTCAGAGTAGCCCGAACTGGAGGGTATATTAAATTCATTGGATCGAGAATGAGTGCAGTGCGACTAGAAGAGGTATCTGATAGATTGTAAGGAACTTTTTGGCCATCAGTTCCTCTTAATTTCCCTCAAGCGGCAGTAAGTGCTTTTCATTATTTCAACTTAAAGACTTCGCTTAGACAACATCCTGACAAATGGGTGATTTCTGCTTGAAATGATTAATGGCAGGCTTTTTTGTTTGCCATCGCCATGCAGTTGAAAGCAATACAAAAACAATACAACAGATGTGTGATGTGTATACGAGGTGGGTTATGAAAGTTTCATTTGGATTAGTGCGGCAATGATGGATCTAAAGATATAATTTGCTGAAAATGTACTCTCTAAGTATGGTATAGACTGCAGACAAAGTGTGGGATAATCAAATTCGAATATTTACGAATAAAAGCGAATTCTTTGATTGCATACTTTAGAGGGCAAATTTGCCTCAATTCACATCTGTTACTGAGTCCTGATAAATTTATGATAGTTTCTTAACTTTAGTAGAAGCTTAAAAGTCATGAAATTAAAAATATGTAGCATACATTTGAGGTACAAAAGGAGAAAAGGTAGCGAATCTCTAAAACTCATGTAGAATTTTATTGGTTTGGATTTTCTTTCCAGTTACCCCCGTACGCATCAGTTTTGAAGTGAACTTTGTATTTGCATTTTTCCATTTTTCCCTAAATTGAATTTTCGCTAATAAAAACACAAGCAGAACAGATTTTTGCCTTTGCCATTTCCATGTTGCGTCGCGTTTATTCTTCTATGTATGTACGTAGTAATATATATATATATATATATATATATCTAGACATTGGTTTTTTTATGGATATTTTACCCAACCAAGAGCCCTACTTCTGCCCGAATTTAACGCCCTTCCCCTAGAGGTATATTGATTTATGCTATCGCGCGCCAACGTTTCATTTCAACTGCAACTAAACCTCTTTGCAAGCAACACCATCACCCACTGCCCCTCAACTGTTATCTGTTTGGTAAGTTTGTCTAAATGCAATGTTTTACAGCTAGGCTCAAGGCTGGGCCAGCAGCCCCCATCCTGAACATCATCATCATCAGCAAGCGTAGTCATCAACAGGCACTTAGAGAGGCACTAAATGCTGGAATTGAGAACTGATGATTATAATGACGATGCTGACGATGATGATGATTATAATGAGATGGAGGATGTGGCAGGAATCGAGGGGCAGCAATAGCCGTGCTCTATGCAGCTGTTGAAAATGAAAACTGAACCGCATTAGGCCGTGTCAAGTACTTGTAGAAATTTGTAAAATGGATTTAAGACACAACTTTAAGATAGACTACATTTTTCTATGATGCCTTCTCTGTGTCCTTTTCCAAGTGGCACTTGGCATCAGGACAACCTGCATCCTCTACCCACTTGAGGCCAAGCCGTTTACGGAGAGCCACCACCAGCAGTAGCATCATCATCATCAGCAAGCAACCTGTCCACTTTGCATCTAACAGCTAACATGTATGCAAGTCTCGACCAAATCCTTGTAAGAGCATGCATGCCTCCAGTACAACGGAAATACAAGAAAGAATGAGAAAAAAACGCAAACTTGTTTACTTGATAAATGCCACAAAGCTCAGGACTCAGCAGGCACCAGAAGCCACTCACTTGTCTCAGGGCAAACAAAAGGCGGAACGTGTGTCAAGGCAGAAAATAGGGCCAGGAATAAAACGCCAAGAGAAAGGGCAAAGGGGCCAGTGGGCAAAAAACAACTTTGCAATCTACACTCTTCCCTCTCACTTTAGTTTACCTTGTTAAAACACATTTAAGTTCATAGTTTTAGCCGTTTAGTTAATGGGTTAGCAAATTCAATAGAAAACTCTCACAGAAATGTTTTAAGGTTGCTGAAATTTAACACAAAACTACATTTTGTTTCGTTTATTTTGTGGTCCTCTGCTGTAAGAGAAATCAGAAACACAGACAATAGTATTCAATTTCTATATCCTATTACTGGAAAGGAATAAATTACTGCCAAATTTGTTTCGAAATCAATTCACAATGCTATATAGGAACAATATCTGTGCAGTTTCTCTTAGGAAGGCATTTTCCTGCCTTGATCAAACTATTTGTCATGAAACACTTTTATAAAAATTCCATACATTTATAATTCACTAGAACTTTGTTAAGAAAAAGGTCTAGATTCATTTAAAATGTATGAGAATTTTCCATCATGATTTAATTGACTCTTCTTTTTCGCATCTGTATACATTCTGAAACCTACATACATACATATATGTATCTACTTAGATTTTGTTATGGCAACTGAATAGTTTTTCAATCATCAATCAAAATCAATGTTTTTCTGTTATCTTTGCAAGAAACTTACATCTTGCATGACGACTTTGAGATGCTCTTCACTCACAGGGCAATAACTACGAAATGTTTTGATGATTAAAACAGTAATTATTAATGGTGGTTTAATGATTGATCCTTTTCAATCTTAATGAAGCTTCATTAGACATTAATTGAATGGCCCATGCTGCGCAGCTTTTGCCCATATATAGAGTCAGTGTGCTCTAGAGTGATTCTTTTTGGCCAACCTTTTTGCCCTTTTTTAGGGGTTGGGGAATTACAAATTGCATGAATGTCAATGGAGTTGGGTTACACATGGAACCAGTCAGCCTCAATAAAATTCATAACATCAAATTGTTTCTGTCAAAGGAAATTAAATTCAACAAAGGGACACAAGGAAACTTCCAAATGAATAAGTTTCTGCAAGGAGCAAAATAAATCGAACAACAATTTGAGAGTCAATTGAGAGTCTATTTGCATGAATTTATTTGCAAAATGTACAACGAAAAGTATTAGTTAGTTCTTACCTGAATTTATTTACATGTTTGTTTTTGCTTTTTATTGGTTTACCCTGCTCTTAACTTAGTTTCAATTGTTGTTTTCCTAATTCGTTAGCTATTCAAGTGAATTGGCCACTTTGGATTTAGAGATTGAAAGTTTTTGCACAGTTTTTCGCTTGGGTTTGCTTTTTTTTTTTTGTTTTTTTGTTCGTTTTCGACTTTTTCCGAGTTCGCCTTTCAATTTGTCATCAAAAGTTTCGTAAAGTGGCGCCAATTCGACTATATGTTGGAAAGTTCTGCCACAAAATAGCTATGTTTGTTTTCAAATTTGATTTTTGTGTTTCTATATTTATTGACTGGTATTTTGGTATTTTGGTATTTTTCAACACGAATATATTTTCCACTAGAATTTTTGTGAAAAACCAAACAAAAAGTAAATTATCCTGTGGCAAGTGTACGAAACTCAAAAAATTGCACACGAATTTCGAACAAGACCTGAGAGTCCCGAACTGAGACTGAAAGTGAGGCTGGGACCTGACTGATGGAAGAGTTGGCGCACGACTGAGCCGCATTACAGCAGCAGCTGGCATTTTTATCAATGAATGAAATGTTCTTGCTCGTCGTCGGTAGCGTCTAGTACTAGTAGTAGAAATGGACACGAAGGAGAAGTGGGGGAGGAACAGAAGGAAGGGATGAGAAGGGCAATGGCTGTGGCTGCGGTTGTGGCAGAGACATGCCTAGGCCGAAGCATCCGAACCATTCCATCTCGTCTACTTCCTTTCACCCACACATACACACACACTCAAACATTTGCCACTTGTATATGTGCATGCATCATTCACCATTATTATGACAAAAATCAGAGAGAAAATCTCTCGCTCTCTCTCTCTCTCTCTGCACGCCGCTCTCAAAATGACAAATCTGTCACTGTGTTAGTCCGCGTCCCAAATGCATGTGCAAATATTTTTGTATGTGTGTCACCTTTTCATAGCATACTTTTCGTACCCTTTAACAGTTTTTTAAATTACACCAATTCATCGATTTACACGTTTACAAAGTGGCTTTAATGGCAAGCCAAACCGAAAAAAATTGGACAAAAAACAGAAGACTACATTTTATTCATAGGTACACATAAGAACAAAAAATATGTTGAAATAAAGAGCTTAAAATACAGAACGAGTCATGTTCCACAACAACAACAAAGAAAAAAAAGATTCCTGATTTATTAAATTTCAATCAAAACTAATTTCTGTCAAAACGCTTCTCAACTCATCCATGAAAGAATATTCATTCATTTTTTCCCATTCATTTAGTCACTTGAAATAATGACATGAGGATTTAGATTTGGAAATAAATGTTTTTTTTTTTGGACCTAAGAGTCTAATCGAGTTAGTGGGAATCAAAACTTATATTTAAGGAGTATTGCGAAGTCGTTTTCTTACACGAACGCATGGGAGGCTCTTGAACTTGGCAGTTTGGTTTGTTGTCGTGGTTTGCACTTGTTGTGATTTGGTAAGCCAAACTACATACATATGTATATGGAAAAATCAAATCATTGGCTGCCCATATTCCCTATGCGTGTGCTTGTGTGTGTCTGTCTGTCTCTTTCAGTTCCGTTTAACTATTGTTGATGTTTAATTAAAGTTAAACTATTTGCCAGGTTGTTAATCCATTTGCAACTGCCTTCGGCATATGATAGATTCCTGACTCTGGTATGGTACGTGATCCGCGTGGCAGTGGTTACCTGCACGTGCCGTAACGAGCCGCAATTTAGTCTGTGTTGTTGTTGCTCTTGTGACTATGATGATTTGGCGGTTTTGTTTGCATCGAATGTGATATAACGCATATTTAAAAAAAAAAGAGGAAAACCATAGCCAAAACTCTTTATAATCATTGAATTACAGTTTGCCTAAATCCAAATTGACAAATACTCAAATGTGTATGCTATATTAGGCATCTCGGTTGCTATGTAAATAATTTACTAACCATCACTATCTCATTATGCTAATGTTTATGTAAGAAGTGGCAAAGGTAAAGTTAATTCATTAATTGCTGTTGCTTAGAAATTCTTGTAAACGAAGGAAGGGGAAACCACACTGGCATAAATAAAGGGGAGAGTAATTATGTCCTGCCAATAATTCATTGCCGCTCAAGTTCAGTTTCAATTTCAGTTTGTGATTCCACAAAGACAGATGTTGTAAGCCTTTGAAAGAAGAAGTAAATTTGAAATAGATTTCATTTACTTGGAAATAAATCTGATACGATTCGATTGACTAGGCCGTGTGAGGCTATAGCATTTTCAATTTCAATTCAAAACGACAATCATGGAATCCCACTGGATACACCTTGTCACTCTTCTCTTTCCCCGTTTCCATATATTTAGGTATGTGGCTCAATCATCAAGTAAGAATAAATTGACTAAAGCTTGCCGCAGTTCAGTTCACCAGTTGCACTTTAATTAAAAACAAATTTCTGTCTAGTCCCCCAACATCCACCTCCACCACCATGTCCCATCATGTCCTCTCGTAGCCCATGCATATAGAGCTATAATGCCAACAAGTTGTCTAATTCCACTGATTATTGATGCTAAATATAGGGTAAAGGTTATGGAAACTTGCTGACGATGATGGTTGGGGGGGGCGGAAGGTATTAGCTTTGATGAAAAAGGTAACTCTCTAAATAATCAGACAGTATATACCTAAATATTTAGTAGATAGGTTAATGTGATGGCTCAACGTTTTAATGCCCATTAATTAAACGTCTTCACTGGGGGGTATATAAGACTACTACTAAGTTAATCTTTCTCAAACATCTCTAATTGTTGGACTTTTACATAATAAGGGTGCATATTTCGGTAATGGGTATTCCCAAAGTCTATGCTTTGACTGAATGTGCATTATTATTTGTGTGAGATTTTTTTTTTTTTTTTTTTTTGGCGTTTTTTTTTTTTTTCTGATACTGGGTTCATTTCTGAGTTTTACTAATATTTATTTTCCCACTGAAGATGAGTAAAAAGAAGACTGAATGAGAGAGAATGAACTGTGAGGGGGAGGCAACAAAAACAAAAACAAACCGAAAAATAAATAAAAAGTTCAACCGCATTTGCTGTCTGGGTTAAAAATTAAAAGTCTTTTGACAACAGAAAATTCATACATACACGAACACGACATTTACGCATTTCAAAGCACACAAAAAAGCACTTACTCGACTCGTAGTAGTCCACCCTTTCCCCCCACACAATGCCCCCTCCCCCTTGCAGAAAGTAATTAGTGACTTGTACTGAGAGAAGTCTACCTTTTACCACACTTAAAGCAGGTGTACCTAAGTGTTTTTCAGCTTAATTTTTTTCGAGTTTTAGATTTATGCGTTACCCTAACTAAATGATGTATATCAGTTATTGGAAAAATGCATTAATAGTCTTTAAAGTTTTTTGAGTAGATTTAAGTTTTAAGTTCTCTTAAAACCCACTTTTGTAGGTAGCCTAATAAGTATTTTGATGTGGTTTTTTGTTTTTTTTTAGGTCATTAATTTCATTTTAAACTTTGCAATTCCATCTCAATTGAATATATACTTTGGAATATCTAAGTTTAATCTGAAACAGCTGTATAAAGATATTAATTAAATGAATGAAGAATCGATAAATGTATTTGATAATATTTTTCCAGATTTTGTTCAACAATTATCCTCAAAACTGAAATAGACCATAAGGTCCATTGAGTATTCAAAAATTAGTTCATAGTTATATTTATTTAAGTATTTACCTCTTGAAAGTTAAAAAACAAGAATAGCAAACTCTTTAAATCACGTATACGCTACGTTGTCATTTATTAGCAGACATTTTATTGAAAGTTTCCGCTCAATATCTGTTAGATTCAAATAAAACGATTGAAACGATAAAAGTAACTTAATTAGATTTGTCTTTCACGACGATAGAGAACTTAAGATTAACGATTTGAAATTGTTGATTTCGAGTTGCTTTGTTGTAGGGCATAGAAAGTACGTCATAGCCGAATAGTTGTTGGTTTGAGGCCATTAGAACAACTAGAAACAATTATGTGGTCCGTTTGACACATCTTTGGAGGTCATTTTGATATACGCCTCGGTAAACTACAATGGAAATGAGTTAACAGCTTTTTTCCTCGGCCTCAGACCATCTGGGAAGTCGAAATTTTTCCATGGACAAAGCGGCAAGTCGCTCTTTTTACTAATCCGGAAGGGCGAACCCGTCGATGAGTCACAATCATTGGAATTTCGAAAAGAGTTCGTCATGCGAGCAACATTTTGTTTGAGTTTTAGTTTATGAAATACATATTTAACAAATCACACTTAATTTTTAATAAAATCTAAAGCTTTGCTTAACGCGCGAGCAGTTTCATTTGTTGTTGTATTCTCTTGTTTACTTTTATCAAAATCACAATGTGCAATAACATTTTTGAGCAGCGAAGGTCGAATGTAAATGTTGGCATAAATAGCTATAGTCAATGTCTATTGCAGAGGTAGGTATATCGGCAATATATATGCGATATCGTACGTCTATATATGTCGGTGTACATTAGGCAAAACGAAGAGCTGTGCTTCGTCGTTGTCGGTTTTCGACAACATGTGCCAGATATTAATTATGAATGAATTTGGTTGCGATAGGCGGCTCTCTCACGTGTTCGTTTGTTTGCATTTTAGCCGTTTAAGGCATGTCAAAGGACACACGCACACGGACACGGACACAGACACAGACACGGCATACATCAATATAATTAAAAAACCGAATAACAAACAAACGCCATACATTACCTCTCTGCTCTAATTAAAAGGCACTCAAAAAAAATATATTGAAAAACCAGCTGAGGCAAGGCCAAGGCGAAGGCAAAGGCAAAGGCAAGTTAAAAGGAGGTACAAATAGGCGGACCTGGCACTTATCCTACCAGCGAAATTGTCGACATTTACAAAGGGAATTGAGCCCATTTGATCGGTGGGAGGTGCACTCAGTTTATGCTTATATATAGTTCGATCGTTTAACGGTTGAATGGGACGGAAATTGTTTTTCAAGTGCTCATCATGGGCGGTTAACTGACGGAAACCATTTAGCTAAAAAACGAGAAAAGACCAACGATTATAGGTTTGGTTGTTAGCCATTGAAGTCATGGGAATAAACTCACCTGATATTCAGATATATCAATTGGCGTTTCGAAGTCAATCCAAGTCACTTCCTCACTACACGGTGGTGTGGTCAACGATCCTATATAGCTGTAATAGTTGATCAAGTCGTATGATAGGAAATCCTGTAGTCCCACTGGTCTTGTGTAGTTGGCAGTCATATCTTTGCGTTCTATGGTTGAGAGCAGTTGAACGAACTCATTATAATTCGGATTATCTGCGCCTTGAATCTGCAATGGAAATACGCACTCAAGAGACGTGACTTTTATGAGTTTTGGGCCATTAGGCTTACCTGAAAGAAGAATGCCAACACAGCAATACCGTGATCCTGGCCCAGGGCACTGGCAAAGTCCTTATACTCTAGATTTCTCAGCACAACATGCAATTCGGCGGGATAGGCATGATTATTAATACGGTCCTCGCTGCCAATCGTATCATTCTCGCCCCAATGGAAGTGGAATTGCTCAAACTGATAGCCTGCCCGAGGCGAACGGTCTGCCAGGGGTCCACCGAAGACACGTGGCTCATCACCCTCGGCGAATGTCATTCTCACCAGAACTGTGTGTCCATTATTGCTCACTTGTATGCCCGTTGGCTTGGCATCGAAGTTGGTAAACTCCAGCGGTGAGAACTCCTTCTCGACGACATTTACCAAATCAATATTGATGGGACTTTGATGTTTGCCATTGCAACGTTTAAAATCTTCACTCCAATGTTCGGGTCCGTGTTTTCCGCCATAGCCGAAATCTTGCGACAACGTCAGAGAAACTACACAAGAAGCAAAAACAGTTAAAAGAGAGGAAGCCAAAAGTGTTAATTGATTGGTCAATCGCATGATAATGGATATGTCTGTCGGTGACACTTTGTGGCTATATTGGGTTGGGCCTCCCACCCCCTATCTCTCTATCTCTCTATCGCGCTCTGTCTCTCAAATGTTTGTCTATTTTTGTCGGCTGCTATTAATACACGAAATTATTGTTTAATATTCGAATTTATGCTGTTTACATTTCAATCAATTGAATCAGGTGAAACATGTCTCAAACCCTGCCCTGCCTGGTCTTCACTCGTCGCCAACTCCCACACCCAACTAGACGAAATTACTCATTTAATTAGCATTGATTAGTTTAACAACAATTATCTGTGTAAAGTTCACATTCAGGGCAGCGGCGCCTCGTTTAATGTTTAATTGTATTGATACCCTTTGCTCGACCGTGGACAACAGTCACGGCATTCCCAGTAAAGTTCACTAGACCAGGAAGCAAGGTGACTTAACCTTTGAATTGATCTGCTTAGAGTAGGTCGCCATCCACAACTACTAAAGGGTATCACCAGTTCGTTGTCTGGTTAATTAAATTCAGTTTAGTTTCTTTTATAACAAATAATCAGTTTAACTGCCCCTGTCTGTCTGTCGCACACTAAAATTTTCCATTTCAATAACCTGTAGTTTATTTAAATAGTCAATAACCCCGTAGTTCCCCCTGCACTCCGTTGCATTCCCCCTCTAGTCTAAGTCAGGTGTTAACTAAAATTGAATTTTCTCATCAATTTATGGCCTAACCGGGCCATTAATAAAATTAAATATTTTTGTGTTTTCTTCTTTTTTTTTTGTTGCTTTTGCTGTGCCAAATGATAATTAGCACAGAGCTAGCTGAAATTTAAATTATTAATAATTAGCAAGTTATTCAACGGCATGCCCAAATTACATACGCATTTAAGTAAATTATTGACTAATTTTTTAAGCATTTTGTTGGCCCAAATTATGGAAAATTGTACAAATATTTCAGGCCTGGTTTGGCAATTTAATCTATTTGCTACTGCGACTTATGTAATCTAAAACAAAATCTATTTCCGACTGAAACCAATTTGTGAGCTCGATCTGATTGAGAAGCCTCTCAATCACCTGAGATTCCAACCATCTGGGATTAAGTTAAGAAGTTTGTTTCTTTGAGTCTATTTAAGGAGTTAGCTTATGAATTTATAAGCTTTCATGATTCGATTACAATTAGTCGCCAAAATTGACCTCTAAAAATGTTAAATACTTGTATTTGAAATGAAAATTATTCCGATTCCGAGAATGATATGCAAAAAATACACAACAACACCCGTAAACGTTTCTATATGTACATATATCCGATAGTTATACCAATATAAAGCTATATAATTAACAAGTTGTTTAAATTTAATTTATACATATTTAAGAAAATTATCACCAAACTGTATAAGAAACATTTTGACTTGTTTATTGTAATTTGATAAATGGATTTCTAATGAATGGGAGAACTTTGATTTTGTTTGTCTTGATCATTATTCCTTGGGCAAAATGGAAATGGAAATGAATCTTTTGTATTCTGGGGCTGAGTATCATGCGCGTTGGACATGACTTTGATGATTGTCTGATGATCATGATGATGATGATGATGAACAATCAAGAATATCTGATTGTCAAACAGGTAAGCTGTCAGAGAGACAGAGACTGACTATCAGGTGACCTGTTTGTAAGTGGGTCTATAAATTGTAAGACATTACTATATAGACCACGATATGACCAAATGCGGAGAGTGCCATAAACACTTCACTTGTCGTGGCTAGTAGTGATTTCTTATTGTTTTGAATCAAGATACTCTTCGTACTTAATCAACTTTTTGTTTACATTTCAGTCTTTATTATCACACAATCAGTTGCATTTGTTAAAATATTTGTTTAACATTGTATTTAACACACAAACTAATTTGTTAAGCGTTCTGTTTGCATTTTGTGTTTTGTTTAATTATTAAATATTCTTCTTACCACTAGAGCAAATCACAAAAACAAAAACGACACACAATTTCCACATTTTGATATTGTTTGGAAAATAAGTTGAAAACACTTTTTCCTAATCTAAGCCGACTTCCTTATCCGCCAAATGCGGTCAGACAACTGCGGTTAGGGCCAGTGGCACGTTGAAACTTATATCAATTTTTCCGTATACCCGCACTGCCACCCTCTCCTCTTCAGTCATTAAATTGAAACTTAAATCAAGTGGAGAGAGCCGACAAAGCGACAAACCGACGAAACCATCAACCGCCAATCGACAGCGACAACAGCGAAGTGACTCAAATTGAAGCAAATTTTGAAATGGTTAACCAAGAGCGACCCCCCCCCCCTACCCCTACCCCTTCCACAAAGCCCGGGCAGAAGTTGAATTGAATACCCTGTATTTTCTGGTGGGTCACAAAAACGAAACAAAAACAAAAAGGTAAAAGTTTATGCACTTACACAAGGCATTTGAAAACGAGTGTGTTACACAAGGTTCTTACTTGTCTATGGGTGAGAGAGGGGAAACGACTATAAAAATATTTATTATATTTAATTGAACGTGGTGGAGAGAATTGTTATTTTGTCGTCCACTATGCGTAAGAGTATCTGCTAGTCAGCAAAATGACGTAATGTGCGGAATTTTTTCTTTTTCTTGAATGACTAATTTCTTTCTGTTTCTTTCGGTGTGTGGTTTTTGTGCGTTGAGCGGAGCTATGACGACTTTGATAATGACGATGACGCTAAAGATGATAATGATGATGATGATGATGATAAATAAAACACTTAAACCAGGTAGAGAGTGTAGACAGTTAGATCTTTGCCTCGATGTAAACCAAACCCAGAAGGGTGTACAGTTTGAGGGCGATGAAAGCAACGAGATTATTTATCATTATCATACGATCAGCTTTTCATTTACAAATAGAGAAAAGTAAGTAAGTAAGTAATTGAATATGTAGTTTTCATTAACCATATGCAACTGCATATTCGCATTATTCACTTTGGGGCCCTCGTGTTGGCAACTACTTACTTTGTGTATTTCCCCCGAGGCTGCCCCGATATCAAGACAAATCAAAATGCGATTTCAATTATATTAATAACACTAAGGCGAAACATTAGATCCATAAGCAATATGCTGATTCAGCTAATGGCGAAGATTCCCCAAAAAACGAAAACCAACAAATCCAATGGAAAAATTTTGTGTGCTTTTTTGTTTTGTTGTTGTTTGAATTTTTGGACAAAGCTATTTGTTGTCTGTGTGAAGAAAAAGATAGAGAAATGACCTCGAGTTGTGTCGAGCGGATTACACATAATTGCTTCCAGTTATTCTAACTTAGGGCTAAGCCGCCGTCTTAGGAGCACTGAGGAGCAGAGACTTATGTCACAATACAGTTTTAGTTGAAGTTTTCATAATATATATTGGGCTTAAGCCAGACACCTCCGCTGGGATTATACATTCGTTATATCCGTCTGTGATTTGATGCGGCAAAACAATTATAAGTACAAACAAATACTTTAAAATCGTTGTATCTATTGTATACTAAATTTATTCCCATAAGATCTGGTATATTATCCAACAGTCTCAATTAAAAGCTTAATTAATCAAGCATTTACCTGCTTGGATAGTCCTCAAAATGCTTTTCTTAAGACTTCTTAATTACAAAAATACAAAGAAACGAGAAGGCTGGAGCTAACTTGGGCCGCACCGATGTTTGTATACCCTTGCTAAAGTGGAAAAAACGTTTCATCTTTAGACTCTAAACTAAGGCAATCCGGCAAATATTTCACGGCTATTTTATCGAATGTGTATACGACATTCATATGATATAGTTATCCAAAGCACAGTTGTTTAGAAAATTCTGTCAAAAGTAGCAAGGTTATTTAAAAAAGTCACTGTTTTTGACGGATCGTTCCTATGGGAGCTACATAGATCATATAGTTGCCGTTTGTATGGGACCTGTATGAGTTAGTGATCCGATCCGGCTGAATCCGAAAGTTCTTTCTTTGTGTAACTTTTTCAGTCTAGAAGACCGAAATGGCTATATAAACTTATCTCGTCGTGCTGATTAAGAATATATATACTTTATATGGTCGGAGATGCTTCCTTCCATGCGTTGCAAACTTCTGACCGAAATCGATATATCCCCTTTTTGAAAGGGTATAAAAAGAGTACACGTGTGCTGAAATAAGTAATGCCCAATCGCATGTTCTTTATGTAAACTCTAAATGATAAAGTTGTTCAAGATTAAACATCAGTTTCATCTGAATTGGCTTTACCAATTTAGATAAACAAAAACAAAATTGGGCCATGAAGAAAAAAAATGTCAAGTATGCTTAAAACAAAAACAAAACCCATCCACAGGCTGTGGTAAACACTTAAGAAGTAGCCAACGCCGAGCATGAAATATAAACAAATTCACCCCCGGACATGAGGGTCATTAGAATAAGTATTTCTTAAGAAAAATTGTCGCCTCCTAGACTCTAAGATTTCATATATGTACATACAGACACATATACTCAACACTTTGGTAAATAAAATCAGTTAATAGTTTTTTTTTTAAGTTAGCAAGCTACTGCGAGACATTTCACAACATTTGGCAAGCCACCAAATAGCTTAAGAGGCCGAGAGTGAGGAAAGCCTCCATCCGAGGATCAAACGGCATGTGATGCAGATCCAGCGAGGAGGCAGTTGAGAAGTTTGAGACGCACCTGGCAAACACGTTCACCCCATTCAGCACATGTAGCGACGAAGACGCGGATGTTACTTTGCCCATTCATGAGGCCCCTTACCAAATGGCTCTCCCCATCAGCCGAGTTCCCGCCTGAGGAGGTCAGATCGAAGATCGACTGCCTAAAGCCGAGCACCTTCTAATTGCCAAAATAAACTTTAGTTGCAATCTATCCTACATAAACAAAATAATCATGAAATTCGGATGGAATCACCAGTCGGTCACTCTCTAACAATAAATGATATTTGAGATGGGTGAGTTCTTTTCTGACGTCTAATCTGCATGCTGCTGTCCAGGAGTTCGGGGGCCAGTGCATTATCATGGAGAGGCACCGAATGCCATACCTCCGGATCACTCTCCAGATCATATTTTGAATTCAACAAATAGAGATTAGGTTATTTAGTTTGCGGTTTTCCTATTTAAAATTTAAATTCCATTCTGTTGCCATTTATTGCTTAAAATTTTATTAAAGACGTGGCATACTTTTAGGCACTACCAACGAAAAATTGTCAGGCCCGTATTGGTTTCCGACCACCAATTAAATACTCGGAAACAAATTAAACACATTTTTTCGTTTCAGTTTCAACAAAATCGTTTAATTTTTCAACTTCTACAATTCCCAAACCTAACAAACACACATTTTCCAACCCGGCTGACCAACAGGTTGATTACAATTGCCACCCTAATCGGTGGCTGATCCAAGTCCATTTCTGGAATCCCGTCTTGTGAGTGGAGCCCAACGATGATGACCCCTGTCAGATTTGGCCAATGAATTATGGCAAACATGTGCAAAAATCTATCAAAAGTCATCATAAAAATACAATTTCGAAGAGTTTGTCTAGCGAAAGTCAAGTCAAGCACACGACGAATATGATTTATTGATAACTTGGTACAGTGGAACCAGCCCATAAAGTACAGGCAACATTAGAGGCCGCATACGTTAAATAGCTGCAATGAACAGTGGTTATCTTTAGCCAGTTTTCACTTAGATCAACTTTCTGATCGATCATGCTTGTTTTTCAGTCTGAGGAGGTGGCCTGTCCTTTCGGTGTTTGTGTCTATATATAGATCGGACTACACATAGGTTATTTATGATTATTTAATTAATGTCGCTACTATTAATGGGATCGAACTAGGTGAGGTCAAGGCTGTTAATGCTCCATCCGCAAAAACGAATTTTTATCCTTTCCGCTAATAGTAGTAATCTCTCAGCACGTGCTAAGCGTGTTTATTGAAATTGTAATCAATCAGATAGATTTATAAATATTATGAAACTTTTCCACGATCATTGGATCACCTCTAAAGGCAGTTGATAAGACTTATTGACATGGCGTCGATGACGAACTACGCCTCCGAGTAAGGCAAGACCAATAGTAGAACCAGCCCCTCTCAGAGGCAACTAATCGAATCGAAATTTCAAGTTTTACGCGTTTACTGATCAGTCCGATCAGTCGTGGACATTTGTGAGAAATCTCACACTCGTGGCGTGAATGGAGAACAGAATCCAAAGCAATTCCAAATTGAAATGGAAGTGGGCATAAGAATCGGAATCGGGGACCCACGTCATGTTGTTGTCAGACACATTGGACTGATAAGTTTCCTCTAGGCAATCCCCCCTTGATGGCACATTATTTCTGCGTTCGATGACGGTGTACCGAATGGATCAACGATTAGGCAGCTGCTCTGCTCCGATGAGGCTCTGGATTGAATGCTGCCCGCCTAACAAGTGCCCAAGGTTATTGCCGGTACACTGTAAGAAAAACCCGACTCAAACAGTCAAATCTGAGTTTACCAAATAAACTCAATAGGTGGGGTCTTTTATCGCTTCGCTTAATCCCTATTATCAGCAAGAAAAGGCTTCAGTTGGAGCTCCCATCCTGGGGTATGAGAGCGTTTACCAGCCAATTGCATCTTCTTGAGCTTGCACTTCCTCCACATACATTTTATCGGTCAAGTTCAGAACTAAACATTTTATGGCATGTAATATTTATAGTAGATAAGAGGCAATCAGAAATGCAGTCTCTAAAGGAAGAGAGGCTCTGGGCCGATCTTATGCATTTTATTACATTGAAATTGTTTTATAGTATTGCTTAGAGAATTGATAGCAGAATAGGGAGAGAAGAGTGCCAAGGGGGGAGGAGGGACGCTCGTGTTTTGAGAAGAAGCAACAAAAATGCTATAAATCATTCAAACATACACACGAAATAGGTATATAATGTATATATATGTACATATATATAGTAAGTGATTCTGATTGTGAGAGTTTCTATTCGTTCGCGCTTGGTATAAAAGCCTGGAATATCGGGGCGGAACAATTCAATAGCAGTTCAGTGAGTTGTGTGTGAAGTGCTACCCAAAATTTTGACAAGCCCACAAAATGAGAGTCCTAGCAGAGGTAAAAGCAATGGGCCTGCAGCCTTCCTTTTGAATGAGTTGTAATATTTCTGTTCATATGTAGAATCACATCCATTTGTTGGATCCCTCGGAGCTGATGCGACCAGAGCCAACCTTTGCCGATAAGAATCCATCAACCTTCCGCGACTATAGTGTGGATACCAGTAATCCTCTGAAGGAGCGAGTGCGTCAAACATATCGCCAGATGCATTTGAATCAAACAGTTGACTTTGTAAAGGGTAAGAGCTCCAGAAGAATGCCTCGGTTCGAACTTCTCTGACATTCTCTCGATTTTCAAGGACGCCGTGATCACTGGCTCAAATTTAACACCATCAAAATGACTATACGCCAGGCTTTGGAGAAGTTAAACGACCTGGTGGATGAATCGGATCCCGATTTGGACTTGCCCAATATCATCCACGCCTTTCAGGCAGCTGAACGCGCCCGTGCCGAATTCCCCGAACACGATTGGCTCCACCTGACCGCCCTGATTCACGACCTGGGAAAGATCATGGCCTTCTACGATGAGCCACAATGGGCAGTGGTGGGTGATACCTTCGCCGTCGGCTGTCGATGGGGCGACAGTATTGTATACCGCGAAGAGAGCTTCGAGGGCAATCCTGATGGCGATGATCCAAGATACAACACGGAATATGGCATCTACCAGCCCAACTGTGGATTGGACAACATCCTCATGTCCTGGGGACACGACGAGTACATGTACAATGTCCTCAAGCACAACAAGACCAAGTTACCCGATGTGGCCTGCAATATCATACGATTCCATTCCTTCTATCCCTGGCACAACGGCGGCGACTACAAACACCTGCAGGCCCCCAAAGACGAGGAGACCAAGAAGTGGGTGTTGATCTTCAAGTAAGCACAATTCAATTCATTGACCTTAATGCAAATCGGGTGGGAATCTGGTAATAATGTTCCTCTCGTCTTCTCTCCTTCTAGTCGCTACGATCTGTATACAAAGAGCGAGGTGGTGCCCGATATCGATGCCCTGTGGCCATATTATCAATCACTTATTGACAAATATTTGCCTGGCATTATCGAGTTCTAAACTTTAGGCGAAGTTGCATACATTTGTACATTAATCTACTTATATATCCCGATCCATATCTATACACATCCAAACCTAAAGGTGTACATATATATCCACAATTTACAAACCTTTCACATCTAATCAGCAACAGATGTACTTATTTACTCTTATTAAGAATATATACTCAATCAATACAATAAATATAAAACGAAATTAATAAGCGATTCAATACCATTTCTATGGAAATATAGAAGTCGATGTAGTCCGGAACTGAAAACCCGAACTGATCGGGTCTACCGACTCTGTAATTCCCTTCCTAAAGAGATTAAACCTGGTTTGTATCGAAAGATTTAACATTTGAGAGTAAATCATTTGAATAACTGCTTGTTTGTTATTATTATTATATGATTATTCAAATTATTGTTGAAAATAACGTTTATCTGGTTGCACTTCCTCGCGATCGCACGAAAAGGCATATTAAATATAAAATGTGATGCCAATTGCAAGTCATTGCTCTCGATTTGAGTTACTTTTAATAGTCGTAACGTCCCATCCGATCAGTTCGGAATATATGTAGTATATATTCTATGTATATGGCGTGCAGTAAATGGGAGCCAAATACTCTAATACTCCGAGAACGATGGGTAGGGAAAGAGAGGTTAAATGATTATCCAGATATTGGGGGTTTCAGTTGTTTTTTTTGTTTGTCTAATACAATATTCGAATGATATTGTTATCAAGAAAAAGCTGCTTTAGAATTGTACAGCGGGGAGTCTAGTTTTCGTTTTCTCACGGTGATATAAGATATATATTTCACACTTTTCCGATGAGCAACTAGCAACTTACCATGCAAAGAGCGAATATATGTATGTATAGTTATTTCTAAAGAAGGCAGCAAAGGTTGCTTATGCGGGCACTGAGCTAATGATAAGGCTGGGGCATAAAACCAGCTATAAATGCCACAGATGAGCTCAGTCGGCTGGCGGGATTGGAACGAGCAACAACATGTACAATACCTATTCGAGATTGCTGATTGGAGTCCTTTTGGTTTGCCTTTGGCAACAAGCAGCCAGTGCGGATGATTCCACAATTGTGGATTTGCCTGAATATGGCAAGGTTCAGGGACGCGATAATGGTTTTTATTTGAGCTTTGAATCCATACCGTATGCTGAGCCACCTGTTGGCAGCTTACGTTTTGAGCCACCTCAACCCTATGGGGGACAATGGAAGGATCGGGCGGAACCATTTGATGCAACTCAGCCGCCAAATCTATGCATGCAATGGAATCAATTCACAGCAGGGGATGACAAGCTAGTTGGCGATGAAGACTGCCTCAAGGTTAGTATCTACAAGCCAAAGAATGCCACTCGGAATACGTTTCCCGTTGTGGCCCACATACACGGGGGAGCCTTTATGTTTGGTGGAGCCCAACAAAACGGCCAAGACCATGTGATGCACTCTGGCCAAGTTATATTGGTTAAGATCAGCTATCGCCTTGGCCCGTTAGGTTTCATTAGTGCAGAGGACAAGGATTTGTCGGGCAATTACGGACTCAAGGACCAGCACTTGGCTCTCAAATGGATTAAGCAGAACATAGCTCATTTTGGTGGCGAGCCAGAAAATATATTAGTGCTGGGCCATTCGGCAGGAGGAGCCGCGGTTCACTTGCAAATGTTAAGGGAGGATTTCCGGCAAGTGGCCAAGGCGGCCATGTCCTTTAGTGGCAATGCTCTGGACCCTTGGGTGATCCTAAAAGGCAGCCGTGGACGTGCCTTCGAACTGGGACGTTATTTGGGATGTGGCACTTCCCCGACATCACTGAACTTAAAGGAATGCCTGAAAACGAAAGACGCTCAGCAAATTGTGAGTGCAGTAAGGCACTTTCTTATTTTCAATTATGTGCCATTCACTCCTTTTGGTCCCGTCGTGGAGCCTGACGTAGATGGAGCTTTCCTTACCGAGTCGCCTACTGAGATCATTAAAAGTGGCAAATATGCTCAGGTGCCCTGGATGGTCTCCTATGTGACGGAAGACGGTGGCTACAATGCTGCCCTGCTAATCGAAAAGAGGCCCCCATTCGGGGGGCAACTGTTGGACGAGCTAAATGATCGCTGGTTCGATTGGGCACCCTATCTATTCTTCTACCGCGACTCCATAGAGACAATCGAGCAGATGGATCAATATTCCTGGACCCTAAGAGACCACTATCTTGGCAATCAGAAATTCAGCTTGGATACATATTGGCCATTGCAGCAAATGTTTTCCGACGTGTTATTCAAGAATCAAACACAAACCGCTGTCGATCTTCATCGCAAGTCCAGCCAAAGTCCTGTCTATGCCTATGTCTACGACAATCCAGCCGAAAAGGGCATTGGCCAAGTCCTGTCTCAACGTAGTGATATTCACTTTGGTAGGTTACTCGGCTAGAAAATATTAAACAACAATTTAAGTCCAATGATTTCCGTCTCTCTCTATCTCTCCTTGTAGGCACTGTCCATGGCGATGACTATTTCCTGATCTTTGAGAATGTCGTCCGAGAGGCGCAATTGCGTTCAGATGAGAAAACCATTTCCCAAAACTTTATCAATATGTTAATTGATTTTGCTCAGAGCCCAAGTGGATCTCTATCGTTCGGCGATTGTCATTTCCAAAACAATGTGGGAAGTGATAAGTTCCAGTTGTTGTCAATTAACCGTAACGGTTGCTCCAACAAACAATACGATGAATTTCCCTAAACAGAATATAAATTAAACTTCAGAAAGCAAAACTAAATCTATGCCTTTAACTACAAACATAAATCATAGTTTCACCTTAACTTGCCATTTGCCAAAAGTGTCATGAGTGAGTGTCAAACACCTGCAATATTTATCCAGTGGGGGTCGACAAATATCCTTTTGGGAGAAATCAAACGCATGCATTCCTTGGGAGTCCCTTATCCTTTCAGGTTAAAATTCTTAAAAGGGGGAACCATTAGTTTACTTACCAAACACATAGACTCGAAGTGAATCGGTTACCCCCTTTGCAACTTTCATGAGTTTTTCATTTAATTGATCTGTCAATCACAAACCATACACCTGCAAAACGAAAACCAGTTCACAAAAATTCGGTTAATGAACTGCGACTAGTGCCGGATTAGCCATATAGCAGGACGAGGGGCCCGACGCGTCGAAACGCTGTTGAAAGATTTTTAATCGGAAAATGCAAATGTTAAACAAAATGCAGTTCTGTGTAAAATGGGTAATTCGTTATTAATTAATCTGAATAATCCTTAAAAACGGCTAACCAACTTTGTCAAATTTTAACCGATTTTCAAAACTAATATATCGTTTGAATGTGAATCAATCATAAGCGAGGGCTAACGATGACAATGAAGAGTAAACTATTTGAAAAATATAGCCTTTCCAAATGGGTTAGAAATTAACGACAATTAAGTCTGAAAACCTATTATCCTTCCATTCATGTTCCAACTTTGTGAAGTTCGAACTTACATTATGATGCTCAAAACGTATCTTAAGCCTTTTTGGCTTGCTGCAGGTCCTCCGCTGGCTTAGACCGGCACTGGCTGGGACAAGTACCAAACACGATTACATGCAAAATTTCAACATTTTTGAATTGGAGATGCATTCCAAACTCTAAGCGAGATCAGTATACAGTCTTAGTATTGGCGTAGATAATAGATCAAAATAGTAATTTGCTGTCAATAAACTAGGCGACGCCCTCGTTCTAGATGGGGCGGGGTCACGGGGTTGAACCAATTTTAATAACAATTCTCTAAATACACGACTTTACTCTATTATTCAAGTATGAAATAATAGAAATTATGTTAAATCTTTGAAGGCTTTCCATTTGTCATAAAATTTCAAATTTTGATTAGAAGGTTTTTTCAAAAGATTCCTCTGTCATATTACCATAATATTTTAAGACTTTATCTTTTAACTTTCCTATTATGGGCATACCTATATTAAAATCGCCAAACTTTTCTTATAGGTAGAAAGGAATTGATATAACTACATAAGTCGAATGACTTTTGTTTTCCATAAGTGAGTAGACAGAACAGAGATAAGCAAATAAATACAAAAAGTTTCCTACAATAATGTCATTAATGTAATACATTTTATATTTTTCAGTTTTAATCCTTAGAATATATAACTTGTGTGTGATTAAAAAGGTGAAAGTTTGTAAACAAAAGGGATTTAAGAGGTCTTAATAATATACAAGGGCTTATGCAGCTTCGCCTAAAGTTTAGAACTCGATAATGCCAGGCAAATATTTGTCAATCAGTGATTGATAATATGGCCACAGGGCATCGATATCGGGCACCACCTCGCTCTTTGTATACAGATCGTAGCGACTAGAAGGAGAGAAGACGAGAGGAACATTATTACCAGATTCCCACCCGATTTGCATTAAGGTCAATGAATTGAATTGTGCTTACTTGAAGATCAACACCCACTTCTTGGTCTCCTCGTCTTTGGGGGCCTGCAGGTGTTTGTAGTCGCCGCCGTTGTGCCAGGGATAGAAGGAATGGAATCGTATGATATTGCAGGCCACATCGGGTAACTTGGTCTTGTTGTGCTTGAGGACATTGTACATGTACTCGTCGTGTCCCCAGGACATGAGGATGTTGTCCAATCCACAGTTGGGCTGGTAGATGCCATATTCCGTGTTGTATCTTGGATCATCGCCATCAGGATTGCCCTCGAAGCTCTCTTCGCGGTATACAATACTGTCGCCCCATCGACAGCCGACGGCGAAGGTATCACCCACCACTGCCCATTGTGGCTCATCGTAGAAGGCCATGATCTTTCCCAGGTCGTGAATCAGGGCGGTCAGGTGGAGCCAATCGTGTTCGGGGAATTCGGCACGGGCGCGTTCAGCTGCCTGAAAGGCGTGGATGATATTGGGCAAGTCCAAATCGGGATCCGATTCATCCACCAGGTCGTTTAACTTCTCCAAGGCCTGGCGTATAGTCATTTTGATGGTGTTAAATTTGAGCCAGTGATCACGACGTCCTTGAAAATCGAGAGAATGTCAGAGAAGGTCGAACCAAGGCATTCTTTTGGAGCTCTTACCCTTTACAAAGTCAACTGTTTGATTCAAATGCATCTGGCGATATGTTTGACGCACTCGCTCCTTCAGAGGATTACTGGTATCCACACTATAGTCGCGGAAGGTTGATGGATTCTTATCGGCAAAGGTTGGCTCTGGTCGCATCAGCTCCGAGGGATCCAACAAATGGATGTGATTCTACATATGAACAGAAATATTACAACTCATTCAAAAGGAAGGCTGCAGGCCCATTGCTTTTACCTCTGCTAGGACTCTCATTTTGTGGGCTTGTCAAAATTTTGGGTAGCACTTCACACACAACTCACTGAACTGCTATTGAATTGTTCCGCCCCGATATTCCAGGCTTTTATACCAAGCGCGAACGAATAGAAACTCTCACAATCAGAATCACTTACTATATATATGTACATATATATATGTACATTATATACCTATTTCGTGTGTATGTTTGAATGATTTATAGCATTTTTGTTGCTTCTTCTCAAAACACGAGCGTCCCTCCTCCCCCCTTGGCACTCTTCTCTCCCTATTCTGCTATCAATTCTCTAAGCAATACTATAAAACAATTTCAATGTAATAAAATGCATAAGATCGGCCCAGAGCCTCTCTTCCTTTAGAGACTGCATTTCTGATTGCCTCTTATCTACTATAAATATTACATGCCATAAAATGTTTAGTTCTGAACTTGACCGATAAAATGTATGTGGAGGAAGTGCAAGCTCAAGAAGATGCAATTGGCTGGTAAACGCTCTCATACCCCAGGATGGGAGCTCCAACTGAAGCCTTTTCTTGCTGATAATAGGGATTAAGCGAAGCGATAAAAGACCCCACCTATTGAGTTTATTTGGTAAACTCAGATTTGACTGTTTGAGTCGGGTTTTTCTTACAGTGTACCGGCAATAACCTTGGGCACTTGTTAGGCGGGCAGCATTCAATCCAGAGCCTCATCGGAGCAGAGCAGCTGCCTAATCGTTGATCCATTCGGTACACCGTCATCGAACGCAGAAATAATGTGCCATCAAGGGGGGATTGCCTAGAGGAAACTTATCAGTCCAATGTGTCTGACAACAACATGACGTGGGTCCCCGATTCCGATTCTTATGCCCACTTCCATTTCAATTTGGAATTGCTTTGGATTCTGTTCTCCATTCACGCCACGAGTGTGAGATTTCTCACAAATGTCCACGACTGATCGGACTGATCAGTAAACGCGTAAAACTTGAAATTTCGATTCGATTAGTTGCCTCTGAGAGGGGCTGGTTCTACTATTGGTCTTGCCTTACTCGGAGGCGTAGTTCGTCATCGACGCCATGTCAATAAGTCTTATCAACTGCCTTTAGAGGTGATCCAATGATCGTGGAAAAGTTTCATAATATTTATAAATCTATCTGATTGATTACAATTTCAATAAACACGCTTAGCACGTGCTGAGAGATTACTACTATTAGCGGAAAGGATAAAAATTCGTTTTTGCGGATGGAGCATTAACAGCCTTGACCTCACCTAGTTCGATCCCATTAATAGTAGCGACATTAATTAAATAATCATAAATAACCTATGTGTAGTCCGATCTATATATAGACACAAACACCGAAAGGACAGGCCACCTCCTCAGACTGAAAAACAAGCATGATCGATCAGAAAGTTGATCTAAGTGAAAACTGGCTAAAGATAACCACTGTTCATTGCAGCTATTTAACGTATGCGGCCTCTAATGTTGCCTGTACTTTATGGGCTGGTTCCACTGTACCAAGTTATCAATAAATCATATTCGTCGTGTGCTTGACTTGACTTTCGCTAGACAAACTCTTCGAAATTGTATATTTATGATGACTTTTGATAGATTTTTGCACATGTTTGCCATAATTCATTGGCCAAATCTGACAGCTTGGGGTCATCATCGTTGGGCTCCACTCACAAGACGGGATTCCAGAAATGGACTTGGATCAGCCACCGATTAGGGTTGCCTTTGGTGCCGAAGAATGTGTGACAGTTTATTAGGGTTGTAATAATTAAATGGGACTGACGTTTGTCAACTTTGGACCCGATTTTAAGATTTACTCTAGTTAGTACGAAAAGCTTCATTCAGTTGACTTCCAAAAATCCCGACTGCTTTGCAAGGGATAAAAACGGCCTTTGAATACAAGAAAAATTTGTGAATATTGTGAAAACTTGTGAGTTGTTGAAATCGCAAAATTTTATATAAGCAGCATAATAATACATCTCCTTTACTCCTTTGCTTCTTTTGTAAGGTATTTTTATAATATGTCTATACATAAATCCATAGTCGATTTTGAATTAAGTGTGAATTAGTAGGAGGGAGGGGGGTATGTAAGTTAATGTTAATCCAACAAATGTCCGTTTCATAAAACAGATAGAGTTCTATTACCTTACCGAAATAGCATTCTTTATTGTGGAGGTTGTTTTCGGAACAAACGTAATTATGTATGATAAAAACATATAATATAATGCTCTTAATAATATAATTCCTCATCATCAATTTCCTCCTTTTCATTCTCGACATTGCCATAGAGTGAAATTTTGCTATCGAGGAATCGAAAGTCTTTTAGTATATGCAATTTGTTACTAAATCCGGCAACGGACATAAATTTAAAAGGCTTCGTTTGCCAAATTGCCGAATAGCAGGCGGTGTGTTCCACAGGAATATTAGCTTGAAGGATGCCGTTTAGTGTATACGACTCAATATGATCGTGTTCGCCAGCAATAAGGACGGAATCATCAACAAAATTACATACATGCACCCGATCAGGAAATCCAAAGTCCCGTGGACTTCTTAGGGAACCTAAATGCCAAATTGATGGATATGGACCACCGCCGCATAAAAGCCATTCGTCATTTACGTCGACAGCGCCAATCCATTTACCACAATCTGTTCGCATTAGGTCGAATTTCCTATGCGGTTCTATTTGATTTATTTGTTCCTTTTGTTTGTGACTCCAAATTCGCACTGTACCATCCTCTGATCCGGTGTAAATGCATCCATTCGAAGAATTCCCCACCACACAGTGTATGTAATCCGTGTGTCCAGAGAAATCTCGTAAAATTCGTCCATCTTCTAGTGCGATTTGATATATCGTGCAGTCTCCGCATCCAGCATAAAGCGAATCGGTATCCCGACATAACCAAAGGGAATTCACATCTGGCACTTCAACGGCATCCACTTGTATGGGTATCTTAACCTCCCAGGCACGTTTTGAGTCCAAAACTTCTGTCTCCTCATCCCATTTCAACCCGTAAACGAGGCCCACGGATCCCACAATCAGAAAATCTTTGTGAAATGCCAAACAATTGATATCAACTTTGTTGCCTTGATGAAATAGTTTCAGTTGCCCGGGTGGTTCTTCGTTGTACAACTCCTTGAGACTGCGAAAATTTGTAATTTAATTTTTATGTAGCATTTTCAAGTTTTAAATGCATTTTTTTTTTATTGCCTCACCTTAGCACAAATATATCGCCAAACAGATTGCCGGCAAATAGATGCCGACGGGATGTGGAGATGGCTTGGGCCAACACATTGTTATAAGCTCGTTTTAAATCCCTTGGCTTCATTTCAATCTTCAATTTTTTTATTTATTATGGTCCAAAATGCGAACCGGCTTGTTTGCTAGAGGAAATTTCAACAAGTTGCCATACTTTTATAAAACGCCGTTCATGGTGAATTGGCGGCAGTGCTGCCAACTTTTTTAGCAGGGAAAGGTGAAGACGATATTTTTTATATTTTTATTTTGTACATAATGTGTTTTTAAACCATTGCACTAATTTAACTTTGCAGTTGCCTTGTAAGTACATTTTTGAAAATTGTACAATTCCCGCAATCAAAACTTCAAGGCGTTAACATCGCGATTTTACAATGAGAAATACCCGGAGATTGAAGATGTTGTCATGGTTAATGTGCTGTCCATCGCCGAAATGGGCGCCCATGTCCATCTGTTTGAATACAACAACATCGAGGGCATGATTCTAGTTGTTGTCATCCGTGTCGATAAGGAGAAGGGTTACATTGATCTGTTCAAGCGTCGTGTCTCGCCCGAGGATGTGGAAAAGTGCACGGAACGATTCGCTAAGTCCAAAGCCATCAATTCACTGCTACGTCATGTGGCTGATATTTTAGACTATGACAGCAGTGACAAGCTGGATGAGCTCTACCAGAAGACGGCATGGTATTTTGAGAAGAAATACAACAGCAAAACGGTGGCCTATGACATCTTCAAGCAACCGGTAACGGATCCCTCTGTCTTTGATGAGTGTAATTTGGATGCGGAAACCAAGGAGGTTTTGCTTAGTAACATAAAACGAAAACTGGTATCGCCTACTGTGAAAATACGAGCGGACATTGAATGTTCGTGCTATGGTTATGAAGGCATCGATGCAGTGAAAGCTTCTCCCAGCAAGGGCCTGGAATTGAGTACGAAAGAGCTGCCCATCCGGATCAATCTGATAGCACCGCCGCTGTAAGTCTCTATTTGAATTAGTTAAATACGGATCATTTAATCCATATCCTAATTTTTCTATTTCCCTCAGCTATGTTATGACCACTGCCACCACTAAAAAGACGGAAGGCCTCAAGGCTTTGGAGGTGGCCGTCGAGAATATCCGAGAAAAGATTCTTGAATTCGAGGGCGAATTTAAGGTGATCATGGCACCCAAACTGGTCACAGCCATTGATGAGGCCGATCTCGCACGCCGGCTGGAACGTTGTTTTTTTGAATGTGGTTAACTTTGCCGTGAGCAGAAACGATTTCATCAACCAAAAGCAAGGAATCCTTTCTTAAATATATATTGTATGTATATATAATGTTTATTATATAGATAAAACATGGGAAACATTTAAATGTCTTGCATTGCCAAGTCTTAGTTTGGATAAGACACAAATCCAGATATGAGACTTATCTAAATATTTTAAAGTAGTACTCTATTTCCCCCCCTTTTATTCAGTTTTGATATGGTATCTAAAGTTTACTCCGACGTTGAGCGGATGCTTGAGGAGTGCCCTCCTGACGCAGGGCCAGGGATTCATTAGTAGTCGTTTAGTTGCCATTAAAGTATCGATTGGCAGCAATGAATGCTCACCCAATCGTTGCCAGAACTTGCCAATTCCCGCTTGGGAATCGTCCAAGAGGCCAGACACAAATCCCCGATTTTGAGCCGTATGTGCATCGAGCAGTTCTCCCGATTCCAATATCAATTTCAAATGTGACAGAGTCCATAAGCCAACGAATCCACTGCCGTCTATCTTATTAAGTGATAGGTCAAATTGCGAAGATCGCGAGGCATAAACAATGTCACTTAGGGCACAAATTGTGACACCCAGACCCACGCAATTGCCTTGGAGACAAGATACCAAGAGTTTGCGATTTAGCAACAATTTCTTTGCCAGGGAACGCATCACAAAATTTAAGGCACGCGACTGCACCTCCCGTGCCTCCCATTCATCTTTGTCTTTAGTCGGCGCTGGCTGGATTCTTCAGATTGTCTTTGGCCCGCCTCGAAGTTGCCGGTTAGCGCAATTATGGCCACATCGGCATCACTATTGGCCACATCCAGAATCCGGAGCAGCTCATAGATAGTCCGACGTTGCCATTCACCATCATTGAACTTAATTATCAATAGACGTTCACGACGTTCCACTTGAAGCTGCTTAAATGTGTTATAATTGGGACTGGTCATTGCAAAAATCAGATGGCAACTGAAGAAGATGGAAGCGCAATAGGACAGGCACACCCAACTAGAACGAAGTTAACCGAGGCTCCAAACGAACGAATACGAACACCCAGACCACCAATACACCTCTCCCTTATCATAAACGGGCAGATAGCAGGAGGAAGGAAGGCAGATCAAAGTACAATCCTATCAACGTTTATGTCCCCCTCTAGGCAAGATGCCAAGACAGCGATCTTTACGCATTCACTGTGAATCATTTTGAAGATAAATAGATTGAAAATCTGCGCAGAGAATTAGGAGTCAAAACTAGTTTATCAGCAGAACAGATGAGAAGAGGATTAATAAACCCATGTTTAGAGTAGGAAATAAAATGTTTACTTAATCGCAAGTTTTATATTGCATAGGTAATACAAAAATATATAAAATATATACATAGTTAGTTACGTCTTTGGTTAATCGTTTTAAAGCAGAAAACTTAAATCCGACTCCGGTGCAAATTCTTCAGTATTGCCGTTCCTTAAGTAAAATAAATGTTTCAATTATCTGAATATATTGATCAAGTCAACTACTTCTACTCACTCCTTAAACAGTTTGGCTGGCAGTTTGCCCAACAGCTGGGCATGATTGCCCACAACTCGCACACTGGTTCCCTCACGCAGACCCAACACCGGAAGTTTATGATAAGCCACAAATTCCTCAATACGCTCATCGCGAGTCTCGCCCTTATGTTGTGTATTGGCATCTGGTTCCAGATAATGTGGATTTATATTGAAAGGCACCAGGGCCAGTGCATTAAAACTGGGTGGATATACCACCGGCATGTCATTGGTGGTGTGAATGGAACGTGTGGCCACATTGGTGCCAGCACTGCTTCCTATGTAGGGTATTCCTTGATTTAGAACCAGTTTTCGTATGGGCTCAATTAGTTGAAGTTCATACAGGGTGCGGAGCAAAACAAATGTGTTGCCGCCGCCCACAAATATGGCCTGTGCTTCGCTCAATGCCTTGGAGGGATCAGCTTTTGTATGTAGACCTTCAACGGCGTATCCCCATGGTTCAAGGGCATTGCGTACAGTTGCCGTGTATTTGTCGTAATCCCGCAGAGCAAAAGGAACAAACAGAATTGTCTTCACATTCTTACTAAAAATATCAATCACCACTTATGCATTTATTCTTGTGGGTAAATGTATCCGCATGTGTAAAATGACTTACGATTTAAAAAGATCCTCCAGTTGGCCGCGGGCATGCTCCAAATACCCATGGCCATATAGCCGCGAGGAGGAAAGTAGCAAAAGATTTCGTGCGCTCATCACGGCATCAATCTTATCATAAATCGGCTATGATTATGATGAAGTCTTCTTTAACAACAAGATAAGCAACGGCTCCTAAACTTGTGAACAGGGTTGCCCCTCCAACAAATTAATCTGCATCGTGCAAGTCTATCGGTTAATCGATATTCCGGAGCAAAATGTATCGAAAATCGACATTATCGGAGCAAGTCTATCGAAAATCAACATTTCGGAGCAAAACCTATCGAAAATCGAATTTGAATTTGTGCACTTTTTTAAATTTCATTTAAAGTTGTTTTATCTCCAGTCGATGAAAGGTGACTTTCTTCTGGAAACTGCGAGAAGATGGGGAATTGCAATTGCAACCACTTGCCGCCGCTCAGGAAACTCAAGACCGAGAACGCCATCAGCGACAGGTGGCCACATGTGCTCCTGTCCAGGACACGACGGCATCAGTGATTTCTGTGCCCGCAATTCCTAATAACGCCATCACTCCTGATGGCCAAGTAGTCCCCATTGGCCATCCATGAGGAATTTCAATATCCAATTGTGCCACCACCACCACCCCAATCGGGTGGGGCTTCAGTTTCAGGTGATGGCAATTGCTTGTTTATGCCCTTTGGTGGAGCATATGGACCACCACCTCCAGCCATACCGACTTTGTCGCCACCAGCCACCAGCAGCACTTCGCAATCGGCGGCAGTCGAGCCACGTCGCTTCATCTCAATGGTGGGGATTTGCCAGCCGATGTGGGCACCAGTCGAGGAGATACCTGACACGGACCAATCACAGCAACAACAACGGCATCATCAGTCTTTCACTGCTGAAGAGAAAGTCAATCCTAGATCCTTCTGCTGTGGTGGCTCGCCGCACCCTCTGGACCCTCTATGTTGGGCCTCAAATAATGCAACCGCCAGTATCTGCTGGAGCGGTTCCATTCAAATCAGGCGGACCACCAGCAGCCAATGGCCAGGTGAGCAGGTGAGCCGCCACCTGAACTTTATGAAAGCCTCAACAATGGCCATGCCAACGGCCTGACTGCAGCACCTTAAGCGGCTGCAGCTGTTATACCCAATGGCAATGCAGAAATATGACTACTTATTTTTTGACACTACAAAATTCAATATACAAAGGGTGATTCATAAAATATCCTTGACAATTATATTGCAAACAAAATGAGCTTTAAAATCGTATGTCAGACTCTGCACCTTCAATATACATCTTTTCCATGTTTATTAAAATAAGCCTACCACTCATTTTGGTGACGTACATCCAGGTGTCTTTTACTTCAAAAGGGGCATCCGTGACTTGGCTTGGTAGGTAATAGTCGTTAAATATTTTTCGCAGGACATTTACTATAGTTCTATTAGACACCACATTAGGGTTTAGAAATTTATGTCTGTTAGTAAATGATACTGGGTCTCCGTCATCCCACCAGAATGGAATATCTAGAGCCCTTAGTTCGCTTTTTCGATTTTTTTCCGTCATTTCTAATTGGAGCAGTCTACTTTGATAAAGATCTTTCACAGTTTGTGGCGTTGAGCCCAAAATTGCTGCCACCGTATCCCAGTTTTTAATCCTGTGGAATCATCCCCGGTCCTCCACAACTTGGTGTAACCTGAATATAATAAACCAGAGGGCCGGGGCTAACTTCGACCGCGTCAAAGTTTGTATACCCTTGCAACTTTTTTGGTAACTCTATCCTTACCTCTTAGCCATCAATGTGGAAGAACGTTTTATCTAAAAAGGCTTAAGCTTGAGAAAGAAAGGCCTACAATCATAGGAAATAACGAAGATATTGATCAAAGTCACTGTTTTCCACCGATCGTTCCTATGGGAGCTATATGATATAGTCACCCGATCTTTATCAAATTCGGCACAGTCATTAACATATATATTAAATTAAGAAATGTTTAATTTAAAAGCAATCGCGTTAAAAGTAACGAAGTTATTTACAAAAGTCACTGTTTTCGACCAATCGTTCCTATGGGAGCTATATGATATAGTCACCTGATCTTGATCAAATTTGGCATAGTCGCTTATAGGCGTAGTAAACTCTCTAATATTAAGTTTCACGACAATAGCTCAGAAAATAACGAAGGTATTGAGAAAGTCACTGTTCGTGACTTGGCCGTTTGTATGGGAGCTATATTATATAGTCACCCGATCTTGATCAAATTTGGCATAGTCGCTTATAGGCGTAGTAAACTCTCTAATATTAAGTTTCACGACAATAGCTCAGAAAATAACGAAGTTATTGAGAAAGTCACTGTTTGTGACTTGGCCGTTTGTATGGGAGCTATATGATATAGTCACCCGATCTTGATCAAATTTGGCATAGTCGCTTATAGGCGTAGTAAACTCTCTAATATTAAGTTTCACGATAATAGCATAGAAAATAACGAAGTTATTGAGAAAAGTCACTGTTCGTGACTTTGGGGTTTGTATGGGAGCTATATGATATAGTGGTCCGATCCGGCTGAATCCGAGATATACAACGCCTGCAGTATATACAAGCCTACGTGCAAAATTTCAGCTCTGTAGCTCTTACGGTCTAGGAGGAGTTTGCGTTGATCCAGACGGACGGACGGACGGACATGGCTACCCTTTTTGCAAGGGTATAATAATTATATTGATTTTCCCAAGTGGACCAAATGATCCGCAATAACGACAGGGAAGTTAAAACTTTTACGGTGTCTCTTGTAAATTAGTATAAATTGTATATCTTTTCAGATCCAGCCAACTGATGTCATCCTGCAAAAAAGCTCTCTGTGGGGCCAAGGACGATTTCCTTGCGCTACGGAGTTCTCCGCACACGCGATTGCTGGTCAGACAAATAATACGGATAGAGGAGTCAAGTCTCTTACAAATTTGCGACATTGAGCACAATACTCCAACAGAATCGGATGTAGAGTTGCGTCAGGATTTGGTCGATTCCGTTGTTGTGGGCCAAGAAATCGTCATCTGTGGAGTACTAAATCAACGGTTACTCATAGCCCAGGATCTGGGCATCATTACTGTGAGAAATGCAGCAGCACTCCCACTACCACAATCGATCCAAATCCAAAAAGTGGAACGGAGGACTGCGTTGCCGGCCCTGCACTTCCTTCTGCATGTGCATCGAAACCCAATCAAATGGTCGCTTTGGTTGCCTGGCAGAAGCAATCGATTGAAATCGAAGAATCACAGATTGACCAGACTCTGGATCGTATTAACAAGCTCTTCGGGGAGCCCGTCAAGTTGGCTCAAGAATGCACCGGTGACGTTTCGGATATGTTATCGTAACTTTCCGCATGAGCCTCTCCAATGTTCAAAATTGGCCAAGCAATATCATAGTTTCGTTTTCACCAAGCAACTTGACGTAGTGTCCAAATCTGGAACGGTAGATAGAGATGCCAAGTCCAAGGATTCAACATCGACAGGTGAACCTGGACCCGGAGATTAAAAATATTTTGTTAGGAATCAAAATTAAATTTTACAGTTATCAAGCAATTTCTTAAGTTTAGCTTTGTATCTCCCTGCATCAATCCCTGCGAGTCACCCAACTGGTTTTCATTTGTTTTTAAGTTTATTAAGGGAAATGAAAATACGATAGCCATATCGTGCCAATAAATTAATGAATTACAATCTTAATTGTGAACACAAGATCGACATCAGTGACATGAGATGTACATACATATATATTTACCGATGAATATATAATTAAATTGCTGCTAAATCAAAGCAGAAAGCATTTTACTTACCGTAAAAATGTGATTATTTTGCCGTTTTAAAGCCATAAATTTCATTTGGCAACTTCGGTGTGTGGAATTCCAAAAAATTGGCAGGCAATATGTGTTCGTTTGAGTTCAGTGACTGTTCCGATATGCGTTATACATGATATGATAAATGAGATTAGGTAGCTAATTACGATTTGAAGCTCTTCTTTCGATTGAATCAGAACTTAAGAATTTCACCTTTTCTCTCTCCCTTACCCCATGTAATGCCAATATTTTTAGATATCAACACCGACAACTACACATTTCTATGCCCAAGGGGGGCGCGAAGTCTCGACAAATATTTGTTTTAGTAAACAAAACATTTGTTTGGGCTACGTGACGTTTATTTTTTGATTCTCTGTCTGATGATTAAATGAGATAATAATTAAATTTGACATTAAATGTTGTCTGAATCATGCCGGACCGAATCTTTTTCGTTATTTTTTTTCTTTTTTTGTAGGAAGGGACAGTTGTGACGTCAGAGAGAGCTCGTTTCCATATGATGATTTACCAATTATGATTTGTTTTTTGGTTGAGTTTTAACATCAACTTGATATTAAATCAGGTTTTCTGTTTTCTGCCGTTTCGTGTTGTTAGTTAGTTGGTTTATGATTTTTTGCATTGGCTTTAGAATGTTCTAATTTATATGCAAATTTAGTATTCGAAATGAAAATGGCATATTAATGTCTCTCACTCTGTTTGTCGCCAGTCAGAAGCAAATTGATAATTAATTATTTCGCGCGGCGCCAAATTGACGCGAAAAAAAATCATCGAAACCCAAAAATCAAATTATAAACGACCCAAAAAAAAAAAACGAAAAAAAAAACCAGACACACAAAGCTTACACTAAAAATTCCACAAGTCTCATAAATTTATTTTGTTGGTTTAGAACTTTTTTTTATTATTATTTTTCTTTGGTTCTTTACGAGCACAAGCCGCACACGTTCCGAAATTATAGTTGGTTTTTATTTAGGATGTGTTTAAATGCGGTTTTCCAGCTTCATCAATATGTATGTAGTATCCCTCTGGCTTATCTTTACTGCCGCAATAAGAAACCAAACCCGGGCGCCTCGTTTCATTACTTATCTTTATACCCTTGCAGAGGGTATTATAAAATTGGTCAGATGTTTGTAACGCACAGAAGGAGACGTTTCCGACCCCATAAAGTATATATATTCTTGATCAGCATGAGAAGCTAAGTCGATATAGCCATGTCCGTCTGTCCGTCTGTCCGTCTGTCCGTCTGTCCGTCTGTCCGTCGGTGCGTACGCGTTTTACTCAGCCATCTTAAGAGCTATCGGGATGAAATTTTTTTTGGGAGCTTTTTTTTACCCGGGTGAGATAAAGTATGAAAATCTTTGGGATCGGACTACTATATCATATAGCTCTGGAACAAAAATTTTTGCAAAAATTGGAGTATCCCCATGAAATTTACCAATATAATAGAATTTGATATAAAATCTCAGATCCCAAAATTTGACCCTGATCGGATAAATAGAACACAAGTTACAGTCTATATAAATCGGTTCAATCGCTGCCGGCAGCTCTGCTTGCTGCCTACTACGTCACCATCTGTTAACAGAGCACATGCATACACACACAGACGCAACGCTACATAAACTGTATGTGTATGCGTGCGTTGCTTTGCTTAGGGAATGAGGGAAGAAGAAGAACAAATTGTACATAGTATGAAGAGTAAAATTGTTTTGTTTGTATATTAATGAATTGAGTTGCAGAAAAGAAATTTTGAACATGTGAAATTATTATTGTCAAGGACTGCAAGGGTATATAAACTTCGGCATAGCCGAATTTAACTTCTTTGATATTTTTTGTTTTTAATGATTATGCAAATTTTTATTTGACAACTTTTGACGGATTATGCCAAAAAAAAAAATATATAAATAAACGAAGGAATTTAACTTGTCAATTATAATATTAATTTGAACGATTTGTTTTGATTTCGACGACGACGACGACGACGACGAGATGCGATGAGACTTTTTGATGACTTTCTTTTGCTCTTCTTTTCAACATTTCACATGGGTTTTTACCAATTTTGCTAAGATTATGTTGGAAACTGCAGGTTATTAAAAAAAAACAAAAACTCACGAGGGAGGATTAAGAAGTTAGTCCAGTTGAAATATCACTATAATTGTTCAAATTTTCAAATAGGACTGAACTGGCTAACACAGGCAAAGTAGATCCTATTCTGCATCCCCCCCATTTCAAATAACGTATACGCACGGTGTGACAGCTTAACCAATAATGTTCTGAATAGTATTCGCATATTTGTTAAATCACACAAGTTTTAGCAGATTATTTGACAATTAAAGTTATGAATCAATAAACAAGGACACTTCGCTAAATTATAGCTAAATCATGCATAAAGACAGTCGATTAAGGCACGGGTTTCCTGCGGTTAACTTCTTGGTCAAGATTAACAATTAATGGGGTTACATGGTCTTATCCAAATACTTTTAAAGCTACCCACCCAAGATATTTAAATGTCTGAAGAATTGGCGCCAGTAACGGCGTTCGTCGATCGGCTATCATCTAATCTCTCCCTCTCTTTTAGTAGCTAACTAATGATAATCGCTAGACTCGAACAATTTTGTTTGCTACACTCACACACACACACACACATACAGCGACAACAACAACAGTAATCTTTGGGAGTTTGTTATTGTCTTTTGGCCCAGTATTTTTGTGTTTTTGGATATGTGTGTTTGGGGGAATTCCAAAAGGCAATAAATTTCTTTCTTAGCAACTTGTTTGTTGGCTTCTTTCTTCTTTCTTTGATATTAGAATTCAGCGTTTTTTTTTTTGTTTCTTGAGGGGCTTAAAGCTAGAGAAGAACTAAAAATCCAACCGGATCTAGTTATTCACATCCCTAGCCATACCCGCCCTCCCACCGTCACCCATTGAAGACACATTAAAAGGGGCAAACGATTGTTTTTACTGGGCGAACGAATGACTACTGGTTCTACGCCATTGCATATTAAATGCTTGATCATTTCAAATCGTTTCAAATGTGAGTTGTTGTTGTTGTTGTTGCAATATTTTAATTAATTTGTAAAAGCTGCGTCGACGTTCTGTGACGTCAATGAACGATTCGATTCGATTTGATATGATATGATTGGGATTGGGATTGGATTCGATTTGATTCAATTTGATTTTACGTTAGGGGTAACGAGTAAACAAATTTAGCGGTTAATGCACTCGCGGATAGTCCATATATCTACTGCGTAGCTTGAGGAGAGCTCCTAATGATCGATCCACTTTCTAGGCAAAACAAAAAAGAAAAAAACACCAAAACCCCAAGGTCAACTACTTTCTCGCACAAGGTAAACAACATGATGTCTGGCGCCAGATTAGCGGGCAAGCCGCTGAACTTTATGGCATTATGGCATGAGATTGAGTTAAGATTTTTCTGTGTGTATGTATGTGTGTGTGTGTTGTTTCTTTTTTTCGGGTGTTTCCAAAGTCCCCCACAACCGAAATCAAAAATCAAATTAGCATAACATTTACAGAACAAATAAATCTTTGCAGGTTTCCAAAATGAAAAATGGAAATTAGTTCAATATGGTGATTTTTAAGGTTTTTTTTTAAGATCAAAGCAGTTCTATAAACTGTTTATTGCATTTGATTTGACGATGTGCCGAAAAAGCTAATTGATTGATTAGATTAGTTTAGCCAACCTGATGATAGTCGTTCTAAACTGCTCTCTAAACATCTCGACAACGCCCCAAAAACGGCAAGCAATAAATTCTTTAAAGTTTCAACTTAAGGGTTTCATTCGAAAAATCCACACAAAAGAATTTCTTCTTCGTGTTTTTTTTTTTTTTTTTTTTGTTTTTTTGGGTGTAACAAATTTTCACACCATTTCACGCCCAATTAACTTTGACTTTTAAGATATATATTTTCTCATTTACACCTTCTTGAACAAAGATTCCAATATGAATGTATTTGGAATTTGAAATACACTAACACTCAACTAATTATTAAGTATGATATGCTTTAGATCAGTAATAATTGGAAATTGCTTTTAATCCCAGTTAATTATTTAAACTTTGTCCTAAATGTCAATAGGTTAAAGTCACTAAACTGAATCCTTCGCTTGATCAGCATCAATAGCCAAGTCCTTAGCCTTTGTTTGTATAGAAAGAATCGCTTTCCCCCTCTCCCCTTTGTTTTGGACGCCTTACGGTCATTAAAACTGAACAGCCTTGGCATCCTCGGCTTGTCTCCCTTTCCCCGCCCTCCAGCCCATTATCATTAAGGTTCCATTGGTTCTGATTTCTGTCAAAAAAAACAAACATTTCGACATGTTTTTTTTACAATTTCGGTCGCTAATTAAGTAAATTGAATAAAATGCGATCGATCGATGATTGTTTTTATTCCAATTAACAAAATACCAAGCTGGCGCCAGATGAATTAGCTCCTAAAAAACATTCTTCAACTCTGGTTTAATTTGATCAGCCGGAATCCGAAAACCGTAAATCGCAAATCGAAAATACGCAGCTAACAGAAAAACTGGAAAACTTTTTAACATTCACGAAAAATCCCCACAAAAAAAAAACACAAACCATCAACTAACTACGAAATTTGCGTTAACTTGAACTGAATCAGACTGGAAAGAATCTACATATTAATTATTTGTTTATAAACAAGCAAACAATATATACAAATATATAAAAATTTGTTGATTTTTGATTTTTTGATTCATCAAAAGTTCGACTTAAATTCGCATGAAACAACAAAAATCTTTGTTTACATGCAAAAAAAAAAAAAACAATAACAGAACCAAAGTCCCAAAATGTGCAATCAAGAAACTAAAAACAAATCAATAAGATTTGATAGTGTCCAAAAGCCGACTAGTGAATACTCTTTACCAGCATAAAACAGATGTTTCCATATCCTTTCATTGATATTTTCCTTTCGACGATCTGTAATAGATCAAGAGCGAGTTGTGCTTTCCTTAATACATATACATATAAAACAGATTGAGTGGGGCTGTTGATAATAAAATAATCTATGTACTAAGTTTCCTTTCGATTCTCAAGCTATCACGGCCGGACGTGGGGACAGTTCGGGTCACACTGGTCATAGGGTATGAATACGAAAACCAAACAAACAATAATGTTTATGCGCAAAAAACCAACTTTCAAAAAACAAAAAAACACAAACTAAAAAAATCAAATAAAAATTCCATATAGTGAATGAAACAGTTTGAAAACTAGTCGCCAGGTTGGGTCGAGTATTTGTCACTCGAATTCTCCGGCTGGTTGGCGGCACCAGACCAGACCCCCTCCTACCAACCACTACCTCGAACCCCTTTCAAGAGTCATCACAGCCTAATGCCCTCCCTCCCATTATACCTGTTCTTCTCTCCCTCTCTCTGTGTGTCTCTCTGTGTGTCTCTCTGTTTCTAATAATTTCATAGTCATAATCGAAGCACAAAATATACTTCGTGGAATCGATTGAAAGTCTGTGAAATTTTGTGTAAAAGTTATTTTTGGTTGAAGACGCAATCAAAGTCAACCCAATTCCACTTCCGTTAGTCATCCTGATAGCATTATCTCTTTCGGCAACTGATGCTGACTTGCAGGATTTTCATTTATTTAGGATGAACTCTGATCCCCCGCTGTCTTTCTCTTTCTCTATCATCTCCGTTTGTCTTTTAATAATCCAATTGATTAGACAAAATAAAGTCCCGTAAAGCCCAAACAAGATTTTAATAGCTTGTTTGCTGTCATAATAACCAGCTACCGCGCAGAAGACTTGGCTTGGTGCTCGATTTCGGTTTTTTACTCCCGCTAAAGCTCGACCATTATCCACCACAGTGGGCTCCACCCATGAGAGTTTGCACAATTCTTGTTTATAGATATGATCTTGTATTCAGGATCTGAATAAAGTCATGTTTTCATAACAATTAAAAACAATTTGCGAAGATAATGATTCTTTTTCATAGAATATTAACACAAATTTGTAATTTATTTTCGTTTTTCCCGACTATATTTTCGGCAATTTCTAACCGATTTCAAAGTGTTATACCCCAGTTTGATCAAAGATTGGAAATGTAACCTTAGCGCGGAGTCCCTAAAGCCGCCGGCACTAGGTGCACCACAGGATCGAAGAAGTCAATAATGGCAAAGTCTTTACTATGAAACATTGAGAGAATAGAGACATATTTGTGAACCAAGAAAGTAAATTTTTAAATGGTTTCTTTAAATGTTTTGGGATAAAGATTTTCTCCACTTTTTTCGAATTTTACCAAAGAGTTATGTATATAAATCAATCAACTTTTAAATATCTCAAACCCCAGAATGCATTATGTTTAAAGTGTTATGGAATATAAGGATCCTGGACTTTGCAAAATTAGTTTTGAAACATATATTTCGATTCAATTAAAAATTTGATCTGCTGTGTTTGAATATAAATAGTATATTTTGGGTATACATTTTCTAACTACGATCCACTGTATCACAATCACAAATAAGAGCAGCTTTGAGCTTTAGCTTCAAGCGAGAGCGAGAGCAAGATCGTGATCAACAAAGAGAGGGAGAGAATGAGAAGCCGGCAAATATCGGCGAGGTATAAAAATATCGCGACTCTGTCAGAATATATTTAGATTCAAGCCAACATTTGAACCGCGCAGAACTTGCTAAAGCTAAAAAAAAGAAGATTTTGAAAACGAAAGCTGGAAAACGTTTTTTTTTTTTTTTTTGGAAAAACTTAAGTGAAAAGTGATAAGAATTGAACAAAAAAGAGAGAAACTCTCTTACCCCCTCCCAAGGCTCACACACACACACACACATACACACAGAGAAAATGCTTTGCACACTACTCCTGTGCCTGGTGGTAATGGGTGGAATCATAATGCCCAGCACATCGGGCTACGCCATCGGACAATCGAAATATGGAAAAATAGAAAAATTCCCATACCAGGTGATGCTAATTGGCAAACAATTGTGGCGCAAACGCATCCTTTGCGGTGGAACACTGCTTGATAGGCGCTGGATACTGACTGCCGCCCATTGCACAATGGGTGTAACCCATTACGACGTCTATTTGGGTACCAAGAGCGTACAGGATACTCAGGAATTGGGTGGACTGGTTGTACGATCGAATAAGTTTATAGTGCACGAACACTTTAATCCGGAGACGGCGGCAAATGATATAGCTCTGGTAAAATTGCCCATGGATATAGTGTTCACTTCACGCATACAGCCTGCGACCTTGCCCCGAAATAGGCATGATCATTTCACCGGAATGAGTGTGGTTGCCACTGGTTGGGGTGCCATGGTCGAGATGTCCAATTCCGATAACATGCAATACACCGAATTGAAAGTTATATCCAATATGGAATGTTCCGAGGAATATGATGTTGTCACGGCCGGTGTTATGTGTGCCAAGGGTCTGAAAGATGAGACCGTCTGCACTGGAGATTCCGGTGGTCCATTGGTATTGAAAGGTAGCCAAATGGTTGTCGGCATCACAAGTTTTGGCCCTGCTGATGGTTGTGAGACAAATATTCCTGGTGGTTTCACTCGAGTTACACACTATTTGGATTGGATTGATAGGCAAATTGGTGCTCCTCAACAACAACAACAACAGCAACAGCAACAACAACAACATCATCATCATCATCAATATCGCGATGACAATCTTATCTGAGAATTTTAATTTGAGAAATCTCTTGGACTGAAGAAAATCTCTTTAAATAGCTTTACAAAACAAACAATTCTCTAAAGATCTTGTGATATTATTTTCCCCCAGTTAAACTATTATTATTATTACTATTATTATTATTATTATTATTATTATTATTATTATTATTATTATTATTATTATTATGATTAATATTTATTCTAATTATAAGACACAACAAAAAGAAAGCAAAACACACGAAATATGAAAACATAAAAAAAGTCAAAAGAAATAAAGAAATTATAAATACAAATAACAAATCCATAAAAACCTGCTTTAGTCATGCTGATTTTATTTTTTATTTTTTTTTTTCGTCGGTGGAGGAATTGGAATTCCCATCGAGTTTAGCCAGAGTCAGCAAACAATGTATATATAGAGATAATCATCAGTGATAATTTTCTCCTAGTTTTCGTTGTTATGTTTTTTTTTTTTTTTTTACATAACAACTTATTTTACATAAAAATTTCTACATATTGTCTTAACACTATTTGCCGAGAAGTGGGGGACCAGAGGCTCTCCAATGAGAACTCGAAACTCCACTCCAGTTTGAGTGGTGCTGGTGGTTGCTGCCGATCGATGATGACGTTCAATCTTCGTTTTTCGTTTAGGTATTTAGTTCCGTGATAAAAAAAATAGAAATAAAATAAAAATATCAAGAAGCCGCGACAGATGATTCTCAAACTGATTCTAATTCTATTCCTACCAGTTTTTCAATAGAGAAGTTTTTTTTTTTTTTTTTTTTTTTTTAAGGCGATTGTTGATATGATTTTTCTTTCTTGTTTGTTTTGGGTTATTATTTTGTCATAAATTATGCAAAATCGTTTTTTGATCATTCAGAAAACTGCGCCAAGTTGCCGACGCACAATTAATGCCAGAAACCAATGAAAAGGACTTGGAGTGGATTGAACCTGTCACCATGAAATATTCCTAGACAAGAATCTTGAAACTATGCGGTAAACTTTCATGTTCTATTCGATTGATTGTCGATTGATAAAATCTTGAATTGAAATTCAATAGGTGGAGCAGACGAGGGTATACATTTGATATGATAAATTTGCTCGAAATTAAAATTTATGTTACGACAACAACCAAAAGTGTTAGTTATATTTAGCAAATTAGCTAATCGGGAGCAGATAATGACATAATTTCTGAAAGACCACCAAATGATATCATAAACCAATAAAAAACTAAATCTAATCAAGTGATTTGTTATCAAATCTAGCAGTGCAACTGCAAGACAATTAATTTCTGAAATGGAATTTGAAACTAATTATTAAGTCTGATAAGATTAGTCAAAAGCTTTGGCCCTCCTTCGATAGAAACCAAAGCAACAAGAGGATAATCCAATTCCAATATCCAGAGAAATCCTGACATTGAATTAACCTACAGAGTTATTACTAATCTTCTTTTGCCTATGGAAAACCCTCTTCACACATTGTATCTTTAATAAGTTAAGTTGTTTACTAAAGTAGCTACAACTGTTAAGTTACAATTTTAAGTGCACTTAACTTTGTGTTAGAGTATACAATTGTCGATGGATTTGATGTGATTTCCTTTCCGGCCCGACGCCTACAACAAAACTGGTTCATTAAACTAATTTTTTTGTTTATAGTGTTTTTGTTTTCTTTCTCTCTCATTCAATTTCCTGCATTTCCAGCACGTGGCTAGATATTCGTTGGTACTAATACTACTACTAAAACTTAAATAAACTAAACTGAACACATTCATTTTCGAATGTTTTTCCAGTCAAAAGTAAGAAGTAAAAAATTGTAGAAAAAAAAATTAAGCCACGTGCCCTTGCGGCTATTTTTCAAATAAAAAACCTTATGACTAATTGGACTTTGATTTTGAGTTGTTAACTAATTAAAATAAAATATCGTGTCTAAATCGGGATTTGCGTTTTACAAACTAATTGGCATTATGTACTTTAACGATTCATTTAACATGTTTAATTGAATTCAAAGTGTTCAATCACACAGACACAATATCACAGTGTTTACCTAAGGAAAGTAATTCCACATTTAACATCATTATTCCGTTGTTTGTATATTTAAGATTTATTTAAAGCATTTGACCGAAAAAATTGCTTAGGTTGCATTTGCATTTACATAAGAAAATGGGAGGAGGGGGGACACATGTTCTTTCAACAATATATTGCTATTTGAAATTGAATTTTTTTGGTTTTCACACTTTTTGGTGCAGCTTTTTTGGTTTTTGGTATTGTAAGATCCAAACTAAACTAATTGAGATTAAGCCGATACTTTTTGTTTCTTTTTCAACACACAATCGATAGCCTGAACCACATCCAAGAAGATTTCCTCAACAGGCCGATTGGCGTTTATCTAAAAAAAAGTACGATTACATAATTTAAACGAAGGAAGAAGAGCTGATGAAGTACTCTTACCGTCAAGGTCTTTTCGACATACTGTTGCAATATGGCATTGGTATTGTCCTTGAATGTCTTCAAACGTGCCAAAATGGTCGCCTCATTGTCATCAGCTCGCTTTACAGCTGCTGCGTTGGCACGGGCCAGAATGCGATCCTTCATGGTCTCCTCGGCACATTCGAAATACAAAACCAAATCGGCAGGAGCGATTTGCTCCTCAAAGGCAATGCCCTGACCCTTTTCACGGGGATATCCATCGATTAGGAAACCCTTCGAACTGCCTTTGGCCCGGCTTATGGCTCCGTTAAGCAGCGAAAGAACTTCTTCATTTGGCACCAAGGCGCCACTCGTCATAATGGCCTGCAACTGGCGACCCTTATCAGAATCGGAAGCCACCTCTTCGCGCAGCAAATCTCCACTACTCAGATGCGTGAAGCCATATTTCTCCACAATCTTGGCACATTGTGTACCCTTGCCACACCCGGGACCGCCCAAAATCCAAATGATCGGTATATCTGACTGGAAGAAGGGCAAATCATTTTATAAGTAAAGTAAATCAGGTGAAAATGGAAACACATCTATGTAGGTTTGTTTATCAATATAGTTGGGTTGGCATTTGGGTTAGTTCGTTCACTTTGACGTTAAGCGGGTTAGGAGCGGGTTTTTTTGTTTGATAGTTTTCCGTGTATTTAGAAGCTATGGCCATACAGAGAGTTGAACATGCCAGACAACATCCAGTAGTATGTAGAGGTAGAACCTACTTACACCGGCTTGAGCCTTACGTAACTCCTCCGCTTTGATCTTGTCTTGGGCCTCCTTCTTCATGGCCATTTGGTGACACATAAATAACTACACAAAAAGTGAAGGGAGGAGGAGCCATCATACATACATACATACTTTGATGCAAAACAAGTAAAAGTTTTCATCTCACAAGCTTCTTAAGGATTATGGTAATAGTAGATGACAGGATTAATATATATACATATGTACATTTATTATAAAATAATATACATATATTCTTAATCAGTGTGATTAGCAATTTGTAAGAGTTTTATTTTATGTATACAGTTCTCATTTATAGATGAATAACCATGAGCGGAAATGTGCCGTGGGTGGGTTATATGTATGTGGCCCTTCTCTTATTCTAAATACATGTCAAAAAAGTGAAGATTTTACTAATTTGTATTTATGGGTATCGTAAATTTTGAAAAATGTACATCTACATAGGTACACACATACATAAACAGAAGGAAACAAAATTATTATCGCACATTTCCGTTTGGGTTAGAATGAGAATACCTTTTCATGTGGTTTGACTTTCAAATTCACGAATTTCTATATTTTACTATGTGTATATGTATACATGTGTGTGCATACAACACACATATATTGTTTGCTCTCGCTCTATGTAGTTATTATAAACATTTAGGCATTCTGCCAACAACCTAAAAACTATAAACTTTCCAATTGCTGCGTGTGAATACATACTTTTATATGTATACATATATATATATGTATGTATATACATATATATAGATATGACATTGATCTTGACTGAATGAAATTAGATTTGTATACATATATGTACAGATAGATAGATATATCACTGACAACCTTTTTCTTCTCCTCATCTATATTAAACGGATGTTTATGATGCGTTAATTAAATCAATTCCAATTTTCAATTGCCATAAACAATTGAAGAGAATATTTTTCCAATGTTTTTTGTTTTTTTGTTTCTGTAGGCTTGTGTTGTTGTTGTTAAAATTATGTGTGCGTGTTTGTGGGGGATCGGTTCCGCATTGTCGCTCTTAGCAAGAATTTGAAAAAATTCAACGAAAAATCATCTCACAAATTGAATGAATTTTTGATAATAAGCAGGTTGTTTAGAGCATAAATTTTAGCGGGGATTTTCCGATTTTCTTTCAGCACATTATAAGCACACAATAGAAAAACTTGATGAAAAATTCTCATTATTAATTTTACGTAAGTGTAAGCGTTTAGTTCAGTTTAGTTCAGTGACTTCCAAATGTCATTTCCAAGGATATATCCATATTATTTATACATATGCGTATATTATGAAGGACAAATAGAGGGAGGCAAAACTGACCTATGACAGTTGTTGAATTTCTCACTATTATCTATTATTTAAAACTCTTTTTTATTTCTGTTTTTTGTTGATGCGTCGTTTAGAATCGATTGACCATTATTGACCGAACCGGCTTCGATCCATACAAGTTCTTAACTGGCGGCGACAGAGATGGAGGCACTGTGAGCTCGGCGAGCGCTGAGCTGGGCGGTGAGTATATCGCAACTTGCTAATGATTCAAACTTGTCGCCCGTCCCGACGTCGCCAGCCAAGTAAAAGAAATTCCTAAAGTCCAAATTAATGCAAATCTTTTGACGTCAAAATCGGTTGGAGATCGACTATCATCGACTGTTGTTATTATTATTATTGTTGTCTGGAATGTGAAATTTCGGCTTTTTGTTTTTGTTGCTTATTTGGTTAGAATTTGAGTTGCTAATTTTTTTTTTGTTTTTGGTTTTGGCAGTGGTGTTGTTGTATTCTGTTTATGGGTAGGGAATTTCACATCAGCTCCATCATCATCAGACTTTATTTATAGGTAATATAAAACGCAAAAAACAGCTGATTAAACTAACAAACCAAGACTCAGCTGAGAGCACAGCTTACAGTGCGTATAAGTAATAGAATAACGGGAACAAGCAAGGTCAAGTGAAATGTAACTAGATCAAGGGCAAGAATATGTTTGTGTACGGGATCTGATAGTGAAGGGATGTGGAGGACAACTAAATCAAAGCAAGACGAGAACTAATATTTGTATGTAGTACGCGTACACACTCACACACACTTCACACACTAGCAGGCACACACACTCACCATGCTTATATAGATGAGATAGAAACGTCGGTGGTGGTGCTGTTGCTGCTGCTGTTGTTGCTTCTTGCCTCTCAGTGAACAAATTGCGAATAAAATTTAGGTGAAATGAATTCCTTCCTACTGCTGCTGCTGTTGCTGCTATTGCTGTTGATTGTTGTTGCTAGTTTTTGGTTTTTCGACTTCGCTTTCGAATTTTGGCTTTTCGGTATCCACCCTCAATGCCGCATAGTTTGTGTGCGACTAAAGGCTTTTTGGTTTTTTCGGTTTCGTCTTCGAATTTTGGCAATATGAATATGTATGTGTATTCACCTGACATTATTTTGAATGATTTTTATCACAAATCGCACTTAATTTAAGTTTTTTGTTATTAATTTTTGCTCTCTATGCTTCTCGATTTGTTGTTTTTTTTTTTTTTAACTCCGTATTTGCAAAAAAAAAAATATACCGTTTTTCTCAAATCTGAACGCGCCATAAAAACTCGCTTCAGCTTTTCAATTCGCTTCACTTTTTCAAATTTGCCCTGATTGCCTATTTCGCGTCAGCTGGTGTTTGACGTTTCGAAACGCGCCGCATAGATGGCGCTGTTTTTTTTTTTTTTTGACCTCAAATTTAAATTAAAATGGCTTTATTTGTTTCCGCTCACTTTTGCAATTTTAAATTTCAATTTAATACTTCAAAAATTGATTCGCTTCTACTATATTCGGAGAATCATTTGATGTTAATGCCGATTTTAAAGCTGCAAGCTATTCAACGTTCAATTGCCAAACGGTTTCCACCACGATTTTTCATTATCAAATCAATATTGGGTACTATATCCTCAAATATCTGATCGGCATCACGTTCCCCATCGATTCGGACTGTTTTGCCTGGGTATTGTTCGAATATCGATTTGGCATTTCTCTTATAGGTATTCTGTGAGTGTCTCGGTGCTCCTCCACTAGAACTTTGACCTCGTGCACTAGCCGCCTCTGGTAAAATTTCCAGAGCAATTATCATATCTGGTGATCCCAGACTCTGTTCCATCAAATTTGCTTCGGCTAATGTACGGGGATAGCTAAGAAACACATATATGTATGTATACACTGTTTAATTTCATTCTTCATTTTAGAAGCGTCTTTTTGTTTTACCCATCTATAAGAAATCCTTTTATGCCGCCACGTTGTTCCATCATTTGTTTTTCGATAAAGGGTAGAATCTCATCAAAAGGCACATCCTGCCCTTGTGAGCGCAAACTTTCGAATTTCTTACCACTTGAACTTTTCGCTTCAATCTGAAGTTTATATTAACATTAGAGATGTTAAAAAATATTCATATGTATTTAACTTTTTTCCTCACCTCTCTATTTACAATTTCGTCAGGATTAATGTGGATGAAACCATATTTACCCACAATTTTCTCACTTTGTGTTCCCTTGCCACTGGAGGGGCCACCAATTATCCAAAGTATTGGTGGGGCCTATAAGCAGATAAGGTTTTGGCCTATTCAATATATTTAGCAAACTCTTCATTTAGTTACCATTTTAAAACCGGAAAATTTTGTAATAAGTAACCGAAAATTTAACGATTCGAATTTGGCTTGTAATAATACATATGTACATATATTGATGACAATTTCAAAGGGGACTCTCTAAATATTTATCAATGCCATACATTCATTAACTTGCTTATTATTCTGTTTCTTAACTAATATAGTAAAGAAATGCCTGTATCTGCTTTGATTCACTAACAGATATAATGAGCAATGGCACACTTGATTGCAGACGAGCTACGTCATTATGAGTGGGAAATGAGGCACCCATTGGCAGAATTACCACATTGAAACTGGGAGTTTGGCACAAACTTTTCCGAAAACCCTCATTTGGCAAATATAAATCAAAAGTTATATTTAACTTGATACTGTCGTTACAGCTAATTGCGGTCGTTTTTGCCAGTTTTACTATATCGAATTTTTGGAAAATTCTCTTAAACCTCAAATAGCTGGAATCGGCTTTCAAAACATCCACCAAACTTTGGTTTGTTGGCAAACAAACTCTTTTCCTTACAGCTGAAGGGGCTGGTAAATCTTCTTCGCATGCTTTTCGTTTACCAAAATTATATATAAACTCGGTGGCATCATGTTGCGGTTGAAACTCTTGGCTTATTATTCTTTGTGTAGAGGCCTCCATTCGGCTTTGCAATTCATGGAAAAATGAAGTAGTTCTTATATCATCCACAATGGGTTTGTGACAAATTTTCTCTTCTAATAGAGCCCAAATACAGTCATCCCGACTGACTTCAGGTTTCCGATGACGAACGACGATATAGCCCAAGCGACTTAAACAGGAGTAGACTAGATAATGATTATACCTATCACATGCTGCAGGTCCTAGAAGAAAGTTATAGTTTTGTTCCATAGATAGGATAATTCCTTCATGCTCTAATTGCAGACGGTTCTAAAAAACGATTAAAATTGTTTTAACTCATTGCACACATTTCCCTAAAATCAGATCAGATCGCTTCTTACCAATTCCACAAGAAACAATGCCTCGTAGTATTCTAAATAGAACTTCCCCTTGTGGCTATAGCCGAAATGTTCAAATTTTCCATCTTTTCTTAGAACTTCGACAACCTGTTGATCCTTATGATAGATCGCCAAGGAGCGTCCAGCCAGGCGCTCTATGCGCGGCACGGATAACTGCGTTCGCAGATTAGCTGTTGGAGTAGTCAAATATAAAAACTTCAAGTTCCTGATTGCTTATTCCTAAATGATTTACCATAGGCGATTTCAAGTTCCGCCAGTTCTTCAGGGCTATTTTCATTCTGAGTCCGCTTTAGCCCCACTCTTGGTGGTTCAATTTCCACATGCCGCAGCGTTATCAGTTCAGTTGGACTAAAATTTTCAATTTAAAAGCATTAACCGAGTTCTAATAATTGGTATCACTTAGTTATTTACCTTAAATATCCCCTTTTTGGAACAATTTCCACTTGGTTCACTGTTTTCTCTTCGTTCATTCTTCATATCTTTAGAGAAAAGTAAGTAAGATATTACAAAATGATATGCTTTCAATCCATATCATATTTTATTAAACAAAAAAGTGGTAGTTGTTGAAATTATAAATAAGTATTCTTCTACTTATAAATAACTTCGAAACTATCGATAGACTAAAATTGTTATCGAAACATCGAAATTTTGTAAAACCATTAAACAGTGGTCGGATTTGGTAAATATACTGTGAACCAAAAATCTGATATTTCCGTTTCACAAAAAAATTTATAATTTAGAATTTTCAAATGATTATCATTGACGAAAGTCTTAAAAACATTTAAAGCAGCATATTTTTGACTTTCAGCACACTTTTTAAAATGCCGCCCATTGTTATATTAATAGCACTTTTCGAAGTATTGAAAATGTAGATATTCTAAATTTCAATCCCAATTTTTAAGTTAATTCAAAAGTTAATGATTTTTGCCAGTGACCTTAACTGTAACCGACCACTGTACATCGCTATTATCGATAGTGCCATCGATTGTTTTGCAACGCTAACATATAACGAACCTAGTGCTAATTCGTTAAGGTACATTTTTTATAAGATTTTTTTCTCAAATTAGTTAATGCAGTTAATCAAACTCATATCGCAACTAAGAGTACAACAACATCAACTACGACAAATTTTTCGACAACGCCATTACTTCAAGAACATGGAATGCCCGGAGCTGTTGCCGCCAGCTAATGTCCGTGGCATGAGGCACTTACAACGTGGAGAGTTCAAAAAAAACGTGCAAGTCCCCAGGTTGAGGATAAACGAATCCCAAGTGGATCATGTGATGCCATTAGTTAAGAAATTTCTGCTTAAGATGGAGAAATTAAAGCCAGTTAGACCAGTAGTGGTAGTGCTAGATGGTGGATCAGACGAGCAGAAGGCACAACAAAAGGAGATTTTACTTCATCCTTTGCCCATTACCAAATGGGAATCGCTGCCCACGGAAGAGCTGGCGAAAAAGGATGTTACTGAGCTGAACTTTTCATTCGGTGAACTCGAACTAGGCTATGACAATTGGACAGCCAATGAGATACTGAAAAGCATTTTGCCCTTAGAAGAAGAGGGTCTCACCTCTTATTCCCGCATCGGTCATATAGTGCATTTAAATCTACGTGATCATTTGATACCCTTCAAGAGCATAATTGGACAAATTTTGCTAGACAAATTGCCGAACTGTCGTTCAGTCGTCAATAAAGCGTCGACAATAGACAACACCTATCGTAATTTTCAAATGGAATTGATATGTGGTCAAGACGACTACAAAGTCGAGACCAAAGAGAATGGAATTCCCTTTGAATTTGATTTCTCGCAGGTATACTGGAATCCTCGTTTGTCAACGGAACATGAACGCATTGTAAAATTACTGCAAGCCGGCGATGTGCTCTACGATGTCTTTGCCGGCGTAGGTCCATTTAGTGTGCCGGCTGCGAAGAAACGTTGCCAAGTCATGGCTAACGATCTGAATCCCCACAGTTTTCAATGGTTACAGCACAATGCAAAGCGCAATAAATGTCTAAATAATATCCAAATGTTCAATAAAGATGGCCGGGAATTCATATTGAAGGATCTACAAAGAGATCTCCTTGAGCGTTGGCATAACTCCGATTCGAAATATTCCATACACATAACGATGAATCTGCCTGCCATGGCCGTTGAATTCTTGGACGCGTTTCGTGCTCTCTATAATGACAAGGACTTGCACGATCTATCCGAAGATCTTTTAAACTATCCTACAGTTCATGTGTATGCCTTCGCCAAGGGTGAAAATACAAAGAATCTGGTAAAAGAATTGGTCGAACAAAATTTGGGCTGCCCCCTAAACCTCGAGGAACATTCACTTGTCATCAGTTTTGTTCGCAATGTGGCTCCCAATAAGGACATGTATAGAGTGACATTTAAACTCACTTATCATCTGCTGACCACACCCAAGGAAACAGAGTCGGAGCCTATTGTAAAAAAACGCAAAGCAGACGATAACGCCGTGGCTCTTACTAAAGTGAAATGTATTTGAATGTTAAGCAAATAAAGTTAATAGTCTTTCTACCTTAAACTATTATATAGTCGAGTTTATCTTCGTTTCAGATGGGTCGTAACAAGGCTAATAACAAGAAGGTAGCTGCAACTGGCGCTTCTACCAGCGCCAAGCCAAAGACCCCCCTCAATAAATCGAAGAAGTCCAAAAATCTATTCAAAGTAGCCGATAATAAAAAGGGCAAAGACAAGAAGCCCAAAGAAGTTCAAGGAAAACTAAAGAAGGTAAGCTTATCCGGATGGGAAAGTCATATGGCTGTATGCCATAGATACATATTTCTTTTTTGTTAAGTCAGATTTTCATTTTTCAGAATAGATTATTTGAAAATATGATTGACTCTTGTCTTTCCATCATAAAAGATTGATTATTTTTGGCTTTTGTTTACAGATCAAAGAATCCGTTAAGTCCAAGCAGGAGAAAGTTGATGCCAGCTTGAAGACATTGCATAAGGATTTGGTAGTTAAAAAACCAAAGCCATCGGTGGCCCCCATTAAAAACAAGAAGAAGCCTGCAGCAAATACCCAGAAGGTATCGGACAACCTAAGCAAACTGAAGTTTTAAACCAAATTGCCCCGAATTGCATATATGTAGTTGTAGTTAGTTTCAATGGTTAAAACAAATATATAATAGATATATATGTATTACTCAAATATGAGATGGTTGTGGAGACTAGATTATTAATGGATGATTAGCTGGAGGCAAAACAGCAGCTGGACTCTGTGTTGGAGCAGCGGGAGTTGCAGCCGTCGTGGTGGCTTTCGTCGTTGCCACATTTGGAGTCCAACCAAAGAGTTCGCGTATTATACCATCCAATTGATTTTTGTCTATGCCAGCAGCCTGTAACTGATCCAGCACAGAGATGGTGTCGGGCCAAGTCAACCAGCGTTCGTAGACGCCTTGTAAAGTCTGTAAACGTGTCCAGAACTGTGAAAATATGCCACGCTGCAGTACCTTGGCCTCGATGACACCTCGTATGGCATACTGGGGAAAATAGAGTTGCAGTTCGCTTAAAAATCCACGCCAGCCAAGCACTGAACCTGACCAATAAGGATAACGATTCCATAGGCTAACGCCCAATTCATGTTCCTCAAACTCGAATGAACCACCGCCAGAGGCAACCAGCTGTTGGTCAACCCATTGCAAAAATTTAATCAATTCCGGCTGGGACAGCAAACGCCAGCGTGCAGTGAATCCCGCCTGGCTATTTATAATTCGTACAAATGCCTGGAACTCCGCATCGTTCAATAGGTAACGCAGAACGAGTTGCTTAATTGGTTTAAATTGTATTAGACGTATGATTTCTTCTAAATCCTGTGAAAGCGTTGGCAAAGGCGCTGGTGCCGCCAGTTCTACTCCCAGCGGTGACAAAGGTCCACCTACAATCGGGACAGGCGGTTGTGGTGGCCACTGACTGTAGGTCAATGTGCAGAGGGCTAAGAACAACAACCCAGTCAACGAAGAAGCCATCACTAGATTCTCAACTGCTAAGAGATCCCACTAAATTCTCCCTTTTTATATGGACAATTCAACTTATCAGCAAAAAAACAAAACAAAAAATTCTCCAAGAATTTGTCGCAGCATTTTGTCTGTTGACATTGCAGCTGATGATGCTGATGTTATCTTTGCTTCGAACTGTTTATAGTTTTGCCGGAAATTCCTATCCGGGAAGGAAAAATACGTTTTTATTAACAATCATAATAGTATTATCTTAAATTCGCAAACAAATTGATAAATTTAGAATCTTAATAAAGCAAAAAAAGCTCAAAACAGTTTCAGATACTAAATCCCTTCAATATATGAACATATACATATGCATGTGCATATATGTATATGTACGTAGGTACATATGTACACACATATGTATATTGATTTGGATTATTCTGACCTGAAATATATGAATACTTTTAAAAAGGTTCTGTCTTTTGCTTTGTGTGAACTTTATTTCCAAATATCAACAATGCATTTTGGAGACAATTATGAGAAACCACAAAACGAACATATTGAATAAAATTAGCGAATCGATTGGGTTCCTTTTTTAGGGAGGTATTTGAACACGAAATAACTGGCATGATATAAAAACATTCATACAACATATCAGGACATGCAACTGTTGGGGGGCGTGAAGGTATATAACCTTTCCACCCGGCATCTTGTATCACCAAACCAGATCTTATACAAAATCTCAGTCGATTAGAATTTTGGCCATAAATTACTAAATTTGTTTTCGTTTTCTTTCGGTTATCTTTTTTGCTTTATGGGCTCTTGCGGATACGTTTCAAAAATTAGATTTCTGCTTTGCAGCGTTGCACTCTCTGATACAAATACAAATTATTCTAAAAATATTTAGTAATTAAACAGTTTTAGCGTTTGTTTTTCTTTTTTTTTTTTTTTTTGGTTTGTTTACGTATACAGAAATGTTTTCCCATTCTTTTTCTTGACCTTTTCCACAGACCGTCCGTAGACCTAGTTTTCTCTCACTCATTACGAATCTTATAGAAAAAAACCTTAAGCTAACTTAATAAAAATCCTGTTGCACAAGCTCTTTATCATTTAAATTGTGAAAACTTCGAATATGCCATTAAGTTGAAGTGGAACTAGGATGGCTAATTAAATTCCTTACTTGGCTGTTAAGCAGCTCATACATAATTATTATCAATTAAGATTGGCATGAGGCCAAATATATGATTAAAAAAAAAGGAAACTAGCTTATAAAATAAAAGCGAAACTGAATGACGGTGAGGAACAATGGTGGTCAGTTGCCCCCTTTGCGTCTTTGCCACCAAGCTCTAATTGCCTCTCCTACTTGGCGATAGATCATCAGAGCCAATATGGGCAGAACCAGTCGAGCATCTTTAAATAAATAAACGTAGCAGGCAACCAAAAAGAGAACCAAATCCGTGGAGTAACTTAAAGCTGAGCGAACTTTCTCATGGGCCTGCTCCTCAGAGTGCATTAGTGCCAGAGCCGAGGCCTTTTCGAGTAGTTCTCGATCGGCTGGCGATAAAACCAGTGTACCTGTGCCTCTCGGTGACAAGGCAGAAGTGTTTTGTGTTGGTAGTAGAGGTGCTGGTGGTCTACTCAGGGATGTATCCCGCGATCGTGAGGGTATACGACGTTTTATTACCCGCTTGACCTTAACCAGGCGAGTCCTTCCACGGGCATCGGGACGAGCTTCAACAGCGTCGCCCATATAACTTTCACTTTCGGGTTCCGTTTTATATTTTGTCTTTGGCGGTGGTACTACTAATACCATGGGGTACTCCTCTTCTTCATCAGGAGCTGGTGTAGATGGAGTATTAGGTGATGGCAGATGCTGCTCCTCTTCGCTGCTTTGCCGGGACGCAACCTTATTTAAAGCCAAATTACTGGAGGCATCGCGTACATGAACCAATTGTTCGCGTTCTGAAATGGAGAGACGACGCTCACGACTAACAGTAGGAGGAGCCAAGAGCAAATCATCATCATTCACAAGACGCTGTTTAATCTCTAATGTCTCATTGTCCATCTCTTCATCGCTGGCTTTAGCTGCTGCTTTTTTCAGCTCATCCCGATCGAGATAGAGGGGCTTGTGATATTTATGGCTAGAGCCAACCTCGCGCACGAGATCACTGTAGTGATCGACAGCGGCATGAGCCTCTTCTAGCATTAGGCGTTCAGCCTCCTGGCGACGTTGATCTTCCAACTCTTTGGCCTTTCGTTTCAATTCAACATCGGCTGCTATAGCAGCGGCATTGACTTTTTCCAATGGATTTGATAGCTCCTCATTGGCCTCGGTATTCTTTTCGGTAGTCGTACGTTTATCGCGACTAAAAAAAGATTTTAAGCCTTTGGCTAAATCTAGTTTTATATTGCTGCTCGCTGCCGCAGTAGTAGCAGTAGTAGTGTTTGTGGTATGGGTTAAACTGATCGTAGGGCCAGGTGTCGGAGTACTTGAAGGAATTACACTAGCTCCCTCAACAGCTGCTGTCCCTAATGTTTGTTCTACATGCTCATTTGAGGACCGTTTCAGTATAGGTTTTGGCACGAAATCAGGGCTAGGTAAGGGGACAGGACGTGTTAGAACTACCGCTGCTTGTTCGGGTGTAGGAGCACGATATGGTGTAAATGTTCCTCCAGCCATAATTCGCGGATGATAGGTTTCCAAGTCACGGGGACTTGGCGATCGAGTACGTGCCATTAATTCCATTTTGAATTTCTCTATGGAATCTTGTTCAGAAGATGCAGTACTTTCGGTATAATCCGAACCCAAATCATAGCTAGATTTGAGTGGTTTATCACCTGTAACATCTTCATCTCTATCATCGATTTCCTCACTTTCATCATCTGTGCTCTCAGTTAAGTGTTCTTCTTCAGCATCTGCTTCTTCATCTTCGTTTGTTCCCATTTGTCTTTTCTCCTTTTGGTGTTCGTCCCTTTCCGCATTTCTCAGACGTGACATTTGCGTCATTATAATTTCGTTGACATTCTCCCTGGAGTCCCATTTGCGTCCAAGAGATACCATGTCTGCGGACTGACGCCTCAGTTCACTTCGTCGCTCAAATGAAGCTCGTTCCGCCTCAGAAATCGAACCCAGACGTTTACGAAGATTAGCCGGTGGCACTAGTTTTTCTTGTAGTTCAGGTTTTGGCGCGGATTTCGATGCCTGTTCCAGCTCCACAGCCTCATAGAATCGGGCCATGGCCCGTTCATACAGCAATTCAGTGGAGCTAACTGAACGACGCAATGGGAACGTTGTGTGTAAATTAGTAAACTCCAAGAAAGCCAAGTCTGGAGCAGAAATTGATATTGGCGGTGGTTGGATGGCATCCTCCAGATCCAGCTCAAAGGAATCTTGTTCTAGAGAGAAATCGAGAGGTAGAAACAGAAACGAATAAATGTATCCTAATTAAAACCATGGGTAAGTAAAGTATACGCACTGTCTTTATCCTTAACTTTGCTATTCTTATCGAAGACCACCAACATGAACTCATTGCTGGTATGAACTTCATCGTGTTTCTCTGTAACTGAGGATCTGGACGGCCGATAGCTTGAAGGAGTTTCCAATGGTGATGGTGGTGGTTCCGTCGATGTTGGCGTAGGAGACGGTGGTGAACTTATCTCAATAGTGGGTAACTTTTCACCCACAACGGCGCTGGCATTGGTGGCAACAGCCAAAGCCAATAAGGGCACATTTTTTTGCTGGACTTATTGTTGTTTGCCCCGAAAACCGTCGGACATTTTGATTAACACCTAATTGGACGGGTTCGGCGCTTCGTTGTAGGGCAGGCGTCGTTTTAATTGGTTCCGGAGGAGTTGGACTTTTGCGTAAAGGCGATGATTGTAGTGGTGTTTGCTTTTTAACGGGAGGACTCAGACTGCGTTTTCGTTGTAGGAGTGGGGGTGATGAGGGCGTGGGTAGAGCTGGAGGAAGTTTATTCGTTTCGGTTTTAATCTTTGGTTTAAACAATTTCAATGATGACAAAGGTGACGAGGGAGCGGGTGTCATCTGTGGCGATCTTTGGGGCGATTTTTGTGGCTTCTCCATGGGCAAAGCTGTGGTGGTAATCAAAGTTAGATTGAGCTTAGTACCTGGAGAAGTTGTTGTCGGGGGAGCAGGACTTTTGCGAGCATCCAACTTTAACGCCTCGACTGAAGTGCCATAGGACATTTCATGATGCAATTGCTCATTGTCAATAAGCTGCGGTTTGGGCTTCCTCTTGGAACTGGGCGACATACCCGTTGAAGCATCAGAGTGCGGTCGAGGAGGTGAAAGAGTTTTACGTCTAGGAGGAACCTGCACTTTTGATACGTCTTTATCTCCTTTTGATACATCTTCACCAGCTATTTTCGTGGCCGATTTGGGTTTGACTATACCCCTCTTTGGATCAGGTATAAATAACAGCTCCGATTCCTCAGAAGGCTCACTCAAACCATAAGGGTTTTCAGCCTTAACGCGAAATTTATATTCCGAACCTTCGATTAAATCGTGGAGGGTGGCTGTCAATGATCTTGTGGTAGCTGCCTTAAGCCAAACATTCCAGCCTAAGCGAAAGTATTCCACTATATAGTTGCCGATCTTGCAACCGCCATCATCTACTGGTGCCGTCCAGGACAAAGTGGCCGATTTCCCAAAGGACATATTCAATTTGGGAGCACCTGGTGGATTGGGCCGCGCGGTGACTGTTACCAAAAATGAGGTGATATCTTCGCCCAGTTTATTCCAGGCCCTTACAACGTACTCTCCGCGATCCTCTCGTAAAACGTTATCGATCTTTAACATGGAATTTTTATCCGTATTGGAAATCTCAAAACGTCCGCCGGGTGCAATAACTTCACCTTCATGTAGCCATGTTATGACTGGCAATGGTTGACCAGCTATGCCCACCTTAAGGCGCAGAACCTCATCAGCTTCTACAATTAGACCATCTTCGTAAGTGCGAGGCAAACGTATTTTTGGAGGAGCTTGCACCATAAGTCGGGCCTTGGTTACCACATGACCGGCTCGATTAGTGGCCGTGCACTTGATCTCACCCTCATCCGTAAGTGCCACTTGGTGTATGATCAGAACACTTGCATCGTTTTCATTTACAATTTTAGTTCGACGACTGCTAAAGATCTCATAGCCATCCTTAAACCAATTGATCTCTGGTGGTGGTTCACCTAAAATTTTAACACGAAATTCGATGCGCTCATCCTCCACAGCATTCGTGTCCACCAATTCATCGATGAAACGGGGCACCGTTATCGCATTTCGTTGCAAGGTTACTGTCAATGGATCGGATAGATCACTGGCATCGGAGCGTCCCACAATATTTTCGGCGAAACAGCGAAACTGATAACGCCAGCCGGGTTCCAATCCGCTAATACATACCTCACACCTTGAGATGGGTGTGGGCGTAGCTCTCACCCAATGCGGGGAGCCCATCCGACGATGTTCAACAGTATAGCCAGTAATAGGGGACCCACCATCCAATAGTGGGCGCTCCCAGCGAAGATTGACCACATCGGGCTGTTGCTCCGTCAGGGAAAGTGGCGTCAGTATGGGACGACCCGGTGGAGAGGGACGCTCTGTGGGCACAAAAAAAAAACAGAAAACAATAATTAAACTTAGAGATCCATCTTATTGTCTCTCTTCCGCACACGCTCGCCCATTCTCTCTCAATCTCTTTGGTTCTCTAACGCTCTCTACCGTTACTTTAGACACGAAATTTTTAGGCCAAACGGCAACAGCAGCAACCACTTGAACGAATGGCTAAAAATAACCGACAAAAAATTCTGGCTGTCCTCTCTCCCCCCCGCGTACTCACTGCCTGTCTCTCCCAGCTCTCCCACCTGCCTACATAGCCCATAAGTCTATTTTTTTTTTTTTTTTTTTCAATTTTTCTATTAATGATATATTATGGTTTTGTACTACTTCCCCATTCCATTGATTTTGAAACAAACTTGCCTGCAGATTTCCAATGCACATTCTTCTTGGGTCGTCCTGTTTGTGTTTGATTCTGCAATTTGCCCGGCTGGTTGCCCATTTTTCCGTATTTTTTTTGCCTTTTTGGTGTTTCTGAGATTGTTTTTGAGGAATTTTTGTATTTAACCTATTTAATTAATTTTTTTTTGCTTAAATTCCGTCATATATAGAAATGTCTATATATAGAAAGAGACGGATGCACAGTTTAACTTTGTCGTTTTCCAATTATTTTGTCGTATTTAAGAAATTTTATAAAAATTGTTATGTTCGTGGTGTTGGTAGCCATCGCGGCGCATTGAATAATCCGTTTGGTCGTTTAGCTCGGCATTATCTTTTCCGTTCTATTTTTTTTTCAAATGGACTTTTTGTCGTTTCGTTGATCGAGAGAGAACTTTTTTGTTTGATTGTTTGAAAATGTCAACGACGACTAACGGTCAGAGTTGTCATCATTCGTGAATGATAATTTAAGACCCATTCACACTGTGATAAAGAACAAATAAATCTTCTAGTATATTACAAGACAAACCATGCATCGGTATGATGCGTTCAATATTCCTTTGGACAATCGAGCATTGCAAAGAAAAGAAAAGTTACGTGTTTTTGCTTTGCATTTAAATATAATCACAATTTTAAGAATCCAATGCAGTGTGAGAAGTCTTCAAGTCCATACACCCTTTGTGTATATGTATTTCTGCCTTTAGCTTAGTTGGTCACACTAATGGCTTAAAATCAAACCAAATTTGTTTAAAAAATAATTCAAGTCTTTGCTACGTTTTCCAATGGGCGGCACTCGGTGTGTTTTTCGCAATTGCAAAGTGTCATCGCAGCGTAATCCCAAAATGCATTTCTTCAAGTTTCCGGTGAGGCATCCGAAACGTCTGGAGGATTGGCTAAAGAACTGCTCGAATGAAGAAATTGCAGAACTGGCCGATCTAAAGAAATTGGCCAATCGAGCGGTATGTGCACGGCATTTTCGTGTGGAATGCTTTATGAACTACAAAATGGACAGACTGATAGCCAACCAAATGCCGAAACCGACACTGATGCGGATAAACAAGTATTTGGCTTGGGATTTTGAAAATCTCGATACGAATGGTGAACCAAAGATGGTAAAATTAGAGAAACCAACGGCAAAGCATTTGATCCCACCGGAAAACTTTGAGTGTCCGCTTGGCTTCGATAACGACGATTATGTAGTCGTTACAGAGGAGGAGGAGGAAATGCCTGATTCTTCAGATGCAGATACTATTCAAACGATTGGTGCCAAGGCAACGAAAAGAAAGGAGGAGAAGGATGGGGAGCCACAACTAAAACAAAAAAATGAGGAATTGAAACAAGACACTAAACGATTAAGAATGCTTGATTTTCGATTGTTGGATGAGGGTCACAGCCTGGAAAATATAGAGGATGAGATCAATACCGATGTCGAGTCGATTGAAACTTCAATACCAGAGGCCCATGACGAGCTTCAACGGAAATACGACAAGCTTTTGATTGATCATGAACAGTTAAAGTCTAAAGCATCCGAAATGCAGCCACAAGTTGCCAGCTCCTCCTCCTCTTTCAAAACTTTAACCAAGGCTCAGTTATATCAAGGCCTTAAAAAATATCTAGGACCCACTATGGCCGCCTTGGTGCGCATGGAAATGTTTGGTGGTGTCGATGATCGTGACTGGCAAGATGATGAGCGGCAATTTGCCATGGAATTACTACAATTAGGCGAAGAAGTCTATACCTACTGTTCCGAAGAGTGGCGCTTCCGTTTGCCCTCCCTCCGCCTGGTTCGTTATTGGAAAAGCCATCCAAATGAAAACGGCCAATTATAGTTATAAATATTAATAAGTAGCATATACAAATAAAAAAATTCAATCCAAATGGCATATAATAGAATCATCAGTGGTCTTGTTAACGCAAATATCTGGAGACGATGAATCACAGAAATAATTATCCAGACAACTGCCAGTGACATTGGTTGGCGTGGTGGCTCCAAAGCAGAACGCAAATGTTGTCCGTGATGTACATGCAAACACATAGTTTGGAGCGCATTGGCCACAGCTATCCGTATCCCCACAACTGGATGGTGTTTCGCTACGTTGAAAGCAAATCACAGGCTGATCTGTGCACACTAGGCCATCGGTGCATGTGAATGTCTGATTGGTATACGGTTGGTCGGATCCAAAGCACAAATGATATGACGTTTGATTGATGCAAGCAGCGCCATTCGACGCTTGGCACACATTGCAATCGCTCCATGTCTTATGAATCAAATGCAACAGAAACACAAGAAGAACCTGAAAGAAAAAAAAAACCCTACATGAAAACTGCTGGACTTAAGTTTCAAAGGCCATTTGTTAATTTCTCTGTCGTCTCAGTAAAGTTATAGTCATAAAATTAGTTAATATCGAAAACAAATAATTATTAAAAAAGTTACGCAGAACTTTATCTCAATATAGAAGAGCCTGTTGTTAAATGAACGTTAATAGGTGATATATAAAAAGCAGAAATAGTTCAGATAAGGCTCTTTAACGTTAAAAAAAAAGGATCAAGTTTTTGTTAGATTGGCCTTTAATTTGGAAATTGTGTTAGCGAATATTTTAAGACTTTTACTTACCACAAAGATAAACTTGTACATCTTGAAACTTTGACAACAGTCGTATGAATGGTTTGCGAATTCATTCAGCATGGCCTTTTAAGCAACCAAAAAAACAGAAAATAAATAAATAAAGAAGTAGGTTTACGGCGCCATGTGATTCACTACTACGGGAACCTTGATTTTTGTATTTTGGTTATCTTTACGGCGGTCTAAAACCACACCCAAGTCAAGGGAATACTCCGGCGTCTCCTATATAAACGGCAGATTGCCAATTCACAACTATTCTAGCCATTTAAACTGTGCAGAACTCTGAACATGTTGAGACTTATATCAGTAAGTAAATAAACATAGATTCGTACCGAAAAAGAACAATATTATGCCATAAAGTTCATTTATATGTATGTCTTACATTTTATCTAGTTTCTCGCAATACTCTTCGCATTTCTGGGTCTAACCTTCGGTCAGTGGAGATGCAATGTATGCTTTAGCACGGGCATAGCCTGTGTGGACAGTCGATCGTATATTAATTGCGGGGACTCCGTTACCGATACTGATACACACACCTGTCCTGACGACACTGTTTGCACGGACACGGATAAGATATGTGTCACACCCAGTGAGTCTGTAAGTGCCGCTTGCGATGGAAACAGTTGTGGCGATTGCTCCCTAACTGATAGACGTTATGCTTGTTTGAGTGAATTTGAATATGGCTTTTGTTACAATGAATCTACCGTTTTTGAGAATAGCATTTCCACATGTCCTGATGGCTACTATTGCACATTGGAGAACTATGTCTATTGCGCCCCCATGGAATCGTCAACTGTAAGTATAGTTATTTAATTTTTTATTATAAATAATTTCATTCGACAGTTTGTAGCCTTCTTGCGAGCCTTCGACGACAACAATAGAACCGACAGCGAGCTCTACAGACTCATTATCTAGCACCACGGAGACAAATACTTCACCCCAACAATCTTCGACGACAAATTATCCACAGGACTCTTCCACCACAGAATCTACAACATCAGATTCCTCTAATGATTCTTCTACTACAGATTCCTGGAACGAATCTTCCAGCTCTTCCACCACAAACGCATCAGATGATAGTTCCACACAATTGTCTACGGTATCAACAATAACGACGACAGATTCGTCAAGTGATTCCTCCACCTCAGTATTCACAACGACAGATTCGTCCTACGATTCTTCTACTACAGATTCTTTGAATGAGTCTTCCAGCTCTACAGATTCATCTTCCACCACAAATGCATCAGATGACAGTTCCACACAATTGTCTACGGAATCAACAATAACGACGACAGATTCATCAAGTGATTCTTCCACCTCAGTATCCACAACGACGGATTCGTCTTACGATTCTTCTACTACAGATTCTTCGAATGAGTCTTCCAGCTCTACAGATTCATCTTCCACCACAAACGCATCAGATGAAAGTTCCACACAATTGTCTACGGAATCAACAATAACGACGACAGATTCATCAAGTGATTCTTCCACCTCAGTATCCACAACGACGGATTCGTCTTACGATTCTTCTACTACAGATTCTTTGAATGTGTCTTCCAGCTCTACAGATTCATCTTCTACCACAAACGCTTCAGATGATACTACAGAATCAACTATATCATCTACAGATCCTTCATACGATTCTTCAACAACCAAATTTACAACAACGGATTCTTCAAACGAGTCTTCCAGTTCTACAGATTCACCAGCGGAATCATCCACGATAAATTCATCAACTGATACTTCCACTAGAGATTCTACAGAATCAACAATATCTTCTACACATTCATCAAATGATTCTTCCACGTCAGACTCAACAACGACGGAGTCATCCAATATTTCTTCCACAATGCCTGTAGATTCATCCTCTACGTCATCAACAGAAACTTCCACACAAAAATCCACAGAATTTACGATTTCCACGACGGAATCTTCAAATGACACTTCCACGACATCATTCCCAGTTACGACTTCAGCTTCTATTTCAACTACAACAGAAGCATTTTCCGCCGATTCCTATTGCGCCGGTTTGAAACAAAAGGGATATTTCCGCGTTGAGACTGATACAACATGCCAAGAGTAAGTTTTTGTCCATTTAAAAACCAAAGCAAAAGAAATATATTTGCAAAAATTTTAGCTACGTCTACTGTTATAAGCTGTCCACTGATTATCTTGGATGGCTATATCATTGTAATACGAACTTGTACTACAATTCCCAGACGACTCTGTGCCAATCCGAAAGACCTGATGATTGCTAAGATGAAACATATGTTTCGATCAGTACAAAATACAATAAAATACAATAAGTACAATATTTATTTATGAACAGGTGTCTGGTTTTGTAGTACTGCAATATTTCCTAGTTGCGTCGTACCATTGGTTGTTGGGACAATTTCTGACGGTAGCTGTATATGCATTGTTGACAAGACGGCAATAGACATAACTTAAACGATAAGATACAACAATAATAATGGTTGACTGCTGGAAACATCAAATTGACTTACGTTGCACAAGTTGAGTCCAATTCATTTTGATAGAATCCTGTAGCCTGCACTTCCTGGCACATAACCGTAGGATCTCGGGGAGATGCTGTGGTTGTAGTGGATTCCGTAGTTCCGACTGATGACGATAATATGTCGCTCGAGGGAGTTGTCACCTTAGATGTCACCGAAGTCGTTGTAGTTGAATCGTTTGTCTCACAAGCGGCTGTACTGCTTGCCTCAGGATAGCACACATATGTCCCATCGGTGCATCGATAATTCTTGGGGCATTCTATATACATACGTATCGTAGCATTCTCCAAACATATAGAGAATGTAGTTTCATTGAAGCAAGCAACATTACTCTGCTTCTGACATATATCGCACTTATCTTGGCCAATTACGATGATTGGTGAGAGTAGACCTAAAACAATCCATATCTGGAAAGTAACAAAAAATAAAATTCGAAGCCTGTCTATTCGAGAAAGTATTTTACATTGGTACAAGTTTATAAAGAACACTTACCTTAAACATTTTTATAAACGTAAGGATAAAACGTCTGTATAATGTCAGATACATGAAGAAACTGTGAAATTAGCCACTAGTAGGGCATATAGTTGAAGGCAAATTATATTTTGGTGCGTTTTGCTTGTAGTTGTGCAGATAAAGATAAAACCATGAGGTCTTTTTTTTTTTTTTTTTTATTTAGCTTGATAACTAGTTTGTGGAAATCGTAAAGAAATTTTTAGAATTATTGCCAGATCATAAAGCCGCTCCTCAATGTCGAAATAATTACTCATTAATACATCCTTCGAGTTGCGTGGTTGAGCAAGATTTTAGTGTTTCATCGAAATATTCATTAAGTTTGCATTTTCTAATTTGGGCACGATAAATGCCATTGGATAGATAACAATAAATATAACTAAAAGGTTGTGAAAACAATAAAGAATGAATTGATGTTAATTGATATTTAGACCGTCTCTCCCGTTACCTGTTACATGTTGGATCTGCTTGATTTTGAAATGTTGTCGTTGTATTGGCTGCCAGGCAGGCATCATCGGCATTCCAAACCGCTGCTTCGGTTGCGGACTGATCCAAAACATCGGGCAATGAATTAAAATCCATTTTATCTGACTGGCATAAAGGCTCAAATTCATAACAAATATAAGAGCCATTCGTACAGTACAGACCATCGGGACATGTTATTTCAGAATAGGTTGGCTTATCATCTAAACATATGGAAAACGAGTTTTTGCTATGGCAGGCTATTCGATTATCTTGACAGATATTGCATAAGGCTGATAGATGGTCAATGAAAAGCTTTAAACAAACACATTTGTTAGCAAAGAGACTTACAACGTCGAGCGGAAACTCTTACCAAAATAAGAAACAATTTAAATAACATTCTATCACTTGCATGTCAAAATGCTTACTGAACCAACTTCAAGGCTTTTGAATGCTCCTAAACAAAATGCATGAGCATTTGTTTGTAAGATATATATGTATGTAAAAGACATATTTTATCTCTCGGTTCGCGAAGCAAAATAAGCTTATTTGCTGATTATATTTTGCATTTTTATTTTGAAATACGATTATGTACATTTCTGCTTTTGAAAAGCATTAGACATAACATCTCAATGACGTTGAACTCTATTAAAATTTGGATGGGATGATCATTATCTAGCTGATGATACAACAAGTACTTATTGTATCATGGTCTAGCTGTGGCTTTTTCATTAATGCATAGCAAATTATTCTATGTATTCAATTGGCTGGGTGCCAACACACCTTTTGGTAACTGATTCGAAATATGGCGCCAAGACGCCGCAGTAGTTGTTGTTGAAGACTCTTTAGTTAGGTTTTCAGTTCCACTGGAGGTAGTTTCTTTTTCTACAAAACATTTTTCCGGCCTCTGAGCCACACATTTTACTTGAACTTAATGAAAATATGGATTTGCAGTTGCCTTTGAAAAGGAAGTCTCAGGAACTCCAAGCGAACGCCCTTGTGGTGAAACATGATATCAATACCTTTAATGTATATTGAGAAATATGAGAAATCAGTACAAATGCTAGATCTTACTTACCAAGGCTACCAAACAGTTCCATTCTGATCACAATTTGCATACTCCGAAACGTTTCGATTATCCTAATGAACGTTGGACAATCATAAAGGTCTATGCTCTTAGAAATATCTAATCTTATTTTTGCTTTCACATTTTATTGGTAATCTTTTTTTTGGAAAAATGTATTTGATATTTTTGTAATTGTATATACATATCTAACTAATTGTCAAGCTTTTATGTATCGGAAGTACAGCCAGCTGGCAGGGTACTATCACATTTTGCAATGTCAGGATTAAAGTATGGTTTGCTCGATGAACAAGTGCGGACGGTTGGTTTAAAGACACCATTAACAAGGTAACAATAGATATACCTGCAAAATGGACCAGGATGGACAATACATTACAATTTGTAAGGATTCTCAGGATTTCTATTAATTGCACTGATGGACAAATAGTTATGCAATATTTTTATGTATATGTATATTTACGTGGTGCATGTTGGATCGTCTTCGTTTGCAAAGAGTGTAACTTTTGTGACGGCCGCACAAGAGGCATCCCAAGCAGCCGCTGTAGTTGTTGTCGGTTCAAGAGTCGTAGTGGTAGTGGTAGTAGTAGGTTTAGCAGTCGTAGTGGTAGTAGGTTCAGGAGTAGTAGTAGTAGTAGTAGCTTTAGGAGTAGTAGTAGTAGTAGGTTCAGGGTTAGTAGTAGTTGTGGGTATAGTCGATTCTGTAGTAGTCGATGTTAAGCCCTCAGTAGTAGATGTGGATTCCTCAGTAGTAGAAGTGGATACTTCAGTTGTTGATTCCTCAGTATTAGATGTGGATTCTTTAGTTGTTGATTCGTCAGTAGACGAATCGGCAGGAGTTGTTTCTGTTGTTAAGTCTTCACCTGACTTACAAGCCGGATCCCCCTTTAATACAAGTGTATGTGTCATCGGTGCAGTATGTATTCGGTGGACACTGGACGAAATTATTTGTGGGCAACCCTGTATGGGAAGAAAAAGAAAGGGAGTTACCATATAGACAGCTGTTTTCATCAAAATTGGAATAAAAGGTCCAGCATCGTAAGCTCGTTTTTGACATAATCTGACCTTGAAGTTAAACATAATTCATCGTGTTTTAATCAAAACAAGAAGTAAAAAAACCATATTACTTGTTTCGAAATAAATTTGATATACTCGTAGCATTAGAATACCATTGCACCGGCATTTGTGTGAAAAATAAGTCAACAATGTAAAACGAGGTAACAAAAAAGGGACTCTAGCCTACCTAAAATTAGACTAGAATAATCAAATTCAATCACAGGAGTGAAGTTCCTCACATTAAACTTAAAGAGCAGAACTCCTCGAAAGCTTTGGATGTGATTAAAAGGATCGGAGTTCAAGAGTGAGTTGTTGAATTTTAAAATCGTTTAAACAACTATTGTAGACGGAGTACAATAAAAACCTTTTTATTCTGTTAAGTACGCTCTATTGATTATTATCCCTGGTTCATCAAACTCAGATAACCAAAAAGGACTAAATGGCTATGCCTTTCTATGTCTAAATCATAAGATGTACATTTGTTACCGTGGGTGAAACTGCGTATGGAAAAATATTCAAGTAAAAAGTTATATCCCACTGAAACCGCATTTAATCATATTTCAAAACGGAATTAAAATCTTGGATATTTGAAGAAATTAGTCTCAAATCGTTTAAAAAAAAACAGAGTCGACCCTCTGGCTAGCCTTGCATGCGCCGAAGTTTGGATACCCTTACAAGGGTCTAAGCAGTCTTAAGTTTGCGAAAGAACAGCCTTCTACCTTAGGCTATAGCAATGCGACGCACGTAGCATGCCATTGTGTCATTAGTTTATATGACAGCTTTATTATATGGTTATCTGATTAGATGTGGCAAAATCATGGACAGAAAAATATTAAAGTTTCGGGCAGTCCTGTGAATAGTAATGATGTTATTGATAAAAGTCACTGTTTTCGATCAATGGTTTCTATGACAGCTGTATGCTATAGTATTCCAAGTGTTCGACTGAATTCGAGACGGACGAACAGACATGGCTAAGTGAACTCATCTCGTCGTGCTGATCAAGCATATATGTACATATACTGTAAATGGTAATATGGTTCTGACCAAAATGAATATATCCTTTTTGCAAGGGTATAAAAATCATTATGTAACATCATGATCATAATGCTTGTTTACAAAAATTTGGCTAGGAAGCTTTTTAGTTATCACAGTTTAAAGAATTGAATGACTATATCATTTAGCTCTCATAAGTCAAAACCCGTTTTGCCTGCTTATAATACGATAATCCCACAGGTTAATAATCTATAACTCGATTAAAATCGAATTTGTGTGTTATATAACTATCATAGATCACAGATAAAATATTTCTCCGCTCGACACGTGTGGGTTAGAAAAGATTAATAAAAGGCTGTAAATGTTGAGAAACCCCAACACGGCCAAAGTTAGCTCGGTCCTGTGCCTATATAGGTACATATTTCAGGTTTTAAACAGCTAAAAGCTAAAATATATGTAACAGAGAACTTGGTGCATACTCACCATACATGCAGATGGAGTAGGCAGTTTCATTATGACAGGCTACGTTATTGGCACTTTGGCAAACATCACATAAGGCTGCCAACTGGGTTGCCAAAATCTTAAGAAGTAAACAATGAAATGATAGATTTGGTCAGGTTAGTTAGCCAATTTGGGAGTACCTGGATCCTTGGATAGTGCTGGGATCCTTTTAATAATTACCAATGTTATAACCAGTTTGAGCAGCCACATTGCTTGTCAATTTAAAATGATGAGTATATTGTGAAAGTTACTCCTTTTATATAGTAAGAGAGTCACATAAAATTATCTAACCACAAAATTTTTATCTAGTCAGATTTGTTTTTGACAACGCCTTGTTGGAATTTACGGTAATAGTTGTCTTTTTATATACTTGCAGACAATTTGTCTGTTTTTATTGCATTCAATAAATTATTATTCGTATGTGTACGTGTATATAAATATGGTAAAGTATCTATGAGTTATGCACAAAAATATGAAGGCAACATAGGAATACATATGGTGTGTAGGTATATTCGAGTTTATCAATTTATCAAAGTTATTAGGCAGCGACTTAAGCATCAAAGTTTTTAGGCAGCGATATTGACATCACTAATACATAATAGGAATTTTGAAATAGATGTTAACAAATACAAGAATACATTAATCTCAACTGGTACGATCGCGGCGTACTTTTTGACCTTGCTTTCTTAATCAATTGGAAAACAGATTATAATCAGTGGCGCAACTTTATTTACAAACTGGGGAGCGGTATTCGACCGAGAATCAATATTTTTACCATCATTTCATATAATAACATTTACAAACATTAAATATTCCCAAAATCATATGTTTTTCAATATTTTAAAAGTTAAAGTTTATAGCAATGATTAGAGAACTCATTAATGCATATTATTTACAGTTGCATAATTTCAGAAGTGTGTAAAAGTTAATCCTGCTCAAAATAAATGGGATGGATGATTAAAATAAATACGGTATTCGCTAACATAGCCTTATATCGCTTCCTTTAGATTCACCACTGATCATTACATGTTTTTCATTAAGGATATCAACAAACTCATGACATTATTGGTATAAAGTTGTATACTTACTATTTAAGTTTATGGAGTATGCTTTTGCTTAGTCTCTTCGATACCTTTTTGGAGTTTTCACTTACTAATCTAGATTTCTAAATCTACAGCATTATAAACTATATATAAATGTTAAAACATTTCATCTTAAGGCAAAAATCATAGCTAGTTTAAGAAGCACTTTACACTAAGGCATTGACAGATAAATTCGTTATTTTTGAAAACAAAAAATACTTTGTCAGCAAATGCATTACAAAATTCAAAAATATTTGTGTTTGGACGTATACTGTATAATGATTATCATATTATTTCTACACGCAGCCATATTCATACCAGATGCTATTATTCTTATCCTCATTGCGTTTCCGCAATGATTTGTCATCTTGTCCACTGACGCTTCCGCCACCACTTGGTTGCAGCAATGGACTATGGTCATTTGCTGTGGATTCTCCAGCGATGCTGGTATTAATGCGATTGTACATGAGAAACGTCGATGGTCCGGGACTGCTGGTTTGCCCGCCAGTGCTGTTGCCTTCAATGTGGGTGGATTTCTGAGGCGTTTGGGGTTCGGCAGTATTATTATTACTGTTACTGGGTGTTGGCGTTGTTGTTCCACTGCCGCCGCTGCCAGAGGGTGCAGTTGCCGCTGATTGACTTGCTGTGCCTTGCTCATCAATTAAATATACAGTACGTCGTGATCCGGCAGTGCCCAGAGTTAAACTGCTACCCGTTACATCGGGTGGCTCGAGACTCCTGAAAAATAAATTCACGAATTAATTACAATTTTGAAATTAATTTAAATTCAGATTAATGAAAGTGATCCATATGCTTCCAGAAAGTCGGATTATTTTATAACAATCTTAATCTTTGATTAGTGATTAATTCTGGAAACTTAAGGGCACTCCAGCACAACATTTGACAACATAGAGTTTTAAGGAGAGGGTTTACATCAAATTTTTTTGTTTTGTTTTTTTTATGCAAATTTTTTTTTATAAAAATTTTGTTAAACATTTCACAACAGCTCATACCCGTGCACACTATTTCTACGTGAGCTAGATAAATCCGTACGTTTCTGTGCCTGTAGACTACTGCGAACTTGCCCACCACGTTGCATGGGATTATCCAGTAAGTCCCTACTAGCATGTAATACATGAACAGAGTGTTGTAGAGTGTCGGTTCGTGTGGTGCATAATGGTTGGAGGTTGTGTGTGTGTGTGGTATGTGCGGATACATGAAAATAGAACAAGAACAACATTCACCGTAAACCGTAATTAAAAAAAAATGTTTTTTTTTCCCAATTCCAAAAATTAAAAATAATCCAGCCAATAATTTAAACCAAAGCCAAATATACGAATAATTCCAATATACATACATAAGTACATAGTTCATTGCCAACAATTGGAATTATTTGAAATTCTTATGAAACTCGAACATACAGTGTCAACTGTATTCAATTCCAATTATTGACTTACCGCTGCAAACTTTGGCGCAATGGAATATTCCTTTGCAACAAGTGAGTATCCGAGGATATAGAGAGAGGCTCTTCGTTACTGTTGTCCGAATCGTTGCCGCCCGATTCCGAGCCAATGACAAACTGAGAGCTAGCACGAGCATCATCGACCCATGAACGCCGATTCTAAAACAGAAATACAAAATATATGTAATTGTCCAATTGTATTTTGCTTTCCTTTTTTTTTTTTAACCTACACGACTTGGCACTTTGTTCATCAAATCGGAGCTAGCCTTCTTCACACGTCTTACTAGGCTGCTGGCAAATGGTTTCCTGCACAAAATGGAAACCAGTATTAGATAAATTGTGACAAATTCTAATTATGAATCACATATTACTTTTTTTGGACAGTGGTCTCCGATTTTTTATAGTGCTCCATGATCTTCTCTTCGAGTTTTTCCTTTTGCCTTTTCAGGCTATGCACACGTTCCGCATAGTTCTTTTCCTCCTCGTGGAAGTGCTTTTTATCCTCGAGTGACATGGCCAACAATTCTTGATACTGTGAAAGCAATTGTGACGTATTATCCATTAAAGCCTTTCGTTCCGAATCCAATTCAGCATTGTTTTGTATGAGCATCTGTGAAAATGAAGAAACCAGTTTAAGATACTATACAAAATGAATTTGTCAGTCTGGTAAAAACTCACGTCACATTTTTGTTGAACCTTAGTGTATTCGATCTGTAAGAGTCTTACTTGGTCGGTTTTAGAATTCAGTTCGCCACTTAATTCCGTGTTCTGCAATTTAAGACTACTGTGCTCCATGCGTATCATTTTATACTGTTCCTGTATATTTTTATACTCATTCTTAAAACGATCACTTGTGGCAAATAGATTACGAAAATCATCAGTAAGCTTGGAGTGTTCAGTTCGTAAGATGGATAAATCTTCGCTGCAAGTTTTCAAGCTGTTATTTTGCGAGCTCAATTCTTCAATACGCTGTTCGAGAGAGGCCAAATTTTCGCGTGTCTCTCTCAGTTCCTGGCGAAGATCCCTTACAGCAGCCTTAAGCTGTTCTTTATCTTTGTTTAGGGATTCATATTCCGCTGACAGCTGATCGTGAAGACACTGCAAGGTGACCTGATCCTGGAGAGCATGTTTGTGCTCTTGCTGCAATGAATCAATATCCTTTAGAAGCGAATCTTTTTCGGCAGCTAACTGAGAATTCGCCAACTGTAGAGCTACATGTTGAGTATTTAAAGAAGTGATTTGTGATCCTAGAGTTGCTACATCTACACTTAGACGAGCGTTTTCGGTCTGCAGTTCTCCGTACGAGTCCTTAAGACGCAAAATTTCTGAAGAGTCGCGATTGGGCTTATGTTCAAAACATAATTCCTGCGATTGAGGTTGGCCAATTACTAAGTCAATATTTTTTTCCACAGTGAAAATCTCTTGGCGGTGGCATAATACACACATATCTGACTTAAGGCCGCCCTCTTCTTGTTCTCTTTCACGATTGACAGTTAGCATGATCTCCCTGACAGTTTTAAAGGTCTCGGGATTGCGAACTAGCTTTTCTACTACTTGCTCCACGTCCAAGTCTTCCCCCTGGCCCTCATCTTGACTAAGACCTAATTGCTCAAGGTTGTGTTTCACTTTCTTGCTAACCAAAGTACCAGTAACTAGATCATTTCTCAAAGTTGTAATCATTTCCTGATCTATTACTCTCTGGCTGGATAATTCTTGATTGATTTTTTCCAATTCCATTAGCTTTTGATGGACTTGCTCGGAATCTTCAACCTGTTTGCCTAACCTACACAGTTCATTTGATTTCATTTCCAAGCAATTGAGGGCTTCGTCTAATTCCACAGATTTTTGCTCAGTGCTTTCTTTTAGCTTTCCCACCTCCTTGAGTAAGCTCAAGTTCTCCCTTTCTTGGGTTGCCGCTTGCAGTTCAATCTCATAGAGCTTTTGTTTACACTCCTCATATTGATGGGATTTTTCTTTTTGTAAGTCCAGTTCTTTGGACTTGGTTTCCACTAATCTTTCTAAATCTTCAGCCCTTCTTTGGATGCTTTCGTTTAATGTTTGGAAACGTAACTTTTCCTTTGTTAAGGTCTCCACTTGTTGCTCTGAATCTGCTAACTTTTGACGGTCCAGATCACGCTCGAGACTCTGACGATCATAACTTTTTTGGCGGCTATCGACAGCATCCTGTAATTTTTTATTCTCTTCCAGGGCATTTTTAAATACACCCTCTAATTCCACATTCTGTTGGGTAAGTCTAAGTATGTTTTCCTGCATTTGTTCTAATTTCAGAGATAATTTCTTTTTGTCCTTCTCGAGTTCCAACATTTTGCTAGTCGATTCATGAAAACTGCTCTCTTTCAGTTGCTCCAAGGCGGCCATTAGACGACGATTCTCTAGCTCTAATTTTAGAACACGTGTTTGTGCATTGTTGGTTAATTGCTCGGACAGGCTATTATCCCCGGAATTGCAATCATCTTCATTGTCGGAGAACGATTTATCAACATCCTGTGTCATTGTTGATGAATTAAGATTCTTGGCTACCAACTGCAATTGAGCATTCTCCTCAAGAAGCTCTTCTAGCTTGGAACGATCTACATCCCGCTCCAGAGCCAAATCATTGAGTTTCTGTTTGTACTTTATGATTTCCGATTCTAAGGTAATGGCATGCTCGGAACGCTTCCGATATCGCTGCAGCTGCTCTTCAAGCATTTCTCTAAAAATGAATTGAAATGGATAACATTACAAAGACAATAAACAACCGTCTACAATTATAGATGGTAACTAGTTATTGCATCTTACTTGGATTCCAAAAGCACACGATTATCCTCACGCAATTCTTCTACCCTTGACTTGTAAAAGTCGGAATCGCCAAGTTTTTCGCGATATTTTTGGACCTCAATCTCTAAGCGATCTGCACGTTCACCTCGTTCTCGTAAAATGTCCACCTCATCGCGATAAGCAGCTGCTCGTTTAGCTTCGGCAAACCATTCCTGACTTTCTAGGCGTAGCTTATCGAAACGTACTTTTTTTTGCATCTAGTTCCTCACGCAACTCAAGGAGATTTTCCGATTTTTCCTCACTAAAACCAAAACAAAATAGGACAAACATGTCAGTATTGATCTTCTTTTATACTTAGATGTGGGTTCTACTTACAGCTCCTGCCTTAGTTTTCGGTTTTTCGACCTCAAGTCGGCGCATTCAACAGCGAGATGGTTACTTTCCGAACTTGACGAAGAGGAGGGAGTCGAAGTGGCTGTACCACTGCTAGACGGTGAACTGACACCTACTCCACCCACAACCTGACCACATTCACCCACTCCACCTGCTTCACTGGAATTTAGTTCGGGTTCCACGCAAACCATTTCAATCCATTTTAAATACATATGATCTCGTTCCTTAGTTAGTCGCAAAATGTGCCCATACATGTGCTCCGGTGTTAGGCGCTCCAGAGAATCCTCAGTAAGAACCAGACTATGGCTATCGGTCACTTGTTTAATAAGAGCCACTATGGCATGTTGCGTTTCTACATCCAACTCTTTAATACGAGCTATGAACAATTCCTTGTTCGGACACTGGACGGCTGCTCCGAGGAGCAGTGTAAGCAACGTTTTCATTTGCTCTAGTCCCTGCTTACTTTCTGGATAGGAACCAAGTGTAAAAGCATCGGGAAGCACCAAAATGGTCTGGCCAAGTTCCTCTTCAAACAGAGATTTCAAATTTCTCACAATGCATTCGAAATTTTTGGCTCTCGCCTTGCTCAGTGCCTGACCAGTTACATCGTTCAGCTCAGTTGGATTATTTTGAGGCTCCGGATCAATTTGTAGCCAAACACTGTGAATGATCAAACCATCTAATAGAGAAGTGTAACCGGCTAACATCTCAGCTCGAGGCAGGCACGACTCCAGCTGTATGTGCGTTTGCGTGTGTGTGTGTGTGCATATGTAAGGAAAACAAGAAAGAAAGAGAATAAGAATTAGCAAATGACAAACCAAAACTGTGAATAATATCTACACAGGGGCGTATTAGGTTATCTGCGAAGTCGAATGACACGCATTTTTAAAAGAATATATGGTTTAAAATTTATCTATGTAGATTTTAGAAACTAGTTGTAACACCAATCTTTTTCAATTGTTACAGCACAAGTAGTTTTCGATTCAAATTACTCATGTAATTTCTCATATTATTAAATCCGCTACTTGGTTTTGTTTTCTTTTGTCGTTGGTTTCTAAATATACTACCACAAAAATTGGTTGCCTGCCGTCGTGTCATAAACCGCCCGTGATGCATAAAAGTTGGACTGACACTTAAAGCCAGCTAAGTTACAATGACCTTGCTAACACAAAGGTTGAGTCGCTGCTGCCGTTGTTTATTGAACACTTGAAATTGTTTATGCATAAAGCATAAATTCACTCACCCAAGATACAAGTGCTCCATTTATGAATTCATCAATTTCCATTGGCGTTGCCGTGGTGGTCGTAGTGCCAGCCATTGTGTGTTGTTGTTGCTGCTGCTGCTGCTGATGCTGATGCTTGGTAGTATATGAGAATATGCTTGTGTGTGTGTGCGAATGTATGTTAGTGCGTACTGCACCTGTCCTATCCTGTCCCCCTACGTGTGTTTGTTGGATGCCCACCTGCTTGTATTTTCAGAGCAGTTTTTTTTTGAAACAGACAACCTTATTTACAGCCTCTCAAACATTGCCAGTTGTGAATTGAAATGGAAAATGGATAAATCGGCTTCAGGGGCATTTGCTTAGCACCTGAAAGAAATTCAAAAAATTATGAATGATTACGTCCTTAAATAAATGCAAACAGATGACCAACCTGAAACAAAAGCACCGTAGCCCGGTAGAAATCATCCTATTCCACTGTCTAATGCTATGTATAACTAGAAAAGCAAAAACATGTTCACTTGTAACAACATCACACGCACACAAACATACAAATGCGTTATTGTAACGACGCGACTCACCGAACACACACAATGAATGAAATGTAATTGCAAATTTTCAGATAAACTAACAAACACACTTAATTACAACATTTAAGAGCACGCATTGACAGTTAACGCGTCTAAAATTACTTAAACATTGTTAAGTTAAAAAAAAAATTACAGCAGCACAATTGGCCAATAATATTAGAGATGAACAAAAAATACGACACATTTTACTACGTAACTCGACTGCGATAATTATCGCACCACTTACCGATAACTCTCGCAAACAGTCGAATTCCGCGCGTTATTCAAATCCGTAAAATACATGATTAACAATAAATGTTTCAAGTTTATCAAGAAAATGCTTTAAATTGTATCAATTTTTTTATCCGCTGAACATGTGCACCTAAAATAAAGACACAACAAAAGGTCATATATGAATTTACTTTATTTTCTCAAGATATATTTTAAAATTTCTTGCTCTTTGCTGTCTACTACAATTGACATTTTATAACCCAATTTGGATGATAATTCTTTGATCAAATATTTACTGAGATCGGTACTAGACTGAACTTCTCTTGGAACGCATTCTTAAACAGTACTTCAAAGCTGTCAGACGACTTTCCCACAATGAAGACGGTACAACTTTTGTTTCTCCAACTGATTTCTTTCTGCAGTATAATTAAAGCCGCTTCTGATGCCTTAGTCCCGAAGGAATCCAATCTCACAGACTATGTGTTGGCCCGCCAAAAACGGCATCAATTAATCTATGAGAATGGCGGTACTATACGATTAGTTGTTGGTCCAGTTATGTCAACCCAATTGGAGGATCCCGGTGTCACATGGCGTAGTTTGGTTTATTATTATACGCTTCACTTTGGAGGGTACACTCTGCCTTCAGCTCCTTTATATCCATGGGACAAATGGGAAACGTTATATGCTCGTTCATTACAAAAACAAATTCAGCAATTGGATTTAATGCCGGAAGATGACACCAGAGTATTTGCTTATGCAGCTTTCGAAAAGTATATGGACCAGGTCAGTGATGGCGTGCAGGGTCGAGGCCATGAATGTCTGATGCGAAATATTTGTGAGAATGCACAGATCCATCAGCATGTGGGCATCATGGCTGAGTTGGTGAATGTTTTGTTAACGTAAGTTGTTGAATATGGTGAAGAAAAAGAATCAAGTTTGATGAATTTTTTTGTTGTTGTATTATGCGTAGTCCTGGCAAAGCTCATTTGGATGAGGATTATAAAGAGGCATACGCAGCAGGCTTGGCTGGCGCTGATTGTTTAATTCAATTTAAGAAATGTCCGAGAGGAGCAAGCATTCTAGATGGGTTTATAATAGATGTAAACGATGTTTAAAAAGGTCCACCCAATTGCGAAATTTGTAAAATATATGTACTTGCAGTATTAACTTTGAATTTATTAAGCATGCTTTTGTTTTTTATTTTGTTAAACAAAAATTCAAACTGTTACTCTTTCAGTTATTCTCAACTACCAAGAATTCATCCAAGAAGTTTAGGCCACGAGGACAGGAATCGTATTGAGTCAAGCAATTGATTCCCCTACGTCCGGCTGTATAGGCATCATGATATGCTATCTCCAGATTTGCTTTTCCTGGACTAAAATTAATTTGCTGTCAAAAATAATTTTCTCAATTTATTATGATCTGGAACTCACCTTAAAACAATGTTTAGAATTTCGGAAAATATACCCACATGATGATGAATTTGAGCATTTTCGCAAATAGAACGTAAAAGACATGGCCTTCCAATGGACATGTCGTCATTTCTTCGACCTATATACTCTTCCAAAGCGGTATAAACCAAGAGACGAGCATCATCGGCGTATTTTAGATTGCCACTGGCCGTTTGGATTTCAATATTTCGTCTCATCTGGCTGAGAGACCTGGCAAAAGTGGATTCCCATTTATCCCAAGGCCAAATCGGTGAGGTGGGCATTGAATAAGTACCACCTTGGAGAGTATACGATAGCACACAGGATCGAAAGGTCACATGATCTCCCAATGGTATCGGCATTGATGGGCCAATACTGAACTTGATCGAACCACTATTCTGGAATATCAGCCAACGCCTCTGGCGATGCAGTAGGAATTCAGTAATATTTTGACCCAAATTTGGTACAGCTATCATACTAAAGACAATCGCTAAACTTAAAACGAGACCAAGACCAGTGCCAGACATCTTAGTCGCGTTGATCTTCAAAGACTGATTTTCTTTGGTGTAGGTGTAATCTAAGTGAGCCATCAGCACCAGCTCATCGTTAATGCGATGACAAGTGGAAATTTTGAGGGACACAAACATTTGAACAGCCAATTAGCAAGAACAAGAATATCGAAATATACGAAGATCAAAATGCTCAGTTTGACTTTTCTATTTGCACACGTGAGGCGAAGATTTCAACCTTTATTGGAATTTTGGGACGATCTCCTGCACTTTCCACAATTTACACTCCTCAGTCCTTGCATTAATGTTATTTGTTTAAAACTTACGAACTAAGCATTGAAGCCGCCGATTATTAAAATAACTTATCACATCATAATAATTGATTGAAAACCATGACAAACGTTTTAGCATTATCTAGAAAACGAAAATCAATGAACCAAACCAAAATATATTTTACCATTAAAGAGAAGGTCTTGGGTAAGATTGAATTATATTAATTATAGAATTAAAGTCAATCCAAATATAATTCATTAAGGCGATTTGCTTCACGCCAACCGGCCTCAATAGCTCCATGGACAGTGGAATAATGATTGCGGCTGGTAGCTTCACCAGAAAACAGTAATTTAGGATTCCCATCTAAGCCCGAAAGAGGTTTTTCCAAGTCCCAGGGACCCGTGGCCAATTGATCAGCAAAAGTTGTACGAAAACTATAACTTCCTCGGAAATTCGTATTTGAATGCCATTGTGTGCGGACAATCCGTTGCGGGTGGGGTATATCAAAGGTAAGAAATTTCTGGAAAAGCCACAGCAGCGCTTCAAGAATCTCGGTTTCCTGCAGAGTCTCCATATATCGGCCATGTTCACCACCAATCCAAATTTGAAGAATACGTGGCTGATTGAGTACTCGATGGCAACCGCTTATGCCCTCCAGCCAAAACCTCTTCGACTGACGTAGTTCTTGTAGATCTTCCTCTAGCCAAAGGGAATAGAAACCTATAAAGGAATCAGGTAAGGAGAGAAATTCCAAATAGATTTTATTCACAGTGCCCAATTTTAAGCCTTCTATGGCTTGCAACTTAAAGCAAGGCAAAGGTGGATGAAATAGATCCTTATGACAATACTTGAGGACCCCCAAGGACAAGGTACAAACGACATAATCTGCCAGGAATGTCTCCTCATCTGTTGTATGAACCTTTATCTCTTCCACTGAAGGTTCCCAATTTATTTTTTTAATTTTTTTATTTAGCAGAAGTCGCTCCCCGAGCACACCTAGATCATTTATATTCTCGGGGTCGGCTTTCATAAGAAGTTGTAGGAATCTGTAGAATCCCTTGTCATGCCAATGGATCAACTGATCGCCATTACATGGCTTATATTCCAAATGTGTTCGTCCCGAAACTTCATTCAGATTATCTGAACCGACTAAAGAACTTTGCGATCGCTTAAAGCATTCTAATATCTCTTGGGCTAGTTTGGGATCGTCCAGTTTATCTGCTTCCCTGCAATAATTCTCGGCCAAACATTGCCCTACTGAACCCTTATACTCCACAGTCTCCTTTGGTAGAGAATTTGTTAGAAATCTCTTTAGAGCTGAAGCCTCCTCATCGTTCACAATTTCCTTGTTGGAGCGTATGTTTTTGATATCTTTAAAATAATTTCTGGTGCCGTCAGTTAGATTAGTGTTCCTTACTAGATTGTAGACTACATTATCATGTTCTCCATGGCACCATTGAGCTCCAAGATCTACCACATTGTCAGCAAATGGCAACGAATGAATCCGTCCTCCTACCCGACTCTCTGCCTCTAAAAGTAGCACATTTCTAAATCCTTGTTCTAAGAGTCGTGTGGCTGCCGCTATTCCCGAAGCGCCTGCTCCTAAAATTACTATCCGAACAGATTCTTTAGTCTTTCCCATGATGCTAATGATCAAACAGTCCAAGAGTCACTGGTCGCCAGTGAATATTGTTGAGGTCTTATAATTTTTGTGTTACAAGGAAAACTGGATTCAATCATCTAAACCGCAAACAGATCAGATTTCCACTGTCATTTCGGTTAGGTAGTGTGTCAGTTAATATTGCAAAATTCTTAAGAGCCAAAAACAAAACTTGTTTTTTTCTGGTTCCATTATTTCAGCCGTTATTTTTTGTTTTTGATATCCGGCAGAGAACGTGAATATGTATATCCGATTAATCGATTAATTCACTTTGAAACTCTGCAAATCATATGACTGACCAATTGTTTGGAAAACAAAAGTTTCATTAGTGTTTATTTTACAAAATGCTGTTTTTGCAAAAACAATAACAGCAAAATTTGTGTGCCTCCTGTTGATTCCTCTAAATATTGCAATTATTTCCTTGCCTACTTACACATATCCTTCAACATAAAATCAAACCCTCATGAATGCCGTGATAGCTCTTTGTCATTTCTGCGAGGCCCATGGCCCCTGCGCCTTGTTCTGCACTCAAACCCTGCGAGATACCAAAATCGACGATTTGCAGCTCGAACAGCAGCAGCAACAACAAACAAAGTTGACATGCTCAGCCTGCAATTCTATGGGACGGCACAATTTCAATGCCATCTACAGCACCGATACGGAAAGTGGAGCTACATTTATGAGCACACGAGTCCCAGTGTTAACCGAAGTGTCTACCCTGGTCAGTCAGGCAGCTGTTCTGAGTCTCAGCAATGAAATAGATACCAACAAAGCCCTTCCACAGCAGCAACAGAATCAAAAAACAACTACCGCCCAGGTAAGGATTGTTTAACATCGCAAATAAACGCGAATATTCATGAGACCTAAAATTGCAGACAACAACCAAGGATAAGGATGGTGAATTTGTATTTTTTGGCGATTCGACGCGCGGGCACATACTCAGTCATAAGTTTCGTGTAAGCGATCTGAAGGCTCGAGGATCCTTTCAGCTATTTTCCATTATAGTTTTAATGAAGGATAAATATTTTTTATTAAATACAAAACCATTTCTGGCTGAACACCTTAAGAAAGTGTCATCGGAGTTGCAAGCGGGCGCCTTAAGAACCAAAGAGGCCGAGGAAATCAACTATTCAACGGCTAGACAAAGGCGGCTTTCAGGCCAACAGTTTCTAACACACTCGTATCGCTCGTTACCGGAACTTACGGGGGAGGATAATATCTTTCCCCAATTACATTCACATTTTGCTTGGCTTTTGCTGGCTGGCTCCCGTTTCCTTACCGAACATGTAACGTTTGGCAATCTGCCCTGGCTACCACCACAAAGCAGTGGTCGTCCACCAGCACAAAGACTGACATACAACAGCTCCACGTTGCCTATGATTCAGAAATATGAAGAGTCCATAGATGATCCCGAGCAGGAGGAGTTCTTCTCTTTGCGTCATTTAAAAAAAGTTTTACGCAAGGAGGAATTCGCTATGGTTTGCTTTTTGCGCCTTAACGGGGATAAAGATCATTGTTCGAGGCTCCCCGGAACGCACATTTCGGTTTATGGTTTGCCTGAAGAAACTCTTGCCCGAAGCCATGCACAATCTCATACGTATCGATGCCCAGCATCAACATTCGATTAGCTCAGAATATAAAATTATATCCGTATCAAATGACATAGCGGTGCCCATAGCCAGCACTGGAGTATTTCGCATTGATTTTCTTGATCGACATGTCAACGGTCATGAAGTTTCAGTCAAGTGGCCTGCTGAATTGCCTAGAAAATGTAAGTAACCCATTTTAATAAAAAAAAATAAGAAAAATCATGTATAAATAATTCATTTTATCCAGTGCCCGATCTCATGGTCAAGCTACTGAAGGCGGTTGAAGAAAAAATCTTTACTGAGCTGGTCCTAAACAAACAGACTAAAGTTTTAATTGAAGAGTGGAAAAAGTAGGTTGCAACGAATTCCCCCTTCTCTCTCTTTGTCGAGTTTCTTAATATCAACTCTGTCTCTTTCTATTTCAGCAAAGTAATTTGTCTGAATCATGCGAAATCCTCCAGCGTACAACTCAAATTAAAGAAGGTTTTGGGTGTACAACCGCAGGATCAGCCTTTAATTAACTATTGGAGCACACATTTGCATTGAACTTTTCTAAGAGTTCAGTTTATACATACTACACTAGGATTAAGGCGGTTTTTTTTAATGTATTAATAAAGGAATATTATGTACATAAATATACAAATGAATGTCATCCCAATCTAGCTTAAATTATGATTAATTGAAAGATTTTAATTCATTTAATGGAGCCCATATAACACATTGGCGTTGCGTTCTATAGTTATCGGATTCTGACAGCTCCCTGCAGCAACACATTGTTCCCAGCAGGCACAAATACCAACCAAAAGTTCCTCGTAATAACCCACTAAAATAAGCCTCGAAGTTAAACGTATACTGAAGGCTTTCGTCAAAAACGAACAGTTGGCCAGTGCGAATTCATAGATTCAGATTTATAACTTATAATATTAATCATACATTCTTCTTGGCAATTTGCAAATTGTGCAAACACACAAAATTCATTTGCTCTACACACACAGACCACTTGTAATGCAAAAAAAAATTGCTTTTGTTACTGATGAATAACCTTACCACGTGTATGTACGTGTAGGCTTTATCACATTATTCACAAAACAAAAAATAAATAAAAAAATCTATAATTCAATGGAGGGAAAGACATTTTTACCATTTGGAACAAAAATTCTTTATTGCCAATGACGAAGTACGTCGCCATGGCGAATTTGTATCCTTCGATCTCTGACAAATCAATATCTGTTATAACCAAAAAGTGACGACGACATAAACGCTGCTCCTCCAATCATTCTCTTGCTGTTGCTGCTTACTTCTTGTAGCCACAGCTGGAGCGACGACCACGAGCACGTTCGAATTTGCGTCCCTTGGAGCGGACATAGGGGCGAGTGTGCGAATGGGGTACACCGGGAGCCTTGCCGAAGTGCTTGTTGGCAGTGCGGGCGGTACGACGGCCCTGCAACAGCAATGTATTCTTTCCGGTTGGTGAACGAAGAGCCAACTGATCGAATGTCAGGACTTCACCGCCAGCCTTCAAGATACGTTCGCGAGCGGTTTGGGTAACATGCAGAGCGCAAACAGTTAGCTTGGGGACCACCAACAAGCGGGCATCATCGGTCACAGTACCCACAACAACCACGGTAGATTCAGGCTGTTTGGCAGCCTTGAAGAAACGGGCGACACGCTGCAGAGATAGTGGTGGGCGATTGATTTTGCTCATAAACAAACGCTTCAGGATGATGCGGTTGAACTTCTTGTTGGTACGACGCTGAAGGAAGCGGTACAGCTAAATATATAGTGAAATGAAGAAAAACATCAATTACAATCAGTTTTTTTTATAGCTTTGTTAGTTTCAACAACAATTTATTGATTATACTCACCTTGACCAGCAGACGCAGGTAAACATCCTGAGATTTGGGTTCGGTTCTGCGAACCTTACGATCGTACTTGTGGTTGATATCAATACCCTGTTAACAAAATATTATTATTAGCGAATGTAACACTCTGTTCCAATTAATCCATCCAGTTCATTAAAAATTATTTGTAAAGATATTCACGATGTTTACAAATTAATTTTTCAGTTTTCGTTTTGTATCGCACTCCTTACCATTTCGCGACCGGAAAAAGAAAGAGATGAAGCAGTGTGACCGTACAATCTAAGTCAAAAAATCTTAGTCGATTGCTCTTATTGGAGTCACTATCGAATATGTTTTTATGACCCGCACAACTAGCTCCTATACATCACATAATATGATGATAGGTTAGTCAAACATTATTAAGTTTTATATTTAGTTTTACCCTGAATTTTAGGAAATATTCCAACAATATGCGCATATACTAGCACCAGTTAAAACCTTTTTTGACTTTTACACAAGACAGGAAATTAAAAGTTTAAATTGAAATTATAAATAGCGCTGTTAAATCAATGCTTTTTAATTCTGGTTGCAAGAACACAATTTAGTTCATATATGTTTGTATATTCATAAATATTTCTTCGATTGATTTTAAAAATCATGTTCAGTTCACCGCATAGAAAACAAGTTTATCTGATTCATGAACCACACAATCTTATTGAATCGAGACTGCCAGAGTTTCCGACGACATGTGCCATATGGCAACTCTAGCCGCAATACTATTACGGCACCTGCGACAAAAAACAGGAATAATTTAAAAATGTTTAAACAAAACCAGTTGCACTGTGTGCCCCGTTTAGTAAGATGCTTTGCCAGTAAACCTACATCCAAACCTCAAAATGTGACCCTTGCGGCCGTTGGTGAATCAATTGCGGCAAAGGGGTAAACATGTCAAGTAGACTCCAAGTTTTCATTACTAAACGGTCTCTTCTATTCTCTTGTAGTTTTCTGCGTTCACACAAGCCCTATGCACCACCTCCCAATGCTGGGGATGTGGTTCGTTCTCTGGCCTCCACTTTGAAGCTAAGTGGAGACCAACACAAGTTTGGGGATCTAAAGGATAAGTTTAAGTTTCTGTCGGCTTGCCAACAGGAATTTAATCATTCAGTGCCCAATTCACAAGTTCATGAAATGGAGACCATATCCGATGTTATAGAATTTTATCAGAGATCTGTTGATACCACAGTGCCGTTGGATGCATTGAAACGCGCAGATTTACCTGAAAATTTGCATATACAATACGAATACGTGCGCTTCCATCCCGAAACCGATACCAAATTCAATGGGAAGACTGCTTTCCCCAAGAGCTCCACTTTAGTGACGGGTTTGAAGTATCGCAAAAAGTACGATGGACATGAAGCTAAACGATCATGGCCCTAAGTTTGTTATTGGCTCAATTTTTAATATTTAAAACCAAATAAATGCTTAATAAATGTGTAAACTTAGAAATCCTAAGTTATCAGTTTTATAGTTTAGTTAAGGTAAAGTACATTACATTTTACAAATTTGAAGTACATCTTCAATTTAAACAAACTCTGCTACAGTATCGATGAGATCGCGTGTCCAAATGCTTTCCAGAGCGGATAAAACTCTGGCGTCCTTCAACAAGGCCATAAAGCGATGATCTTCCTTAACCGCTTCAAGTGTTGGATACATTAGTTCGTAACTAATATCTGTTACAGCCGGTTTATTCATAATGCTAAGGATTTTCTTTTGTAGTTCGACCTCAGGATCCGGAGCCTTCAGCTTGGCCAAAGCATTTGCATCCCCTAGTTCTCTCTTCATCTGCTCTTGACGTTTCGATTCCAAGTACTTAATGAGACAATCATATTGCAAAGCAGTCAATGGATGATTGTTGCACAACATATCGAGCAGTTGCCTTATTTGGAAAGGATGTCCTGGGACCTTGGTGGACACAGCATCGCGCTGCTTCTTTAGTCGAAAATCTGTGGCCACCAAAGTGATGGCATCTTCAAGAGGCATGTTACGATGCTCTGCTGGTACTCCATAAAGAATATTCACAGTAATGCTATTTAATGACTCGTGTTCTGCAGTAACCAGCACGGCATAGAGACAACCACGTGACGAGATATTGGCTAATACCTTGCCCAACATCACATCCTCGTTGGGAAATAGAACATCTACTCGCATACCTACATTTCTTAAACGCTCTTCTACGTACTCCGCATATTTCCTTAAAAAGTAAATTTATTAATATTTGATCCTCTCTAGAAGATATCAGTAAGTAACCCTCTTCTTACGTGTTTTCCCGGTTCACCACTACAATCTCGCAGTCATTAACAACAGATCCGCCTTCAGCCGCCTCCGCTGCTGACATTACTATCCCTCCCTGAATGGCCACTGGCGGCATCGGCATTTGGTTGGGCATTGCCATTGGCATTATATTATTCTTTACCACTGGTGTCGTTTTAATGCTGGCATTGCGTACAGTCAAAGTATTTGACTTGAAAGTGGAGCGGTTTAATGCAGTGGCCGCTTTATTGGCTATCTCCTCAGATTCAAACTGGACAAATCCGAAATTCTTTTGAACTACCGAGCCTAAAACATTACCATACGGTTGGCAAATGCTTTCCAAATCCTTTCGTGTACAGATGGGAATATTGCCCAAGAATATGCGATTCTTTTTCAAAGCCGGATCTTTAGCTATATTGTATCCCGATGGGTCAGGCTCACGAGTAGTCTCCATTGAATAGAAACCAAGAATGTGCTCGTAATTATTTTGACACGTCCGATTTTGAGAATTTTTATTTGCTTTTGAAAAAAAAAAAACAAAGTAAAATCCTTTTGATGTTCTAACCTGGTGTGACCAGGCAGAGCCAAAACAAACACCACTTCGTGAGTATTGGAGAATATTGGGAAGACTTATTTCAAAAATAGTGGCGGTCAAATATTGCCATGCAGCCCTAATCCAAGAAGCTGGCAACACTCTTTTGAATATTTGACTGCTTTTTAACTGCCATTAGTTTTCATGGCCTGAGAATGATTCACATACTAAATATATTCTAACTATATAATTAAAAGTATGTATAATAGCGACACAAGCACACACTGCTCAGAGGCAGAGATCACCGTTAATCTTGGAGAATCCAGCCAACAGTTGCATCTACGCAGATCACAACGATTAATGTCAAAGGAAAGCATATCTGTGGTCCAAAGAGAACGCTCTCCGGAATTGTTTGAGGATGCGGAATCCGAACTTAGCCAGTTAATTTGTGCCCAAATAATAAACACCACAAACGATCCCGAAGTAACAAAAATTAGTCATGGCCCATCTCCTACCAAATCCAAGGATAAAGTAACGAAAATTCTTCATCTTCGTCATCAAGGAAAGATACTTAAGCGATCGTTTGAAGCGACTGTGGAGGACAATATGATGATGTCAACACTAAAGTGTAAACAAGCAAGTCTCACCCAAGTTCCCACGAAACGGCGAAGCTCAAATCCTAGAACTAGAGGCCATCAGCCCCGGAAAAAACCACTGCCAAAGTACTCGCGGCTATCCCAAAGTCATTCAAAACGTGGTCGTCCACCAAAGAAAAATCCTTCACAACCAGCGCCTTCTCAATCACAAAAGATTTTGACCAAGCCCAAGGCAAACCACAATGAATTAGAGTTATCCGAAGATATTTCCCATCATCCAGCGCAACAGGCGACGTTACAATACAAGAACTCGTTCACTCAGCCTTTATCTCCGTCGAAGCTACCTACACAATATCCAGCACATTTTGTACACCAATTACCACCTTCACAGGAGACTGGCCATGATGGTGTGTTGACACCCGAACCAACCCAACCAGCAAACGATATGGCGCCATCACCCTATTTGGATTCACTAAGCTCCAGCAGTTCCTCTTCGCTATGTGATTCCGTAGCCAGAATATTTGGCACCAAGGATGTTAACCTAGTCCTAAAGATGGAATGTCCACGTAAAATTTATTTATTGGACGATCATTTGCCAGCCATGGCCATGATGCTTGACGTAGACCTAGATCGTTTACGTTCAGTAATTGACATTACTCAAAAATTAACACACGAGCAGCTTGTGCTTTGGCCGCAGATTCACCAACGGCTGCCATCTAGTGGTAATTCATCATAAATTCCTAAATGAATTTGGAAACTGTATACAATTTTCTTGAATATTGAAGTGATTGCAATATTCTCCAAAGACATTACACCCAAATCAAAAAGTTCAAACTGATATTAAACATACATACATACATATATCTGTAATCTGAGCTGGTTCCCTTAAATATTTCCCATAAGTTTATAAGCTGCGCGAATAAAAAAAATTGAAGCAGCAGTCGAAAAAGATTCTAATTTATGCCTTATTGAAACATTGATCTTTTGTTTTGTTCAAGAAAATAAAGAGGGTAAATATTTTAGTGTTTTGTTTTTTAAATTTGATTAATTCTGTATATTATTTGTTTTTGTTGTTGTTGTTGGTGTGGCCCATGGCCCAGAACATCATAAATCTTAGCTGAGTGAACTTTTTTAATGTCCTATTTCTGCCAATTTTTTATTCTTTTCTGTGATACCTCCTCAACTTAAAATTTAAAAGTGTTGCCATCAGTTTTTCGTGTATAGTAGTTTAAAGGTAATTTATAATTGTTGTTGCTGTTGCTTAGAGTTTTGTTTGTTTGTGTTTTTTTTTTTTTTTGCTGTTGTATTTTAAATTACTAATGCTAAAAGTTATCTAGACATTTTTGTTTAATTATTAATTATACTTCATTCATTTTAATTGGTTTCATCAACATCTTTCTCTCCACACAAATCTCGATTTCCTTTTTGTTTTTTATCTCTTGTTGTTTTTGTGTTTTCCCTTCGTTTTTGTTTTGTTTTGTTAATTTCTGTATATACAACCACAGGACTTGTCTCTCTCTCTCCCTCCCAATTCGATGCGTGTGCTCCGATTTTTCTTAATAGTCACTATCATAGCTAACATCCTGCTGAGCCTGCGTTGAGTCATCGGAACGCTCTGAAGTAGGCTCAAAGTCAACATCCAAGGTGTTTGTATCATTGGCAGATGAAGTGGCCGGACAACAGCTGGGATGTGCCATTGAATCGAAGGCATCTTTGATTTGGTTATTGGCACCCTTGGGATCTAAATCGGTGGCCCAACTAAAGTGCATTAGGGCCAAATCCATATTACCAAGAGTCTTATGTATTTTGCCAATAAGATAGAAAACCACCGACTCCTTCGGTACAATCTCTTTAAGCTCTTCGAGCTCACGCAAGGCTTCTTGATATTTGCCCAATGAGAAATAAATGGAGCCCCGATGAAATCTAGCCAATGGATTCTTTGGATCTATTGTGGCTGCTGTATTGAGAGTTTGCAGTGCCAAGTCCTTCTTTTGCATAAAAAATTGCATGGCTCCGATGTGTACGAGAATTACAGAATTCTGTGGATTAATCTTCAGTGCCTTTATATAATGCAATTCGGCTAGCTCATACTTTTCTTGCTTGGAATAGATGGTACCAATGCCACACCAGGCATTGTAGTGTCTTGGATCTCGTACAACAGCCGAACGGAAATAGTCCATGGCTTTATCAAATTCCTCCGTAAGGACCAATTCATGACCGAGGAGAGTGTAACTATAAACGAAATCGGGATCAATTTGGACAGCGCGTTTTAAAAATTTAATGGCGGTTTCATGCTCCTTGTGCAGGGAGAAACAATTTCCGGAAACGCACCAGGTGATTGGATTACGTTTATCCTGATTGATTAAATCCTGTGCCAAGGCAGAGAGTTCTACTTCTCGCTGTAAATGCCATAGCGACGTCGAATAAATTTCCATATAATCCAAACGATGTGGATCCATCTCGTGTATTTGTCGAAATATTGAAATAGCTGATTCATAATCCCGTTGCTCATAGAATGCCAGACCAATCAATGATTGCACCCAACTGGAGGATAAATGATGCTTTGGTATTGTTGTTTCCAAATGCTTTATGGATGCCTTACATCTATAATTGGAGAGAAGTTTGTAGCCATCAGCTAAGTCTCTTAATAGTGACATAAGGCCATCTGCCGATTGCTTTTTAAGATTCAGCAATTGATGGGCCATCGTTTGGGCATTATTGAGGCTGTTGTTGAGTAACACTTTTGCCTCCTCCGTTGGATTTCTTGCATTATTATTGTTATTATTGTTGTTATTATTATTGGAGGCGGTTATAGAGGAAGTGGTTATAGTCTCCACTTTCTCTTTTAGTTCATTATTTAAGCATATTTTGGGTATGCGATTTTTGGTTTTCCTCGGCGGTGATCGAGGCTGGACAAATTTATTATTAGTAAAATTGGTTGATTTGTTGTTCTCCTTAACCGATGAATAGGTGGAATTGCTGAAAAGTCGAGAGCTCCGTCTGACGGCATTATTGGGATTACCGGTAATGGGATTACCATTGGCCTGGCTAACATTATTATTAATGCTATTGTTGCTAATAGGCGTACGTGGAGTGATGTTGCCAGCTTGGGTGAATACATTTGGCTTTACATCCTTGCGATTGATTATGCCGCCGCCCACTCCTCCACCAACCACTCCAATTGTCTTGAGTTTTTTGCCCATTATTTTGGCATCTTGATTAACCTCGGAGAAAATCTGTGGCAGGGGTGAGCCATGATAGGAGGAATAGGAGTTGTCTCCGCCAGCACATGGACTAGTTAGAGGCATAATGCCAAAACTAGGTGAAAAGGTGGATAGATATTTGATTTGCTTGCGAAAGGGTGTGACATCGTACTCTTGATTATACCCAGACATCGGGGTATCTTCCAAAAGACCAGTTCCTACTCCACCACTACCAGTACCACCTCTTAGCATGCCAATGGAGCTATTGAGATTAATGTTATTATTATTTAAATGATTTGGCGGCGTTTGAATTGGTTGCTGCTGATCTATGGGCGTGTTCAATAAATAGTTGGTTAACTGCTCTTTATCGCAACTGGCTCCTCCTCCTCCTCCAAGACCAATACTACCACCATTGACGCCATTGCTTCCAAAGATGACCATAGCATTGGCATTCGCTGAGCTTCCTTGACACGTATTGAACACATCTGTGCTTTGTATTTGAAATATTGAACCGACATCTGCATCCTGTCCCAGCAGGCACAGATCGGTAAATGCACTCCACATGAATGGATTCAACTTTAGCGTTCGTCTCAATGCCTGAACCGCTAATTTATGGCGTTCCGTTTGCATGCAAATTTGCGCCAACAGTTGATAAACAAAGCACGCCAGTTCACCAAACTCCTTTTGCAAATCATCAAAATGTTTTGTATCCACATAGCCAGTGGTTATTAAAATACTTTCCGCATCAGCGTAATTCTTTAGCTCGAAGGCACATTTCGCCTGCAGGAAACGGCATTGTGGTGAACGGCGTGACTTCTCTTTGAGCAACCAATAGGCCTGATGAATGAGATTGGATCGAAAATAGCTGGTGGCCAATAGAAAGATCGTTTCATCGCTTTCAACTGTAATTCAAAAAGAAAATTCAGAGCATTACAGATTGGAAATAAACAGAGAATACATATGGAATATCACTCATTTCTCATTTTCGTTCACACTATACACTATTGTCCACATGAAGAAACAAGGCATTTGAAAAATCCTTTAAGAGCAGACAAACACTTTACCACGTGATACATTAAAAACGCTTTTAAGTTGCCTAAGTTCTTGAGTCCATTTCGGTATATCTTCCCGGCCCTAATTATTCGTATCTTTTAGCTTTAAATAAAAAGCGTCCTCTGCTCTTACGGCCTCGGCAGGTAAGTAAAACTGTTGTATCAACTAAGCTAAGAATAAAAAAAAAAACTACTAGGCATAAAAAAAATGATGCGACTAGCTACAATTTGAAACGTTTAAGAAGGTCTAAAGTTTGGAATCCACGTTTTCTTCGTTCCTGTGTTTCAGGATTGCTTCAGTGCAGCCATACAATTTAAAGCAACTCGAAAAAAAACACAAAAACAAATCCATCGAATAGAGCGTAGCCGAAACTTTTCAATTACAATTCCCCTTCATGTCAATGACGATTGACGTACTTACCTTCAGAGCACAGACGTTCCGCGAGGAAAATGGCATCCTTGAGGTCGTAATGGTTTAGACAATGCCATATGGCCGCCTACAGATGAGTGAAAGTGAAGGGAAAGAAAATGGAAAAGGGTAAATGACAGAGAAAGAGAGAGTTGCAAAATGTTTCCTTTAATTTTATTATCGATTTACCTGCACAGGTTCTTGTATCATCATTTTTGTTGCCTTTTTAAAATCCGATTGTGTGGGGCAGGACTGGGGCGAGGGTCGATTGGAAAAATTGTCGACCTAGTTATAAGTCCTTTCTTCGGTCGAACACCCGATTGATGTCTTTTAATTTTTGTTTTTATAACAATTATAATTTAAACATGCATTGAAAATTTTTGATCATGCATTTCCCTCAGTCAACAAATAGAAAAAGTGTCGTGTGGTCGTGGTTGAGGTGGGGACTCTCTATGCGTATACTACGCGAGGTGCGGGTCTTAGGTGCCTGTCCCTGTGTCCTCCCTCCTTCTTCTCCTTTTGCGTTGCGACTTCGAATATGTTTTCTAATATTGCAAATGCTCTTGGAGTCGCCTCGGCATTTGCTTTTTCTTTCCACCAACACACGCACACACCAACACACACACACACACACGCACGCACTGCGGGACTCCGCGTCGTCTCTTTTGCTCACTTTATAAATTTGTCGTAACACTTTTTTATTTTTCAAGATACTGCACAATTAACGTTCACTTGTGTTGTTGCACCCAATAATCAACTACACTTTGGCGACATAATTAATAACTAAAACAAGTTTCATTTTTATTTAAAAGGAAAAAAAAAATTAAAAAACTATGTTTGTTCGCGTTAATTTTTTGTATAGTGGTGGGCCCAGCACACACATATATTTATCGATATTATCGATACAAAAATAGGGCTGCAGAAAAATAACTTGTTAAACAATTCAAGCACTGAAGTCAAACATTTCATCAACTAATAACTTACATTTTAAATACTATTATTAATTTCGACTTCACGCGAATTTCTTTAAATAGTTATAAAATCTACTTCTAGCACTTGGGCCGGCTACTGTTATCGATAAGTGTTTTAGGGATGCCAAATGAATATTAAAATATTTGTTGATACCAGGAGCGTATTTACCTTTTTTTTTTAAAATGCCATTGAGTCCAATTTGGTTGTTCAATTATATGGTTCCGCTTATCAATGTTAAGTTTTAAAGACCGCTTGATATATAATTTGTTCGAAATTCTTATTGATACACATACATATGTATGTATTGAATTACAGAATTAGTTAAATCAACTACATTACACAATTCCTATACGAACAACTGGCAGTATGTAAATATCTGAATTTTGAAGTACTATGCTTTATATAAATTTGAACAATTTCACAAAAGCTGCTTGTGAGAGAGATAAATAAGCTGTAACAGAGTTTTAAGCTTTTGTATGAACTACTTATTTTTATTGTTAACTAAAGTTAAGCTAGAAATGATCAGATTTATTGCGAATCACTTGAACTGGAACTCGAACTATCTGTGGACATCACTTCTACATCATCTTGAGCGCGTGTCTCCAATGCCACTGAACCGCCTGACGCGCCCATCATATGCAGTTCACCCAAATTCCAATTAAATTGATTTTGAAACGCGTTGGGTACCTCTCCACTTCCGCCACCTCCGCTACTACCACCACCACCGCCGCCACTGCCGCTGCCGCTCCCGCTACCACTCCCCAAACTACGCTGGTCAGTAGTTAATCCACTATTTTGATGTGTCATGGGTCCACCACCATTGAGATTCTGCTCGGATTTTCCCAACAGTCCATTTCGCATCTCAATGTCTGTAGGATATGGTCGTCGTAGATCGCCAATGCACCAGGTCAAAGGAGCACTAACAGCGTTCGCTGAACTAATGCGATGGGCATACTTTATCAATTCTTCCGATGATACAGGTCGTTTGTTAGCCTGATTGATGCTAGCCAGCTTTTGCCGTGCCTGGAATATGGCCGTGGAAAGAATGAGTTCGGCATCTTTCAGAGACTTTTGCAGTTTTTGTATTTCCCGGTCCTGCCATATGAAGAAAGTAGGTATTAGCTTTTTGCCAATACAGTTTAGGTTTTGATTTAATACTTACGTGCACCTCCACTTTAGCTCTTAGTTTATCCATTGACTCTTCCACTTTGGCTTGCTCCTCGGCCAGTTCCAGCATTTTGCGAAATTCCTCGTCTTTCGAGACTAGTAGGTCTAGCAAATCCACCAACTCGTTGCTAGAAATTTTTTGATGTGCCTGCTCAATCAGCTCTTTGGCAATCATTTCGATGTCATCAATTAACAAAAGTAGCCGCTCTTTGGTGCTCAAATGGAACGACATTTTAAGCAAAAGTTTGTTGATTTGCTTTAAATTTGTTTATTTGCAACCAGGGCTGCAAGCGTCGAGGCGCTACTATAACCGATAACCGTCTCAAACAAGAGAAACAAAAACCTTCGTAGCACATAATACAGTGTAATTTAGCTGAGTTATTTTTGAATCATTTTTCATAATTTCAATGTTTGGAGAAATTTGGATTTGAATTAAAATATCAGCAAAAGTTTATTTTTACATGCATAACTGTGACTTTTAGGCGTTTCCCATCTCTAACGGGATGTCGCTGCCATGTTGTCTCCATCCCTTTCAATACCGTACTCATCATGATTGTTGATAAATTTTAGTTTATTATGTATGATCGATTTGGCATAAAGAATATATTGTAACACTGTTTCGCTTCAACACACTTCAGCAGTAATAATTAAGCTATGTTGCAAAGATGCTGCTGCAGTTAATGGTATTTTGTTTATTGCTTTTCCTGTTGATCTATTGGTAAGTTTAAAGAGAGCCCAGCTGATCGAAATGGAATTAATTAAACCTTAATTTCCAATTAGGATTTTACCCACAGGCATTAGCTGGTATTTGATAAAACGTTTTCGGGTCAAAGTGCGCATTGGACGCATCACATTACCATACTTATCCCTAAAGAATGTGCACATTAGCAAGAGTGGATTTTCTGTGGTTAGTTGCATGGTGACATCACAGATTGATTAAAAAAATTTAACTAATCATATCTGTTTCGTAGCAAATTGAAGAAGTATGCCTGCGCAGCAGTTTCTTTACCACAGAGGTAACTAAGCTCTTGTCCATTTACATAAGGGACATCCGCATCAATAAGGACATTCACAGCAGCGGTGGGAGTAGTGCCGGCGTTGGCAGTAGTCATAATCAGCATACAGATGAGGGAGTTGGCATCGATGCCGCCGGCTTTAGTTGGCCCCCTAAAGAAGATGATAGTTCTAGTGGCAAGGGTGTGCCGGACTTTCGGCAGACCAAAGTACCTGCGAGCATTATAACCTTTGCTCAGTTTATGGCTGTGCATGTGAATAACATATCCGTGGTCCTAATGAATAATGATTTCGATCCCGGCTGGTTTATACATGCAACAGCCAAAGAGTTGCATCTGGATGGCAGCATTGTGCAAAATGCCAGAGTTCTCTTGGTAAATGCTTCATTGAGCGAGGCTCAAGCTAAAATGTTAAGACATTGTAGTCAAGCTGCATCAAGGCGACAATCTCTAGAAAATAATCTTCATAAGATACGTCCGTGTTTGGGTGAGGTTAGCTTTGATGTCGCATTAGATGCCTCGTTATTTGCCCAAGGACCTCTATCGATGGATACACTGAGCTTGGTCATTAATAATGCCAAATCCATTATACATGGTGGTCTGTATGAATTTCTAAGCGAAGCGAAACAGAGGACAACGACATCCTCATCCTCCACCCAACAGCGTCGTCTCCATGATGCATTTGCTTCATCTCGCAACAGCAATAGCAATAGCTACGACAACGATAACTATGAAAAACTAGCTCCAATTATACCAAAGAACTTCAACTTTAGCATTAAGGCAGCAACATTTTCTGCGGTCAAGGAGAATTCCCAAAATGATTTCAGTGCCAAGCTGCAGCTGTTTCAGGTTACTGGTAAATTTAATTCTAAAATGGTGGCCAAATTGGTTTTCCAGCACTTGGATATTGATACCAAATATGAAAAGCTGCTCTTTGTTGAACAATTTACTATTGATTCTAAGGTAAGAACGAAATATTTAAAGTATTTATTTTTGATTGATTAAATCCCCTTTTTCCAGCTTGAAAAAGATATTTTTAATTTGTATGTAAAGCTCAAGACATTCCAAATCATTTACAATCATAGCGAAATTTATGACTTTGTTAATAATAACTTTTTGGCCCGTCAAAGGAGAAGCAGCAGTCATCATCAGCCATTGCATTTACACAAACAGAAATCACTTCCCGATCACTTATATCTTGACCGGGCAGCGGAAACGTGCCTAAGAGCCAAACAGCAGCGCGAAGGTGGCATTTTAGAGTGGATAATGCAGCGTATAGTAGTCAAAGGATGTGCTGAATTGTGGAATGTTTCATTGTTAATGAAACTGGAAGACGAGCATATAGCTATGAGTGTTAGTCACACACGATTTGTTCTCGAACAGATTGAGGAGAAGCGCAGCTCGATGTATAATAATAAATTTCTTAATTTGCTGCTAAATCAGCGGCAATGGACCATGGAACTAATGGTAGAGACTCTATGGTCGAATTTGGGCAATTCTATAAATGATACAAACAATCTGAAGAAAACCCATTCTCCGGGTTCGCCCTTTTTTTGGGCGTAAGCCTAGTCAAATTATGCTCCTATGCTAATACCACAAAACTGGACATATCAGTGCATACGTTTCGTACAGAATATAGCATGCAATTGGCTGAGTTTATTGTCAAGTCAATGGCTTGTCTAAAGCAGTATGGTGGCTTAGAAGCCAAGAAGGCAAAGCCACAACTGAAGAAAATATCAGAACACGATGAAGAGGATGAATTTGGAAGATCATTAAGGGTATCTGTGAATATCAAAGATATAACAGCATATTTTGTAAATCACTACAATGTGTACATATTGCTAAGTTTCTCGGAGATTAACCTCTCTAAGGCTCTACATATATCTACACTGCAGTTAGAAGACTATCAAATGGCCATCATGCGATCCATGACTGGCTCATCATTATGTCTTACAGATTTTCAGGATGTTTTTGCCAATTGTAAAATGATACGATTACAGCATGAACAGATGAAAGATACGTTGGGCAAGGTTTCAGTGTATATACCTGGTAACATTGAAGTCTCATGGAATTCAAATTTACATATGCACCTTTATACATTAGCCAGAGATATAATTGATCTAAAAGAAGAAATAGCCTTGCCCAAATCGAAAGAATTGAACGAATCTGCCAAATCTAGTCCAAACTTAATAATAGAATTGTCAGCGGAACGCACCTTTATGGCCGAATTAAAACTATCAGAACGTCATTCTATACAAATCTTTGTGGAAAGTCTCTTTTTTAGTCACAAAGAACGTGAAATGGTTTATGCGAAGAACGTTTTGGTTCATATTGATGATCAGCATATATTTACCGTTAAGGAATTGGATATGCAATCTCTGCCACGTCTAGAGGTCCTAACCCATGAAAGGCTCAACTTTCCGGGCTTTACATTACCATCGAATAAAGTTTGGGTCACCTCTATTGGATCTTTCAAGGCCATATTTCCGTACGATCATGATTTTTATGATGCCATTAATAATGAGTGTGTCTCACATTTCAAATGGCTCAAACTTGTGCATAATTACAAGAAGAAACCCTTCACCGTTAACTCACCCCTGCCTAGTGATTTGGTAATTAAAATTAAAGAATTCTTACTGGAGATTAGTGATGATCCGTTTGAGGTGAAATTGCGGGATAACTATGTACTTTTGGTAGACGAGTATTTAGAAAGTTTAAAACGTAAAAATTTGTTTGATAAGAAAATCGCTGAACTTTGCTCGGAGCGTCTATTAGTGCCAGCAGGCACCATTGAGAGTCTCTATGCGAATCTTGTGAAAAAGAATTCCGAGATTTATATACAACGTTCAAAGAAAATACGCGAAAGTGGTCCAGTAAGGACGCGTCTTTTAGCATGGATTATGACAGATGTGGAAATAATGGCCATGGCGGACCTATCAATACACGGCTATGAGAATGTAACAAGGATCATGCGAGAAATCGATTCAGAAAGTCCCTGGCCCGAAGAGGGATTACAATTTACCACTCTCTGGTGTCGTGGAGTCAATATCAGCTGCTCTGAGTGGAAATTTATGCTGAGGTAGATACTGTTCCATATATGTATATACATATGTTTGCTATAATCGTATTGTGCATCACAACTATTTTTCTGTTTTTAGGGATTTTCCCCAACCCATGTTCTATGTAAAGTCAATGCGTCTCTATGGCAATCTTTGTGGCGCAGAACAAATGGCTTCCAAACGTGCCAAACGTGATGTTTTTATTGAGGTGGGTGAACCGTTCGAAACTCATGTGGTGCAACGAAGCATGCCCTCGCTAAAGTTCTATCATGATTTCGATTGTGAACTGGAGAGTTGTAGCTATGCGTTTGGTCCCTGCTGGGAGCCAGTAATGGCTCAATGCAATTTAAGTTTTGAAAAGATTTCGGCTCCCTCGAAAGATCCTTCACCTCCTCTGCCGTTCTGGGATAAAATGAGATTACTAATGCATGGACGCTTGACGCTGATAGCTAAACAGTTTACAGTCTTGTTACATGCGTCTTTGGATCCCTATAATACAACCGAGGAGATGGAATTGACGTGGAATAATTGTGGCATCATATGGACAAATGCCAAAATAATGTTCAAGGGGGAACTCAATGTAAGACAAATCGCCCTGATTGTGTAAATTTGGTTTTTTTATATTTATTTGTTTTTATTTTATTTAGGTGACTGTACGAACCGCTTCACGATATGATGATTGCCGTTTGTTGCATTTTCCAAATCTTAAGCTTACCTTTAAGCTAAATTGGGTCTGTTTGGCTAATCCGAATGATCATCATGCCGTAATGCCATGCGCACCGGATAAATTACCTGAGTATTCCAGCAATCAAGTGCATGATTCGTTTCGTGCCTATCGTTCGCTTAATCTCAATATTTGGATATCATTCGAGACGAAGCCAAAGGCCGGAGATGAAGTAGAATTTGATATTCCTAGTCTTGTGCTATATGGCAGCACGTTACGTTGGTTTGAGAGCCTCAAACTAATCCTATCGGGTGTGACACGTCCCACACGTCGTGGCCCTGTATTCAACAATGTGCGACCTCGAAAGAAACAATTGAGTCGCCATTACAAAAAGGCCAATCTACAAATGTGCCTTCACAAGTTTCAAGTTTTATATTGGATGTCGCATGCGCTGCATAAGGGATTCCAGTTGAATGGACGCCGGGTATCTTTCAGTTCGGAATATTGCCTTACACTAAATCCAATAGATGATGGTCTAATACACCGACCACGAGCGGATTGGTCAACAGTCTATATGAATTGTGAGCTTAATGATGCTGAAATCTGGTTGAAGAGCATTGTGACCGAGAAAATGGATAGCAGCTCAGAGAATTTGGCAGCCAGTGCCGGCGATGCCTTAAGAATAGTTCGTTTCTATTTCTTGAGCGTGGCTAAGGTTTCCTACGGACGCGAGGCTCTGATGCCCTCAGCAGCGAGCAGTGCAGAAGAAGATGCCAAATCAAAATCGGGTACACCCACCCACAAGCTGGTGGTATATGATCTGAAAGGAGCCTGGACCAAGAGCAATCGGGACGTTGCATTTGCTCTGTTCGATTCATTCATGAAGTCACAGAAACTGAAGAATAATCTATCCACAGAGGCAGTAAAAAGTTATCGCCAAGAGGGAGGCAACTCGGCAGCCGTAATGAAACACAAACGTAGTGATAGCACCATTACCTTATCAAGCACCAGCAGTGAGGTTTTACCAAGTGAGTAAAATACTGATCTATCTATGTACATACATATGCATCTATCACAATAGTTAAAAACTTGTCAGACACATCTACATACATATATGTATGCCCATCTCTTTCTTTTTTGTTTTAGTTGCAAATGCTAAGAAGGCCCCTGGTCAAATACATGCCACAGCCATGTTACAGCAACTAATCGCCGAGGCCGATCATAAATTTAATGTTTATAGCGATGATCATAGCACCCAGTCAAGGGAACTGCAGTTGCAAGGCTTACAGGCCTGCTCCGCACAAGATGTGATACATGAGAATTGGTCCATTAGTTTGGTCAATTCACAAGTGCTACTGAAAGGCTGTGAAACTTCGGGTTATGTGATAATAAGTGCCGCCAAAGCAGAGATCTTACAACGTGTTCATCGTCCTGTATGGAGAGATCGTTCCCTCATTTCGAAGACCACATGGAAGGGACTGCTCGAATGCATGCAGTACTATGCTACAGTTAGTGCTGGTGATGATTCTCTTCTCGAAAAGGAGATCATGTGGCTTACCGTTGATAATATCCAAGATAAGGATGAAACAGTGATCAATAATCTACCAGAAGATATATCCCATTTGGTGGGAAGTGGGAGAAGTGTAGGCGGTGTTGTCTCCGAGACAGTGGGTGCCTTTTTGAGTGACAATTCTGGGGAATCTCAACCAGTGCAGTTGCAGAGAATTGTTTCAAAATGTAAATGTGAATTTTTCTATGTGAGCTATGGCGATGCCATTGATCCGAATAGCATTATTGAAGTGCCTCCACCTCCTTCTGAAGAATCTTTGTCTCCGTGGGAGAAGCAAGATGATCCTGTTGATGCCTTTACATTGATGCATCACGATTTGGATGTGTGCACTAATTCTCTGCAATACGCAATGATTTTGGATATTGTAAACAATCTGTTGCTCTATGTGGAACCACAACGCAAACAAGCAGCGGAAAAGCTGGCCAGAATGCGTTTCCAGCTACAATTGCACTCTACGGAAGATCAAAAGAGACCTATTCAGCAAAAGCAAACACTAATACGTAGTCTTCTGATGAAAATACGTTCCCTGGAAAAGGACATTCATTTGATTAGCAAAGAGCGCTTCGAAGAAGGTGACACCTTTGATTTACGTTTAGATTTTGAACGTGTGCAACAGCAAATCCGTGAAAGCAAAGAAGAATTAAATACCTACAGCGAGGAGTTGGATATGATGTTGCTTTGCTATAAGGAAACGCAACTCTCCCAGCTTAGTAAAATATCTAATGTTCGTTCCGACAAGTCCGTTACCATGGTCCGAGCCAATGAGATTTGTTTTAAACGTGCTCAATGGCGGCTAACAGAGACTGATGGTCAGATTGGTATTGCCGATTTGGTGCTAAGTGCTTTTCTGTATACCAAAAAATCCAAGAGCGATGATTCTGTGGAGCATTTACTCGAACTAGGTAACATACGCATGGAGAATCTATTGCCGCGTGAGATTTATCGTGATGTCCTATTGGCCACCGAAATACAAAAGGACATGCCTGTGGATACACACAAACGTGTTTTACGCATCTTTTGTCGGGAGAAGCCGCCAGTTGGTGGTATCTCAGTTAAGGAGCACTTTGAAATCAATGTGGCACCAATTACCATAGCCATTACAAAGAAATTTTACAGTACTATGCTAAAGTTTTGTTTTCCCGATCGTGATGCCTCCGAGACGGAGGCCAGTGAAGATTTAGATGAGAACTCCTCGACTACCTCAGCATCATCGACAAATTTGCAATCGCTTAAATCATCTGCAGGCTCGTCCTCTGTTTCCCTGTCGACTGCATCTACATCGTCATCGTCGAAAAGATCTGGCAAAAGCAAAAAGAGCAATAAGGATTCTGAATTCTATGTGAAAATTGAAAAAGACGATGTGGAAAAGATGAAGGAGCGTGCCGAAAAAAATAAGCTCTTTATATACATTAAGATTCCCGAAGTGCCTGTTCGCGTCAGCTATAAGGGTAACAAGGAGAAAAATCTAGAGGATATTACTGATTATTCATTAGTTATACCCACTTTGGAGTATCATAATGTGACTTGGACTTGGTTAGACCTATTGCTGGCCATGAAATCGGTCAGTAAGCGGGTGATTGTCTCGCAGGCCATTAAACAGAAGTTGCAAATTCATCGCCGGCAACCGGTTCTAAGCGCAGGCGAACGGGCCACACCCCAAGAAGAGGATAAGGCCAAAATGCTTTTTGGCAATCGATTATTGGTGAGTAAACTTCTATAACCATTTCATACTACTATAACACTATTTAATGTCATGGCTTTTTCTTTAGAATGAGAACCGACATCAGCGTAAGGGAGGCGGAGTTTTCAAATTTCCATCCAGCGGCGGTGGCGGCAGCGGCAGCAGTAACAGCAAGTGAAACGATAGATAATATACATATGTATGTATATGGTATATAACAGATATACATTGTTCATATGTATAGATATATTTTATTATATTTATTAATTACTGTACGTTTCGAATGATGTACGAAAATATCGCTGGCTCTGAAATGTTGGTATATATTTAATCATTTAACGAGAGTGTCAAGTAACAATTTACAAATAAAGATCACACATACACAGACACACACTCACAAACACACACAGCCGCAGCCACAGCCACACACTCGCTAATTCACCAGCATACTCAAGTATTATCTTACTCTATAAATATATATTTCACTTAACTATAAACAAAACTATTTATGTTTATAAGTGTATGTTGTATGTATGTTTCTGTTGCTGCATTCAATCAATAAATTGGGAGTAAGAGTTAGTTTAATTTTTACATACCAAAAATTAATTAAAAAGAATTTACAAAAAAAGATCACATGCACACACACACTTTAAAACGATGAACTTTAACTAATCATCGGCTGGAGTTGCAACTCCTACGTCTACTGCTTGTTCTGTTGTCTCAAAGGGGGCTGCAAAATATGCATAAATTAACGTACAAGAACACGATATTACTATTACAAAAGTCAATTTACTAAGGCTTCTTAAAAGACTTACCAAGACAAACACCCGCTTGGGCATAGCCCTTTGCACCAACTCATCTAGCTGGGCGTTCTGACTGTCGTTCTTTTGTGGATCCGCCTTGGTGTTGTATTCCAAGCTCAATGTAGGCAACTCTTGCCAACCCACATGCAGGGGATATAAATTATAGACCAACTCCTTTTCATCAAAGGCCATAATCGATAAATCCAACTGGGGAAAAAAAATCAATCAATCCCGTAAACTGAAGCATACACATACACACCTGTTTGTGTCCCGAGCATATAAAGTTATCCGTACTACTGATGCTTAAGGTGGCAATCAGATGAAGGACATGTTTTGTTGGATTCTTTAGGACCACTTTGAATGCCATGGGCATTTTGACAAACATCTTCTCCTCAATGGTACAGTAGATATTCAAGGCGGGTTCCACAATGTTAAGGCCACTTAATGTAAATTTCGATTCGTTTTCCTCTTTGGCATTAAGGCGACGCCAGCGTATACAGAAGATGCCAAAGATGGGGTTATTCGAAGGACTCTCTTCCAGGGAGTAAACTCCTTTTATAAAGCCCCGGCAATGTCCTGTGGCCTGGATGGCCTCCATGGCTTTGTTATAAATGAGTCGTGTGGATTTTAAGCCAGCCTCTTGACTAGCAACTGCCTCACCAGAATCCTCATCCTTTGCCACCGCACTGGCCGCTTGAAGAACATTTGACAAGGCGGTATTGTTATTAATTATGTTCATTGTCGTGGGTATTTTGGATATTAAACCACTTTTACTCATATAGGCACTCAGGCTGGCTGAAGGCGGTGCTGTCGGAGGTGTCAAAGCAGTTGAATCCACTTCCTCCTTTCGAAATTTGCTTGCTAAAGAGTTTTGAAATTTTCTAGTTTTCTGATCCAAATCACGAGAAGTAATCCAGTTCTTTAAAGTCGCATTAGTGCGCAGCACTATCACCGTCTCCAACTTATCACCAGTCTGATAGCGATTAGTGTATTTCTTTCGCTTAAAGCTGTAGTTTGATTGCACTAAGTTGTGATCCTATACAGAAAAATACGAAATATACAAAATATTTACCAATAGTGAAGAATTTAAATACTCACACATATAAAGAAGCTATCCAAAATTTCAATATCCTCTAGGGCCATTACTTCGGTATTGGCACGTAGCAAAAAGTTCTCACCCTTATAAACCTCAGGCAACGGATGACGATTCAGGGTGTAATATCGGGCACTGAATTTAAAATCCAAATAGCATCTTACACTCAACGTATCGTCACGGGATTTACGTAGTCGTGTCTCATCCACATACTCAATCTGCACGGGTGAAATGACGGCAGCTGCAGCGGCGGCAATGGCCATGCTTTTGCTATTATTGTTATCATGCTCGGGCGTTGAATCGGAACTTGTTGGTGCAGTTGCAACCTGCACAGCAGTTGCATGAACATTTGTAGTACCATTCGGACGATCAACATCCAGTGTATAGGTCAAACGTTGCTGCAACTTGATTTCCGTCTCCGTCAAACTGAATATGTAATATGTGGCCGTTTGACTGCTTTGCCCGGATAGTTCACCCACATCGATTTGAATTTGGGAATGCAATTTTTGACGTCCCGCTGAAACATCGGTGGTGAGGAACACTAGAGGGCAACAAAAACAAAATATATAAGTTAAGATAAGAATTTTGTCTACAGATAGCCAACTATCTACATGCTTAGATGCTAGCGCAACATAAACTGGTCGAATAGTATGCATGGGATTCGTTTTTAACTCTGAACACCTAACATACATACATACACACACATAGATGACGTGGGCAGACAGTCACTTGGCTTCCGTATCAAAACATATAGCAAGTTCAATGTCGTATGTAAACAGTCGTCGTGGTTCCATGGCTGCTGCGCAGGTGTTTTGTGTAATGTATGGATATTGTTAAGTAAGGTCAGTTAACGTGTCTTTATAAATACAAGTGGCTCAGTCGATGGGCTAACAGTTGAAAGAAAGATAACGTTAACGCCGCATCATTACAACCCCGAGCGATGGAGATGCTGGATATCATCATTTTGGTGATGCTAATAATGGAATGGAATACTGTTCAGGCATTGGATAATCAAGACATCGATACTAGCGATTTGCAACGAAATCCACGTGTTGTGGGCGGACATCGCAGTGAAGTGAGAAATCATCCGTACATGGTGAATATCAGGCGTAAAGGCAATTTCGAATGTGGCGGCTCGTTGATAACACCATATTGTGTCCTTACCGCCGCCCATTGCCTAAAACAAGGGGATCCTAGTGATTTTGTGGTACGAGGTGGTGTTAGCTATCTCAATGATATGCGCAATCCGCGTTTGGTGCGTCGAATTTTATTGCCCAGCACATACAATCGATCATCTTTGGATGACGATGTGGCTTTGCTGCAATTGCAGCAGCCTCTATTATTACCCATTGCGAAGCCAATACATTTGGCCTTGCGATCTCCACGTCCGGGCACAATTCTACGTGTCTCTGGCTGGGGTCTGACCGATGAGAGATCAAAAGAACTGCCCAATCAATTGCATACGGTGCAAGTGCGTGTGATGGCGCATAGCCAGTGTAGGGATTTATATTATGGCTATCGGAATATTACAGGAAGCATGTATTGCGCCTCTGTGCCGGGTTATAAGGATGCCTGTGCTGCCGATTCTGGAGGCCCGGCCGTAAATCCCAGTGGCCAATTGGCTGGCATTGTTTCATGGGGCAAGGCCAATCAGTGTGCTAGAGAGCAAAGTCCTGGTGTCTATACCGACATCGTTTCTATGTACGATTGGATTAGGGATAATATGCAAATATATTGTTAGCATATGATTTTTGTCAAAATCATCTCATTCACAATTTAGACCGCTTTAGTATTACAAAAAGAATATATCTTAAAAAATAATAAAACTGTTGCAAAGGTCACTTATATTTAGTAAGTTCGTATTTTGTTTAAGACTTTAATTAAAAACAAGGTTGTCCAAAACATATGTTACCCAATTTTAAATTTAAATTCAAGTCTGATGTCCGAGGGTCTTGACATTATGCAGAATTTGTGTTGATGAAAATCTTAGTCCAAAAAGCATAGAACATACTTATATTAAATATAGATACATACATATGTGACACGGCAACCCTGATGAGCAGTCTGCGTCATTGGTACCTTGGCGCATGATATAAGATGTGTACTCCCTTCCATGCCATCTAGGCATTGTGACCTATGTTCTGTGTTTGCACAGTTGTCTCGTTGAATATCTACAATTTTGTTTTCGCCAAAAAGATGAGGTATATAAGAGTGGTGGCAAGGTCATCAGCTTGTCAGTTAACTACCACGATGCTTTGGCGCTGGGAATACGTTATCTTGCTTATATTGTTTGGTTCGCAGCTCGGCGAGACGGCCGTTAAAAGGAATAACAACAGGACTAATAAAAACAAGCTACGAAAAAAAGTGTTGTAAAAAAGCCAGCCAAAATCCAGTCACGGATTGTGGGAGGCAGTACCACATCAGTGAGTAAAACTCCATATCTGGTGCAAGTGCGTCGCGGTTCGGAACTCTGCGGTGGCTCAATAATTGCCGATCGTTGGATTCTAACCGCCGCCCATTGTGTCACGGGTCACAGTCCTTCCCAGTTTCAAGTGCGGGGTGGCACCAACACTCTAACTGGCAGCGATGGTGTGACACGTTCCGTCATCTTTATTGCCGTGGCTCCCAAATTTACGACCAAGTCCATGAATATGGATGCGGCCCTATTGAAACTGAATCAATCGATGACTGGAACGAATATTGCCACAATTGCCATGGCCACGAGTGCACCCAAAGCGGGATCGACGGTGCGCATTGTAGGCTGGGGTTTGACCCGGGAAGGTGGCAGCACATCCAATCAAATGCGTTCAGCTCAGATCAAGGTTGTCGGAAGGAACACTTGTCGCAGGGATTACCGCAGTTTGGCCACCATAACAAAATTTATGTTCTGTGCCCGTGGCAAGAATAAGGATTCCTGTAGTGGCGATTCGGGCGGTGCGTGCACTCTCAACAACAAGCTAGTGGGCATTGTCTCATTCGGTTATGGGTGCGGACGAGCTGGTTACCCCGGCGTCTATACCACTGTATCGACCATATACAAATGGGCCAACAATGTTATGGCCAATAACTCATAATTTTAAGGTGAATAAAGTTTCCGAGTTTAATTTACTTTTTGGGTTATCTCTTTTAATGGCATTGCCATTAATTCAAAAGAGACCGAGAATGTGGGAGGGAAATCTCTTTGGATATAAAGCAACTTCCCAGTTTGAGATTATATAGGCAAATATTAGATTTGTTAGTTTCTCCAGGGCAAATATGTATGTGTAGGTAGTGTTAGAAGATAATCTGTTTATTGGAACACTTGTTTAAATAGTGAAAAGATTTGTTAATCACTATAAAAACGCTTGGCCCACTTCCCCACAGGGTTTAGATCTAAATATTAATCATTATGTTGCCAATTTCACGCGAACAACTACTGATTCTATGCTACAGTCTACTGGTTTCGGTGGATGCCCAAGATGTGGTGCAACCTCGCATCATTGGTGGCCAAGTGTCTGATATTAAAGATGAGAAATATTTAATGCTGGTGACCACCTCCACAGAGGTTTGTGGTGGCTCTCTTATAAAACCCCTATGGGTCATCACAGCAGCTCATTGTGTACGGAATGTTAAGAAGGAGGATTTACGCATCTATGGAGGAGCTTCTAATCAGGAGGGTCCCCATGCCATTTTACGCTATGTTGACTTAATAGTCATTCGACCCGACTTCAATATGAATACTCTGAACATGGATGTGGCTGCATTGCGTTTAACCTCCAAGATGGTTGGTGCAAATGTTGAAACAATAGAATTGGCCTCCCAGCTGGTGCCACCACGTTCGCTGGTCAAAGTCTCTGGCTGGGGCTCAACCAAATCGGGATCTTCCGTAGCAGTTAAACGAGTGCATACGGTTTGGGTACCCATGTGGTCGATGTCATCCTGCCGTTCGATTTATTATGGCATTCATCGCATTACCCGTTCAATGACATGTGCAGCAAAACCCCATCGAAAGGATGCATGTGATGGTGATTCTGGTGGTCCTTTGGTCTACGATGGCCAACTAGCTGGCATTGTATCATTTGGATATGGCTGCGCGACAAGATTACCAGGTGTTTACACTAGTGTGCCCCAGATAAGGAACTGGTTCTTAAATATAGTCGAAGAGCATACACCATCTGCCTCCTCGAATAACTCTTCATAGCCATTAGATTATTAGTTAAATGTTTTAGTGGTGCGCAGCGCTACAGGTTGAGGGGGGTGGGGTATTCGCGATAATTTGAAAACTTTTCATAAAATATAATTTACAGACAAAAAATAAAACCTTTGTCAGTTTGTTGGTTAACTGATTACTTAATTTGGCTTAGGAAACAACTCATTTAGCCATTCTTCATCCTGATGGCGTTTTGAGGGCTTATCATTTTTCAATTAACCGAGGAATGCGCCTTATACCACTGGATCCACACATATATAAGAGTGTTGCCAATTGAAGAATTCAGTTTGTAAAATGTTAAAGCTGCTCGTTTGGTTGTGTCTGCTGCATTTTCTTGAATGCTCCCCACCACAGGGTAAAATCTATGGCGGTGACTTGGCTTCGATTGCGGATTATCCATATCTCGTAAATCTGAGACTCAAAGGTGTATTCGTAGGCGGTGGCTCTTTGATAACGCCAACTTGTGTGCTCACTGCAGCCCATTGCATCGATGGGCAACATGGACTTGTCGATGACCTCACAGTGCATGCCCAGCAACAGTGTCTGGGTGACCCTGTACCTGAGGAGCATGTGCGTACGGTCTGGAATGCATCGGTATGGCCAAACTATGATATTCTATATGGCTTCGATTCCGATATTGCAGTGCTAAAGTTGACTCGCCCCTTTGATGTATCAGGTAAAGCAGGTTTGGTAAAACTTGACTTTAATGAATTGCCACCCAGAGCAAATCTAACCATAGTTGGTTGGGGCTTGACTATTAATAATCTGTCAACTAATACCAATCAATGCCTACAGGCTGCCCAAGTGCATTTACTCCCGCAGGAAGTGTGCCTAAAGACAATAGGTAGCAAGGGTTCTGTGACGGAGAATATGTTCTGTGCCATCGGTAAGAATGCCACAGATGCCTGCCCAGGAGATTCGGGTGGGCCCATACTATTTGAGAATCGATTGTCTGGCCTTGTATCCTGGGGTTTTGGCTGTGGCAGTGGTTATCCAGGTGCTTACACAAAGCTTAGTGGTCCCGCAATAATATCGTTCTCAAGTATTTTATAGAACGTCATTGTTGAAATCAAAATAAAGTTGAATAAACCACAAATCAAAGCTCATTGTGTCCTCAGTCTCCTGTTAATTTTTATGGGAATATTAAATAATGAACTTCGATAGAAGCACATCGAAAATTTTGCAACATATGAATTAATAATAATTAGAATAAAAATGATTTGGTTCATGACAATGGGAATAGAAATTACTCTTCAAATTCTTCTCCAATTTATTTGCATCTAATGCAGATGCAACTCAGTTAGCACACGCCATGGACTGGCTGTGGTTGTCATATTACTTGCTCTGCATCTGGTGCATTTGGATAATGCAATCTATTAATCATCTCATCATTGCCAACGAATCGCGAATAGTTGGCGGTCAAGAGACAACTATTGCCCAGGTTCCGTATATTGTTTATCTCCGACAAAGTCAAAATTTCATCTGCGGTGGCTCTTTACTCTCTGTCAAATGTGTCCTAAGTGCAGCACACTGTGTATATGGTTTCCAAGCCAAGGACTACACAGTTCATGCCGGTGCTACGCGTTTAGATGAGTCCGCACCAATGGTACGTGAGGTGTTAAGCTTTCACATTCCACCAAATTATTCACCAAATAATTTTGATATGGATGTAGCCATTCTGACATTGACAACCCCCATGAGCCTGAGTCCTGGACAAGTGGCCATTATACAGCCGTGTCGATCTCCGCCAGCTGCCAATTCATATGTCAAAATCATCGGTTGGGGTGTCACTGCCGAAAATAATCGAGAACCTTCGGTCCAATTAAGAACGGCAGTGGTGCGAGTGTTGCCCAATCTGGAATGTCGTCTAGCCTATGCTGGGCAGGCTCAACTTAGTAATTCCATGGTATGCGCTGTTGTGCGTGGTCTTAGGGATTCGGTGATCCTTTTCGTTTTGTATTTGTCCTGGCATTAGCAATCCGGGCGTATATACCAATGTAGCAAGTTCTCGTGTTTATGAGTTTATACAACAAACTTTAAATCAAAGCCGTTGAGTTATTCATTCCTTAGTTGGCAAGTTTACGTCTTAGTTTAATAAAAACAGGAAAAAAAAAAAATAATAATTGAAATTTAGCTCTTTTTCTTTCATTAATTCTTAATTGAATTTTGGCATAAATTATGTAATTTTACTTGGTTTATATAAACGCTTCAAAATAAAAAGCAAGGTCATCAAATATATGTAACGAGTATGTAGTAAATGATTATTGTAGTCTCATTGTGATCAGACACAATTTTTCAATTTTTATTTGTGTTGCAAATGTATTTTTCCGATGGACTGAGCTCGATAACGTCACAACAAAATGGTTTATTAAAATAATTATTACTATTTGAGTTGGGCTAAAACAATATGTTTGCCCTGGTAATGATTATTTCCTCAAAAAAGAACGATTATATGCACATCATATGTATGTACATATATACATATATAAAGCAGGGCAAATAGTCAGTCGCTAGTAGTCGTATAATATTTGAACAAGTGCAGAAAAAACGGAAATATTGGAAATTAAGCTATGTAAAGGAAGCTCTCAGCGATGCCAACAAATGCCAAAGGTGCACATGTTATCGCTCCTTGTTCTCTCAATTCTATTTAGAGCGTGTTCTTGTATTAACGAAGCTAATTCGCGTATTGTTGGTGGCACTCCAGTGGATATAGGCAGTGTTCCGTATTTGATAAATCTACGTATTGGTAGTCAATTCATTTGCGGTGGATCGTTGGTAACGCCCACTCATGTGGTCACCGCCGCCCATTGTGTCAAAGGTGTTGGAGCTGCCCGTCTACTGGTTGTAGCCGGAGCAACTCGACTCTCGGAAACGGGGACACGTAGTGGCGTTGCCAAGGTCTACACCCCCAAAGCCTACAATGGACGGACTCTTCACACAGATGTTGCAGTGTTAAAGCTTAAGATTCCACTTAGTGGTCCTAACATTGCTACTATTAATCTGTGCAATTCTACGTGGAAAGCCGGTGATCTAATCAAAGTCTCTGGCTGGGGCCTTGTATCGGAACGTAGTCGAACCCCTTCACAACAAGTGCGCAGTGTAGAGGTTGCGCTAATTCCGCGAAAAACCTGCAGTAGTCAATACCGGATGAGGGGTACAATAACTTCCACTATGTTTTGTGCCTCTGTGCCGGGCCTAAAGGATGCTTGCGAAGGGGATTCGGGAGGACCGGCTGTCTTTCAAAGTCAATTATGTGGCATTGTGTCATGGGGAGTTGGTTGTGCTCGAAAAAACTCTCCTGGTGTTTACACCAGTATTAAGACTGTACGAAGTTTCATTGATAAGGCATTAAACTTGTAAATTTGTGAGAATAAAAACTGTAAATCTATTTAAATTTTAAACAATTGAATTCTTATTTTGCACCCGGATTGGAATGTTTTACCCCAAAGTATATTAATTAAAAATATACATTGCTTATGGACATATATACAAATATTATCTACCAATTCTTTCACTTACCGCTTTTCCTTAAAGCAACCGGCACACTGAGATGCACACCAACATTTTGCAGATATACATTATGAGGATTACTTATGGTGGTCACAACTGGATAATATTCATTGACCAACATTTTTGTGGTTGTAGAAACATCCTCAGACGTGTTAGGGCCATGCCCATGGCCAAGGTTCGTTTGCGTGTTTAAATGGAAACTGCAATCAAAGCCAGACAAAGAATAAAAAACAATTTTATAAATGAAAAAGTCAGTAGAGCATAACAAATGTCATGCAATTTTTTTTGTTCGTTCTTGCTTCCGGTACGAAACGTTTTGACTTACGTGGGCGCAATATAGCAAATGGAATTGATTGTAACATTATCATCAAGATCACGACTGCGAGTGTGATATCGGAATGCCGGACGTATATAATTTGCATTTGATGTAAGCAGAGCTCCACATTTATCGGTACCCATAAGGGCTTCCAGACGCATAATACGCAATTGCGTATTCTCAAGAAATTGATGCGCCTCAGTAGTACAATAGAGTTGATAATAGCAATTTGGCTCTAGTCTCATGTTCTTCTCAAATGGACGTAGATTAATTGTGGTGCTGTCTTTTGCCTGCCTCAGCTCCAGAACATTACTGAAACACACATATTTGAGGGCCTCTAGTTTAAATGAGTTTTGCGGTTGAGCCACATCTGATAATAGAACATGAAAGCTCCGTATTCGCAAAGGTACATCGGTAAGAACTCTACAAAATTAGAGAAAATCAATAAATAAATTATATATATATGAAGTCCGCAGTTTTCAAATTTATGCTTACCTCACAATTATTTTAATGTGCACTAGATCATTATTGTTTAGTTGCACCTGCTCAAAAGAAGCAAACAATTGCAATACATCCTGCACCTTATCCAGATCAATTTGTATTGGTGATTTCACTTGTGAAAATGAATTCATCCAGAGAGTTTGAATTTCGTTCGATAGTTGAGTTTGTGGCATGGGGGGCACCAATTGAAAGACCTGCCAAAGATTCTCTAATAGCAAAATTCGATCCTTTTGATCGCCATGATGACTGAGAGCCAAAGCCTCAATGCTGCAGACTATATAATCCGCTACAGAGGCTGATAGCAAGGCACAACGTAAAGTTTTAAGCAAAACATCACTGAAGATCGTTGACCATTTCTCTTGCCGATAGTCAGGAAGCATTAACGAGTAAAGTCTGAAAGGGATTAAGCACATATATGAATTTCATGTGGGTCTATAAAAAATCGGAATTAAAATCTTACGTCAAGGCGTTGGAATGATCCCCACTTTTTAAATACTCTTCGGCCATGTCAATGGCTAGTTTTTTGCGGAATCTCAGACACTTGTAAATCTTAAATTGGGTCATGGCCTGACTAAGTAACGATATAATGCCCGTTGAATGATTATATCCCTGCTCCTGTTCGCAAAGTTGTAAATTTGCTTGTTGCTCGGCAGCTGGGTCTCCCCATTTTTACTGATCGAATACCAAAAAACTCCGTGTATAATGACATGGGGTTTAGATTCGGATTGACGGTGGAATTGGCATTGGCAGTGGCATTGGCATAAGTCTCTTGAGCTGCCTCACGTCGTTTCATCACATATTCAGCTGCCTTGTGATAATAAATGCCGGGATGTTGTGTCTGTAAAGCTGGCAGACCATTTTTAATTGCCTCACAAAAGAGTTCAGCAAACACCGAGTGTCTGAAATGAGGGATAACAGAGTAAATTTCTAGCAGCTTATATGTTCTTGTTTGTCGCTTTTATTCTACTTACTGTGTACTAAGCCAGGCATAATGTTCAAAGGCCAAATCCTTGAAGCCCACACGACTTTTATATTTCTCTATGTGTATAATAAACTGACTGATGGCATCTCTGGGAGTTTTCAACTTAAACATTAAGCGGCAGATTTTATAGTTTAGGAATCCTGCCAGAGTTTTGATCTCCATGCAATTGCCATCATTAAGCCGTATCTCATCCAAATTGGCGTAAGCTTGGAAGTAGTGTCTAAAACGATTTTTTTTTTTTAATTTAGTTCGGTTTTAATCAAAGCACATCTTACTTTTGTCCTGTTGTAAAATCCTGCCTGATTTCAGCCACAAATCCCAGCTTAAACTGATGCCTGATCTTTAATGTAGTATGTGCTGCCGTTAACTGGTCTCGGTGAGTTCGTATACGTTTGGACATTAGAGCATAGTAGGACTGGGCCATGTCCAGGAATGCTGATTCTAATCTTAAGGTATAACCTAAGAGATGTTCTGTATGCGGCAGTATAAACAACATTTTGCTTGGAATGCCACAAGCAGAGGTCAAGCTGGCTACGCGTTCAGCGGCCATTAAATCCTCACCGGGTGGCAATGGTGCCGACTTTTGCAGTATAACCAAACAGAGACGTGTCTGACGCTCTTGCAGGGAGTTCTTTAAAGCTTGCACCAACGCAGAGCATTGCAGTTGTTTCTCCGACCATTGTTGGTCATTCCATTCCATATCCTGGAATAAAACTACCACCGAGGGCAGCACATGCAAATGTTTAAGCATCCAGTTTCGCTTTAAGATACCCTTTGGGTGATACCATTCGTATGAGGCTCGCTTGGGCTTGGCCACAGGGAAGTCATAGTTTGGAGGCAACTGCTTATACTGCACAGCAGCTCGTTCCCTGTCCGTTGGCTTACGTAAGCTGCCCGTAAAAGCATCCCAGACGGATTTGTGCACACTGTTGCGGGCAGTATCCAAGCCACAGAAGCCAATCAGTGGTTGTGGGGTGACCAACAATTCTGAGGGCAGAGCGGTACCATCGATTGTCATGTTGTTATGTGTCCGTGGGTTATAGCAAAAAATTCGTTGAGTCAGTTGCACACTCTCGGGACTGCTTCAAGCGTCCAGCCTTTGTTGAGCTTTTGGTTTACCAATTTTTGCACAAAATGTGTAAATAAAAGCCGCCCCCAAGATGAAAATCTGGTCATTGATGATCAGCTGTGTGTAACATCGATAACAGCTGTCACTGCTATTTCACTAGAAGTGTTACTATCAAAGGGAGGACACTTATCGGGATAAAATTATAAAACAAAAAAATGGGAAAACAAATCAATACGCAATGTAATTTTATGTTATTGCACCTGCAGAGGTAAATTTGAATTTCAGAAACTTGCCAGTGACTCGTGATAAATTTATCATAGCGTGATTTTTACAAGTCACAGTATTGCGACTCCAATCAGTGCTGCCATTTTCGTACTTAAAGCTAGGTCTATGTTATCTAGATTTGAAGCCCATTTAAATGGGCATTTACCCATAAAACCGACACCAAACATAAACAAGTTTTTTAAAAATTTCCTTTACAAATGACTCAAAATTTAAAAATTAATAAAGATTTCATCAAAAGTGGAGCGGTCACAAAATTTTTTAGCTGTTTTTGAAATTGTACACTAAACTATCGATAGAAATTTATGAAATCGGTATCAGTACTAAATTTGCTCATCATTATTGTTTATCAACACTGAAATCGCTCATCGTTTTTGCTGATCAACACTTAAATCAAGCATACGTGTCGTCGTCCATTTCGTTTTGATTCGTTTTCATTCGTTTTGTTATTCTCCTCTGAAAAGGTAAAGTAAAAAGTCGGTGCCGGATATATTTGAGCAAGTGAAAGTAGCATTAAACACAAAAAAGGGCAACAATTTGAATGGCACATTTTGTTAACAATAGCAAGTTCACTCATTCTATTTGCTTTTTTTAGACGATTTGCAAGTGCACCACCACAGCAACAAAAACAAATCGAGATGGCTCCACCACAGAGAATGCGCGTTGCCAATGAGAAGGCCAGTAAATATGTAACAATGCGTGGCAATGTACCCAAATCGTCGGTAAGTAAATACATATTGCATAGAAAATGCATTGAAATTCTATGGAAAATAACAAGAAGAATAGTAACGAATTAAGAGATAACAGTGGCACGAGCCTAAAACAGAACCAGGGCTTCAAATTAATTCATCAATCGCGAAAGTGCCACGCCGTCATTGATTTTACTTGTGATTGCCTTTTTGTATTTGTGTGTGTATGTACGGATGTTATCTCGCTGCTTCTGGAAGTTATCTGTAAAGTGCAGTATACTAATTGCCGTAGATTAGCCAATTAATAATCCATGGCAGCTTTTGAGATGAACATATAAATTCACATTACTAAAAAGTAATTTGAATATTTTACTACTTAGCTACATTGTAACGATCCATTGGATCGAGATTTTATAAAGTTCATTGCCTAAACTGTGAAACATTTTTTAGAAATACATAGGCCTACCGTAGACATACTAATGTAATTGTTTCTAATTATTTTCAAACTATTTATTTCAGAAAACGAAAGAGGGACAATATCCCGTAGGGCCTTGGCTGCTGGCCTTGTTCATCTTTGTAGTTTGCGGTTCGGCAATATTCCAGATCATTCAGTCCATACGCGCTGCGTAAAGGGGGAGGCGATTCATTATCTTTGTTCCTCCCTCCCACTGTTCTATCTTCCCACTCTCTACTTTCCTCCCGCTCTTGGCTTTAATCCTAATTTCATTTGAGATGCAAAATTCAAGTCCATAATTTTATATATTTTTTGTATTAATTCTTAAGCTCAAAGAAAACAAACAAATATTGATAATATTATATATGTATGTATATTATACTGTGCATTCCTTTCGCCACATAAATTTAAACTAAAACTCATCTATTCGCTGATATAACTAATCGGTCCGATTGGTTGGATTCGATTAGTTCATTATAATTGTGTGCTAAAGGAGGCGCATCTAATGCATTTTTAAGATACATTTTGCAGCCGTTTAGAAAAGAAAGTCGAAAAATAGTGCAAACAAAAAATGTTTAAGCAAAGATTGATTAGAAAAAATACAATACGAAACACACATACATATTAATACAGATGAAATATATGATAATTTTTTACCTAAATCCAATTGGCGTTTGATCGTTTTTAATAGCCGTCACAATGAATGGGGATTCCGCAAGTGGGGGAAATTTGGCTAAAAACTGACCTTAAGAGACCGATGCGATATTTTTTAATCCGTAGAGATATGTATTGAGTTTTACAAAGGTATACAACGCAAAATTCCTTAATTTAAATATTTTGTGGTAAGTAGTTTTGTAATACACTCGAAGGCATTTTTTGAAAAGGATGTTTAATGTGGTGTCATAAAGGCATAACGGATCAGTGTGGCCAGTTCGCAGACACTTCAACATTCTGGCAACATTGTAGCAGCACAATAGCCAAAACATTGGACTTAGGACAAATTTTTTATTAATGTAAATAAAAGAGATGATTATTAACTGAAGCTAACAACTACAACAAAATCACTAAAAAGAGAGTCTAAAGCCGAAAAGGAAGCCATGGCCATGTTTAAGGCGCGGTTGGTTTTATTTTAAGCTGTTCATTAGCATTTCTTTATCTGATATTGTTACTTTCTCTCACATTCAATTGCCCACCACCTCAGTGTTAAGGAATTTGAAGATATTTTCGCCCAGGATGTGATTGACATGAAGCATTTGCGACAACTGACATTCAATGGTGAGAGAGGAATAATACCATATGTTAAGTGGCATACATTCCAAATGTCAATCCACAGGTGTCCCAGATGTCCAAAGTTTTCGGGCGCTCAGTTGGAAACTTCTATTGGGCTATCTTGGTCCAAAGCGAAGCAGTTGGGCAACCACACTGAGCAAGAAACGTGCTTTGTACAAACAGTTTATTGTGGAACTCGTTCTGCCGCCTGGTCATACACACAATGGCGAGGGCGATGGTGCTACAGATTGCGGAGAATCGAGGGGCGTTGGCCTACAAGATCATCCACTTAGCGAAGGTCCAGAGAGCGCATGGAATACATTCTTTAATGACAATGAATTTTTGCTGCAAATCGATAAGGATGTAAGACGCCTTTGCCCGGACATCTCATTCTTTCAGCAGCCCACAGAATATCCCTGTGATATTGTGGTGCATAGCAAAGGGGAACAGGGTAGAAGGCTTCACGAACGTGTAGTACCATCAGTTCTTAGTTCAGCAAATGTTGAACGTAAAGGACTTGGCATGACCAAGGTGAGTGACGTAGTATTTACCGCTAAAGGTCGCATTAATGTCTGTCTGAATGTGTATTTGATTATGCATGTATGGATATTTAGCAGCAAGTAAGTTATCGTTCGTCGAGCAAATTGGAACAGATTGTGCCTGACTGATTTTTTTACAGATAAATTTGATAACAAAACGCTCTGCGGAAAATTATGCCGCCATGGAGGAGGGCCAAGAGGCCCATTGGGAGGTTGTGCAACGCATTTTATTTCTATATGCCAAACTGAATCCCGGCCAGGGATATGTTCAAGGCATGAATGAGATAGTCGGTCCCATTTATTATGTGATGGCCTCGAATCCTGATCTCTCGTTTCGTGCCCACGCCGAGGCGGATTGTTTTTTTGTTTTACAGCCCTTATGGGTGAAATACGAGACTTTTTTATCAAGACACTGGACGACGCGGAGGGCGGTATTAGGTGTATGATGGCTAAACTATCGAATATGCTAAAATCGAAAGACATTGGCATTTATGATCATTTGCGGCATCAAGAGCTTCATCCACAATACTATAGCTTTCGTTGGTTAACTCTCCTGCTTTCTCAAGAGTTTCCACTGCCCGATGTGGTACGCATCTGGGATTCAGTATTCTCCGACGAGCACCGTTTCGATTTCCTTATCAAAATTTGCTGTTCCATGATATTGTAAGTGGTCCTCACATACTACTACTAGCTATAGTTACTGATTTATTAAACTATCCTTTACAGAATGCAACGTGAAGCGATTCTGGAGAATGATTTTGCTTCTAACGTGAAGCTGTTGCAAAACTATCCACCAATTGATATTAATGTGGTACTCACCCATGCCGTATCTTTAGCGTAGCATTTTATTCGAATATCTTTCCAACTTGGAAGACACTAACCCAAAAAATAAGCTCCACATATACGAATTACCTGAGAAAGAATCCAAATTTCGATATTGAGTCTGAGATAAGCAATACCCCTCATATCTGCCACTTCCCCCTTAAGCAATCAATCAACGAATACATTAAATATTATGGCCAAATGCGCACTAATCCCTACACTAATTTTGGGCAAAAACAAGTTACACTCACACACAGACAGTGTGTCCTTTTTATAACCTATAATTTTTATATTTTTCATTAATAAAACAATGAATTTAAACAGATTATCTTCCAGATAAGTAACAAAAACATTAATAAACACATAGGACGCGATCTCTGCATATAGGGCTTGTTCAGGTGGTGTGTATCTGTGGCAACGTGTCGTAAAACTAGTGTCAGTTGAAGAGCACCTGTTTTACTTCTGCGCCTTAGGCGCTGTGTCCTTGCAAATAGTTTGAGCTATAAACTCAATTAGCGTGCGTGTAGGACGTCCAGCCATGCCCTTTCGCAGATATTCAAACTCATCACCTTTAGTCACCATGACATTAGTTGCATCCTTAAAGCGACATATGATTGTGTAATTAATAAATGTTAGTCATTCCACCCAAGTTGGTACTTACGATATGCATCCATTGACCACATGGCACAAATTCACGTAGGAAGGCAGCAGCCTTGCAGGGACGACCTCCACGGCCAATGCCGTAGTTCTGGACATCACTACGTCCACCGGAACGAACAGCCTTGCTGTAATAGTTCCACAATGGGAAGCGCCAGACACGATCGCCAGTGTGCATGCTGGCATGTTTGATCTGCTGCCAGAGTATCTCTGAGTTGGTAAAGACGCCACAAGCGGCCTCATCTAAGGCTTGACGCATGTAGCCGGAGCAAGTGCCAATGTCAATAATACACTTGGGACAGAAGTTCTGCCCATATAGCAGAGCATCGGCCAAGACTAGGACATCCTCGTGATCGGTACATTGGACCTCAATGGTCTTGCCATTCATTGATTTGACCATATCACCAGGACGGAAAGAGTTACAGCCAATAACGTTCTCGCAAAGAGGAATAAGACCTCGAATGTTCACCTGGAAGGCAGCAATTAGTTTCAGTTATTACCATTTGCTGCATATTTTAAATACTCACGGGTAAACGCAGCCCTGCGACAGCACGACAGGTGGCCACAACAACAGCTGCTCCTGTCATATCACCTCTCATATGGAAGAGTTCGTGCTTCTTCTTCAAGCACAAACCACCTGCATCGTAAGTCACTCCCTGTCCGACCAAAACAATGGGACGCTCCTCGGCGCAGGTGCCATAGTAGCTTAGCTCGAGGAAAATGGGAGGCTCGCAAGAGGCCTTGCCCACAGCCAGGAAGGCGTGCATGGATTGGCTCTCAGCCCATCCTTCAACCTTGACCTCTACGTTCACACCAGACTTACAGAGCACTTCCACCACATTTTGGGCAAAAGCGGTGGGTGTGAGCAGATTGGAGGGCATCTCCTGCAGCTGTCTTGTTAGATTCTGAGCTGCAGCCTTCTGCAGTCCAATGCGCCATCCTTCAATATCACAGATTTCATCTTTATTGGCATACAAATCGATTGATGGAACCGAGATCCTACGCTTGGGATCCCTCAGTTCCTGGTAAATCCAAATGCCCAGGGCTGCACCCTCTGCAGCCGATTCCGCATGACCACAATTCTCTACTTCGATGCGGTCCGTATCCAGCTCAGACAGTATCTTGCATGCATCCGCAACGGACCGACGAATCGCCTCCTTTTGTTCATCGAGCACCTCATATGGATTATATCCGAGGCACTCCTTACCTAGTCCAACCACAGCCACAGCCGAGTAATACGGGACGCGCTCGGGTTCCACAGCGAACAGCAAACGGGTCTCTCCACGCTTCGGCATGGGTCCAGACATCCGCAACACCTCCAATAAACGTCCTTGAGTTTTCTGTACATTGTAACGCCATCCAGTGGGCGTCAAGATTCCAGCATCATTTTTATCCTCCTCATCCGCATAAACTCCAATTACTAATCCTCTTGACGGAGGATCCGCACATATTTCCATTTGCTGAATGGTCAGCATCTGATTCAATGCCTGCGAAGCATAACCACGCCGCAGGAATGGTTGACGCAGACGCAAGGATTTCGAAAGAAAACGACGCGCTGCACGAAACATTTCACTTTTTTTTCGGGTATAATTTCACTTGATGGTTTTAAAATACAAACTGTTAGAGAATTCGTTTCTATTATATATACTCTAAATTACACACTTGAAAAGCAAAAAAAAATATTTTAGGAAATTTGTACACCCGGAATTCCTAAAATTATGTGCGTGTTCAACCTCAAAAGGAATAAAAATTAATGACTACAATGTGGGATCTCAGCCCCAGGGGCATGTTTTTTCACTTGACACTTGCCATCCGGGCTACTTTGATTGAAGAAAAACGAAACCTAAAACTGTAACAAAATCTCAAATCAATTAAAATTTGAATTCCTTTGTCTTTACGCCTTTAACAAATTGGCAAATTTGCCACAGTCTTCGAATTTCTTAAGTATAATATAATATCATCCTCTATGGGAATTTGTCTTTAGCCATTTCTTATCACTGTGTTTTTCTTTTAATTCACAATACTTTGATAACAGTGAGCAGCACTCAAGTCGTGTCTGTGGTTGTCTCTTTTGTTTTTTCAATATTAACTTGAATATTGCCATTCCTTATTGTTGTTAATGTTTCTTCAAATTACTTGCGTCACCATGTAAATAAATTATGTGGGTGAAGTCTATATAGAGGATCGAACCATGTTCGGGCCCCCTACATCCCTTCAAATAAATCCGCTATTTTGCAGGTGTCCCAATCGGAGTATAGAAATCAGGCTGGAAATTAATACTTTGAATACCAATAAATAGATTTTTGATGATAAACATTTCCATTTTCATTATTCTTATTCTAAATAAGACGCAGGGGGGGTTAAATGCATTGCTAAGAATGTTTTCCTCATTTCCTCGTTCTCTTGACCATTCTACCTTTAATCATCCTTATACATAATAAATTATATTTCACTAGGACTTATTATATGTATTTCTGTTCATATCTAAGTATTAGCTTATCGTCTGAAATCTTTCATTAGTAAGGTGGTGACTAATGGATCTGTATCTCCTTACTCTTCTATTCTTTGGCATTCATAATATTTCGTCATCGCTCATTATTTTACTTGTAAATAGTCTTGTTGTCCATGTGACGATCATCTTAGTTATCTCTAGCTAAAAACCTTAATTCTCTAAGCTCATTCTGTGGTTGCTTTCAATTCTTTTTCGTTAGGTAGGTCAGTTAGTCACAAATTAACAGTGATAAGTACAAACATATCGTATCATTTTCAGGCGTTGTTATACCATGCACCCATTGGGATGAAATGGTATAATAAAGTCGCAAAATGTATGGAACAGGCAGATAAAAGATTTTCCGACCCCATAAAGTATATATGTATGTATGTATATTTTTAATCAGTATCAACAGCAAAGTCGATATAGCCATGTCCTTCCGTCTGTATGAACGCCTAGATTTCGGAGACTATAAAAGCTAGAGCCACCAAATTTGGTATGTAGTCTCGTGTAGAATGTAAAGTAATCGAGTTTGTTTCAAATTTTTGCCACGCCTTCACTTTCTGACCCCGCAATTTAAAAAATCTATATATCTCAAAGACTATTCTATTTAGAGACTTCATATTTGGTATCTATATTTGTTTAATAAATGCGCAGATTTTGTATGCATAACTATACCACGCCACCCCTTCCGCCCCCGTTATTTGAAAAAACTCGATTATCTCCGTAATGCTTAATTGAGCAAGATACTCAATTATGCTTGTAAAAAGCATTCATAAATGCATGTTAGTATATATTTTTCTGGTGAATGGCATTAAAAATTTTACACAATTTAAATTTAATTTTGGGATGCAAGTTTTTATTATTCATTCACAAAATGCGTTCATTTCCACGATAAATTTTGAGTCGACTATACTTGGGCTATTTGGGAGTAATTGACAAGATTAATACTTGGAGACGACGTCTTAGTCATCTATTGGCCCAATTTCGGGGCTGTGTCCTTACAAATGGTTTGAGCAATGAACTCAATGAGAGTACGAGTTGGGCGTCCGGCCATGCCACGGCGCAAATATTCAAAGTCAATTCCATTGGTAACCATCACATTGGTGGCATCCTATAAAGACAGAAATGGTTTATTCGCCCTCAGTGTGTTCCCCGCCCCTTTTTTGTACTCACAATGTGCATCCATTGGCCACATGGCACAAATTCACGTAGGAAGGCAGCAGCCTTGCAGGGACGACCTCCACGGCCAATGCCGTAGTTCTGGACATCACTGCGTCCACCGGAACGAACAGCCTTGCTGTAGTAGTTCCACAATGGGAAGCGCCAGACGCGATCGCCAGTGTGCATGCTGGCATGTTTGATCTGCTGCCAGAGTATCTCGGAGTTGGTAAAGACGCCACAAGCGGCCTCATCTAAGGCTTGACGCATGTAGCCGGAGCAAGTGCCAATGTCAATAATGCATTTGGGACAGAAGTTCTGGGCATACAGCAAGGCATCGGCCAAGACAAGAACATCTTCATGATCTGTACATTGGACCTCAATGGTCTTGCCATTCATTGATTTGACCATATCACCAGGTCGGAAGGAGTTGCAACCAATTACGTTCTCGCACAGTGGGATCAGGCCGCGAATGTTGACCTGAGATGGGGATGGGATGAGAAAGGCCACATACATTACAAGATTTGGCAAATGGACTTACCGGTAAGCGTAGACCGGCAACAGCACGACAAGTGGCCACAACAACGGCTGCACCAGTCATGTCACCTCGCATGTTGTACAGTTCCCCACGTTTCTTCAGACATAAGCCGCCAGCATCGAAAGTGATGCCCTGTCCGACCAAAACGATGGGACGCTCCTCGGCACAGGTGCCATAGTAGCTCAGCTCGAGGAAAATGGGAGGCTCGCAAGAGGCCTTGCCCACAGCCAGGAAGGCGTGCATGGATTGGCTCTCAGCCCATCCTTCAACCTTGACCTCTACGTTCACACCAGACTTACAGAGCACTTCCACCACATTTTGGGCAAAAGCGGTGGGTGTGAGCAGATTGGAGGGCATCTCCTGCAGCTGTCTTGTTAGATTCTGAGCCGCCGCTTTCTGCAGTCCGATGCGCCATCCTTCAATATCACAGACCTCGTCTTTGGTGGCGTACAGGTCAATGGTGGGCACGGATAGACGTGTCTTGGGATCTCGCAATTCCTGATATGCCCAAATGCCCAGGGCTGCTCCTTCAGCAGCCGACTCGGCATGGCCGCAATTCTCAACTTCAATTCTATCGGTATCCAATTCTGCCAGGATCTGACAAGCAGCCGCCACGGAGCGGCGTATAGCCTCTTTCTGCTCATCGAGCACCTCGTAGGGATTATATCCCAAGCATTCCTTACCCAGTCCGACGACAGCCACAACCGAATAGTATGGCACACGGTCGGGTTCGATGGCAAAGAGCAAACGAGCCTCGCCACGCTTGGGAATGGGTCCAGACATGCGCAGCACTTCAATCAAACGTCCGCTAGTCTTCTGGATATTATAACGCCAGCCAGTTGGTGTCAGGATGCCTGCATCGTTTTTGTCCTCCTCATCCGCATAGACACCAATTACTAGTCCTCGGGATGGCTGGTCGGCACAAATATCCATCTGCTGGAGCTGCAGCATCTGGTTGATTGCCTGCGAGGCATATCGACGGCATAGTTCAGTGCGATTTGTCGCCCTAAAAAGGATCCTTCGCGTCAATCCAAACATCTTGAAAGCTGAACCGATTTTTCGGCCTCCCTAATAATATTACACTTGAATTTTGTTATTTCAATTTAAAAACTTTTAAAATAACACAAGTTATTAAATTATGCTTTTTTGTTGTTGCTCCTGATACATACAACTTTTCTAAAACTACAAATTTTTATATGTGATATTGACTCTACGAGACTTCGACGAAAACTAAATTTACCTTCTGTTCGACCGGTATACATGGCCTAAATTCCGAAATAAAGCAAAATCGGAAATTTTCATGGCCAACTTGATACCATTTCATGGCCTACATGGATTCAATTTCTAGTTCGTTTAGTTTATTTTAAACTTCTTCCATTTGCTCGGAGGTCTATCGAAAATTTGTGGTTTTTTTTCTGCATATTCTTAGAATCAAATGAAAATCCTTGTGAAGTCGTATGTTGGCTTAAAAATATCCGAAAGAGTTTCCTAAATCGCTTTCTTCTTATAGGCTTTTAATGAGAAAATATTTGATTTATTTTAATTTTAACTTGCTAACTTGCCCCTATAAAAAACGGTATTCTAGATACTAATTGTAAGTAGACAATCCATTTTGAAGAGTGTCTTAGATATTGGGTCTTTTGTTTCACCTTCTTAAGGCTAAAGAGTATTTGGCTTATAGATTTAATAACAATCATTGGATTATCTTTTAAACGGGGTGTTATATTGTTTTAACCATTAGCTTGTAATCTAATAAAGAGTTTAAATTATGAATATTTCATTGTTGTTTTCAGGGACGGATTAGCAACCGCTACGGGCTCCTTACTTTCAAATCGAGCCAAATGCAGTCTAAAAGAGAGACGAATAAATTCTAGAAAGCCTTATCTATGAAAATCTGCAAATAAGCTGGTTTTTTCATGTCCTTACTTTAACATTGGAAAATGATTAATTTAGTTGATTCCATAAACAATTGGCCTAACTTGTTCAATGCCTCACATAGAAATAAGTAATTGGCTTAGATAGATGAATGACATTCAGTTGATTTCTTGGTATCCAAATAAATGAAGCAATTCACTTTGTATCTATGTATATATATATATATATTCGTTTCATCATTCTTTATTACGTTTTCTTGTTTTTATAATTTATCAAGGTACAATGCATTCTTTTCATAATACTGCTTAACATTTTGATACACAAACTAGACACAGACACAGACATACATACATACAGTATTATTGTTTTTTTATTATTAAGATTATATAGTTAGTTCTTTAGTTAGTATAAGAATACATATATACATATGTATGTATATGTATTTATCTACAACACAATTTCGATATCGATTTGTGTTTCATTTCTTCATTTTTGGTTTGTTTTGTTTGGTTTTGTTTTGTATATAAAATAACAATGGCTTACAGAACATTTTTCATAATCATTTCATCTTTGTTCTTCAAGTTCTGTTGGTTAACAAATTTTATCCTTTATTTGTTTTTATTTTTTTAATTGTTTATTTAGTTTGTCTTGTACTTCAAATTCAGTATAGAGCGTGTGGGTTACCTTTTCTTTGGGATATGTTTCGGTTTTGTTTTTTGTTTTTTAATTTTTGTATTTCTTTCTTGTACTTGGTGGGGTGTAGGTGTTTGTATGTGTGTGTGTGTAAGTGTGGTGTATTCTGATACCGTAAGAAAATATAGTTAGTTTTGATTTTCTGGTTATATGTATTACTTTGCTTTTCTATCTGGGGACAAGGTTACTCGGTACTCGGTATTCTTTCAATTTTAGAAGGCGGAAAGGGGATTAACAGTTTTGTTTGGTTTTTTTGTTTTTATGCTGGGAAGAAAGACTAATTTATAAACTTTTAAAGAGTGCAACAATCTAAGAGTTATAAGAGGCACATTAGTTATTTTGAGCAAATTTCATTTTCTTTATGTATGGTTTTTGTATCTTTTTAAAGACTAAAGCATTTTCTTCAGCTGTGAATATTTTGTTCTTGGTTTGTTTGGTAATTAATTGTATGTTTGTTTCTTTCTACTTTCTGTTTTTTTTTTTTTTTTTGGCATTTTGGTTTATCAAAAAGAAAAATAAAATCAAAGCTCAAACGCATGGCTGGGGGCGCTTTAAGCCTATGTACAACATAAAAAAAAAATGAAAAAAAAAAATAAATATATATATATATGTATATATAAACATCATGGATTGTAGCATTGAGGCTCTCACAATAGAGCTTCAGCTTCTTCCATATGTTGTTGCAATCACAAAATCGTCGTCACGGTCACGGGCATTCCCTCGGCATTCACGGACTGCTCGGTTCGCACTCGAGTGCCAAAACTCTCCACACTTGTGGCCTTGCTTAGGTCAATGGGTGGTATATCCTCATCGTAGTCGGAGGCCAGCTCCTCCTCGGCTAGGTAAGTGCATTTAACCGGCGTTTGCTCTTCCTCCTCCTCCTCCTCCACCTCTAGCTCGCCGCCGCCAGCATCGAAATAGTGTGTCTTGTGTGTTGCCTTGCTAATGTTGGCCTTGTTGTTGGAGCATGTTGGACCCATCATATAGATGCCACCATCATCTGTATCTGTATCATCGACGAGACCATTGCCATCGCCATCACCAACGCCGAGGCCATCGTTATCGTTATCAGGACCGTCGGCATGTTGCCCCGTATAGTTGCCATAGCCTGCCTCACACTGATAGGGATTGGTTTTCACATGAACATTGCGACAACTGCCACCGCAATTGTGATGGCTCTCGGCATCGCCACCATTTGCCCCATAACAATGGCCCCTGTGCAGCGAATGTCCACCGATATTGGATCCTGTACCCATGCCAGCTGCTGCACTGCTGGAATGGGCCACTGACTGCTATATATGCGAATGGGAGCGAGCTATCGACAGTGAATATGGACTCAAATCCTTTTGTATACGCATGCTGTCGTATATGGGGAATTCGCAGCATAATATAAACTTCAAAGCACTTGGCACTTCTACATATACCGCCGGCGGCACAGGTATCAGTGGTGAGGTGGAGGCCTTGTATTTGCGGTACTCCAATTGACTGAAGACAAGAGAACAAAAGGAACATTACCATTTATCCTCTCCCACACAGTAATGTGGATGAACTTACTCTTTGTACTTCTCATCGGCGCTCCGTTCCCGTAATGGAATGCCCGATAAAAACAGTATAATTAATGTGGTAAATATTGGCGATGCAATCGCTACCCATTCATGACCACTTATAACGTTTAGTGATATGGCAAAGATACCCCACCATATGATTACCTCGCCAAAATAGTTTGGATGGCGTGAAACACTCCAAAGGCCTGGGCAGAAAAAGAAAATACAAACAAAATTATAACGGTTAAAGGGCAAAGGGATCATCATCATCATCATGATTACCATCATTGCAAAATTTGCCCTGGTTGGCTGGATCCTGGCGAAATGAGAATTTTTGCAAATCGGCATAAGTTTCGGCCAGCAGACCGACAACAAACATCACGGTTCCAGTTGAATCCAATGTGGTCATTGTTTTTGGTGCATGCGGTTGCGAATGACGCGGTGAGTTGATGATGATGACGGGCAGTGACACAATATACACCCAAACGGCCTGTAATAATGGTTACACATATATCATCAACAAGTGAGATTTGTTATTGCAATTGCAAATTGCCCCACAAAAAAAAAAAAAAAAAAAATGTGAAAGAAATTTCGGATACAAAATGACTGCAGAACATGCAACAGACAGAGAGACAGACAGACAGACAGGAGAGACAGGGAGACACAGAGACAATGAAGGACACCGCAAACCATTAGAACGTTTAGTAGCAGGCGTCACCCACATGTGTCATGGCTTGGCAAAACGGCATTTTAATTGTTGTACCAACCCTTCCCCCAACCATCACGTTGACACTTGCATTGTGGGTTATGTGCGAATGGTTGGTGGGTGGCAGGGAAGGGTGACAAGTGCTAAAATATGTAAAAGAACCCTTTGGCACACATGCCAATTACTGACACATTGATTGATTTTTGAACGGGCCAAGTTGAAGGCTCTGTCACTGTCTCTATCTCTCTCTCTCTCTCTCTCTGTTTGTGTGTGTGTGTCATTGAAAGTAAAATTGAAAAGTGGATGATGCCAATGCTGACGCAATTTATACTCCATGCTCAGGACCCTCCATGCCCTACATACTCACCTGAAATGTCCAGAAAACTGCATAGCGTATTATATTCCGACGAGTATCCTCGAATTGCTTGTCTCGTCCCAATTTGATGATGCGATATAGCAAATATCCGGAGAGCCTAGCACCCCATAGGCACACAAAGAATGTCACCATCAATTGGCGACTATCGTAGGCCTGCAAATGAGTAGAGTAAGTGGTCATAATCTGGTCTTGCATCCACAGTGGAGTGGAGCAGGCGTGTGCACCACCCTCAAAAACCAAAACCCAGGCCACTTAAAAACTACAGGTTAAATTGCCAAGTGGCGTGCATCATACCCATGCACTTGATGGCCATAGCCCCCCCCGAGAATTGCATTGAAATCACTTATTTCACTCTTACCATATACTCTTCTTTCCCTATAGAAAATCTTTGCCTAACTCATTGATTGATGCTGATCAAGATTATATATACTTTATGGGCTTGAAACCGATTCCATCTGCCTGTTGTATATGGATTTTAGTGACTTTATTCTATTGGTTTCTAGAAGGAAGAAGACAGATAGAAAATAGGGCATTTGGTATTCGTCTATGCAAATCAAGTGGCCGTCACTTTTTATTTGGTATTTATGGCCTGACGAGCAATTTGCACGAATTTTTCATAGACGCCCCCCAGTGGTTTGGCTTTCTGCCGCTGCTTTTTTGCTTTTCTGTTGTTTTTTTGTTTTCAGTTTTCCTTTTATTTTTTGTAGAGAAACCACTTTTTGGGGTGGTCATGCAAATTTTGCATAAATAAAAAGTCAGTACACGCACGACTGCAAGTCTATGTACAATAATATATGTATATATATATATAAACGTATGTATATGTGCTTTGCTGACTTTAGTCATTTGTTAAATAATGAATGAATTCGACTGCAAGTGGACGATATTTTACATATTTATAACTGACATTGGTAGCTGCCAGACCATTCAAAGGGCTTATGAAATATGCAAGAAAAGAAAAGAAAAAAAAAAAAGAAAACAAGTAAAAACAGTTTAAACCCAAAAAGGAAAACCAAGCGTAACACTATTAAATTGCTTTGTCAATGACAGTGAATATGCAAAACCAAAGTCCAGACACTAAGAAAAACATTGCCGTCAGCAGAATACAAAAGAAAAAAAAAACAGGAGTAAAATAATAAAACGCCAGCAGCAGTCAAAACTGAGGTCACAGGGCTGGGTACGAGTTGGGGCTCTTAAAAGGGGCTTGGGTATTGGATGCCATCAGCAAACAATTTATACAATTGATAGCCTAATGGGACAGATAGTACGGATATAGACACACACACACATCCGAAATAGAGACAGGGGGAGGACCAGGGGAGAGACAGAGACGGGTTTTTTTTTTGTTGCTAACCATTTTTCATTTAGTCTATTTTGTAAGTACATACATACATGACTTGATTGAGTCAAGGCTTAAGCAATTTTATTGCTCGATTTATAAAAAGAGCTGGCGATAAACCATCGACAAGGAGCCGCAGCGATGCAACCAACTGAATACAAAAGCAATAAAGCATTTTTATGTGGGCGTGGATGGACGACAGCAATTCTACACTGTGTAACCAGCAACAACAACAGCCACAAGCAATGACAACAGCAACAGCAACAACAACAGCAGCAGCAGCAGCAATGGCAATGGCAACGACAACGACAACAGCAACATCACTTCCGTTTCCGTCCTTGCAAAAGGGCTTTGAGGAAGGAAGGCAGCGAATGAAAGCATGCTTTAAAATCATTCTGCATTGCAAGCATTTAACGTAAAACTTTGATAGGGTAAACCGAGTTTAATTTACGATCGATTCGTGTGTGTGTGTGTGTGTGTGTGTGCGGTCATAAAAGTCAGCTAAACTATTTTAATTTGTTCTTTATGTGATAGGCATCAAATGTTACTATTATTGTTGCAAAAACTGGTCTTATGGTTTGCGTTTTCTATCCAATTTTATGGGTTTTGTTTTGTTATTTGTATCTATATAATCTATATCTATAATCTATATAATAAAGGTATATTTCAAATCTATATTTACTTTATTATACAAAGTTTGCTTAAAGAAAACAAATAAGTTCTAAAGCATAAGTTAAAAGAATGATTGAGAAACATAGTCTAAGGCCAAGATCGAGGTGAAGAGAAACATTGTTCTGTCTTAGCTATGAACAACGAAATTCATCATGAAATATTTAAATATATTAGGATAGGAATACATCAATTAGGTCGAGAATTATTTACACAATCATCGATATTAGTATGGCGGGCAAACAGTGCGTATACTTTATTGTTGGCTAAATGATAAAAGGCATGCAAAATCCGCCACAGTTTAGGATAAAAACCGAAAAATCTCAATTGTCTATAACTTTTCAAACTTAAATTGCAATTTTTGAACATTTAGCCTAAGCTTTGATTACGTGAATAGCCCAAATAATGAAAGAGCAACTAATAATCGGTGGATAATACTGCAGTTTGGAAAAGTTTTTTTTTAAATCTAACGATCAGAAGTAGTAAATTTATTTAAAGATGAAAAGACAAAGGGCAAAAGGCTTATGTTGCCTGAAATTTACGATATTGAATTTGAGTATTTAATTAAGACTTTGTTTGCCATCAATTTGGTAACTAGCTGGGCAACAATTCTCTTTGTAAAGAGCCGTTAGTTAGCAGAGAGCTTAGGCAGACCCAGACATCCCAACCACCCAGCCAAGCAGCCAACCAACTAGACAGACAAACAGACAGACGGACAGACGACAGTGGAACAGAAAGGGAAAGAGTAAGTGAGAGTGTGAGAGAGAGAGAGACAGACAGACAGATGAAGGGCCCTCACGTACGCCAAGGTCATGCAGGCATAGGCAACAACAGTGCAAAATAGAGAAGAAAAAAAAGCCAATGGGCCTTGCCTGGGCGTAACCTTTTGTTTGCCAGCAAGCAAGGCAATGACTGTGTATTTGTTAGTGTGTGAGTGTGTGTCTGTGCTAGTATTTGTGTTTTTGTCTGCGTGCGTATGCAAAATTCAGTTTTCAATGTCAGCAAGCAACCAAAACCGCTAACCACTCTTCTTTCACTTTCTCTCCCCTATCAATTCCTCCGCCCAGCCACCAATGCCCACACATACCCATGCCTGCACACACTCGTTCATACCCATTTGTTTCCTAGTTCACTAGTTTAGTCTTAAATTGCTGTTAAATTTCGGTGAGCCTTTCCATCTTCCACTCAAGCTAACAGAGAATATTGGCAATGCGCCCAAGATAATTTAGAAACGGAAAAATATGAGAAAAGGGCTATCAGTTACCATCAAGAGATCCATTTACAAGGTTGTTTGATAGCAATGACCTTGGTGCCTGCCTGGCATCTAGGATCAGGCGTTGAAACTCAACTTCTAATGCATTATTCTCATTTGTGAGGCAAATTTGGCAAATACAATTAATATACACACACCCACACAATCACACGCACACAAACACATTTCAATGTAATTGTTAATTGAATTGCTTAGAAATTGCCTCCAATGAAATATATTTATGCAAGCGATTAACTCGATTATTTAACGAGAAATTTGTTGTGATGCAACTTGTTTAGCAACACACGTTGCGTATACGTTATGTATTGCGCATGGGACTTTGCGTATACGTTATATATATGTATATTCTCTTCATTTAAGTGTGCTATTATTACTTTAGATAACCTACTCGGCGTATACGTTATATCAAGTTTTAGTTTTTACTCTCAAGCCAACTTGGCGATGTAACAACTGCCAGCAATTAGAGCACTTATTCCTTTTGGCCAAGACTGCCCTTGTGGCCAATTTTAAAAGTGGCTTAGGTACTTATATTGAATGGAATTCAAAGATCAATGGTAAAAAAAGATATGTAATCCGCAGAATTCATGTTGACAATAAAATGAAATGATATTCCGGGATGTTTAGTTTAGTGCCATATTTTACCAATAACGCAAACATGAGAATACAATTTGTATTTGCAAAACATAATTAGGAAAACAAAGTAGGCGGGAAACAAAACTTCAAAATTGAAATGTAGTTTTCAGTCCCAAAAAGTTTACCTGGTTCCAATCATTCCTACGTTTATCATTCTAAACCCAATCTAATTTGTAGACACACGTACGAAAATTTGAGCTCCAACAATAATAAACAAAAAACAAAAATCTAAACGAAAACAACAAAACAGTCTTAAATAAGTATTTACCAAAAAAAGTAAAAGAAAAGTAAAAGTAAAAAAATAAACAGTCTTAAATAAGTATTTACCAAAAAAAGTAAAAGAAAATTTTCACAAAAAACACTAAATATCAACAAAATATTAAAAACAAAAAAACAAAAAGTAATTACCACAAAAGAAAGAAGCTAAAAAAAGACAGAGTAAGTTAAAAAAACGATGGATCAAAATAGACAAGCTATAGTCTCGACATCACAGGAAGTTCTCGAGACGATGAATCATAAAGGGCAAGCTAAAAACCCAGCTGGAGCAGCATCGGGATCGGGATCTAGTCTTGTATCTGGTTTCGGATCTTGTTTTGATTTTGGATTCGGATCGGGGTCGGGCACAGACTGTTCAGAACAAAATACAATTTGGCCGTCCAATGTACGAGGAGGAGCAACAATCCCATTTGTTACTCATTTGGGAGCACCCAAAGCAGCAGAGACGGTTCCGACAGCAGCAACGGGTCGTAAAGCAGCGACGGTTCGCAAGCCAGTGACGGCTCGTAAAGCAGCGACGGTTCGTACAGCAGCAGCTGCAGCAGCCGAGAATCAGTCGGTTTACATGGATAGCGAAAGTCTCTTGGATCTCAGCTCAGTCGCCAGAGGTTTATATCGATCAGCAGATAAATTCAAGATGACAATGCCATTGGATGCATTCAAAACTAGATTCTTAAGGTATTTGTATTTATATGTGCAAAAACATAGCAAATCGACGATTACGATGAAGGATGTAATCGTAGATGGGACACGTGCCTGGACAATGCTCACAGATCAGCAGAAATGCAAATACCGCCATCCCGATGAAGAAGAAAGTCAATAAGCAAACCCCCAATATACACGTAAACATACCATACACTTACACACTCTGCCACAACGAATCTACACCCAACATGACCACTTCTTACACACAACCCACTGATATGCCACTGGCCCACACACGCTTCCAATTAACCACTTAAACACCCAACATGCGCACTTCCTACACACAACCCATGCACGCTATGCACTAATACCACCACTATAATCCTACATTGCCAAATGATAGAAAGGAATTGTATATTTTTGCACAAAATTGTTTGTATTTCTAAATTGTTTGTCAGTTTTCTTATGTTTATCGTGGCTATGACCATGACCTACCATTTAAAAGGCTTCTAAATTTTAAATATGTATGTTAATAATATTATATTAAATTCGAAATTCGTATAGTTAAAGATAATTCAATGGCATTTTTTATTAAAGTCTGTCAAAATAAATGCGATATATCCCAGGTAGTATATATTCTAAATCAGTATCAACAGTCGCTATCTGGTCATTCATTCTGGGAAAGAAATATAGGAATCACTTCGTATCATACCCAGAGAATGAGAAGTATCTGATGCCACAAGCTATATATCTATTCGGATGACCGTCTTTGCAATTAATTGAAACTACTCTACTAAGATTTTAATTGACCATAATAGGATCTGACCACGAAATCGTGGAAACAAGCAATCGAAAAGGCTGCATTATAGAGAAATATATCGGGAATTTATTGATATCAAAATAATCGCACTAAAAGGGTATACGAACTTCGGCGCAGTTAAAGTAAACTTCTGCTCGTAATATTTATTTTTGAAGTTTTACTAACGATTTTGATTACGACAAAGGAAATTCTGATATGTTGAAATAAAAACACTTCTTTCGATTGATGCAACGAAACTTAATTCGATTTTATATTAAGTGAATGTTTATGAAGACAAAACAATAATAATTTGTATAAGACAAGTCTGAAATTCTGCTCGATTTAAGACTTGTTAGTCTTAGACTTGTTAAGTTACATTATTATTGGATGTCTAAGAACTGCATTCCAAGGATTCTTTTAAGTAACTCGGACTAGAATTTTTAGCTAAATAAACTAAAACTATTTTGGTTAAGGAATAAAATTGGCCTAAGGACGTCACACCCCTTTTGGTTTTTGCAATAATTTCACTTACCTTTGATGGCCGATCAATTTGACCTAGAAAAAATGTCAGCAACGAGATGATAATGAAATTAACGCCGCCAGCAAAATCGGTCAATTTGTCCATGTGTAGCATAGAGTTGATCAGGAAGAATAATAATTGCATGCTGGCAATGACAATGGCGCTAATGGCAAAGTGATCATAGTCGAATATGTGAATGGCCATTGTTGTTATATATCTTTGGGAGTCCGTCTTTATCCGTCTATCTTCCTCTTTTTCTCTCTCTCTCTATTAGCTGGGTGTTCCTTTTTAGTGTATTTTATCAACAGGTTGTAGGGTGTTGATGTTGTTGTTGCTCTTACTACTTAATATTGTAAAATGTTTGCCTTTGCCATGGCTTCTTCTCCACCCACGTCGTCGTCGTCGTCGACGTTCTCGGTTTCCTTCTCCTCTTCGTCCTCCTTATCCTTCTTCCGCTCGACGGCACTGACTTGCTGTCTCTCTCCTCTTCTCGCTTAGTTTTTGGGCCCTTAAATGTTTACATGCCGCTTGGCCGTCAGCCAAGGAGTGGTCCTGCCGTCTGCTCCACCTCCACCGCCACCACCACCTCCTCCTTCTCCTCGTCCTTGCCCTAGTCCTCCTTCCGTCTGTGAGTGTGTGTGTGTGTGTCTGTCTTGATTATATATTTATGTGATGATTGTTTATTTGGGGTCGCCTCTGCAAAGTGCAATAAATAATGCAATTTGTAAATTTCATGGCAGCTGCAAGTTATTTGCTTAATGAAAACTTAATTCAATTTACTCGCGCCCAGCTTGTTGTAGCGAGAGTAACTCGTTGGCCCAGGCACGTGAAGAGGGCATAAACCGCAGCCACAGGCATCCCTTCCTCATTCCTTCTTTCTTTTCACACTTATATTTATATTTAAGCACCAAAAATGTTCGCTCCGATGCCAAGATGTTCAAGTGTTTGTGTCTGTGTCCGTGTGTGTGTGTGTGCATTGAGCCAACAAATCGGTGGCAAAACCATAGAGCGTAAACCGTCAGCCCTTCCTTTGCTAGCCATCATCTTTTAAACTGTGTTTCTTCATGGCCCTTTTACCAAGAAGTGTGGCAAATAAAATTAGTTTTCTTTTATGCCTGGTTGGATTGAAAAAGGTTGAACTAAGAAAAAGGCAGAATGGCCTTTAGGTAGTGTAATTAAAGCAAATTGCATATCGTAAAATGGAAATATTATAGATTAAATAGCGATCTAAGTGTTTAAACTATGTAAAGTTCTTTTCATAAAGGAATTAATTTCACAAGATTTAAGATAGAAGAGTAAAAACGGTTTTTAGACCTTTTGACTCCATGGAAACTTTGCCGAAAAGTGATTATAGATTCTTGGGGAGATCAAGACATAAGTTTAAAGGTCTTACCATTTGAGAATTCCACTATCATTAGGTAATCGTAGAAGAATATTTCTATGTTACCAATAAATAGTGTTGAAATGTGGCTAAACGCAAAAGTTTAAGTGGTTTTTATGTACATTCATTCCATGGCCTCTATGCCTACCTAAGCTATAGAGAAAGTTAGTTTGAATTCCTAAGATTTGATTAGGTTTTTGCCTTTTTCATTGCTCATTCATGTTTATGGCTTATCGCAGTTGTTCTGCTCCCTTTCTTGTTTTTTTTTGTTGTGAATTTGTAAATTGGCAAATTTCCCAAATGCGATTCTAATGTCTTTCAAAGAAAGTCAGTGGCGGAAATAGCTCAACAAATTGTTATTTAATGGCAGACAACAAGTTTGTATCCCACATTCATTATTATCATAGATTAAGTTTATTTTGAATTTGATTTAAGAACTTGACACTAGTCGATAATAGAATATATCAATAGATTTCATTGATAAATTCATTTACTGTTTGCTTATTTATTATGAACCAGACTAAAAATTGATGAAATTCTTGCAAACGAAATGTATGGCTTAGGCTATGGGTTTATATTGATGAAAAAAAGAAACCTCAACTAACCCAGAGAAATTTTAAAATTATCTAATTGAAACTTTTTACCTCCTACATACATATGTGCATGACTCTTTGTGTGGATTAGGCATTTTCTTACATTTGTTAATTTAGTTGCTTTCCATTCTCTCCCAATTTGCTTTATACCCGATTTGACGCTAAAAGGTATGCTATAGTTTTTGTTTTCTTTACTGTTTGTCTACCTTCTCTCTCACTCTCTCTCTATTTCTGTCTCTGGCTGTCAGAAGGAAACATCAACATTTCAGATTCATTAAAGTGACACCCGCGGCGTATTCAAGGCCTAGAAACAAAAAGCAACACAGCAACCGTGTTAAACTTGCTCCTTATGGCCAACACACACACACACGCGTATGCAGGCATACCATGTGTCTGCATGTGTGTTTCAGAGCCAGTCAGCTGAAAGTCTGTTGCTGTTGCCACTTGGCTTGTGTTTCTGGCGTTCTTGTGTGTGTGTGTGGGTCTCCATCTCCTTCTCTGTTGTAGGTCCCGGTTCGGGTCCGGGTTATTTGTTGCCGCAAGACATTGACAAGGTGTCTGCCAGGCTGTCACTCGCACACTCACCGCAAGTCAGTGCAACTGTTATCCTCCTGCTCTCTCTTTCTTTCTGTGTGTGCGCGTGTCTGTGTGTGTGTGCCTCTGAAATTTGCATACAATGTTACCCCTCATCCTGTCGACCACATAGTTTTTCTTGTAAACTTTTTCCTCCAACACTTTTAAACACATTTTCGCGTGCTTTGCATTCTTCACGTCGCCGCCGCCGACGACTTTTCTTTTCCTTTCCTTGCCCTGTCTTTCCTTTTCCTTTCCCTTTCATTTTGTCGTTTTCATTTTCATTTCTCGTTTTGGCATTTTGGCATTGTCGCCACCTCCTAGTGAGCATTTTGTTGGCATTAAGGGAGAAATGTTTAGCTTACGAATGCTTGACAAAAATTAACAAGAAAAGCTGCTCAAAGATTATTTGCACGACTTCGTAAAACTAGAAGGATTTCGTTATGGCACAATTTAATATCTATAATATGCTCAATATGTTTATGTGATTAATGATTTTTTCGAATGCGAAGCTAAATCATCTTTGTCCTTCTCTCTCAATTTTCTCATTCGATGAATGTTAAATGAATTCGTAATTCTGAAGGATTCAGATTTCAATCTTAACTAAATGTATTGTTTATATATGGAAATCTTTCCTCATCCCAAATGTTTCTTGTTTAATTTTGAAACATTTTATTAAATTTTTCCTCTAACCTTTTCACCACACCCACACACTCACACACAACAAGAGAGAACTTTAAGTACAACCCTTTCAAAACAAATTTCATGGTCAAGGTGAGACAATTGCATTCGGGTTAGAGAAGTGCAACAACAATTTGTCGTTCCATTTTAGTTTTATCTATGCATGTATCTGTATGCGTGTGTTCTCTGTCAATGGTTTAATTTCTAGTTGTTGCTGTTTGCAACGGAATTGCTGCATATAATGCAATTTGCTACGGTTCAACGGGGCGTATGATTAACCCTATAACAACAACAACTTGGGCATAGTAACCGTTGCCAATTTGATTTGATAGGATTTTGTGAACCAATCTTCAGTTAACGGCACTCGAAAACCGAACCTGCTAACTGCAAAATTACCCACTACCCAACCAACCTCTCCCAAGCCAAGTTTATGCCTAATTAACGATTATATAGCGCTGTTGTCATAGCTGCCACTTTGCTGTGCCATCGGCCAATTAGGCCAATATTCTGTCAGCAAGACAGCCAGCCAGGCACTTTTGTGCTGATTCTATTGATTGCCCATGTAGTTAATGTCATTAGGTAAACGGGCAATGTCACAATTAATGTTGATAAAGAAATAGACAATGAAATAATTACACCGCAAGAGTTAAAAGATAAATTCTTATCTTGCTTGAGTTTTTGTTCATTGAAGGAAATTAATATAAGATGGAATTTAGATTAAAAGACTTATTGGTGTGATCAATTTGATTTCGATAGGCAAAAAACTGCGAAAGCAATTGGTTTTTTCTAAATTATAGAGATGGCGGTGGGCGTGGCATAAATTTAAAGTAAACTCGATCACTGTATATACTACAGGAGTCGACATACCAAATTTGGTGGCCCTAGCTCTTATAGTATCCGAGATCTAGGTGTTTATACGGACGGACGGAGGGATAAAAAGGGTTTTTACTTTAAAGAGACAGTAAATGCACTTAAAAATTATTTTTAAATGTTACAAGCTTAGAAGCTGTAACAACAAAAGATTTTATTGATTTTTATTCTTCACAGACAATTTATTTACTTTCTATTTTGTCGAGTGTATTTCTCTGCCCATCTTTGGGCTAATTGTTTAATCGGTTCGAGCTTATATTGAAAACGTTCTATTGGAAAATTGGTGTAACAATAACAATAAACTTATTTGCTCACCAAGAAATAAACTGCCAATTAACTTGATGGCCAAGAAGAATGGATGAAAGGAGAGTAGAAACTTGAGTAAAGATTTGATCGGACTTTAAGTGAAAGCAAAACGTAATTATTTTATGTCAATGGTTTTATAATTGAAATGGAAAATGTTTTGCTTCTATCTTGATTCTGAATTGTGGCCAAAGCAAACATTTTTAAATAAATCAATTTTATAGCATTGTGTTTGGACACGTTTCGCGCGACCGCGAAATGGAAATTGAAAGGCATTAAACTTGAAATTGTTCATAAATATGCAGAATCATTGCCAAACAATTCAATTGAAATTATAGCTCATAAATTACAAATAGCTGTATGATTTGGCTAAATTGTATTCGAGGTCATCCCATGCTATTGGCCATACGATAAGCAAGGCGTGGGAACTGGCCGCAGGACACATACCTATATACATACATATGTACATATGTCTTTGATACATATAATGGCATTGTATCCTTGAACCTGTGTATCCCATAGATACACACATACATACATACATACATATGTAGTTAAAAGTGCTGAAGCTATTTATTTACGCAGTCAAGGTATTTGTGTTATTTATATTCTAACAATGCTCGTTGCGGTTGCTCGACTACATAAATACACATATTGACGTTTCCTTCAATTGAATTTCTCCCCCAATGTGGACACCTTTCACTACCCATACAAAAGCACCCATACACACACAAGTACACGCTCATAAATTCACAGTGTTTCTATATCTATTTAATTGAATATCTTTCATTTATCTTAAGCTGATTGATTTTAAGCTTTAGTTTAAATACTGACATCTCTTTCAACTATCATCATCATAATGGTAGCAATTAATTATTTTAACAATCATAAGTTGGCTTAGATAGATAATTCCAGGTGATAATATGTGTATATATACGAGTATAAGCAAGGATAAATTGCATTTCTCTTTTTCCATTTCACAATTAAACTCTAAACAAACTTAATAATACTTTTCTCTTGTCTAGTTAGAAATTTATCTAGTTTTGTGAGTTGGAGCTCCTTCACTAGAAGCTAAAATTTGCTATTAGGAAAGTTTTGTAAAAGTTTGCATTGAAAAGTCCAGGTGCAGTTAGAAAAAAGAAACTAGACTTTGAAATGGTCGACGGCTTTTCGGCTAAACTCTAAAGGTTTCTTACCTGGACACTGTTTCTTTAATTAAAAGAAGAGTTTAACAAAATGGCCCGAGACAAGAAATCTTAAAGGGAAAGTGGTAGGGTTTGTGTTTTAAGGGGCACTCTTTAAAAGTCAGATATATGTATATATATACATATATACATAATATATATACATACATATATACATATGTATGTACATATATGGTTTCAGGTCATACCTTTACCGTTTTTGGCAAAGAAAACAGCTTTGACAGGAAGAAAGTGATTACCGAGGACTGACTGCCCAAGATTTTCTGCAGAAAGACACAAATCGAAGGCCATCCTGGAATGGACACCCACAGTCGAAAACCTGGTAGTACGAATGAGTGCCAGTCAGGAGAAGTGATATGCGATCTGCATTACCAGCCAGTTTTAGGATCCTCCAGCTAGAACGTTTAAGAAATTTAGAAGGGACATAATAGGCCCGCCAATGTCCTGCGAAGCAATACCCCCACGCAGTCCCACAGTTAACCGACGGCATTTTCAAATATACATATCTTCCTTCTACAAGTATTTCTTTGTTTTATCTCTTGCTTTTGTCATCTATCCTAACTGTTATTTGTTGTTCTTCTTTGTTGAATATTTTCGAATATTTCTATTCAACACATCTGCATCTCATTCTTGGTTATGGACATTACATTGCCATTTTTTTTGATTTTTTAAGACGACTTTTGAATTTTTTTAATATTTTCCCATGTCAAATGTCAGAATTCGGAATGTATTTCAAATGTTTACTTAGTTTTATACTAAAAAATACGAAATACAAATTTGAGTGAGGCATAAATTCAGATCTGAATTAATAAAATAGTTTACCCTTAATATTGTTGGATAATTCAAAACTTTAACCTTTTACATTTGCAGCTTGGAAGCTTAACTAAACTCAATTGATTTTAAAATAAGTGGATTAATCACTTTCATTTCCATAACTCAGACATAGCTGATGAATCTTATGAGATCTAGCTGAACATCTCTTTAAGGCCGAAATAGATAGGGTAAGTGCTAGCTAGATACAAATAGTGTTTAAGCCACTGTAGATAAATATAAACACATTTATGACTGTAAGCTAGTTATTTTCCTTTTTTTTCTATCTGTTGTTATTATTGTTGTTGTTGTTGCTGCTGTTTTCCTTTCTCATATGTATTTCTATTTTTATGAACTTTGCCGTGGCAATGGTACGGTTCTGTTGGTTGGTTGGGTATGTTGTTTGGTCCGTCGATTGTTAGGTTGTTATCTACGAAATTCTAGCCGACATATTTGCCTTATACAATGTTATATTATGCATGTGTCAATAACTGTAACTGAGTCGCTTTGCTGGTTCGCTAAATATAAGATATGTATGCTTACAAATAAATAAGTAAACATGAAACACATTTACATACATGCGTAGGTATACATACATACATACATATATGTACATATCGGCAAAAGGAGCAAAATTTAAGCAGCCGAAAGTAAGCTGAGCAAAAAAAAAAGGAACGCGTGCACACAAAGATATAAAAAGACACAAACAAATGTATATACATACATGTATACATATACATAATACATACATACATACGTATAGACTCTATGCTTATGTGGACCACAGCATATATATGTATGTATGTATACATACATAAGTATGTACATATGTATAACTGTGCATTAGGAAACGTCTTCTATTGCTTGGCCAAAAGTTGAAAGTCAAGTAACTTGGACACGCGCTAAGTTTTATAATTTCTTATTGAAGGTCTTCTTTCCACACACACACACACACACACGCACACACAGAAAGAGAGAGTGTTTGTATGTGAGAGAGAGAAAGAGAGGAGGCGTACCACAACAACATGCTTTTAACGCTTCTAAACAACTAACGCACATTTCCGTTTCCGTTTCCGTTTATGCCACAAAATGGCCAAAAGTAGCTGGCATTGATGACTGATGGTTGTTTCAGTAAAGTGTGCCACAGGAGAAGTGAGAAAATTGGTGGCAAGGGGTCTTGGATGAGAGGTACGAGGGGTGTTTGTACTGATTAGTTACGTTTTTCGTTTTGTTGGCCTAGCCGTGGCGCGTGTGTTTCAGCTTAATTTTTCTTATTGTTGTTGCTGTTGTTATTGCTGCTTGCTGCTTGCAGCCAGCATCTAGTACGAGGCGAAAACAAAAATTATATACTTATATACAAGAGAAACAAAATTTTTTGAAACGGGCCCAAACAAAGCAACCGACGCAACAGACGTCTACGGGTCAACTAACAAATTTGAATCCGTATCCTCACAACATCACCAGTAGTCGAACGAACAACAGCAGCAGCTGTTATTAACCCACAAATACAAAGCAGTGCACACGAAACTGCTTATGTTATAAAATTGCGCATATTTCAAATATTTTTATAACGCTCCCCATTTTTTACGCGCATTTTTCGTCATCTTCTGGCAAGCAAAATTGTAACGTTTTTAAATCGTGAAATTTAAATTTAACGGTAGTGTAATATATTTCATAGCGGTGTTTACGAAGTCCATCAGCTAAAAGGTATGTCATATAAATGTGCAAAGCACAAATTTTTTCTTTCCCCGTTGCATTAAACAGCGCCATCTATCGCCCGTCTGCTCAGTGGTGCGGGCCGCTGTTTGGTTTTTAGCCAAAAAATAGTCAATTGCAACGCGGTGATGAATAACTACAGCATTAAAAAGTAAAATAAAACTGTAGACTTAAATTGTGAAAGATTTGGTGCAATTTGATCATTTAGTTCTTGTTATTTGCATCTTTCTGTTCCATGGAAAAATTGCAAATCTTTAGCTAAATTTTCAAGTTAGCCATAAAAGGGCTATTTCGACGGCACTGTATTAGCGTATAAGTGATACCTTATGTGAAATTGATATTGGAGCAATTATCATAATATTACTGTAGGTCCACAGGTCCTGCCGAATTGCCGGTTGCGTAATTTTGCGTGGGCGAGGAATACATCAAGTCACAGGAACAAATGGCGTTCGCTCTGCGAGCGGGCCGTTTGGCCAGCACTGGAGTCACCTGGTGCTTGTGCCAGGAGCGCCGGCAGCTCTTACAGTTGTATATAGTCAGGTGAGTGAACCCCGCAGTCCCTCACCGCGGACCCTTCTATCTATCCCTTACTATCATGCCGGTGACCTTAATTTGTTTTCAATTTACCATTTATAGTGATAAGATGCGTTTACAAAGATCCCGTTATGGCAGCCAATCTCAGCAACAAGCTGGCGAGGGAACAACAGGAGCACCGCCGCAGCTCAAAAGAAATGTCGCCTCCGAGATAACCAGTGTGGGCAAGGTTATCTATGAAGCTGGCTGGGATGCGAATAAACCAAAAGGCGTTCCCATAATGGGATCAAATCAACCGACTACAACAGTCTCGACATCGTCTGCCGCATCGGCACCATCGTCGACTTCCGATGATGAGAAGATGCCCAAAGAATCGCAGGATATGCAGAAATCGAAACGCGAACAGATGCGGGACAATATGCAGGATTATATATTCACACGCTATTTCAACTATGTAAAGAACTATGACAAAGTGCTGGAGAAGAATTTCCCCAAGGCCATGCAGCTTTATCATGTCTTCTTTGACGGTGTCAAGGATTTCTTTGGGGACATGAAACGCTTCTTGAAAATTGCTCGCATTGCTAACGACTCGCCGCAGGGGATACGTGCCTTAAATCGCCAGGAGCTCGAGTTGTATATGCAAATGCCCAGGGATATGATGAAAGTGGCTCCAGCCTTGATTGGATGCTCTCTGCCAATGGTTGGCTATGCATTCTTTCCGCTAGTGTAAGCTCACCCACCCATCCACCTGACTAACTAGTATTTCAAATGGGCTTCTTATCTTTCTAGCTTTTGGTATCCACGCACATTTCTCACATCCCATTTTTGGACGCTGCAACAGCGCTCAGATTTCCAGAACTATTACATGAAGCATCGCCTCCAATATAACAAGTCTGTGTTCCGTTGCCTGCAGGCCAAATTGAAATCCTTGGCCGGACATCAACATCATGCCGAATTCGAATGCATCTTAGGTCAACTGGGCAGTGGAACACATCCCAGTGCCGAGGCATTGATTGCTGTGAAAGATATCTTTGCCGAAGGTCCCTATTCCCTATTGGGAATGTCGCGTAAACATGTCGTAAGATCCCCATGCTAAACACTCCTATAATAAGAGCCAATAATTTTATCTGTATCTTTTTCGATAGAAATATCTGGTCAAGATGCATGGCCTACCAAATAGCATCTTCAAGCGTCATCGCCTACATGAGCATGCCTTTCTAGTTCACTACATGGACCAGGCCATAACCAAAGAAGGTGATGTCCACAATCTGAGTGTGGATGCGTTGCGATACTCCTGCTATTTGCGCGGCCTCAATCCGGTTAATCTCAGCAATGAGCAAATGATTGAATGGCTTCGTAATTGGGTCAAAGTCTCGACGTCCATTCAAGGAGAGCACATCACATTGTTCCTTCACTTGCCCATTCTTCTGGGTTACAATCACCCAAATAACTGGAAGACCATATACTGCAAGACCGAGGCTAACTAATTGTTGTACCATCAAATCAGAATCACTTTAATTTGGTAGACTGCTTTAAAGATTGGACTGTTTTTTTTTTTTAAACATTATTTCTATGTTGTTTCATGGGAGCAAATAAAATTGTTAAAGGAAAAAAATGAACTCTAGCCGCAATTTAAATCTATGGGGTTCAATCAAGGAACATTGGAACTTTCAAAACCTTCGAAATCCACTCATAATTAAGGGGTTTAGGTCACCATTTTATAAATTTGTTTATGTCAATCTATCATAAGATTGAAATTCCATCTGCCATCTCGCTCACTTTTACCAAAAACTTATCATGCCATCTCATACACTTTTATTTCATCCATCTCACTCACTATTAGGACGCACAATAGACAAAAGCGTGCTCTTCCATTCATCTGGGTAGCACGTTTTTGTCTATCGGGTAACAGTGCTTAAGTTATATTAGCAGCTTCGATGGTAAACAGTGTCCCAGTATTGTCGACATACGAACGTATTCCTTCCCACTTGGATTCGTGGGTGCGAATCAAAATGTATACAACAATGCAAAACTTGGGCACAATTATCAACAATATGATGAAGTAAAAGTTATCCTTACATGTATTTAAATAAAATAAAGAACCAGCAAGTAATGCGACTGTCTCAAAAAGTTAATGTTATGCTAAAATTCCTTCCCCGATTAGTTTTTTTCATAGAATAAAAGCAAAGAGGGATTCGTGTGTTTTTCCTAAAAATAACACTTCTTTTTATTTGCTCCATCATGATGTTGTGTTTTAGATGTTCATCAAGCAGTTACTTTTCGTTAAAAAAGGTTTTTGTGGTTGTGTTTTTACTTCTTGGCTGGAGCAGCCTTCTTGCCACCCTTGGCTTTTTCGGCACGCAGACGCTCACGACGATCCTTCTTGAGAACACGTGGAGTGCCATCGGCCTTGGTGCGCTTCTTCAGTGTGTTGAAGGCAATGGTCAGCAGCTTGTTGCGCTGACGCTTGGCATAACGCAGCTTGAAGCGGTCAAAGTCATTCAATTGAGAGCGCTAAAAAGAAGTTGTAAAATTAAATATTAATAAACAGAACAGTTGAGGCAATGTAAAAAGAAAGTGGAATGAGTGCGTCTCTGCCGCACTGGACCTGACTATTGGACACTGTTTTGGTGCGTTTTCAGTAAATAAACAAGAGTTAGCTTCATATATGTATCAGCCGGCAATTCCTATCAAGAACTTTCAATTATCATCATGTGCACACAGACCCAGAGTCGTTAATAGTCAGCAATCCAGCCAGCAGGCGATTCACGGATGACAGATGAGTAGTATGTCGTTCCAAGTGCTTACCTTGCAGATATTTTGGGCCTTGACGGACCATGGGCTGACCTTCCATTGTGCCTTCAGGTCGCTATCTTGCCACACTTTGCGCACAATGCGTGTGGGCGCTGTGTAGGGAAACTTGATGCGGTACTTGGTCAGATGCAGATTGTTCAATCTGTATTCCTGACGGGGAACACCGGTGAGAGGGCCATCAACCAAAACCTGCAGTAATGCAAAACAAATTAATATACATATTTATTTCTTGACAAACAATTCAAGTTGGGACTGTGTAATGTGAGGCACTAGATGTTTGGGTCTTGCTTTTCAGTTGGGTTAACTTGGCTTCATTTATGTGTCAGTTGGCACTTCCTATCAAGAAGACAATTATCATCATGTGCAAGACCACGGCAGTTAGACAAGCAGGCAAGTGCCCCACACACTCAGTCCTTCTTCAAATTGAAATGTATTGACTTACTCTGTTTTGATCAATGACATCAACAATGGCTACCAGGCGACCCTTCAGGGGACCTGCAGAGGCCTTGGCAATGCGACCAGTTTGTACGAATCTCTCGAAAGGCTGTAATTAGTAATGCGTAGAAATACAAAACAATTAGAATTATTTTGCTGTGCGGTAGTGAATATATGTGCGTGTGTGTGTGGTGCTCCACCACGTGAAGTATTATTTTTAGTGGCATTTTGCCTATTAAAGACAACTTGAGGACGGGCTTTTATTTCAATTAAATACAGTGGCTACTTTACATTCAGGTCTTGTTTAATTTATCTAACACAATTTATTACATTTTATTTTTCACATTTTTCAACCGACTCGGAGCAAACTTTGTTAATTCTTACCATGACGCTAACCGGAAAGAAAGAGAAGGGCAAAATATTTTTTGACAGCTCGGCAGCAATATGGCGGTCGGTGTTGGTAAAAAACCAGGGTTGTATTCCACAGTTCGTTTTGCAGCACCGAAACAAAATCCAAGTGGCAGCACCATTTGTTAAACACTGTCACCATTGAAATACCGGCACGGCGCGCCCACTATTCAGACGGTTACACTGTTCGCATTATCTGCCGTTTTCGGTCTTACCAAAGCTGGTCACACTCAAGGGCTTCCAACAAGTTCGATATTGGCATCAATTGTTCGACGTTACGGCGAGAGGGCATAAAGTTGCGGCGGATTCGGCGCTCCCAGCGAATTGATTTCGCCATGTTGTTGTTGTTTTTGTCTTTGCTTTTTTTTTTTTGCTTTTTATTATTGTTTTTGTTTTCAAAGTGAGCGGGTGTGTTTTCTGCGTGGAACGGACGGAATAAATTTTTCGAAGTAATGCAAATGCAAGCAAGAAAAACATATATTAGGTTGTGGGACATACCTATGTGTATATATTAAAAATCGGGTCAAATCGGGATTAATTAAAGCGTTCGTCCACGGGGGAGTAATCCGCTGATCTTTTCAACTCTTCTTTGCACTCTTTCACTCCTTTTTGCTGTCGTGTTTCGCGTGTTGCGATGCGCGCGTTGCTTTTGTAACCTGTGCAACAGATTTTTTTAATATTCTTTTTTGTTTTCTTGTCAATAACAATAATACTAAAGATAAAAAACAAACAACAAGTGTTAAAACAAAAAGCGAAACAAAGCAAACCGGTTATTGCTGCCAGTTTTGCCAGTTAAAAATGTTAATCCAAATGATCGTCAAATAGTGTAAAATAAGTATTCGGTTTGAACAAAAAGACTCTTTTCGGCAATAGGCATCAAAAACCAACAAAATTCCGTTTCGCAATGCAAAATTTTTGTTAATTAACAACAACAACAATCCACAGTCTTAGGATTAGTCCCCACATAAAAGAGGAAATATCCAAAGCGCAATTTTTTAGCAAAATTTCTTTTCCCCCATTTTCGAAAATAGTTACAACAATATTTTTTCTTCTGGTGTACACACTAACACACACACATACACGCTGGTTTAGAAGAGGACGAGGAATACGCTAAAAAAGAAGAAGAAGAACATCATCTAAAAAAGAAGCGCAAATAAAGAAGAAGAGACAGGTAAAAGGAGATCAGTGGAGTTGTGCCCTACCACCACCCTGTTTCTGTGTGCCCCCCAACACCAAAAGTTAGTTCCGTTGAGAAGAGAAAGACCAACAAAAACAACAAAATGAACAAAACTTGTGCCCGCTGCCAAAAGGTGGTATATCCCATCGAGGAGCTCAAATGTTTAGATAAGGTGAGTTATACTTGCATTTTTTTTGGTTTAAATTTTAAATGTGGCTAACAACAACTATGGTGTGAGAGTGTCTGTGTCCGTGTGTGTGTGTGTGTGTGTGTGTGTTGAAAAGAGACGGCTAGCTAGGCACTTGATTTTTTTTTTCTCCCCCATTGATCATGCGTGCCTGTTGCTCCTAATAATTACAACAACAACAAGAGAACGAGAGCGCTAAACTGTTTCTTGGAATTTAAAAAATAACGGCGCATTCTCCCTTCCAACTCTGTCGCTGCGTTTTTTGTGTGTTGTGTGTTTGTGTGTTTATGCGTGGGCGATTTTTCAATTTCGCCAACTCAGGAAATTTAAAATTACTTTTAATTTGCATAGCGTCGCAGTTTCCGTTGCGGCGCCCCCTTGAAATATCAGTCCAGCCACTCGGCTGTTTGCGTTTTCGTTTTCTGATCTGTTTCATTTATGTATTTATTTTGTTTTCAACTAAAGCTTAACGCGAAACAACAGACAAAAAAAAAAAAGAAAAATCCGTTGACCGACCTTGAGCAAGCATATACAACATACATATACATATACATACATATGTATGTACATATGTACATATATACATTGGTATGTATGTATGTAATTTTGTTGATTTTGCCTGACTTGAGACCAGTTTTAGTTTTCGCATTCCCTCACAGACACACACACACTTTCTTCTTTCTGGTACTGCGCTTATTGGTTTATGCTTAATTCCAGTTTATTTGTGTACTGTGTCTCCCTCTCCTCACATACCCTGCAGCCATAGGCTAAAGAAAGGTATATTATGATTATTAAAAAGAAGAAGACAACTTTACATACATACGTACATTTTTAAAGCTTCAAGTGTAGTTAGTTTTAGTTTTTGGAAAAATCTACTATCAAATCAATTGATTAGTAAATACATACTTATGTATGTACTTACATGTGACTAAATTAGAAAAACACTCAAAGAAATATTCGGTTTTCCAATTTTGAAATATTTTGAGATGTCCATTATTTGGCAAGAAACTTCTAAAAACTAATCAATGAATTTTTCATTGAATTTTTGAGATAAAAGATTATAATCTTTCTCCACATGTCTGTTCCCAAGTGAATTCCATTTCTTTTCTCAATGGTCATGACAAGTTTAGAATTGCTAGTCAATAATTAAAAAGAGGATTTCAATATATTGCAAAAGTTTATTGTGAAAAAGATCATGAAAACTTTAAATGGTCTAGTTGTTAGCGGCTTTACCTGCAAAATGGATGTATGTATACCTGGTTTTTAATCAGCAGACTTTCCATTTTGATAATGTTCAAGGGGTTTGCCATTTTTCTTTTCTAAATACACATGTTTGTTGTCCTTTTAATTAAAGAATAAGCATGATTCGCCATAGATTCAAAATATTTATAGAAATGTATTTTTTGATTGTAGATTTTTTGTTAAGCTAGCTAGTAATATGAAACTCTTTTACAGTACAGTAAAGACTCATGGCAAAAAGTTTTTTCGACGATTGGCTGTTAGTGCCTTGTATCTATTTTTTTGGTTTTGTTCTCAACTAAATTTGGAATCAACTAACGTCAATTATTTGGTAACGACGCCTTCAATTTGTCAATGTTTTCTGTGTCTCTTTGGTGGCAGAAAATATTTTCATCTAACTATTCGATAAAAACAGAACAAAAAATAAAACAACTGTTAAACAAGAACCTTGAATGCCATGTTGCATGCAGCTCCTCTCTGCTATCAAAAATTCCAATTGACGGGTGTCGAAATCAACTTGTGTCAATCGTCAGCCTTGTCGCACTTGCCCCCCACATAAGCCTCTAATTATACATAGTTCGACTCAAAAAACGATTACGTGTGCTCTTTGCTTTACTTTAGAACCTAAAGTTCTTTCACAATTTGGCTTAAATGTGAATCATGGCTTGTAGCCCTGATAAACTGTAGATATATCTTTGATTTTTGTCAATTTTAAGCCGGGAAGGATCATGCAAGAGCACGTAATAGGGAAAAAAGTCACGTTATTACTGTAGGTCATGCACGCATGCGTTAGGCAGGGCATTTAAACTTCGGCATTAATGGGAAATGTTTTTTTTTTTTCGATTTGTGTTTGCTTTGCCCCATCTCCGATATCCAAATTCTGTATTTTTCTAAATATAGAGAGAGCGAGAGAGAGAGAGACAATGGAGTAATGAAATCTATTTTCAAGTTAGTTATAAAATATTTATGCCGTGTGTATGTGTGTGTCTTGTCTAATGGATATGTTGAGAAACTTGTAAACACACACACACAATCACAAAATGGAAATGGAGTAAGATATATCTAGAACACCACATACATACATACATATGTGGATGGTAGGGGTGTGGGCGAGGGAAGGGCCTCCAGACTTCTAAGTTTACCTTTACATTATATGGCATTAAGTTTGCCTTTTGTAGTTTTCTTAGTTGCTGCAATTTTCATAGTTGTGTGTCGAGGATGCGGGTGCGGGTATCGAGTGAAGGGTGCCCGGGGGGGATGTTACACTTATTTAGTTTAGGTTAGGGTGTGTCATGTGTGTGTATATATTGTGTGTGAGACTATTGCATTTTTCGTGCAAATATTTAACATGTTGAGTCATCTATTATTATGTTCATATATTGTATGTGTGTGTATGTTCATGATGTAAACATTTCGATTTGGTTTAATCAAAGTTGTGTGAGTAACTCTTTCTTAAATGATAATGAAGGTTTTTTCTTTTCTACATTGAAATCATCACATATTAATACTTTTAGATTTTCGTTTTCTCAATTGATTCTGTGATTCATAAAAAAATGTGAAAAACAAGATGATCTAATGCAAGTAAAATCACATCCCATAGCAAGATGACAAAATGAAGATTAGAAGGCAGTCAGAAAAAAGCTTCCTTCTTTTTGGTTTTTTCTTTAAGGATTAAAATTCAATTTCAACTTTGCATAACTCTCAAACATATTGAAATTAAAAATAATCTTTAAGTTTTTAATTCCAAGCCAGCGCGTGGCCCGTACTAATCAAAGCGAAATCTTAAGTTTCCGTGGTTTTAATTTGAATTAGGATGTAACTTTCCCTTTAAAATCCGTCAATCTGTCTATTTTCGCTGATTTCTAACCAATTTTAATGGGAAGTATATCGATAAAATCGGAATTGTGTATTAACTAACTTGATGTACATCATGGAAAAATTTTAGTTCACGAGAATTTAGTGCAGATTGCCAGTTATATTATTATTATAAGTATAGGATATAGTTATAAAACTATCAACCTAACTATATTTTATCAGCATTGGCAACTGAGGCCTTCAGCTTAGACGAAAACTACATCCATACACTAACCTGGGATTCGAACCCGGGTTTTCGTTGTTCAGTTGTCCAAATGAATGAGTCACTTAGACAACTCATCTACCAAGGACTGGAAGAAGTTATACTATACGTAAATGTAACTTAAATATAAACACTTGAATATGTCAAATACTCAATAAATTGACTAAATTAAAGATTAATGAGATTTCGGTTTATTGGAATATTTTTGCATATTCCTTGATCGAAAAGATATCTTGATAATGATGTAATTCCAATTCGAATGCAAAAGCTATAAAAAAAAAGATAAATTTTTGAAAATCGGTTAAAATTTGACAAAGTTTTATCTTTATTTTTTTTTTTTTGTTTGGTTATTATAATTGTTTATTTTTCTCAAATCTCAGATCTACATTTTAAGCAAACTCAATATAAATAAATAAATTGAGGCATTTGTTTTTCCATTTTCCATTTTGTGGGTAACCCTACTGAAAAATTGTTGAGCCCTTTGTTTTTGGTTGGCTTTGTTGTTGTTGTTGTGTTCTCATTTGATGTTCAATGTTCGGTTTTAGTTGAATTTTTAACTGCTGCACGTGACATGGGCATATCCTGATATAGAAATCGATCGATACTCGTGACAGCATTAAACGTTCTCTTATTCTACCCGCCAATTATCTGTTAACATTTTCACCCGGAAAACGGGAGTTTTTTTATACCCTTGCAAAAAGGGTATATTAATTTTGGTCAGAAGTGTGCAACGCATAGAACGAAGCATCTCCGACCATACAAAGTATATATATTCTTGATCAGCACGACGAGACGAGTTCAACTAGCCATGTCCGTCCGTCCGTCCGTCCGTCCGTCCGTCCGTCTGGATCAACGCAAACTCCTCCTAGACCGTAAGAGCTACAGAGCTGAAATTTTGCACGTAGGCTTGTATATACTGCAGGCGTTGTATATCTCGGATTCAGCCGGATCGGACCACTATATCATATAGCTCCCATACAAACCCCAAAGTCACGAACAGTGACTTTTCTCAATAACTTCGGTTTTTTCTATGCTATTATCGTGAAACTTAATGTTAGAGAGTTTACTACGCCTATAAGCGACTATGCCAAATTTGATCAAGATCGGGTGACTATATAATATAGCTCCCATACAAATGGCCAAGTCACGAACAGTGACTTTCTCAATACCTTCGTTATTTTCTGAGCTATTGTCGTGAAACTTAATATTAGAGAGTTTACTACGCCTATAGGCGACTATGCCAAATTTGATCAAGATCAGGTGACTATATCATATAGCTCCCATAGGAACGATTGGTCGAAAACAGTGACTTTTGTGAATAACTTCGTTACTTTTAACGCGATTGCTTTTAAATTAAACATTTCTTAATTTAATATATATGTTAATGACTGTGCCGAATTTGATAAAGATCGGGTGACTATATCATATAGGTCCCATAGGAACGATCGGTGGAAAACAGTGACTTTGATCAATATCTTCGTTATTTCCTATGATTGTAGGCCTTTCTTTCTCAAGCTTAAGCCTTTTTAGATAAAACGTTCTTCCACATTGATGGCTAATAGGTTAAGATAGAGTTACCAAAAAAGTTGCAAGGGTATACAAACTTTGACGCGGTCGAAGTTAGCCCAGGCCCTCTGGTTTTTTATTTTTGTGTGTGGTTTTTGTTAATCGATTTTTGATAGCAACAAATAAAAACCAAAAACCAAAACTTGTCACCAGAGAAAGATATATATATGTATGTATGTCCAATATACACATACATATGTATGTATGTATGGTCTGTGTGTGTGTTGCCGCTTCTGTTGCCAATTTCAGTTATCTGTGAGTTTTATTTTTCGTTTGACTTTTGCTTTGGGCTTTCCGGGGGCTGTGCGGCTTCACGACGACGACGACGACAACGAGAAGCAACAACAACAACAACGATTATTTCATGCTTGCAACGAAAGTAAATGACCTCTTTGTTGTCATGTTGTCAAGAAGGAAACTCCAGAGTGAGAGAGAGAGAGAGGGGAGCAGAGAGATAGAGAGTAGGAATAGATGGTTGGATGATGTGGTTGTTGATGAGGGGCGAATCGGAGGAGAGGGAAACTACACGGGAACGTGCCAGTTTTTTTTTTCTTCTTCTTTTTTTGGCCAATTTTCATGGAGCCGCTGCTCCGCGCGCTCTTTGCCACGAGTCGAATTTGAAATCGCTATAGAGAGAGAGAGAGAGAGAGCAAAGTGAGGAGAGAAAAGTCAGCGAAGCATCAGAAAATCCAAAATGTATGCCTCTTCTACATTTGACTTGGTTTGCCACTTAAACGGACGGGGTCGCTGGCCCCTTTGAACTAACCGCCACACTATTCGTTCGTCCAATTGTCCACCGCGTCTCCGTCTCCCCCCACCTCTCCATCTCTGTCTCTGTCTCCTGCTGTCATGGCACACTTTTTAGGCGAATGTTTTAATTTTTGCATTCGCCTCGCGTTTCGTCCTTCTCTTCGACTATTTGCTATCTACTAAATTCTCTCTCTCTCTCTCTCTCTCCGTCTATCTGTGTGCAAAATGACAAATGACTTGAGCAACAAACTTGCTTAAGACCCCACAGTTTGTCTTTCTCTTTGTCGTTTGGTATACATACATATCACTCTCTCTCTCTCTTTCTGTCTCCTTGTCTCTATTGCTTAAGTTGCATTTAAAGAATGACAACAAATATGAAATATATTTATTTATGCATATTTCATTTCTCTTCCACTACTACTACTCCACCCCAACTCCAGCAGATCTCTTTTTTCTTCTTCATCTTCCAGAGTCTCTTCACTCTTCACTGAGCTCTTGACAAAAAGTTTTCAGTTTTGCATGACAAACGGAAAAAATGGGGAATTGGTGTGTGTAGGCGCAAAGCGGGGGGAAAGTGAAGGAAACAAAAACAACACGAAGTGTGTATACACTGCCTTAAGAAACATTTTCCTAACAAACGAATCATATTAATAGATATTATTATTACCATGAATGAGAATTTTACTATAAGATGGTTGACGATCGATGATCATCTCTTTTAGCAAGAGTATGAAAATAAAATGCAAGCAAAGCCAAGCCAATTGAGGCATAAAAATAAAAGTGGTCAAGCAGCAACAAATAAACAAACAATCGACATTCATTTTCTCAGACAGAGGCAGACAACTGGGGAAGAGTGAGGGACCTTGTGAAAGGAAGGCGAGGAGGGGGGGTAGTGAAACTTATCGCTACCTTTGCATCTCTTATGCGCTTCCCTTTCTTCCTCCACCTCTGCCCGCTTTTTTTTTTTGTTTTGCTTTTTATTTTGTGTTTTGTGTGTGAGAACTTTGAACAAACAACGGAAAAAAGAGGGGAACTTTGGCTGGGAACTCTAACTGCAAGATTATGCAACTCACTTTCATTTTGCACTTTTATCTTAAGATTGCATCTATCTCACTCTCACTCTCCCTCTCACTCTTATATATACAATGTATATGTATGTATGTATGTTTGTTGCTCCAATTTCTGTCCACTGCTCTCTATGCTCCTCCAAATCATTTTTTCTCTCTCTCTCTCTCCCTCTTTGTTGTCTAATTATTCGCTTTCATGAACTAATGTAGCTTTTTTTTTTGGCAATCAGAAAAAAATGTTCCCCCCATTTAGTTTTTTCCCCTGCCTTTGCAGTTTGCCAAAAGAAAGTTGAAAGAAGAAAATATAAATAGTAGAAATTTATTTACAGCTATTTCAAAAAGATTATCAATTTCGAGGCAAGTTTCATAATGAAATCCCAATTATTTCTTATTTGTATCGAGAGAAAGAGAGAGAGAGGGAGAGGAATATAGAGATAGAGAAAGGAGCTTGAACTAGAACTTGTTTGTTATTTATCTCTCGTTTTATCTTTGTTTTATCCCTTTGCATTAAACATGTTTGAAAAGTTTATTGTATTTTATATTATTTTAATCGTCAGAGTTATTTAACAGCATTAAAAATTTAATTATTTTTGCATGAGAAAATATTGACAAGGGAATTGCATGTATAAATATTAGATTTGAAATTTGAAAATGTTGTTAAAATGGAAAGATTCAATTTGAAAATCATCATGTTGTTGTTTTTTGACAACATGACCAAAGTTTGTAACTAAGAAGAGGAAGTGGTGGCAGGGAGGGAAGGGGTCAGGTGAGTAGAGTTGAGTGGACCAAGACAAATTGTATGTTTTTCTTTTCTTCTATTAACCGTTTTGCCTATTGGCTTAGTTTGGCTTTGATTTTGTTTCGCTTGGCCCAAATTTGTTTGTTGTAACACAGAGAGAGAGAGAGAGAGAGAGATAGAGACAGACAGAGCAGAGAAGCAATGGCCAATTCAAAAGTATGGAAAGTGGAAGTCGAACTTTAAATAGCTTCTGGCTAGGTCTAACTTAGATTGGTCGCTGCTGCTGCTGCTTTTCCTCTCAATTAAACATTAAGCCCATTGTGTTTGGTTGCTTTTCGAGTTAAGGTTTGTTGTTTTTTTTTTATTACTATAAAGTTGGCTTAATTAATTTCCAAGTTGACCAAGTTTTAACTACCTGATGTTGCTTCTGGATGATGGATGAATGTAAGACAGATGGGTCGGCATGAGGTGATGGGAGGGCGAGGGGGAGGGATAAGGGAGAGCGGACAGCTTCTTTCGTTTTCCGGGCATCTTTTGTTGATTTCCTGTCTTTCTTCACCCGTCTTGTGCTTCTCTTTTAATTGTTTTTCTTCTTTGTTGTTTATGTTAATGCGCATTTGCTAGTAATTTGTTGTATTGCCACGCCCTGTGCCTTCCCGCCAACAACTGTCGCATGTCACACACACACACACACACACACATACACAAAGAGAAAAGCAACGCATTTACTTGACCTCTTTGTGCCTGGCAGCCAGCAGAAATTAGTTATTTCTTGTTGTTGTGTGTTCCCTTTGTTTAAATTCAATTGATCTTCATTAACCAGGAAGAAGAGGAATAGAGAGAAAAAGAGACGGAGGCGGGTTGTCGTATGGATAGAGAAGGGATCACTCAGAAGGGGTTGCCAGTGAATCGTGCAATATCACGAAAAAGGGAGGAGGCGTAATGGTAGTGAAAGGAGGAATATGGTTTGGAGGGGGTAAAAGAACACTCTTCTCCTTCTTGTGTCTTCGTTTTTATCGCCATCATCCAATTGAAACTCACCCTTCTTTCCCCTTCTCTGGCCACCATCCATCCCTCTCACTCCCTAAGTGTGTGGGTTTATTTTTAGTAAAAGAATGGTCCGGGTGTAGGGGGTAGGGGGTAGGGAGAGCAGTGTCGTCCACCAAGTGATCGTTTTCTACTCTCTATAAGGAGCACTGGAGTTCAAGTGGTTGACTTGACTCTTGAAGTCCCCCCATTCTCCGCTCATTCTTTTTTGTTTCATTTTCTTATTCTTATTGTTGTTGCTGGTATTATTATTATTATTATTATTATTGCATTGCACTTGAGGTTTTTCACGCTCCTTGGTCTTTTGGTGGTGTCTTGACTTGTTTTTCTGATTCTGTGGACCCATCGCCCCCACCCACAGCTCAAGACGTTTTCCTCTTTATATACTTTTGAAATTCGAAAAAAGAAAATGAAACATTTAAATAAATATTTGACCCAGTATTATAATTTGTAACCTGCACTTTTATTAAAAAAGTTCATTAACTTTCTCGGCTTTTATTGATATAATTTTCATCTATTTCATTCATACGTAAGTACTAAGTGCGAGCGAGATGGCATTTGCGTTTGTTGTTAAGAAAGTTTAACCAATTTATTTCCCACTTGGTTTTGGTTTCTTACAGTATTCAAATACATTTCCTTTGGCTTCAACTCAACTTCATAACGTGGCCAATTCATAAGCCCAGGCATCTTTAGTTTTGCATTTAGTTAAAGTTTCTTTGAGTTTAGTTTAGCGTTTTTCATCTTGCTGAAATCTCAGTCAATTATTCAGTTTTCTGCTCCACATTTAACCTCAGAAGGAAGAATATCATGAAGATGCCAACCACCATGGTGTGTGTGTGTGTGTTCCACATTCTCAACTTTTCGCTTATTCCCATTGTGTTGCTGCGACACTCAGTACTCGCTACTTGAATCGCTGTGTAAAGTGCTCTTTGGCTTTAGTCAAATTAATAATTAAATTGCATCAGCAGAGAGCAGTATTTGCCTTCTCAGCCTGTCTGCCTGCCTGTCTGTCTCTCTTCACAAGTAGAACTAACTACATAGAAGCTAGAAGGGCCACCAGCCGCCCTTTAAGCTAATTTGCCAAACTCGAAAGATACACTTAACCACTTTAGGGATTGTGATTGAGTGCGAGAGATAATTCAATTGCAATTGCAAAAAAAAAGAAGGAGAAAACTTGTGCGAAAAAGTTTTCCATAAGCAGGCAGAGAGGTGTGGAGGAGGAGGAGTAGAAGAGAGACGGAAACGGGAAATGGGAAAACTGTTAACTGGTTTGATGATCAATTTAGACTTTGGCTAAGCTACAAATAGAATAGAAATTGTGTTTGAGTTTGACATTTTGAGAGTTGAGTTTGCTACGCGAGGGAAAGAATCGGGTTTCTCTTCCCCAATTCCAAATCAAACCCCAACCCCCCTTCCCCATTTTCTTTTGACGTTTATAAATTAAACAAATAAAATGCAAAAACGTCAGCAAATGTGGAAAATGTGTGTGCAGCAAGCGGCAAACGGCACACGGTGCATATACGGGAGCCATACTATTGACTTTGCTAATTGACTGAAGCCGAACGAGTAAACGAGAAATGCTGAACCAGGAGAAAAGTAACACACATAGAGGAACGACAGAGAGAGAGAGAGAGTGAAAGGGAGTCGGGGTGCAAGGGGCACGGTGGCACGGGGGAAGTAACAAATTAAAGTTGAGCATTTGAAAAATTACAATCGTCAAGCCACACAGTGACGGTGAAGGAAAATGCAATGGGTGGGGGATGGCTGAGCGGAGGGGGAAGGAAAGAAGTCAAAGCAATTAACTAAAGCTTAATATTATTTCGCCAACAAAATAATCAGTTTGCCATTCATTTCATTTTTTTTTTTTTTTTTTAATTTGCCGACAGAGAGAATTCCAAGTATACAAACTCTAGATAAAGCGAATTTCAGGGTTATTTTTGAATTTTTAAATAGTAATTTTAAAGGAAAATAAATTTTGTGTGAGATTATTTATGACGCATTCGAAATTGGGCATTAGAATTGATTTCCTAAGTAAAAACTGCCGAAAAGGCTAAGAAGACTTTACCTAACTTTCAGTTTTCTTTCTAACGAATCATGAAAATCGCTTATAATTGCTTATATTTGGTGGCTGTTATTTACGTATGTCAAATTAGACTTTGTTTTTGCATAATTTTTAAGGTCGCATTTCCATTTCCGTTTTTGGTTTAACGATATGCAAAGTAAAGCAGCCAAAAACAGAAGCTAATCACCCAAAGCAAACAACATGAAGGCATACAAAATCTAAAGAAAAAGAGAAACTGTTAAAAATTTATCTCAAATTTCACACGTATTTAAAGAGAACACTCCTCCTAAACGCCTCCATAAAAAGTCTGTGGACAGCGACGGCGAAGACGACGACGACGACAAAGAGGAAACATATATCAAATCGATGTTTAAATGTTGGTAATACCAATTTAAATATGAGCAAGAAGAGCAAACAGCTGCCAACTTGACGACGATGATGAAGAAGAAGTAGTTGAAGTTGAAGATGAAGAGGGAAATGGATATGGAGATGGTTTGACAAGAGCAAAAGGAAGTTTCCTCTAAAACCCACGTGGTGTTTGTGTTTTTCTATGCAAGTGAAACCCACTTGTCAAGGCAGCTCTAAAGAGAAAGAGAGAGAGACACAGAGCAAAGTAGCAAAAGAGGAGGTGGAGTTGAATTCCGAATTGGATTCGAAAACGGGGACTCTGCTGTTGGTGCTGCTGTTGCTGCTGCTGCTGCTGCAGCTGATGATGATGGTGATGGTGATGGTCGGTTTTGCTCTAGTGGTAGGCGGTGGCCACCACCAAAGACTACTGCTGTGTGTGCGCGCCTATGATGATGATGATGATGATATAGGGGAGCAGCTACTACAGAGCTCTCTTTTAGCGCTGATGAGGCGGAAGTGAAAGCGACGAAGCAGAATTAAACTACTTCCTACTCTGGCTTGGCTTGGGGAAGTTTGCCCAAGTGGTGCGGGCTATAGAGAGGCAAAATCAGAAATATTTCATGCATCTCTTACATCTTTTCAAGCATGGACTTTAAAAGTATTCAATTAATACAACAAATTCGTTTAAATGTTTTCCCAATGTGTGGCTTAAGGTCATAACAACCAAAATTTATTATGCCATTTAGGCCATTGGTTCATCAACAAACCATTAGGCTAAGCCTTTCGGCGAAGATCCTCGAGGATCAGACACTTATTAGGATTCAGTTCCTTATGTTGGTTGACCTTCTACAATCTAGATCGAAGCAATGTTGCTTTGACTTTAAAAGAACTGAATATACCCATTCCCTGCACAGCAGGGTATACAAAATTTAAGAAATTTTTCAAATGAATTTCAAGTTTCGGTCAATTTAACTTGAAATTTTTTTAGTTTGTTAGGTTGAATTATATAGTATACATATATAAATATATATTTGCACGCTTGGCTGATAAGGTCAAGGTGGTTTTTGGTTGCAATTTTGCCAAATGAGGGGAGAAAAAGGAGAGTGTGAGAGAGGGAGAGTGAAGTGGATTGCCATGGGAGCGAGAGAAAAGTCTCAGTGTCTCTGATTGAGCGATTGAGTCATGGATCGCCGTTAGCAGTTGGATGCCTTTTATGGTATGTCTACTGTCTACACACACACACACATGACATAATTGTCATTATCAAGCGCGTTAAGTAATTCCATTGACGTGACCGGAATATTAAGGCGTATTACTGTTTACAACAAACACAAAAACAAAAAACAAATACATTTTTGGTCAACATTTTTCTAGTTGTTGCTACCGCTGCTGCAGTAGATTGTTGTTGATTGCTTATGCCCGTTGGCTATTGGCTTATGTAATTCTCACTTTAGGTTTTTCAATCAATTTTCACACGCCAAATGCAGTTGCCGCTCTGCTCTGTTCGATCGTCGTCATCGATGATGATTAGCAGGAGTAGCACATTTCAATTTGGTGGAGGAGAGATCATCAATGAGGGCAAGACTTTTCCATATTTAATTATGTGTGTAGTTTTGCCCTTCCCACCATCCCCTCCATCACTACCGCCGTCCCCTTCTCTCTTAGTTTGTGCTAAGTTTTCAATTTCAACTAATTAAAAGCAATTGGAGAGACAAATAGATAGATGAGAGAGAGAGAGAGAGAGAGAGAGAGAGAGATGGTGGTGCTTGGGGGTATGGGTTTGGATTTTATAGACTAAGGGTATGGGGAGGAGTAGGTAGGGGGGAAGGGTGTCATAAATTCAATTGCCTTTTGTGTCGCTTTCAAAACTGGAACTTGCTTTGCCTGCCGCATGCCGCATGTCTATTTCCATGTATGTGTGTGTGTGTGTGTTTTGGATTTTGCAATTGCAAATACACATGTACATATATACCATATAACACACATATAAAACATTTGCTTTTGTTGCTATTATTGTTGTTATACACGATCCATAAAGTTTTAACCGAATGACGTAATACATCGCCAACGGAACAGGCTTTTGAATTTGGATTTTGGGCTTTTTGTTGTTGTTGTTGTTGTTATTTCTCTGAAATTAGATACTCTTTAAAATCAAAATTATGGCATTGCGTACAAATTGAATATGTGTATGTATGTCCGTCTGTAAGAGTGAGAAGAAGCTAGAGCCTAACTCTAATTGTCAGCAGATATCTGTATTTAAATAGACATTAAAATTAAATTGCAGCAGCGAGATGAAAGTTGTTTTAAAACTAGTTAAGAAATTATATTACACAATGTAGTAGGAAAGGGGAAGTTCCCAGATTAAAGTTTTATTGTTGCTTTTTTCACACGGCCAAATAACTCTTAAAATATCGAAGTCTTGCACTAAATAAATCAATGATGGTTCCCAATGGCGTAAAGAGAGAGAGAGAGAGAGACGGAGAGACAGGGTATTAGGAAGCTTCTTCTTAAAGTATCATAACCTTAGGGACTTCTTTTTTCTGTCAATTTCTTTCTTTTTTGGCATGAATTTGCGCCAATTTTGTAGTTTATTCGCGTATACTCATTTACGCCTGGAAAATGATCGAAATTTGCTCCCAAAAGTATGCAATAAACAGTCCAAGATTTTGCTTTGAAAAAAAGCCCCAAATCAAACATTTCTTGTACACAATTTTTAAGGAACAGTGCAACTGAACAAAGCGAGTCATAAATTTGTTGCAAATAATGAATACTTTTTCCAGCCTATTGCATTTCTCCCATTTCACATTTTATTGAGTATAACCGTGGAGAAATGTTTTTGAAAGTTTAAAGCTTTTAAGTGAGCCACTACTTTTTGGTCCCACTGTATATATGTACGTTCTCCCCCTCTACCCCGATTTTCTACTCAGCGTGTGGCGAACAACCAATTTTTGACTTTTTTCACAAATATCACAAAATCCAACATAAATTTTCCTCTTTTCAATGACTTTATCATCAACAGCCTCTCTACACACACTTCAATAGAGTGGCATATTGTAAGTGCAATTGAAAACTCCTTGTAGTGTGTGTGTGTATGTGTGTGCCTTGTTTGCCAATTTCTAAAGCATTTGTGCTCTGTTATGCTGCTGCTGTTTCTTAGCTCAATTGTCCATTTTACAAAAGAGGATAAAACACACACACACACACACACAATATAAAAAAGCTGTCAAAACTTTTCACTTCAAATACCAAAAAACACAAAAATTCGAAATTCACATTGTTGTTGACTTCTTCTTATGCGTCGGGAGGGGTGGGCGGTAGCCTTTTTCTTTGTTAAACTATAACTAGGGGGGCGACAAGGAGGGGGGGAGGTAGAAGAGGTTACATTCAATTTGGTCAAATATTTTCGGACGCCTAATTCTCTATGTACACCATCGCCACTTAGGGTATAGAAATTTCGACTTGAAATTAAGTTTGTTTTTGTGTGCCGTCCCGTCTTTATTTCTTCTACGGTCTTTTGTTTTCACAGTAGGAGAAAATATCTTTCTTTTTGGGTCTATTGGCGCTGCTGCTGTTCTATTGTCTGAAAAAATTTCCTATTAAATGTTTGAAGTTTATATGTATATATATATATTTTTTTGAGTATGCTAAAATGCTGTTAGATTTAAATTGGTACCGTTATGAGTTTGAGCCGTAGTTTGAGCTATCAACAAGCAGCAAAAAGAAGAACTTGGTTTCCATAGAAGATATTCATCATGATTTAATGCCTGGCGAAACACACACTCACAGAGAGTGAGAGAGAGATTGAGAAAGACCGTGGAGTAGGGGAGAGGTAAGAATATAGTAGAAGTTATAGTAGTAGATGTGGATGAAGAAGACAAACTTAAAGATACATACCTATATGAAAAAGAAAACAAGAAACAAGACAAGAAATGAAAAAAAAAACATCGTGTTAAAGTGTTGTGTGTGTGTGTGTGTGTCGGTGTCGACTGACTGCGCGGCGACTCTCTCTTCTTTTAGCTTGACTGAATGAATGAAAAGTCTTTTGTCAGCAATACAGTTGGTTGACTTTAGCTGATGTTGTTCTGTGTTGTTGCTCGGATCTCTGGTAGATATGGCATAGCTGGCTAGTGAATCATCATCACCATCGCCACAACCGCCACCATCTTCATAATGATGATATTTCTCTCTCTCTCTATCTCTGTCGCTGTCTCTGTCTCTCCCTTGAACATTAGATTGAAGATTGCTTGATGTAATTGCCTTTTTATTTGTTGATATTGCAAAAAATAATAATTTAAGCCAACTGGAGCCAGCTGTTCTTCTTTTTCTCTCTCGTCTCCCTCTATCCTACTCACACTCTCAGCTGGTGGTCAAATCTCTGATCTCATCTTTTGCTTTTTTTCTTCTCCCTTACTCTTTCACATTTCCCCTTAATAAAATTAATAACCATGTATGCGGTACGTGCAAATATGTGCTAAATATAATCTCACAGAATTACCAAAAATCAACCAAACAAAACAAAAAAAAACTTGATTCTAATCAACAAATATTTGTAGTTTACGTGCTAAACAGATATCTTTTCCTTCTTCTTTTGTGAGCATTTAATATTTATATCTTTCGATCGTAGATGATAATTAATTGCAGAAAGAAAAGCAAAAATATAAGTCAAACCTTGCATTTAAGCCATTCTTCAAAAAGAAGACAACACTTCTTTAAAGGCAACACAAAAAAGTGACCCCTTTAGTTGTATCTTCCGAAGACTTTGCTAAAGAACTCCAAAATTAGCCTAATAGCCATACCATGTCTTCAACGCTAAAACTAGTTGGGAATTGCATCTAAGATGAAGCGAAAAAAGCAAAAATAATGAATGTAAAACCAATAGAAGCTGACACATTAAAACTATTTAAATTAAAATCTTTAACCGAAGAGGCTCTAATTGTTTGTTTTATGTATTTTAGAAGTTTGCAAATATTATTATTATACAAGTTATGGCAATTAAAATCAAGCCTTTAAATGAAATAAACGAACAACTAAAAACTGATTCAAAACGCTTTTTTTTCCTTGATATTTTTTAAAACTACTCCTAAAAGTATTTCCAAATTTCTAGTCTGCTTAAAAAAAATTTTGTTATAGTAGTAATAGTTTTACAATGAGAGAATTGTTCAGAAAGTTAACTCATAGTATAAAGTTAACTCTTTTTAATTGTTTCGTTTATCGGATTGCACCAAACTATCAACTACTAAGGCCAAGTGCGAATGAATATTATCAAAAGAAGAACTGGGCCATTTGTGTGTTAACTATTCTTAGTAGAAAGGAGATATGTATGTAAAGTTTTTGAATAATTATCACCACGAATTGGCCAAGCTGAAAACAAGAAAACGAAAAATGCTTCCCAATTTTTGACCTACATTGAATTGCTTTTTATTTGCGATTAAAAGCAACAACTCTCCCTCTGCTCCAAATGGAGACATTCAAGTGATTTTGTTTTTGACATTTGAAGTTGCCTTTTCAGACTTATAAATAGACGATTTTTTTTATTTTTATTTTCATTTGCCCTGTTACCATTTGTTGTCATTATTTCCGTGGTTGGCTTCTGATGGACGTGTGTGTGTGTGTGCCTTTTTTTTTGTTTATTCGTTCGTGTTGGCCTCATTTGTCATTTGCAATTTGCTTTCCAATGGTTTTGGGTTTTTGGTTTTGGTGGTAATCCAATCCAATCGCTTGGCTAGCATGCAAATTTTGTCGTTTTTTTTGTTTTGTTTTTTGTATGCAAATTTAACACCTCGTCTCCGATCGTCTTGTGGCTGGGGCGGGTTGACAAAGGAAACATTTAAATTGAAAATTGAGACGAAAAGTGAGCGCGAACACAGAATGACTCGAGAGTGAAAAGTGGGTTAAAGCGAGCATGGTTAAATCCATTGACCAAAAACAACAACAACCACCATAACAATGACAAAAAGAGTTACCTCAACAAACACCTACAACAACAACAACAACAACATAAACAGCAATTTTAACTTGCAATTGTAACTGCATTTGGTGTGTGTTTGTTGTGAAAGCGAAATTGAAATGAAAATCCTATTTTCCTCTTGGACTAAGGTTACGCATGCGCAACACTAGAAATCTTGGGCTATACTCAAATGTCGATTAGTATAAAAAATACCAACTTATTGTGTGTATACATTTGTATGTATGTATATAGAAAGATTAAGACCCGTTAACGTTAAAGTCTCTCTAATAGATGGCATTAGATGAGCTCGGTAACTGCCACTAAATTCATTAGGTAACCATTTATAAACCAAGCTTAGGAAGAAAGCTAATGAAATTTTCGAAGTTTTCCACAGTTAATGGGACCTGAAACTATATTCGCAAATTATATAGCTAAATTCCCAGTAGAATTTACATAGTAATTATTAGGCAGGTCCTCACATTATGAATGTAACCATAAGCAAACGATATCCTTTCCATAGAGAGATATCTATTTACCACATGATGTCTACCATGTTTGGTGAATTGACTTTGTTCGAGTTGGACAATTGCCTTATGTTTGAGGGTATTTTTGGTTTGGTTTTGCGGTTGATGTCTAGGCAAAACCAATTAATGCATATTTCGCATCTCTTGCTAATCCGCAGACAAGTTAATCGTTTATTGACCTCCACGTCAAGGCTCTGTTGCCAAAGCCAAGTCACAGTCACCCCAAAAAAAAAAGTTTCCACAGTCGAGTAACAACAAAAATTTGCATAACGCGTTGCAGCAACACCCATTTCCATTCAGATTTATCCAGTTATGTGTGTATGAAGTTCTTGAATGTTGATCCAAGCTGATTGTGTGTGTGTGTGTGTAAGTGTCAAGTGATGTGGTGTGGTGTGGTGTGGTGTGTGTGTGTGTGTCTGGGGCAAGTTTCCACACTTTGTCTTCTTCTTTAGCTGCTGCCACAAATCACGCAATTCAAGATTTGTGTCTGGTTTGCCATCTCTTCTCTTTCTAGCTCCTCTTGTCTCCCCTCCTCTCCTCTTGTGCCTTCTATTTTTAAGTTTATCTCATCGAGTTATCTTTAAGCAAACGGTATATGGGAACTAACTGACTGACTAAGAGCTTACCTTGATCTATGCTGAACTTGACTTGGCTTAGTTCTCTCTATGCCTTATGCATAGAAAGAGATATTTGCTAACGATAAGAGGCCTGGCCACATTTTTCTTATGCAATGCAAATTGTGGCCAAGGGAATATACAATTCAACGTTGTTTGCTATAAAAAAAAAACCCCTTTAGTTTGTGTCACATTTATAGTCGGAACTTAGAGAGACTTTAGATTAGCAATGTAGCCATACTGGCGAAATAGTAGAGATAACTCCAGACTAATCACTTGTTTTGCAGATAATAGTTAAGAAGTTTATTTGAAATTTACATACATTTAACATTAATTAAAGAGTAAAGAGAAGAGATTAGGGGTGAGAGGTACATGAGATAAGAAATGTTTTAACAAGTAGTCGATTTCAACACTGGGCATAAATTTAACAAATCTTTTATATAAAATTAGGCTTCGAAAACGCAGCAATAGGCGCCCTTGGAGGGTACAACAAATGAGCCAAGCAAAATAAAGCTTGGGTTTCGCTTAAATTGAAATGAAAATGTATATTCCATTAAAGGTTTAACTTTTACTTAAGAGAGGGAAAGACAACATTCTATGGCATTTTGTTCGTTTGTTCATTCATTGTGGTTACCATTCCTTTTAATTATTTTAAACAACAAACATTCTTAACCCACTTACCTTGTCAAATTCTTATGCTCGACTTGGTTTTGTAGTTTTTTACTTATTTTTATTTTTGTTGTGCACATTGCGCCAATTTAACAAGCAGCAAACAGCAAACTAACAACAAGAGCAACTAATAATATTGCATTTTTCCTCTTTCTGTTTTTTCTCTCTTTCCAGACATGGCACAAAACGTGTTTCAAATGTACAGAATGCGGCATGGCGCTCAATATGAAAACTTACAAGGGCTACAACAAAATGCCCTACTGCGAGGCGTAAGTACAACCAAAGAATGAACCAACCAACCCACCGCCCCCAAGCTCCATGCCCCTTTCTTCCACCCAGAGCAATTCTTCCTCCTTCCTCTATACATACACACACAGCGAGAGAGTGAACAGTTGGCTGCAATCACGTTAAGGCTTATCGCAATCACTTGGCTGGCATAGCTATATGATGGATCACACAGTCAGTTAGGTGTCGTGGAGACGAGAAAAGAGGAGAGGCATAAAGTGTGGAGCAGAAGACAGGGAGTGGAGGTGGGAAAGAGGCAACCTTGATTCCACTTTTGCCTTGCAATCTTCATTAGCTTCATTAGCGTCGTTTATCTTATCTCGTCTCTCGACCAGAGAAAGATAACCAACTATTTTTGTATAAATGTTTGGAGGAGTTTTTTTTTTTGTTAGAAATGAGGAAACGCCAAATGGCAAATGCAGAAGCAGAAGCGCACACCAAAGAGCAGCTGCCCCAAATACACATAAATATATATATATATATATTTTTATTCTTTTCCAGACAGACAAACAAAGACACAGAGTGTCCGAATGCTAAGACTCTTCTACTCCTTAACTTGTCATCAGCAGCTGCTGCTTCTGTTGCTAGTCTGAAGTGCGGAAATGCAGGCAAAAAACCAAAGAAAAAAATGCGATAGCTGAAAAGGCTTTCATTAAGACACATGTCGTTAGAGTTGAGCAAGTTAATAGCATCGGACCTAGTTCTGCAAAAGAAAGACATAGGAGATAGACTTACATTTACATCCTTCATAGTTTGAAAACAGTTGGAATCAGGTGCAGGACCTACCTTAGAAAAGAGATAAATAAAATTATAAAGTTAACAGAAACTAGAAGTAATTGAATAGTTAAATCTAAAAAAAAAGAGTTAAACTAGAAGAATTTTAAGAATTCTAATTAAAAAAAGAAGAATTAACTCTACAAGAATTTAAAGCGTTAACACAAGAAGACAAATTAGAACTAGCAGAATAATTTAAAGAATTAGACCTAACTCTGTACTATTTGAAGTCTAAGAACTAGAAGTAAAACTATGTACATATTTCGAAATATTTAAGAATACAAAAAACCAGATGGACAAGAAAATGAACTAGGTACCTATTTAAAAATGTGAAAAACAAGGATATTAGATATTAAATATTAAAGATTTTAGATCCATCATACCATGAAATGGATCTAGCAAATACTTTGGGATTTCAGACTTTTGCTTCAGAAATTTTAGTAACTTTTAATGAAATTTCACGATATTTTGGACAGGTGTTTGGTCCTCAATCCTGGATCCGTCCATGCATCCTTTGACTTTCAATTTTTAATATAAGAATTTGTGAAGATGATATTTTTTTTAATGTTTCAAGAGCTTAATATTTTGCGAGGAAGGACGAACGAATAGTAGAAAATAACAGTATCTTGAATTATATATTGATCCATGAAGAGATTTTTCCTATGGACTCGTTCTCACATTGTAAGATCTTAGAACTGGTTCTTTTTTTATGATGTACACTGACGTTTTTACACACTGTTAAGAGTTTTGTTTCCTGGTATCCGTTGCACTTTTGACTCGCGATTGTCGTCGTTGTGAGAATGTGTGTCACTGTGTGGAGTGCAGCATATGAGGTTTGTCTTACTGCCACTCCTCTAACCACCACTTTAACCCTTTTTGCCCCCTTGCATCTCCTCTTCTAGAGTTTTGTATTATTGTTCTTGACAATGTCACACACAAACAACACACACACACACAAACACGGCTCATTGGACAAGCCAGAGGCAACAGCCATAGATATGTAGCTAGAAAGGGAAGAAGAGCAAGTGTTTTGTGCTGTTTTTGTATTGTGTATTATGACCCAGGATATGGTAGATGATGATGATAGGCAAAGAGGCAGAAGGGGAAGACTACTCAAATTTTTTTTGCTGCAATGCGTGTGGCATTTTCTAGTTGTTGCTATTGCTAGTGATGTTGTTGTTATTGTTGGCCTTGAGCCAAAGCCAGGAATGAGTGTGGAGCAGCAATTGGGTAGAGCAGCTATTTCTCCACATTTCAGGGAGGGGAACAAAAAAAAAAAAGCCTGGAATCGGGCTTGTCTCTAATGCAGATTTATTGTGGATGCCACCGCTGCGGGAATAAAAATTCCATGCGGATTGAGTTATGCGTCCGTTAGCTTCATTGCGACAGTGGCGAAAGAGTCTCCCGCGGCACCACCGATCCAACCCAATGCCACCCAGTCCCTTTATCTCGTCCTATAAACTCTACCAATTTCAATAGCTGATGTCATCGCCTGTCGGACTGTTGAACTGGCTGTCTGTCTGCCTGCCTGCCTGATGGGTTTGCCATCTGCAATAGATGGACGCCCATTCTTTCCGTTTTGCCACTTTCACTGCAGTTCCTACTCTCAACACGGTTGCTGTTGCTGCTGCTGCTTCTGTTGGCCCACCAGAGTCTTTAGCTGGGCTATAAATGTGTGTGTGTTCGTTTGGTTCGGATTCCCTGATTACGTGACTTCACGTACATATGCCAGTGAACTATATACATTTACTCGTACTTTTGCGGATTTGCAGCAGCGATTTGCTTGTTCTTTCTCTGGGTTTGCATTTTATAATTGCTTGAGAAGTATTTTTCTTTCACTTTTTATTATTCTTCTCGTTGCCGCCTGCCTTTTGCCTTATGCCGCACGCCCTATTCAGGGTTTGTTCGTTTTCTTTGTGCGAAAAGTTTGCCATTCAGTCAACCACTTTTGGGTCAGGAGAAGTTTCTCCATAGTCGTTGTCTTCTGCTTTTCCTTGTCTTCCCTGTCTTTTATGGGTGAGGTCAGAAATGGATTTCTATGTGATGTGTGTGTGCGTGTGTGCATGTCCCCTCAAGTGTGTGTAAGTGCAAGTCCAAATGGGATAACGATTGTAATAAATTATGAGAAGTTCCGGAGACATGCAATTAAAGTTTTACACATACATTCTAAATGTACATACATCTATGAAGTGGTTGATGGCTCGTGGCTTGGTTAATTGGATAGTGTAGCGCACTTGAAAGTAAATTGAACCTAGTGGCAAATGATTTGTTACAGTTTTACGCTCTTAAAATGGTTTATCCTTTGTTATTGCAAAGTTTCTTTTCTCTCAGCTGAAAAGTATGCTAGGATTTTGTGTTTTCACTCTAGGACACGACTTGAACTAATTGAAACTGCAATTTATTCACTCTGATCAGTTGCTAGTCAGTTAGAATAAATGAAATCTGTGTTAAAAATTGCATTAGCCATCAATAACTTGAGTGTTTATCCCCCAAAGGTATGCAATATATTAGGGAAAATTGATTTGGGTCACCATTTGTTGTATTCTATATATGTATAGACATCAATTTTTTTTTTACTTTAAGGGAAAATTGTGTCTTTTAAAACTTTCTCCGCTTCGTTTGGCCTTTCATTGTATTACCAAGTTCCTCTGGAGGATGTTGGCCCTGATTCCAGGCATCCTATCCCCAGCCCTCCTAATTGCATCTTGAACTAAGCATTTTTCCTTTCCCTCTTCCTGTCGTCTTTTTCTACCTTTTGTGTCCACTTAGAAGGAGGAGAGAGAGAGAGTGAGATTGCAGGACATGTGTATCATCTGCATCATTCTCAACCACTTGGGACTGACTCTCGGCTATTCAGCCAATGAAACTCTTTATTTATTTTTTTTTTCTTCTCCCTCGTGTCTATCCCCGCACTTCCTCTTGCACATTATTTCATTCTTCATGTATCCATTACATTACCCAGGCCCCATTTAGTTGGAATTGAACTAGAAAACGACATGTTTACAATGTTATTCGTTTTTTGCACATTTATATGGAATTATATATATGTATATATATTTATATATCTGTGTGAAGAGGCAACATATGCAAAAACATCTGCACAACACAGAATTGAGAGTTGGGGGCTCTCTCTCTCTCTCCTCTCCTCACCGCGACTCGCCTCCCCTCCTCTCTTCATACACTATCAATGCCACATATGTGTACATATTTGTGTGGCATTTATATTTATTAACATAAAAACCCAGTGAACCATGTCCGCTGAGAAAGGAATATACAGATGGATGGGAGTGGAAGTGGTAGAGAATCAGAGGATGAACTCAATACCCCATTTTTTTATTTTTGGGGTCTTCACTCACATTTTGTGTACAATTTTTACTTTCATTTCGAAGAATCCAGCTTAAAAAACATTTACAATGAAACTTATTATGTGTGTGTGTGTGTGTGTGTGTTGGTTGGCATGTAAATGCATTTCCCTCCCCCATCCGTAAACCGAATACTCTTTTGGTGATTACTTAAGCCGCCTACCAAATAATAGAAAACAACGAACAAGACAACAAAAAGCGCTTTTCAATTACCAAAAATAGTTGGCCGCTGCCGGTTTATGCCTTTCCTCGTCTATGTTGTTGTTGTTTTTTTTTTATTCATTTCATTTTATGCTAAATAACAAGCGAACCAAACAATGAAATGGAGGTGGAGATGGCAGATGAGGAGTAGGAGGAGCAGGCCAGAGCTTGGCCCAATGATCCACACACAAACACAGATACACACTCTAATACATACATATAGACAATTGTAGGTCGGTCGCATTTTGCTTCCGAAATGAGCTGGGAGTGGTGTCAACTATTTTATGTGGCAATCAACTCCACCAAGCACCACCACCGCCACCTTCTTTACCTCCGACGCCTCCTTCTGTTTGGATGATGTTTCCCCGCCTATTTTGCATATGAATCTTAAAAGCTTAAAACACGCGAACAAAACTAGTTGGCATTATAATGGTGTGGTGGGGAGGGAAATGAAGTGGGGAAACCGAATCATAATGACCAAAAATGAATTTTCGAATTTTTCTCGCAACAATTTGTGATTGACTGCTGCTGCTGCTGCTGCTGCTGCAACCGGGGATTATTTTATACACAGATTGATATGGGATGATTATGACCCACACCCAATCCTGATATATGAGTGTGTGTGTGTGAGTGTGTGGAGAATGCATTTCATTTCATTTCATGGACCAACGCAAATTATATTTTAACTTAATTTACTTGCGGTTTTAAGGTTTAAAGCAGATAATTAAATAATTCATTTTGATTAATCCAAATTAAGTAAAGAAATATGATTTTGATCGATTACATACCCCTTGGATCTCTATCACACCATCAATGGAATTGAGGTTTTAAATAAATTTCCTTAAAATTTAAGAAAGAATTACAACTGAAGAAAACCGATTTCAAACATTTTTCTGAAAAAGCTTTTTAATTTATTATTCAAACGACTCGTACGCAAATTAAGGTAACTTACAAGAGTATTAAAAAAATTTGCGATATTTCAAATATTTCAATTTTATTTAACAAATGCATTTATACATGCTTTTTGCAAGCATATCTTAGTATCTCGCTCACTCAAGCATACGAGCACCCTACCACCCCCACCAACCAACGGCCAACACCGGCCTTATGGAAAAACGTTTATATGCATTCCTCGACTATTTTTTGTCCGATTTTGATCAAATTTGGTATTCTGCTGGAATAAGTGTGCCAAATTTGATTGCAGAAGGTAAAAAAACACGGGAGATAATCGAGTTTTTCAAATTACGGGGGCGAAAAAGGGTGTGGCAAAAATTTGAAATAAACTTGATCACTTTACATACTACACGAGTCTATATACCAAATTCGGTGGCTCATACGGACAGACGGACGAAGCTAGATCGATTCGGCTATTGATCCTGATCAAGAATATATATACTTTATGGGGTCGGAGAAGCTTCCTTCTGCCTATTACATACATTTTGGCGACTTTAATATACCATTTAACGCTATGGGTGTATGGTATAAAAAGTATTTTTGATCTTCTTTAGATAATGGGTAGATATTGAAATTTGAGTTGTGAAAACATTAAAATAGAGGAGAAAGTTCCCTTTGATTACTGCCAAATTCTAAACAAATTTTTATCATCAGGCCACTTAAAACTAACATTCAAAACTAACTTAATTAGTCTTTTGTGAAAATGGAATTAGTGTGTATGGAAAATCTTAGAAGTAGAATTTGGAACCAATTTTAGTTTTATAAAGCAAGTTAATATTTAAAAAAAACAAACAACGAAAAATTGTTATCTATTTCTTGTTAATATTTATCTAACGAAATTCTTGCGATAATCTCTACTCCTTTCCCTCCTCCCCTTCCCCTGTTGCACTGCACGTCTTTTGTGAGGATTTATCAACTGCTCGGTTGTGTACATTCCTCACATTGTTGGGTATTGTTATTGTTGGCTGTTCTTATTACGAAACAAAAGACTGTCATGGTAACTCAACACCAATCACCAAGCATGTTCCACATGCAAAAAAAAAAAAAAAGAAACAGAAACAGAACTATTAAAGTGCAAGCGAGACAGCGAGAGAAAAAAATGAATTAATGTAGACTGACTGACATCAATGAGTGACCGAATGGGAGAACTAAAGTATCTATATCTCGTGTTGGTCGGTTGGCAGTAGCAGCAGCTACTCGACGACTCATCTGGCTGGCCTGGGTTGAGCTGGTTTTGGTGTGGTCAACACACACAGTAGCTACATAGCTGATGGAAAACCAGGTCTACCTCTCTCTTCTCTCACTCCAACGCCAACATCACAAGCAATTTACGTTTAAAAAATATTAACAACAACCATAATTAAGGATAAAAGACCACAACGTGATCAACATTTTGTTGAAATACTAGTAGACTATAGCCGTATACACTATCATCTTCTCCTCGCCAGTTTTTGAAATCTACAGCAAAACTTTTTAAACAATATAGTTGAAAATATATTGGTCAAAACATTCTAAATATCTGCATTTTTTTTTTGTCTAAATTTATCACGATTGTACAATCAGGATTTTGATTATGTTCATAACATATATACAGAGATCATATTCAAATATAAGATCTTCTTGTATATCTATGCACATATTATATTTTGTGTTTGTATTTTGTGTAGATATTTTACTGTATGCTTCGAAAAGATATAGAATCGCATATATACCCTGTTTAACTCATTCATATCATACACAGGTCATCAACAAAATATGCAAAAAGCAAAGAAACCAGAGAGAGCAACAAAAATGAAACCGTTTTTGTTGTAGTAGTTGTTGTTACTGGCTCTCCATTGTTGTGTGTGTGTATTGTTTACAAATAAATTAAAATTCTTTGATAATAAAAAGTAAGACAGAGCAAAAAAAAAAAAAAAAAAAGAATGTCACACGCACACATATGGAGGAAGAATCTGTTGTTGTTGTTGCTGTTGCTGCTGTTGATCTATTGGGAACGTGCTGAGACATCCGCTGGTATAGGCAGCAGCAGCAGCAATGTGGTGGCCTCTGGCGCTTAAGCATTGTTATGTTCTCATTACAAGCTATCAGCAACAACAACAAGAACAGTAATATGTGCCACCAGCAACCAACAGCAGCAGCAGCAACATCGACAATGTGTGACCAATGCAACGGGCAATGCGGACGATGCTTTTTGCGGTTGCCGCCTTTGTACTTATTTACGCTTATTGAACGATAAAGCAAAAGCCTACAACAACCAACCAACAACTACCTTCGCTCGCACACACACATGTGTGTGTGTGTGTGTGTGTGTTGGTCGGCCTTGTACTACTCTTTCTCTGTTTGTCTCTGTTGGTTGCCTCCCATCTATCCCATTCTTTCTGTCGCATTCCACAATTGTGTTCACTTGTTGGTTTAATTTAAATGGAAGGCCGGGTGGCAGGTGGCGCCATCTGTTGCAAATATAGAAAATCACTAAAATTGCCCATAAATATTATATAAAGTCCAATTGACTTGGCCAGCAATTATAATGGCCAATCCACCTACTTACACGAGTATGTGGGAAGAGAGAGAGAGAGAGAGAGAGGGTGATGAATGGGTGGCGGGTGGTTGGAGGGGGGTGGGCGTGTGTCGTCGAGTAACTATAATATGAGTTTATCAACCTTTTCTACTGCATAATTTTGCAGTTGTGTTATTGTTGCTGTTGCTGTTGTTGTTGTTGGTGGTTATCAATCGATCGATTAGCCAACTGATAGGTTAAAGTACTGCAACAACATCATATAATACACACACATACAAACATACAAGCATACATATAAAAAGTATAGAAATCGATAAATACCAGTGCATGATGTCGGTTAACTTTATGATTCCTTCTTGTTTGTCGACCAATAATTAAACTGATGTATTAGTCCACTGGGATAGAGAGATAGCGAAAAGGAGACAGAGACAGCGGAGAGAAGCGCATTACTCATATAAAATGGAATTTCATTGTTGTTTCCCAACTCACTCACTCGCCCGTTCCAATACTCATTTCTCATCAATTTTGATTTGATTTTTTTGATAAATAATAATTTGTGTTATATGCGAGAGAGAGAGAGAGAGAGAACTGAAAGACCTCTGATAAATTTTTAATTAGTTTTTCTCAATGTGTGTGTGTGCGATGATAAATGAACAAAAACAAAACATTATAATTCAAATTACAACAAAAAGAATTTGTGTTAAAACTATTGTTTCAATTGTATTCGCTTCATTCAATTCTGATTTATTGAAATACCCAACAATGGTCGACGGGATTATCCAGATTTAGTATTCACATTTAAGTTAATTAAGATTAGGTGCGTCTCGTTACAGTTGGTTGGTTTTAGTTTGTTATTGTTTAGTTCAAAAGTGAGATCATCTTTAGTATATAATTTTCTTTATACTTATGTGTGTGTGTTATTTACCTTCTTTTCGTTGATGATCTGCCTCCATTTTAAGTTATTTTCTATTTTGAGATATCTCTGTGGCATTGCCTGCCACGCCCCCTTTTATATATGAACATACATACATGCCATATTATGTTAATTTTATTCATGCTAAACCACAAAGGTTTTCCCTCCAAAATTTATACACAGAAAGTTTGCTCTAAGTTGAGAGGTGGAGTAGGTTGCTTTGGGGGTATGGGGTATGTGGATGTGGGTGTAGTGCGGGGTGGGTGGGTGGTTTATAGATGTGATAAATTGCATTTTGGCCACAAAAAGTTTTCTCGCATCATTCCCGTTACCTGATGTTGTTGCCGCTGATGTTGCCTGAGGGCTAAAACAGTTTTTTAATTGATAGAAAACCGCAACGGCTGAAAAAAAGAGAGGTCAGAGGTTTTTCACACGAAACTGTAGAACCGATGAACCGACCAAACATCCCAACAACCAACCAACTAACCAGCTCATGCATTGCCAATGGCCAAATGCAGACTCTGTCTGTTGACTGCTGCTTTTATAGCTAGCCAACTCCTCCTCTCTTGAATTCAGATCTAAGTATTCCCTCCCCCCCACTATCTCTCTCTTATCTCACTCACTCTAGAATATTGTCTAACAGTCTATTTCTTCTTATTCTTTTAGACATATACCCAAGGCCAAAGCAACGGCTATTGCAGATACGCCTGAATTGAAACGCATTGCTGAGAATACAAAAATCCAATCGAATGTGAAGTATCATGCAGACTTTGAGAAGGCCAAAGGCAAATTTACACAGGTCAGTGAGATACCTCCTTCAGTCCTCGTACATATGTACATTTATTTGTATTATATTCCTTTTGTATATAACCGTATTAATTGCTTGTTCCACGGACAGGTGGCAGATGACCCGGAAACGCTGCGCATCAAACAGAACACGAAGCACATATCGAATGTGGCATATCATGGTGATCTCGAGAAGAAGGCAGCCATGGAGAAGCAGCGCGGTTCGGCAGAGGTTTCCGATAGCAGCAGTGAGTAGACATATACAACAAAGTAAATAACTAACCAATCCACCAACCAACCCACCAACCAACCCACCAACCAACCACTAGTCCTTTCACTCTCATCCCTATATAGTCTGTGTGTGTAATATGTTAAAAGCTTTTAAATAGTTAATTTAAATATATATATATGTACACTTTGTTGTGATTTAATGTGTAAATAATTGCCAATTGTCGTCATCCGAATGTCATTAACTGTTGCTCGCCCATTTATGCATATCATGAGTGCTGCTACTCGCTGCTGGTTACTACTGACGACTGCTCCTGCACAGTGCTTCAAACTAGATTTGTATCAAAATGTTCTATGCAATTCGATTTACACGTAAAAACTAAGAATTTGTTTGAATTTACCTTTTAAAACTAAATTAATTTCGAGCGTTAAACTAAATACTTGAAATATTTGCAATTATGCACTTCTTGACTTATTTGACCTAATTTGAAAAATTTCCTTTTGTTCTTTCTATAAGAAAGCATCAAATATGCCTATAAACATTTTGTGTTCTTCTTTATTTATTGTTTTGACATTTTAACTGCAAACAAATATAACTAAGACCACTGTAGCAATTTGGCTTTTGTGTTGTTATTTTCACATATTGAAACGGAGGAGACGAACTAATTAAAAATGGTTTTTCAATTTGATCACATTAATTAACTCTTATCTCATGCAAGAAAAACAAATAAACCAACAAGACACGCACAATAATAACCACTGTGACAACCACCAACACCCAACACCCACCACCCTCCATCTATCCCCTACCCACCACCCTTAATACCACCTCATCTCACATCTGTCATACAACACATATTGTCATTAATATTGATTATTGTTCATTCGTTCGTTCGTCTTATTTACTTTTTCTTTCTTTTTATTTTTTCATTTCATTTGTCTTTCTTTTTTCTCTCTCTCCTTTCTTATTTGTTGTTCGCCGATTTCTTTTTTTTTTTCCTTTTAACATTTATTTGTTGTCATATTTTGTGCCATCAACAACATTCAACCAACAACAACATTGTCCAACACCAATCAATCAATTGCTCATAATTTGTGTGCTTTCTGAACTACCGTTAACCTAACGATACACAACAAAACACACACACCAACCACATTTGCGCACTCACACACACCCGCACACAACTTAACTCTAACTATTGTGGAAACTGTGAAAATTTGGAAAACAAAATTATGTCACAAAAAACAAAAACAAAGATGAATCGGAATATTTCTCAGAGCAATTGGCAGCTGAACAATTCTCGCAATATGCACCCACAGCCCACTCGCCCATACCACCAGCAACACTGCATCACCACCAGCAGCAGCAGCAGCAACAGCAGCAGCAGCAGCAGTTGTACCAACAGCAGCAGCACCACCAACAACAACAACAGCAGCAACAGCAACAGCAACACTATCTGCAACAACAGCAACAGACCTTGCCACCGCCACCCATACAACATCAGCAATACAATACAGCGGCCATAACGCCCACATACCACCACCAACAACATCCACAACAACAACAACAGCAACAACAAGATCCACAACAACAACACATTCACAGGCAGCAATCACAACAGCAGCAGCAGTTGATCTATGATCCTTATGCACACTATCAGCAACCGCAGGCTTTACGCCAGCAACAGTTGCAACAGCAGCAGCATCAGCAGCAACAACAACAGCAACAAGCCATTAAACAAGCCTCACATCTGTATCCCACAGCATCGTCGCAGTCACAGCAGCAACAGTTGCCGCCATCACAGCAGCAGCAGCAACAACAACAACAACAGCAGTTGCCATCATCACAGCAACAGCAACAGCCATCAATTAACAACTACAATGATTTGCGTTCAGCCATACTTCATAATTCTCATCATCCCAGTGGCAATGCTGTTGATCACTATGAACAGATGCAACAACATAATAGCAATTCATCGCTGACAGCAGCAGCAGCAGCACAACAACAACAGCAGCAACAGCAGCAACAACAGCAACATCATCAACAACAGCAACAACAACAACAACAGCAGCAACATCAGCAATCACAACACAGCCTCTTAAATAATAATGCTAGCAATGGTGGCCTACAGAGCACCAATAACAATGGTTCCACTAGCCATCAGATGATAATGCGCGGCTCGGCAATAAATGCCGCTGGAGGTAATAGCCAAACCGATATGGGTGGACCCGTAAGGAGCAAGCAAAGTGTCGCAGGTGCCGCCGCCAGTGCTGCTCATTTGCAACAGTTGTATGCATCACCAAATTATGCTGCAGTCACGCCATCCGAGAATTCATTGAATGTTAAGCATCATCCCAGCAATGGCCATCTGCCGCAGTCTGTTGTACAGCAGCAACAGATTTTGAACAGCAGCAATATTGGTAAAATTGCTGACTATGATCCATTGACCGATGGCCCACGTGCCATGCCAAGTGCTGGTAGATCGACCACCACTTTGGTCTACAGTTCAACCGAACAGCGTGGATCCGGCGGAGCTGGTAAGTAGTGCTAGTTAGTAGAAGGCCAGGATTTTGAAGTTCGGTTTTGGTAGTTCAAGCATTATCGCAAGCGTTCGCTCGGCTCGTTGTGTGATTTTCACCACCAAAAGCAATCGACCATCATTTTAAGATCTTGTCCTTCATTTATTTGTGCTCTGTTGTGCTCCTGCTTCCTCCCCCTCTAACACATACATATAATTTTGGCATTTTGAATATTTTTATAGCAAACAGTGTATATCCCAAGAGAATTGGCTCCATACAGAATATTGATCCAGCCAACGGTATTTACGGATCCCTGAGCAATGCCGAGCAGGCACAGGCTCAGAAACAGCAACAATACTATCAACAGGTCCAAATGATGCAGCAGCAGGAACAAAATTTACGTCAACAACCATCCTATGACTCAGTGCAGGAAAAAGCAACGCGTCATGGTGGATCTTTGGTAAGAACCTACTCTCGATGTTAATTTCCTCCTTTTATTTGCTTGAATTCTCATTTCTAGCGCGTATATCGCGCCATTTATGACTACGAGGCGCAGGACGTCGACGAGGTTAGTTTTCGCGAGGGCGATGTCATCTTCGAAGTGGAATCCATCGATTCCGGCTGGATGACCGGTCGTGTGGAGCGTACTGGCAAGACCGGCATGCTGCCTGCCAACTATGTGGAGCAGGCGGTTATATAATAGGGAATGTTCTACTACTGCTGCTGCCGCCAGCAGTTTGTGGTCATACTGGTCTGCCTAATCTATATACTGCTTGTCCTAATCTTCTTCATCAATGTGTTTCTCGCCGATCGCAATATGCACACCAATCTTATGATGAGGGGTGCTGGAGGTATGCCAAATGGTGGCGGCGGCGGCGGCATTGGAGGAGGAATGATTGGAGCAGCCGGAGGTGGCGGTATACATCCAGGTCATCACAATCCGTACGATATGCATGGCTATCATCATTATAACAATTATCATCCACAAATGGATCCCAAGCAGCAGCAGGAAGCGGCACGAAAGACACCCAATCAACAGCAAGTCGAACAGGATATCTACTATTATTTCAATCATGTATTCAGAAGGCGGCGACGGCGTTAAAGAGAAAAAAAAAAGAACCACAACAAACAACGTAGAAATAGAGCAAAAGGAACAGAAGGTGGAGCACGCAGAAGCGGCGGACGGAATAAACAAAACAAAAAGATTATCTGAAAATCCAAAAAACACCTAAATTTATATACATACAGACATATAGATATATATACATAGATATATATATATAGATATATAATTTATTATATAGTCAGGCCAACTATGTAAAAAATGGAAAGAAAGAAAGAAAAAACAAAAAACAAATCTATTGTAAACTTAATTCAGTTTGAAATCGATAAACCACATTAACTATATAAATCTATAGATAATACTGAAATACTTATCATAAACAAGCCGCATTTAATCCATAAACTACACACACACACATATATATATATATAGAAGTATATATGTATATGTATTCCACAATTGCATGAAATGAAAAGTTAGAGAAAATTTGGAATAACCAAAAAAAGAGGAAAACAAAATCTTGCTAAATTACAAAGAGTCTAAATATTGGTTTTGCTAACAACTAGGGGAAGACCACCACGATCTACATACATATATTACACCCTGTACAAAAATAGTCAGCAGAAACACTTTTGGAATTAGCTAATAGGAATGAATTAAATAATATTAATAGTCTCTTAGCCAATACTAAAGTCTTTATCAATGTAATCCAGCACCAAGTCCGTCCGACTTAAAGTATTAAACTTGTCTACCATACGGCATATTTGTATAATCTAATAAGGGAAAACTCTTTCAATATTCCAATGCTAAACTTACGCACCGAGGATTGACTCCTCGGTGCGATTAGCCATTCCCCCACGGTACAGGGTTTTACCAGTCTGGCCAAATGCCGACATACTTTTTTTTGTAGTCTAGTAAGCGGCAAAAGCAAATGAAACAGAAGAACCAAGTTTAAAGAAAAAATCAGCGACCAATCAGCTAATTGACCCAGCCAAGATTTGCATTTATCTACCTTTCAGTCCTGAAACAATATATAAATAAATTTATATACAATATTTATTGATCAGTATACAAATTAATCGGAGTAATCGTAATCACACTAATGCTAATCAATTTTCTCTATATACACGATTATATACATATATGATAGAGAAAAACTAAACTTCAACCATTTTCGCAGCAATATTTAAGCTTCTAATTCAATTAGAATTCTAGCATAAACGATAAAGTTAATCAACAAAAAGATAATGCAAGCCTTTAGTGTAATATACAAAGATAGCTACCAAGAAGAAAATGGATTAATTAATTAATCTAAACTCTACTCAAAATGGTAGTTTCTTTTGTGCTTTTTTAAAGCTTTCGCGCTAAATTATCCCTACAATTTTGTCAATTTTCTCTAATTATTAAATTACTAACATTATGTTATAATGTTATGTATAAAATCCGAAGAAAAATATTTGAAAACAGCAATTTATATTTGTTCTTGTTAATATTTATATTAATTAGATAGCAAACTGGGCAAATTGTTTTGGATAGTCATAATAAAGTTAATAGTTAATAAAAAGGACTGGAATGAAAACTTTCGTATATTATATTGTTAAATGAAAACTATCGATAAATTATCTTAAACTATAAGTATAATGAAATGATAATTCAAAAAGAGTTTTTGTTATTTATTTTGAGAATCGTTTGTTTTCATCAACTCTCAGTTTCTCCATGTGTTGTTTAACTTAAAATATTGCAATTTGTTGGGTGTGAATTATTATATTTTATTTTTTTGTCACAAATATTTTGTTTAAATTCTGTTTATTTCATTTTGGATATCGAAATAGTTTGCCCTGTTTGCCCGAAAATTGGAAAATTTAGTTTATGTAAATTCTAATAATTTTTTTTTTTTTTTTTTTTCACTAAGTTTATAAAATGATATAGTTAGATATTAAATTGTTTTTCGTTTCTATATTTTAAGTTTTAGTGTTAAAAAAATGAAAATTTTTATTTAATTCGTTTCACAAAAAAAAAAAAAAAGAAGAGAAGGAACAAAAAAGAAATGTGAAAGTGAAAAGAAATGAATAACAGAACCCCATTGAAGTGCCTTTAATTTGCTAAACGTGTTTTTTATAGACAAACAATTTAAATAATTAAGCAATAAGCCGCCTAACTAACAATATAACAACATAAACAAAATGCAATGCAAAATGTTCATACATATAAAATGAATGGATCGAAACGAATTTCAGTAGGAAGAAAGAATAAAACGAATTGTTTTTGTTTAGAATGTGATTTTTGAAGGGGGGTTGATAAAAAACAGATAAGTCGCAGAGAGCAAGTCACGAGTTGTAATTGTATTTAACATATATACATATATGTATGTATATATGTATATGTATATTAAATAATTTAAAACAAATCCACTTAAACTATATAATAAAACAATAACTACAATATATGAAAAAAAAAAAAAAATACCATGCCTACAGCCAATTGCAAATTGTATTAACTAAAAAGAGAAAGAAAAAAATAAATCAATTGAAAGAAATGAATTGAATTTGGCAGTGCCAAAAGCTGCGTTTTTTTGGGAGTGTGAGTGTGTGTGTGTGGTACAAATAAAAACATTTAAACAAATACTATTAATAATTGCAAACTCTTTCTTTTTATAATTTTAATAATTGAAATTTAAGCTTGGAATTGGGGTCATCTATAAATGATTGCCTCCTCCTGTGGCGGGGTTTAATTTTTTTTTTTTTTTTTTGTTGATATCCGGAACAATTTTAAAATAACAAGACAATAAATGGGTAAAAACAATTTGAATGGAGATTGTATCTCTCTCTCTCTCGGGAGGAGTGAGACCTGGGATTGGGTGGTGGAAATTATTTAGTACCAACAACTAGATGCTCTCACTGGTCGTCGGTTCTGATTGAACCGAAAATTTGCCATCGCGTGAGTTCAGAATGGTATCCAATATAATTGTCTTTGAATTGTTAATAGTTTCGTCAAAGAATTTGGCATCTGCTAACTTCTCTTCGGTCAAATAATTCAATTTCTCGGTCAGCAAAGTGATTTTCTCATTTGCCAGCTCCAATCTAATCGAATAAAAGGCATAAGATTGATTACTTTGCATTCAAAGTAATCAATATACTCACTGATTCTTAAGATCCTCCGTTTTGTTGGTTTCATTTGCTGTATTTAGGGTGTTGACGGATTGATATTGTGATTGATTCTCAAAGCTAAACGAACCAATGGAACCGCTCAGAGAGGTGCGACTCAATGAATTGGCATACTCGGCCATGCGTTGGGTACGCTTCTTTTTATCCGATTGGACATCCAGTTCCCTCTCCAGCTCTCGGATTTTGGCCTCCATGCGACTTATGCGTGTCTTCAATTTGGCATTTTGCTCAAGTGACGTTTCGTTTTTAGTTCGTTCGGTCTCGACTCGATCGGTTAGTGTTTTATTCAGAAGCATCAACTGATTCTTTTCCACCTCCAAGGCATCCAGAATGCCAACAAATTCTTCCTACAAAAAAATGATGATTGAGATGTTCAGCGAGATTTATATTGATCGGATCCGAAAAGAGGCTTACCTTACGAAACTCACGACAGGAGAAGAGAAAGCCACCGGTAACAGCTCTTAGATCTGTTTCCAATTTCTTTATCATATCCTGTAGAGACTCCATGCAGACCTCCTTCTGCTTCATCATGGTCTGCAGCTCCAGATTCATGCCACTCAGTTCGTCCATTTGCCTTCTGGTCGTATCACGCTCCTCGGTGACACGAATCAATTCATTTCGCAGATCATCCAAACGACTCTCATACTGATGACGCTGTCGGTTTAGTTTATCGTTCATCGTATTTATATTGATGCCATTATAGTCGGTTTGCTCCTCCAGTTCCGAGGATCGCATCTTATACTTCAGCATCTCCTCATTGAGATTCTTGTTGCGCACCTTTAATGCCAGTGTGCGATTACGCTGATCATCGAGCTGTGTCTGTAGATTTAATATCTCCTTCTCCAACGCCTCCACTTTTGCCTTGTGGAGTATCTCACTTTTGCGTACGCCCGGGGTAAAGCGATCAAATGTGGCTCCACTGGAGTTGCCATCACCGCCGCCTCCTCCACCGCCACCGGAGCCGAACGAGTTGCAGTGCATTGTGCGAGGAGTTACATTTCTGGCTGTCAAATCTAAATCGGAACCCAACGGAACTGGCACATAATCGGCTCGATCGGGCATACGCTCCTCATAGGAATCCAAGCGAGCTTTTAGGTCCTGCACTTTCGTCTGAAGTGTCAGAATCTGTTGGGCTCTGCCACGCCAATTGGCCTGATTGAGATTATTGGCCAGGGTATTGATATTTAAATTCTCGCCTCCAATCTCATGCTGCAAGCACTTTTGGGCCATTTTCAATTGATTTTGCAATTCGGTGTTCTTGTTACGGGTCTCAAATAGTTTCTGTTGCATATTCGAGATCTTCGCTTGAAGATCATCAGCACTGTTCCCCTTCTTGATCAGATCCTGATGCTGTTGCATCTTGTCCTCGTTTGCCTTCATTTCCTTTTCCAGTTTCTCAATCTGCATATCCTTCTTGTTCATGCGATTCTTCATCTGTTCCAACTCGGCGCGCATTTGTCGATTCTTTTTACTCAACTCAAGTATCTTGGTTGAGGCTATAGATGAATTGCAACGCAACTCATCAATGGGCACCGAATTGAGGACATCGTTGAGCGACTCTACAGATTTCTTGAGGGCATTTATCTCCTGATTCTTATCGGATATGGTCTTGGCCAAAGATTGATTTTCTTGCTCAAACTCAACTAATTTCTTTCTTAGCTTCTTGGCTTCGGCTTTTGGCATCTTGGGCTTGCCAGCTGTCGTCGAGACGACCACATGGGCTGCCACGGTGCTAACGGATGAATTGCAATCGTCATGCTTGCGATGGCGTGTCGAACGTTCTCCCTTGATGTGGCCCTCCTTGGGGGGTAAACTATACTCTGTGGGAGGTCCTTCCATCATTATAGATCATAGATTCAGAATATCAGTTCAAAATATGCACCAAATTTATGCATTAAATTTGTGTCTCTGTGTGTTTTTGAATGTTTTAATTATCGTTGTTTATTTTTATATATTTTTTTTTTCTGAAAACAAGTAGTAAGAAATTTGGTTTGAGAGTTTTGTTAGTTATATTTTTAATTCATATAAAACTGAAAGCAAATGCAAAGGTCGAGTGGCTAACTTATTAGTTATATATTATGATCAACCAAAAAAATTTGAACAAAATGTGTTTTGAATAATATATATTTCTCAAAGCATTCTACTTTCAGCAGACCTGTCAACGGGAAGTGTATGTTATTGAAAATATTCACCAATTTAATGTTTAATAAATTTAAAAATAACGTTTTAAGCTAACATAAGCTTTAACATGAGCATCGTGAGGGACAATGTTAAACTAACAGAGCTATGTTACATTACTCAAAATGAGTCGATTGTCGATAAGTCGATAAGTCGGCTTATGCTAGTGACGTGTTAGCAGGCAAAATATAAATTAAAAACCAAAATACACAAAATGGATGGTTTTATGATGGTAAATATTGAATTAATTGACAATAACCCAAGCTTAAGTGATAATTGATGACATTCGTTTCATAGGATATTATCAAGGGCATGTGTATTATGGATAATGACGGCAACCGCATCTTGGCCAAGTATTATGACAAAAACATTCTGTCCACGTTGAAAGAGCAGAAGGCCTTTGAAAAGAATCTGTTCAATAAGACACATCGTTCCAACACCGAAATCATTATGCTTGATGGTCTCACCTGTGTCTACAAAAGCAATGTCGATCTCTTCTTCTATGTCATGGGCAGTGCCTACGAGAATGAGTTAATTCTGTTGTCAGTGTTGAATTGTCTATATGACTCCATAAGCCTGATTCTCAAGAAAAATGTGGAGAAACGTCTGGTCTTGGAGAACCTGGAGATCATCATGCTGGCCTTTGATGAGATCTGTGATGGCGGGTAAGTTGGCCTATGTATATGAGCAACAAATAAGATGACGTTCGCTACATATCTTTCTCTCTCTCTCTCTCTCTCTTTCTCTCCCTCTCTGCCATTCAATGTGTTGCATGTGTGCATTTCCTTTAGGATTATCTTGGATGCGGATCCATCGTCGGTGGTGAAAAGAGTTGATCTGCGTAATGATGATATACCCATTGCCGAACAGACTGTGGCTCAGGTAACTAACACCTTAAATGGCCTCTTTTGGTAGTCCTCGTATCCATTTAGTTCTTCATAGCACTTCTCGCTCTTTGACAATAATAATGTGCTCAATAATATATATACATGTGTATGTCAAGCTCTCGATCAAGAACAGAACAAAGTATATATACATACGTAAATGTATATGAAGTTCTTCTATATTTAAACTTTTTTTTCATCCCCGTTTTGTTTTCGTTTGTTGTCTTCCAAAAATGTACAAATAAATGAGAAATGAATTTAGTTCGTTTTGTTATTTTTTGATTTTATCATTTGTCACATCGTCAGTTGCATTAGCTTAATTGATCACTGAAACCGATCTCTCGGTCTATATATATATATACATATACATATGTTCTTGGTATGTTATCTATTTTTGCAGGTTCTACAATCGGCGCGTGAACAATTGAAGTGGTCCATACTAAAATGAGGAGCGGATGCAATCACCGATGTTGTCGCAATACATTCGATTTTCCAAAAACTATTTCCGCCTAGATTATAATGCCACATATACATTTATACATACATATATATATATATACGAGTATATTTAACTAGAATGAGAATTAGTTTACTTTATTTCTTTGTCTCTTTTTTTTTTTTGTTGTTTTTGTCTATTTGGAGGGCGTTCACACTTAAAGAAACAGAAAAAAATAAGACTAACAAATTGTAAATTACCGAAGTTGAGAACGAACCACAAAATAAAGTTTACTGTATGTATATTATAAAAAGAAAAGAATTAAATTCTTCTTAACCAATTTAATGTTTATCCTTTGGTCAGGCCATACATCATTCAATCCTCTTTAAATGCTCCATATGATAAGATCGAGGAAACATTGTTTTCAAAAGTGTTTTAAAATCAATATATTGAGCTAAAAAAGTGCATTAACATGTAATAAACAACCCGTGTAGATAGTGTTTAGTATTTCTGTCTCTGTCTTTTTCAATATGTGTAACTTCCATACTTTTAACACTTGTACAATTTACACACACATATACGATATAGCCTTATCAATACAGATTTGGCATATACAGATCTTCTTTGTCTAAACATTACGAGAATGTTGTTAAACTTTACGAAATTGATTGAAAATTTAGTATACAACTTATATCTGTTCTGAGCTGACATATATTTTGGCATTATAATGTCTTTATATACCAATTGAAAACTGTTAACTTTAAGAACTGAGACACAAGACATAGACATTAGTAGAAACTCGCACTCTCGATAAGTTGATTAACAACTTTCAATTAGAAAACTTTCAAAAACACTTCTATGTAGATTATAAATTATTCATATTGAAATCTATTCAAAACTAAAGTGCTACAGATTAGCTACAATTTATGGAAATATTCATTTGTAAGTAGTTTGAAGTAATTTCCTTTTTTGTGTGATTAGAGTTCTATGGCGGATATTATTTTTCAAAATTAATTAAATTGATTAGTTTAGTCAAAAGCCGATTCATTCCTTCTAATCACATGATCATTGTTTCATTTAACATATGGTTTCCCCTTTTTTCGTTTCGAATTTCTACGAAATCTTAACTGATTGGGCTTATCTTTATGCCAATCTGAAGAGTATATTCCATTCCTTATACATATGTATGGTTATTGTTCGCCTATTTAATTGCGATCAACTAAAACGAGTTACATCTTGAGTAAAGCAAATCCAATGTAAATATCACAATTATGAAACTGATAACAAATTGTGCAATCACAATTAAAGTTTTGTAATGCCGCAGTATAAATCTATTGGCATATATACTTACATATATCTGTGTATATCTACACATGTATTTTTATAGTAAAAACGCAAAATCGTGCAGTTATGAAAACGAGTCGCAATATAATTAATAAATCCTAGAGCAATAAAAAACAAAAGAAAATGCTACCGATAGCCACGTGAATTGATCGTCTGCTGGGAAGCCAAAGATCGTAACCAATCGATTTCTATCATACACTCGGTGGGTGGTTGGTCCCTGTGAGTACGTGTAGGGGTCCGGGTCCTATCATAATGATCAAGGGGTTGGCCAGACACTTGAGAACAGAGCGGGGCTAAAGAACTTCAATACAATTTTTTTTTTTACTTTTTACAATCTAGATCATTAAAAATCGATTAATGTATGGGTCTTAATCTCAACATCTTTATGAATGTTTTTAATTATAGAATTATATATACACACATACATGTATATACTACTCAAGCATGTTGTTTTTCGATCCGTTAAGAATACTTCCAAGTGCATTTGCTCTCGAGAAACTAAATAAAATTTTTAAAACCAACCAATTTTACCAACCACTAATACACATGTACATACATATTCGTAGTTAGTTGTTTAGTAAGTAAGTATGACATTAATATTGATCGTTTGAGCTTAAACGATTTAGTTATATGGCATTCCATAATCTAGCCGGTTGTTGTTCAATTGTTGTTACACAAAGCAATCAACATGAATTGAGGAGTATGGAGATGGGGATGGGGGTGTCGAGGGGATTCACCCGTTTCGGAGCAGTTCAAATAGATGGACAGAAGAAGAATATATTGCGCATCGATTCCACGACCTCCTATGCTGCTCACCACGAAATTGATTTTCACTTGTTTTCCACTACTCATCGATGTTCCCATGAACCATTAACGTGCTCTTTAATCAAATGCTTGTCAACATTTGCAAAAAAAAACCAAAAAAACAAAGTACAAAAGAGACATAATAGTAGGTAATAATAAAGTTATAGTACATTTACCCCCCACGCCTTTTTTTTGTGGTGTTTTTTTTTGGACTACTCCAGAGTTCTACGGCGTTGAGTTTATCTGCTATTTGTTGTCGAATTAGACAGCACAACGCAGCTGAACAGGTTGACTTCAGTTTGAGCACGGTGCACGGAGCTGAAGCATGGATTGGGGGCATTAGGGAGTCGGCTGGGTGTTGGAAAAGCAGGGGTTTATCTCGTGCCCGATCACATCATCTACATCCATCACAATCAACCAAAACAACAACAACAACAACGATAAAAAATTCCCTGCCAACAAAAATATAAAGTGACAATATCACAAATATTGACACTTATGGATTGGCCTGCGTCTAAATCACGTTTCTCACATACCTTTCTACTCAAGACCTATATTAAGTGATTGCGTAAACCTCAAGCAAGAAGTCTCGACCTTGTCTAATTAATTAATGTGTGTGTACATCCACACTCCAAGTCATAAAGTACAGTTGCCATTAACTAATTTAGTAGTTTTTCTCTCTCTTTTTGTGGGCGTATTTCTTCTTTCATTTTGATTTGCGACACGTTTAGCGAACACTCGAAGAAATTCTTAAAGATTCTAAACTGAAACTTTAAGTTTTGAAGTCAGCAATGAAAATCCTATAGAAATTCCCATAAGAAACAAATGATGTTTTTGGAACAAAATATTTAAATTTTTTCAAGAATATCTTAGAAATTTATGACCTGACTTGAATTTGATTGAAATTAAAGGATCTTTATCATTTATATGTTAGATTACTTTCTGTCCTTATAAAGCCTTTATCATTTTTCTCATAGAACACCCTATCCTTAGGATGGAAAACCTTCAGCAAGTCTGGTGCTTGGATTTCAAAAACTCTAGCAAACTTTGCTTGTTTTTCGTTTGTCCTTGCAACTTAAATGTGGGATATCAATAATGAAATCTTTTGTAAAGGTTTTTATATCGCAAGTTTTTTTTTGTCAACTTACTTGATAATTATCAAAATTTTGCCCGGCGACTTATATATATCATTTTTCTAAGTGAGTGGAATGAGTTGGCACAGAGACCAGACCAGGTAGATGTAGGTATGGGTATGGGTAAGGGTAGGTAAGAGGTGGGTATTATCAATTACTCGATTACCTTTTCGTTTTTTTCATTTGGCTGAGGTGCTATAACTTATTTGGTGATTAGCGCCATTGATCCGACCACCGCCACACCACCTAACCACCCACCCACCCACCTGCCCAATCCAAAATCGCAAATAAAATTTATGATTGCGCCTCCGAAATCTGATTTATATAACATAAACACATGTATTAGTGTATATATGTATGTACATAAATTGTTTGTTTATTGGTATTTAGAAAAGTACACACACACACACAAACACTTAGACTCCTCTTCTCTTCTCTTTATTATTTTGATGGTTCTTGGTTTTGGTTTTGGTTTTGGTGAGTGGGGCTTTAGAGAGTTATAGATTATTGGTTTTAGCATTCAGTTAGTGTCGCCCACCGTCTCGTTCGATCTACGTGTGGAATTTTGAGATTCCATTCTAGTTTCGGTTTTTTGTTTTTTTTTTTTTTTTGTTCTTTCTGTTTTCGTTCGGGTTAATTCTGTTTTTGTGTGCTGATTTGATTTTTTGCTGATTTACGGAAAAGGCTCATCTGGCATATCGAGTGGGTGGAGGCGGGGCGGAAAAATAAAATCTGATACCAGGAAATGAATGGCGACTTGTTTTTTAGGTCTGTATGCAATTTTCTAATGAATTTCGATGTTTTGTGGTGTCTGGTAAACAAATTGTTGAAATTGTTGAAATTCCAGAAGCATTCGATGCAAAAATTCCTACAAAATGATATTACATTTTGTGTACTGTTTTTTTTGTTTTCTAGTTTTACGATCTTTGGCATTTAATGATGAGTGTCAATTAGTTAAATTCGAATGAAATGCTATTCAAGTTACGTGTCCGATAAGATATTATATGGTATAATACTAATTTGCTTGTGACTAAGAAATATCGAATATACCAGTCACTTTATGATTATCAGACAATACTAAGGACACATGGAAGCTTCCTGAAAACTGCATATACATATGTACATATATAGAGTATTCGAACAATGACTTAAGCATAAAGCTCAAGAATATTTTTTTAAATATTCATTATCTTAGTGAATCAAGTGACTCTAACAACTTTTCGGTAGGTGGGGGGGCTTTGAGTCCTAATAAAATGTAGTATTGTTCACATTTCTGGTTATTCGTTTTTGTTGCTTTTTTATGATTTTCTGTTAAATGGTTAGGAAAATTTTCGCAAATAGATAATAATTGTTTGACGACATGCCCATGAACGGAGACGAAATAAATAAATGAACTCAAGTGACGTGAAGTGTGTGCGAGTGTGAGGATCTTAAATCGGCCCAGACCCCAAAGCAAATAATAAATGAATAAAGTAATATATGTATGTACATACATATGTAGAATGGGCATGGGCAAGCAATGCCAACCAAATTGTCAAATATTGTAAAGAACATTGACTCAATCGACACGAGTGACAATTTTTACAGAAAGTATTGTGAAATTGTTCACAATCAAAGAGAGAAATATTCCCTATTGTCAAGGTAATGTCCACTCAATAGTTTCACTTAATTATTCCATTTTAGGTAGCCTTTAATACGTATTACTTAGTTAGTATATGCTATGTCGCATCACCTTTTGAGTGGCAGACAAAGTACTTTAAATTTACTTTATTCACTACTTTAGTGCATAACAAGAATACTTCAAGATGCCAGCTGCTAAGGGTTCTATAGGCTGATCGATAAATCACGTATACGCAGCGTTGCTGCCCTTAACGAAAACAAATACATCGTCGTAATCAATGGTATAGTAGACTCTGATCTCAAGTACATACATATATTCGTATGTGTGTGTGTGTGTGTGTGTAAATTGAAAGGATCCTTCAAAACAGGTGCTCTAAATGTGTGTTTAACGTCTGCAATTAAAAATAATTTAATTAAGAATCTTATTGTAAGTACAAACTAATTAGTTTGTATTTTCCTCAGTGCCGGACTTAAGGCCTTAAAGGACCCAGCATGCACAGGCTTTCTCAAGCACTTTGGCGGCGATTGATGTTAAACCTTTTCATACATAACTTGGTTATTTCACATTCAATTTTTAAGAAATTTGGTAGGCTAACAGATACTGATAGCAAATATATGTGTTATAATTTTAAATGCAATAGAACAACTTTTGACAGAGATACATACATAATTAAGGACAAGTATTTATATTTAACGACTGAACATACTTATTTTGGGAAAACTAGCCTTAAGGCTCTTCTATCTGTTTTATTCGAATTTGGAAACAAACTCGATCTGCCTGCATACTACTTAATGGTCCTTTGGCATCGTAGACAAGTCAATGGATTCCAAATCAATCTAGATTTTTCTGTATTATACGCCTAAGAATGGGCCTACTGGGACTACTAAGATAAGTCCGTCACCGATTGTGCTATAGTATATTCAACGATTTTTATATAATGACATATCGGTACTCTTAAAAGTCGGTCACTTCTTATCTGACCAATCTTAAACAAATGGTTATTAATAGTCAAGATCTATAAGTGAATGTGAGGCATTACTGCATAACAAGAAAGAATTCTCTTCTACATTGTGAGCGTCTACTGTATCTATATAGAGTTCATTTAAGGACGAAAGCTATTTCATAATTTGATTGACTAATCAATATCAATCAATCCCCATACTTTTTTTCTTTTGGATAATCGACACGTTTCAAAAATGACAAAAGAAAGGTCATTCCCTTTGAAGCTTTTATCAACAAGTTATAAATTTACTTTAGCTTGACTTTGACGATTTTTGAGCGGCCCCCTGCCAATTTTATACCCTTTGGTCAGCTATATACAACACAAGCATCTTCGTCCATATAATGTCTGATTGAAATCGGATTGCTATATCAAATGGGTATAGACAGTTGAATGAACTGTAGTTAGGGGAAAGGGTTAAGGGTTAAAACTTGTAAGGGTATACAAACATTGGCATGACTGAGGTTAGCCAGGCCCTCGCTTGTTTTCTTTTTTTGTTAAGGCACATTCAGGTATGATATATGGTTTCGTTGTGGTTCAACGTTTTTCAATATTGTTTCAAGAACATAAACAAAATGATGAGTGCCTTTAAGACGATTGGCGAGTGGGAAAGGGAAATCAACATTGACATTGCGCAGAATAACACAGATTGAATTGAACTTGGTAACTCGATGGGGCAAAGGGTTTAAGGACCGACCCTGAATTGTGCTTGACAACAACAACAACAAGAAGGAAGAGAAATCAATTGAATCTCCCATTAACTCGATCGATTGAAATCAAATTGTATCGAAACGTTGCTATGTGGCGGCCTTCTAATATTATGGTATCGGGGCCGACTTAAGCCTCCAACAAATTTATGAGCCCAGAGAGTGGGTCAAATCCCCAGGCGCCTGGTGACGAGATATCTCTCTATCGGAGGGCTAGTGATAAGCTCGCTTGCATATGATGAGGGCATGTGCCCTACACTCACAGGGTAGACTGTTTTAGGGGCCTGGTACATACATATTTTAATTAGACTCTAGTCTGTCAAGTGTTTTTGCTGTTGTTGTTTTTCTTCGTTTTGTTGTTTGTTTGTTTGGAGTGCAAACACACTGTGCACTGGGATAATAGTAGATGAAAATCAGCCCATTAACAGGTGTCTCCTGTTTAGCTAAATGGCCAGTTCTTTTCCATAGAAAGGTTGGGCAAGGTGTCAATATGGGGGCGATGGGTGTGCGCTGTCTCTCTCTCTCTCTATCTCTGTATCTGTCTGTAATCCTCAAACAAAAAAAAACTGTCTATCAAGTGCATTACTATCAATCTATCTCTTTTTCTCCTGTTGTCTGTGTTTTTGTCTGTTGTCAAGGTAGTGCAAGGTACAATTCCATTGCAAAGTGGAACAGTGGGACAAAATGCGGCATCGCTCAGGCAGTTCACACTTGAAAATGTCAAAGCGAAAGGTTTCCTTTTCAGTTTTAGTCGTTTTTGCTTTAGTTTTGTTTTTGCGGTTCGATATGTCAAAATTGGCAGGTTCATGAGTTGGCAGCTTTTTTGACTAATATGGGATAGGATGGCAGGTTGGAGGTTGGAGGTTGGAGGTTGGAGGGAGTACAGAGTGAGATGGTGATTTCGTTGTTCCGGCGTTCGTCCGGGGGTTCGAGGTTCTCAGCGCTCTATTCTTCGGGTCGCCTTTTCACTCTCATTCAACGCCAAGCACCTGTACGTGCGTGTTCGTGTGCGTGTGTGGTTGATTTGTTATCTTATCATTGTATTCTTACTTTGAACACCCGTACAAGCAATTAACAAACGATTCGAGATTAGTCCTCTGTACCTCCCTCCCTACCTCTCTCTCTCTCTCTCACGCTGCCTTTCCCCATTGTACTCTTTGTGCCATTCAAGTGCTGGCGCTCAGTCTCCCGCTCTCAACTCTTTTACTCTCTTCTCTCTTTTTTTTTGTTTTTGCTCTCTCGCTCGCTGTCTCGTTCGTTTTTGGGGGCTATCTCTAGTGTGTCACTTTTTTGGTTGGGGGGCTAACTGATATTTAAGAAAATGTTCCGTTAGCTGTGACTTTCAGTGTTGTGAGACCATAAAACGGTGTTAGACGTGTCGCCGGTTAAAGATCAACGATCCCCAATCAACGGATCCTCCCTATATATATATATACATATATATACCACAACACATTTTTGTTTTTTTGTTGTTTTTTTCTCATACATAAAGCAAATGGATATTATTATTGCAAAAAGCAGTAAAAGAAGTGAAATCAGAACTCAAGTGCTCAACAAATATCAAACAATATAACCCAAGAACTGTCAATAAACTAAAGGAATTTCAAGCATTCATATTTATCGCTAGGATTCCACAGTGCAGTGAACTAATATTAAAGCAAATTACAACAATATTTGCAGAAATCACACAATTTTCTACTTAAAACCACCAAAATTGATAAAACAATAGAAAAAATGAAATTAAGGTTAGTCCAACTAGATTGTGAATAATACTATCTAATCCCAGAAATCGATTCGAAACACTTGATTTCTTTAACAAAAAGTCGAAACATAAATATGTATGAACAAAAGCAATTGAGAAACTTATTCTTAGAGTCGTTTCTATTCAAACCAAAAACTGATCTTTTAACATTTAACATTAGGCCAGGTTGGGTATAGCCGATCCATGACCCTGGCTACTCTTTTATGTCTTAATATGTTGAGCTTAAAGCCTTTGGACTAGTTAAATATATTGTCCTTCTATAATGAAAATAACGACTAGGGACTAAAGAATTTGGATCTATACTTAAAATCAGAATGGCTCTTTATACAATTCCCATTTACAACTCCAAATCAAATTACTCATAGTGACATTCCAATTAGATTTTCCAAGGAGAATGTGGATGAAATTGTTAAAAGAAATCATTACTTTTTCACATGTTTTGGGTGGCCAAAAACGTTTCTTTCACAACAAAACCCTTCAGAAAACAACACAAAAACTAAAACAAAAAATGAAATTACCCAAGTATTGGTATTAGGTTAAGACTTCAAATCAGCATGATAAGTTAAAACGCTTGACAACGACGATTCAAACAATTCTGTTTCGACTGGTTTTTGTTTTTTCTTTTTGTATACAATATCAGTATCAGTAATACACCCACACACACACACACAATTTGGATGATAATATTCGATTGACCTTTTCAAAACTCATTTCCCGATTTAAGCCCATAACTTTGGCTCCTTGGCTTCTCTAAATATCGCATGGTATAACAAATTAGTCACGGGCTATAGTTAATTACTTCTTGCCTGAATAAATTATATTGCTTTATGGTTATTTGTTTAGATTAGCAAGCACCTGTCCATCCAAAAGTCGGCAACTAAATACAATGTGTTGTAAATTTGTTTATTTGTTTTTAGCCATTAAAAAAATTACAAAAAAAAAATGAGTTACTGTATTTTTACAGGCCTTCCTTGATTGAAATTGAAATTGTGTTGCCAAGACTAAGCGCCAAATGGAGGTCAACGACTGCCGGGTATTTATTTTCTTGTAAAACGGTCATAATCATGGCAATGATGGCAATATCAATAACAATACATATGTATATATATGCCTGTATATGGGGGTTTGACCAGGGTGACGAAGAGGGCAGTTAAAATCAAGATTTAGTTAAGGAAATTGACGATAATAATGCACGCACATAATTGAAAAGGAAATTTCACTGACTCATTGATCTATGTACGTGCTCCATAAATGTTACCTTTCCATCCGTGGTAGGTTATGGTTATTCAAAGACAAGCCCTGCCAAAGTTCCCCCCAAAATTGAAAAAAATGAAATTGTAAAACCAAATTCATAGAAATAGTACATAATTCATAATTCAGGTTTCATCATCATTTTTTTTACACCCACTCAGTTGGGCAAAATTACAGAGAGAGAGAGAGAGAAAGAGAGAGAATCCGAAGTTAACGAGTGAGCGCCGCCAATTAACGATGCCTCAGTTCTGATAAGGTTTCGGTTATTTTACCCCCATATCTTGAGTGGCGGGCGCCCAAAATATTCTGATAAGACTTTCAAGTCTCACTCTCTTGCAAGGAGCACGAGTTTTTGGCAATCGCCCAATTAGAATTGCCCCCGTTGTAAAATAAAAAAAAATTTAAATTGCAGGCAAGGCGCCCTGCCCACTCGCTTTGCTTTCTTTAACAAATTGATATCAGATCGGATCAATAAAAATCCCGATATATACCTATATACCAAATATGTATTGCAGTCTAAAGTCTGGTTAGTCTGGTATTTAGGGTCATATGAAAAATTTTCCATATACTAACATACGATAAAAGCTATTGCAAGTCTTATCAATTATGGATTATTATTATGGGAATATCTTAAAGACGATCCATATGAGTTCCCAATAGGATGAGACAGATGGGCCCTAAAGTATGCAATATATTGTGTGAGACTACGTAAGATGATCTATAAATAACGTGGACCGTGGTAACTAGTTCATTATCTAGGCCATCTAAAAGCTACTACCGCTAACTGTATGTATATCTCTTCGGCATTGATTTGGTATCTGTCGTCCTACATATTTGCACCTTTATATAGTAATGTTAATGCTTTAATTAAAGTTTGTACTTCAATGGGAGGAAGGGTAAATGATGTTGTAACATTTTGCCGACACTGCGTCAGATAGACCAGACCCGACCAGACCAATTCAGACCAAATCAGACCAGGCCAGCCAGACAGTATGTTTTATTAGTAATTTTTTTCTTTTATTGGTGTGCGTATGGGGTAGTATTTGTAATAGCCCAAAGGCTGGGACCCTCTCTCTCTCTTCGATCTTCCAGCCACCAAGGTTGAACTTTTCTGCGGTTTTATCTATTGCGTTGGCGTTGGCGGTTTCGGTGGTGTGTGATTTTAATTAAACATAACAACATCGTATCTTTGGTTAGAGTTGTATGCAAACATTTGCACATTTCTATATATAGATGCCAAGGCAAAGGCATCTCTCGCTCTCTCTCTTTGAGACAATGTCGCATTTTTCCTTAGAAGTCAGAAGTTTTGTTTTTTTTAAGTAAATTTGCTTTTCTTTCTAACCCGGTTTTTTTTTTTTGTTGTATTGTTTTCTTTGCAGACTTTTGCGCTGTTTGCGCCAACAGCCAAAACAAACAACAAGACCCATGCAGCAGGAAGAACTCGAAGTGGTGCGTCATCATATGATGAAGGATATGCAAAAGAATAACACGGATATGCCAGTTAAGATTCTCCTACTGGGCACAGCCGAATCGGGCAAGACGACAATTATCAAACAGATGAGAATATTGCATATCAATGGATTTACTGATGAGTAAGTACACATTTTAAAATGTCCAACTTAATGTTCGAGTGGCAAATGCTTACACATTTCATTCTCTTGCAGTGAAAGACGTGAAAAGATTCCTGAAATCTATCAGAACATCCATGATTCCATTATACAACTGGTGCGACAAATGACCTTATTGGGTATTAGCTTTGGCAGCCGGAGTAGCGAACGAAGTGCCGACTATATTCTATCCCTGGACTCATTGGCCCCCGACTACATGAGTGAGGTAAGGCAAGGCGTGACAGGAACTCTGCATTAGAAGTCTATATCTTATCCAAAGAAAACAAAAACGAAAGACAAAAAAAAAAAACTATGCACTTAAGCGTAAAGCCATTTTTTTGCTGTCGCAGTTAGGAAAAGGAAAAAAATATAAATGACTTTGAAATACTTGAGGCTTTGCGTCAGAAATCGTGTGCGCTATATGTAGCCAGCCAGTCAGTCACTCAGTCAGTCATTCAGTCAGTCAGATCAATTGATCGTGGTTTGTGCTTATCTTTGATTGATTGGATGTTCTAAAGAACACAAAAACAGAACAACAGCAACAACAACCAAAAACTTTCCTAAACAAGTGTGTTTAGGAGGTTTGAGTTAAGGCATTTCGTATCTACATACTTTGCTCTGAAAGATTTGCAAAAAAATAAAACCAACTATGCACTTTCGTCACTAGTGTGTGAACTTTCCTCCTTACCTTAATATTATACTTAGTCTTACTAGAGTGATTCATTGTAGTCAGTGGCGGGCGATAAGATATAACTTTGTTTCATTCATTCATGAAATCTTTATGAGTAATATTCAAAATAAGTCAGAAAACATAAAAACATTTGGCTAACTGATAATATAATCTCTTCTATTTACAGGAATACTGTGATCATGTCATGGCCCTATGGAATGATGTGGGCATACGTTCATGCTATAATCGTTCAAATGAGTTTCCCCTGCTGGATAGTGCCAAATAGTAAGTTTAGACTTGAAATCACATCGACCCCCGAAACATACAAAGTTACTAAATGATTGTCTATCTCTTTTTATTTTCATTAGTTTTCTGGATAATTTTGTGAGAATCAGCGATATGGATTACATACCCAGCACTGAGGATATTTTGCACAGTCGGAAAATTACAACTGGCATATCACAGATCACATTCCGTGTCCCATTGCCCAAGAGTTTGGGTGGTGGCGATCAGGAATTCCGTATGTACGATGTTGGCGGCCAGCGGGATCAGAGAAATAAATGGATTCAAGTCTTTGAGGGCATACAGGCTGTACTTTTTCTCATCTCGTGCAGCGAATTCGATCAGAATTTACGCGAAGATCCCACCCAGAATCGTTTGCAGGAGGCCCTGAAATTGTTTCGCGCCGTTTGGCAAAATCGTTTCCTATCCTCTGCCGGTTTAATTGTCTTCCTCAACAAGTATGACATTATGGAACGGAAAATTCGTGCCGGCAAGCATATTGTTGACTATTTTCCCGAATTTGAGGAGTTCCAGAGTCGTCGCCAGCAAAATAATTTATTTGATGAGAGCGATTGGACGAAAATGTTTATAAAACAAAAGATGGTGGATATCACCCAGGAGCCGTTTAAGCGGAATTCAAGGAATCAAACGGACTACAGCTCAACGGAGAGGGAATGCTATTATCATTTCACAGTTGCCACAGATACACGATGCATTCGTGATGTGTTTAGCGATGTCCAGCAGATGATACTATCCGAAAATGTCTCGGGCATGGCCCTATATTAGTTCGAGATTTCCAAAATCAAAAAAAAAGAAAATACCCCAAACTGTGATCTAACCGTATATGAATTAGATGCTAAGTAGTTCTTATGTCCGAATTGCATATATTCTCATTAAAACTCTGATCAGATATCATTCTCATTATTATTCTATATGTACGTATGTATATGTATACATATGCTATGCAACTAATCGTTAAGTTAATAAAACAAACACCCAAAACCCCAGAAAACAAAGGAATGGAAATAGCAAAAATGTTGTTCTGAAACTTTTTTTCTTTATAAATGAATCAATAATACGTACTCCATGAAAGTAAACTTCTCGTTTCCTATGAAACTGAGTTAAATCGATCTGCAAGTTTCAAGTTGCCCTGTTTTCTTTTTGTAAATTGTCTGGATAAACAGCAATGAACCCACATTTTACGCTTTCGTCTGAATTACAGTTTTTTCTTAATAAATAAACTGATTCAAATTTTAAATTGCGCGGTATCGAAAAGTTGTCAATAAGTCGTGGTTTCGAACCTGGTTGAAAGCGAAATTCGGCGAAAACAGTTTTTATGAAGGGGCGAATATCATGCGTCGCCCATAGTTACTCATTTTTGCAGAGCGAAAATGTTCTTTTTGGCAAAGCAAAAATATTCAATTTGCTCAGCGCGCCGAATTTGACGAAGCCGTAAAAACAAAAATTCAAATTCGCTTCGAACCTCATGCAACTTCGGAGTCGAACTCCGACAAAGGAGTTGAACTCGAACATCGGAGTCGAACTCAAACAATTGATCAATTTGCTCGGGCGAAGATTTAATTTGCTGGGGCGAATATTCAATTTGGTCCGGCGAATATCGCCAACTCGGCGAATTTGTTGCTGTTGTTGTTTCGTATAAAAAGTGTAGCGCGTGCGGTTGGGGCGAGTTATTTGGCGTTTTGGAGCAGCAGCATATTGATATTGCAAAAAAAGAGTAGAAAAGGCCCAAGAAAAGTAAATACAAGATAGTTACTATCTAAACTAATTAAAGAGCGTGATTAGCATAGCAGAGTGCTGTGTGTTTTATGTCAAAATAGTGAAAATTGCGGCAAGTAGTATTTGGTGAAATTTTAGTGTCCGGGTTCAATCAGAATTTTCGAATGTTTTTCCTGATGTGTGTTTGTGTGCGTATGTGGTGGTTGCTGCTGCCGCCTCCCAAAGAGAGAGAGTGAAAGAGAGAAGAAATTCTTTTTTTTTTTCGATGTATGTTTTTTTTTTTTTTTTTTTGCTGATTTTCACATGGTATTTTTATCATATAAAAACTTTATTGATTACATGGAAAAGGAAACGCGTGTTAAGAGTATAGAGGATGAAGAGATGAGGAGGATGCCGCCACTGCTGCGCCTCCCCACCCCAAATCCAAAATAAAAAAACAAAATTTCACTAGAAATTTGTTGCTTTTTTGTTGTTGTTTTTTGAAAGCGCAAAAAACCGGATATGTTACTAAAAAATAAAATGAATAAAAAGAAAGAAAAAAAGCTTTGTTACGCGCTGTCGCTGCCCTCAAACCAAAAGCGAAGCTTACAACAAATGAAATTACCTGGGCATGCATATGTATGTGAGTGAGAGTGCGAGTCTGTGATGTGTGTGTGAGTGTGTGTGTCGCGTGTCTGGCATGCAATTAGGCATTCAAATAATTTGCTTCTTCTTCTGCTACGGCCACCCGGCACCTGTCTAACACCCGCTGACGCCCCCGTTGCCGCCGCTGCCACCGTTACCGGTGAATGAATGACCAAAAAGCATGGCTGCCACAGACTAACGACTCTCTTTCGCTCGCACGCTTCTCTCCAACCACCCCCCGTCGCAGCCTTCACAACCCAGCAATTGTTTGTGTATCTATAAGATGCTTAATGCAATAGTTGCAGATAAAACGACACAACGAAGTAAAATTAGATGGAAGCATAAGTAAGAGGCAGGCAAACACCGACGTTCGTGGCACGAGGTGTGAAAAACGGAAGAGGAAGACCAAGCGTGCGTCCATTCATGAATGGGGAACACCAGCAACAACAGCAGCAGCAGCAGCAGATGCAACCAGACAGTCGGCAGAGTAAGAGCGAGACAAACAAGATGCGAAAAGGAAATAAAAAGTTTGCTTGCAAAATCAATGTAAAAAGGTGGAAACGGAAAAGAGAGTGTGTGTGAGAATTGAGTGGTGTGTGCGACAGGGTGGCAGTCGAGTCGTAACAAACTAGGGAAGGTCACCTATTGCTCTCTCGCTCTCTTGCTCTCCCTCCCTCTGTCTTGGATCCGAAGCTCTTAAAATTATGCGACAAAATGTTCCGCTTTAATGTGAAATTTCATCTTACAGAATTTATGTGAAACAATAATTTGAAAAAATTTTGTAGAAAACAAATGAAAGAACCGTTACCACAAAAAATGTCAACAGATTTGTAAATTTTTTTCCTTGTGCTTTGCTCGTTTTAAACCAAAAACTCTGTGACTGAGACCAACTTATCGCGTAACGAGCCATTATTAATTAAGAGCTGCTTGTTTACAGGATAACACGGGATAGGAACAGATCTTAAACTGTTTATATACATGTGTAAATAACAAACAAACGAAAATTTTAAATAAATTTTGCAAAAATACACAGAAAATTGTTCATATTGAAGATGGAAGTGTTGCTTAGACGAGTTTCTACTGTATTACCAAGGAAATAAAATGTACTAAACTAGTAAAATGACATGAAAGATTACAGGATGTTATATTTTTTTCAACACACAAAACCGAAATGTCTAAATTTGTTAGAGTTTTAAATCAAATCCAATTGAAAAGTAGTCAAATATCAACGTTATCTGAAAGCAGTACAAAATTATCAAATATTCAATAAAAATTTTTGGGATTTCTTTTTTTTGTTTGGGTTATTCTTTTCCTTTTCTTGTTTCTTGTTTTTTTTTTTTTTTTCTTGAAAAATTCATTGATTTTGCATCAAAATTTGTTATATACATAATCAAAAATCGAATGTAAAAATAATTGACCATCAACAGAAAGTTAAAGCAATTTTTTCCATCTAATTTGTGGGTAAATATATAATACTAAAATGTTGTATTAAAGTGTAAAAAAATTGACATAAATTGCCAAGTGTATATTGACCTATTAAACCGTGTGAATGTTTTACAAATTGAAGTGTGTGCGTTTGTGTGTGTGTGCATAAGTAATTGTTTCTTTACTTTCCCTACATAGTGATATGCAAATCTTGATATAGAAACAAAATATTTAGACATATTTTAAACGTATTCCATTTGTTTTTTTCTTTACTTTTAGCTTGCGCCAAACAGTAGTCATCACCTCACATCTGAACTGAACCAAACTCAACTCTAATCTCAGCATAGCAACCGACCCCACCATCACCACCTTATAATAATATCACAGCCTCTGTCTCTCTCTCTCTCTCTCTTTATATATATACATCAAACATATATATTCACAATCTATTATCAAAATGATCAATATGGACATTAGTGTAACGCCGAATTATTCGTATATATTTGATTTTGAGAATGATTTCATACATCAACGCACACGCAAATGGATGCTGGAGAATTGGACTTGGGTATTCTACTATTGCGGTATCTATATGGCTGTGATATTTGGTGGTCAGCATTTCATGTTAAATCGGCCGAGGTGAGAGACATAATTCTATCTCTTTTACACTTTTATTCTTTTCTAGCTAAAGTCGGAAGAAAGGGTGGGGTAAAAACAAAAAAGACATGTGTTTACCAACAATTTGCAATCGTATGCATTCAGTAGTTTTCCATTTATAAATGTACAGACTTACAAACATAAGTATATTCTTATTATTATTGTTTGGATAAAACCTTGAACCCTAAGCACCTTACCCTAGTAGTTAGTCAGTCAGTGTCACTATGTACATGTACATATATGTACTATGTATATACAAATACATATGTATAATTCTATGTAAATTTTTCGTTAATTAAAAGCACAAATCTCACTTAAATGAGACGCCCACATGGTCAGCCACATGAAGGCAAGCAAAGAGGGAAGCACCACCACCAGCAGCTGGTGTTCCCAGTGGTTTCCAGCCTAACTGCCTAGCTGGCTGCCTGCCTGCCTACCAGTCGTCATCTAATGATGATTCTAGTGCTGGTGCTGCTGACTTCATTCACATCGCCTGACGACCACGACGACTATGTGATGACGATAATTGTAATTCATAGCAGCTGTTGAGTTATACACACAACGAAAGAAATAGAGAGACAGACTGGAGGCAAAACAGCAGATTCTAATTCTAATTATATAGTATTACCGTTAATCAAGCATTTTATACTATTATACACTTTTTACTCGCAAATATTCAATCGTTTGTCCATTATAGTGAGTTCAATTAAGTAATTAATATTACTTACTTTCTTTACTAATGTCCTCTCTTTTTGTTGTTGTTGTTGCCCTAGATTGATCTCTCCCTACTCCCACATCCACATTAAACAAAATTGTTGCAATTTTCCGTCAGTCAATGTCAATCGTTTGTGTTTGCCTGATTGTACGAGATTATTATTCAATTCAATGTGGTTGGTTTGTGATTCGTGTTGACAATTTCAGTTGGTATCATTCCATTTCCCTTTCTCTCTCTGTGTCTCCGTCTCTCGCCATTTCTAATTGTCGTCATTGGCTTTTTAAGTTTGCCAAATTGAGTTCGTTTCGCTTATGACATGCCATTTTTGGCGCTATGGCAAAGATTCAAATCAAGTGGCCAGTCAGGCAATTGCTGTTTTGCATACAACTTTGCAAACTTTATTTGAAAACAACTAAAACTAAAAAAAAAAAAACAAAACGAAAAAAATAACAAAATTGCCTTCCCTAGCTATTATTGCATAAACTTTCTAGAACTACTTTGAAAATTTAGCTAATTGTGTGTGTGGCCTTTACTTAAAACTGCTGGCAATGAGATAAACTTAAACAAATTTGTGTTATTCAAAGGTTCATTTCAATTATTTATGACTCTCAGAATCCCCAAGCTAAAAAATATTTACAAAAACGAGTGGAGATTTCTAGATAGGAACAGAAAAAAAGAAGTTAACTTCTGTAAACTGTTTGTGGTTTTTTATGGCAAGAATTTGCTGTTCTTGTTGTTGTTAACGTTTTTGGCCATCAATTTAATATTTTGGCTTGATCATCTTTTCTCTCTCTCTCTCCCCAAGTTGATTATCAATTTATTTGTATTCAAAAAAAAAAAAAAAAAAAAAATAGAGGCTTGTCGCTTATTTTTAGTTATTAAAACACACGAGTCTCAAGAGAAAAGTTTTGTTAGTTTTATATTTTTGTACTGTACTTTACACTTTCAATATTTACAAAGTGAGACAACAGACAACAAACGCGCGGGTCTTAGTACAGAAAGGTGTGAATTATGGCTAAAAGAAACAACAACATCAACAACAACAAAATACATGCACGCACACACTCTGCAAATATTACTTTGTCACTTAAAATGGAGAAAACGATTCGAAAATCGTCTGCGTCACTCAATCAATTAAAATCTCCGTCTGTCTCTGTGTCAGTGTCTCAACTTTGCATTATATGAGAATCAGAGAAAAATATGTATTACGTATTCCACGTGCTTTCATTTATTTATTTTATTTTTCTTTAATATGAGATAACTAAATATCTGTCTACTCCCAGCAAATCTAAGATGCTTAGTATCTAAATACCCCATTGATAATGGTAAAGCAGGTGGAGGGGGAGGAGAAGCAGGGAGTAGTAACAACAAAATCATATTAGAAGCATTTAGACAAGGTAGTAGACAAACGTTATCAGTTAACCCTAGACAGACTGTGTCTCCAACTAAATAGAAAACATGCCATCACTCAATGCATGGCATACATACATATGTACGTATGTATATGTTATGTGCATACATATATATATAAGATTCATATATGTACATATGTTATGCCGCCTTATCAGGGGTAGCCAAACCAAAACACGCCACAAACCGACTCTCTGACTCTGCCTCTTTGACTCTGTAGTTGTTGTGCCCCTACCTAACTATTCGGCATGGGTATATGGGTATGGAGAACTGGGCTGGCGTAATTGCTGTTTATGATATCATTTAGAGGCCCCATGATTCATAAAAATATATATATACATATGTATGTATATAAAAATATACCATGAGAGGGGATGAGAAAGAGGGGGGGCCAAGGAAGATCGAATAAATACTTGATGTTTTAACTGGGTTACCTTTTTGTTGTTCTTGTTGTCATTTTCGTTTTTCATTTCTGTTTTTTGTTGTACTTTTCATTGGTCATTAAAATTTTTGGAGCAACTGCAAACATGTCGATATGATGTACATACATACATATGTTTGTAGGTAGAGTACATAGAGACATAACCATATAACGGTAGCAATACATATGTACATACATATATATGTATGTGTAGACATGCAAGAAGTGGGTGTGTTGCCGGCCGGTTGGCAACAGGGAATACCAAACTGAACAATAACAACAACAACCAGAAAAGAAAAAACAGTAAAAACTTTTTGTGTCTGCCCAGGACATTCACTTTAGGTATGAACATTCGAAATACATACCTACATATGTATGTACATATATCAGAATGATGCCCATACGTTACACTTGCCATCATTATGGCTTACACTAACTAACACAAAATAGTTTTTAAAAGGCCCAAAGGACTTGCTTTTGCAGTAAGAGTGATTAAAGAGTTAACTCTTGAGAGACGTTTTCGATCCCATAAAATATATACATATTCTTGATCAGCGTGTTATCAATCCAAGTTGTTATAGCTAACTTGACGTCCTCAATTAGAAAGCCACTAGATGGAAACCTGGTATTTAAGCCTTTTATACCCCAATTGTGCAAAACGTCGAAAAGAACCACTATAACATATAGCTACCTATAGCCTTCGTCTTTTTCTTGTTTTTAAATCCTTTTCGAAATTGAAATGTTTTTAAATACTAAAAACATCAAACGAAACGACAATTCAATAAGGGAATTAGTCAAACAAAATGGAATTTCAAATCCAAAGCAATAATATATGTATATCGATTTCGATTAAAGCCAATTTACACGGAATTCAAATCGTTAATTAGTATCGAAATCATTTTTGAAAGTTGTCAAAATATATTTTTTATTTTACAATTAATATGCGACTTTTTTTTATACCCTTGCCAAAAAGAGGATTATTAATTTTTGTCAGAAGTGTGCAACGCATAGAAGAAAGCCTTTTCGCAAACATTAGACTTCAAAGAAACCCTTTAAAACGTTTTTCCCACTTTGAAGACCATAGGTAAGGAAAGAGTAACAAAAAACTTGCAAGTTAGCCCCGGCCCTCTTTAGATTTGATTTACAACTTTGCAAATCAGTAAAAATAGAAAATTGAGGAATATTTTTGAATAAATTACAACTATTCGTTTTTAATAGCAATTGATTGATTTTTTAAAACGCAAAAAGCACAAAATTCATATTTAGTATAAAGTACTATAATATAGTATATGTACTTATAATCAGTTATCTATATCCCAAACTAAGTAAATATTTACCCACTCCTAATACTTGTTACTTTTTCTATTTTGTGTTTTCATGATCTCAACATTCTGACCAAATCGTACTCGTGCCCGACCACGCCCACACGCCCCCACTTTTTAGGCATTTTCACATGTTAATATGTAATATGCAAATCATTTTGTATAGTGTAGAAGATTTTTACTTCTTCTTTCCTTCCTTTTTTTTTTCTCGGACTTTGCTCAAAATAAAACAGAAAACAAAAATTGTGTGTTGCGTGTGTGAACAGCGACTAACGAACGACCAAACGCTTAGTTTAAGAGGGGGTGGTGGCAGGGGGGGGCGGCAGAAGAGCAAGGGAAATAATACAATACACATAACTGCTTAGAGAGTGGGTTGAACACCGCACACACGTGCCACAAATACACACAAACACACAATAAATACCAATCTGCACAGTGGAGCAAATCGATAAAAGAGGCGGAAATGTTATTTGCAACTAGAAATAATAATATCTAAACATATCTAGTTAATAATCATTGATTAGTTAATTGTTCCGTTCACTTGGCATGTGGTGGATAGAAAAAACCCACCCTTGCACTTGCACTTGTATGTATTTAAAGCGGAATTTGCGAGAGTTAAGTTCAAATATTAAGTAATTAACAAGTAATTGCATATCATTACAAACTTTTCTCAATCATAGTTTAGGTCTTTTCGTGAATTTGCTTTCTATCTCTCTCCCGCTGTTAATTATATACATACAATATTGTATATTTAGCACACTTTATTTTTTTTTAGATTTAAAGCCATAATAATTAAAAAGAAAGGCGTTGAAATATTTCCTAAATCGTGTAATTATCATACATTCAGAGGGTATCTAAAAGTCTTTATCACTGATGAAGGAATGAGTGTTGAAGGGGTATCGAAAAGTCGTTGTTCTAGTTTAGTATATGTTCCGTATACATTTTGGCTGAAATGTTGAAAGTGAAATTTTCTGTATTTGACTTAGTTTAACAGTTAACCCAGTTAAAACTCTGTGAATGTGTGTGTGACAGAGAGAAAGAGAGAGAGAGAAGTGAGGGCAAGTATGTCATTTAAATATTGACAAATCAAAAAGAAGTCGCCGCATTAACGAAAAGAAAATTTGATCTTCAACTGTTTGAGTAAGCCAGCAGCAGCAGAAGCGCAGCATCACATAAAAAAGCTCTCTTTAAAAGCTTTTATTTGGACCCTTTCTATTACCATTAATTTCTAGTCTTTCTCTCTCTTTCCCTCTCTCTCTCTCTCTCTATCTGTGTCACGTAGCATCTTTTTCCATGCCCAAAGATCACGCCACTTTTTTTACACACTTTTACTTTCCACCTGTTTTCGTCGTTTCAATCGTTCGATTCGATTCGACTCGACTCGTTCCCGTTCGAACAAACGAGCGAACGAACGATCAATCGATCGATCGATCGTCTCATATAACTTGTTTCCAAAATTGGGTTTACCTTTTGTGTTGCCAACTTGTTTTTTTTTTTCCTCTTGATGCTTTTTACTGAGGTTTTTGCCCTTTTGCAAAAAACAACAACACCAACAAAAGCAGAAAAATAGAGCCATAAATGTTAGAGAAGTGACTAAGCGCAAGAGCTTATCATTTTGAGAATCACAGGTGCTGCCCACCTGTCCACCTGTCCACCGTCATCATCGTTTCACTTGTATAACCCTAAGCCATTGAAAACTATTGAAAAAGTTCTCAGTTGGTAATGAAAATGTTTGCGTTTAAGGTTTTATTTCGACTTAAACTTCAAACGATTGCGGCAAAAAACATCCAACTAATAGTTAGTCAGCAGCTTAAAGAGTTAATAAAAACTCCTAGATTGAAATTTAAATGGGCTCTCTTAACAAACAATGTGTCTAGAATGTGCTGAGAATTTCAACAAATGAACTTTTTATTTTAGTCAATTCACTCACATAGAAATCGAATACATACCAAAAAAATTAAGACCTGTATTAAAAGCGAGTTCTTGCCTCTTTTATTGTCATTTAATCGGGCAACAAAAACCTCAATTTAAATACCATAATACTTTATTTAATTATATTTTTAACACATTTTGTAAGAAACTAGTCTCAAGATAGAGATGGAGAGAGAAACAGAGATATCGTTAGATGGTAATATTTTTAAAAACTATCAACACCAGTGGAAACATTAAAAATTTGTGTGAATTTTCATGATTTATTTTAAAGTAACTAAAATTATTTTAAAAAAAATAGACTGCAATTGTTGATAGCAAACGAATCGTTTCATAAATGAGATCGTTTTCTAATCATTAAATGGCAAGAAAATGGTAGTTTAGACGCGACAGCCTATAACCTCTTAATCCTTTCTTTAATCAGGAATTCGGACTCCTTTTTTGACTCATTTTGGAAATCCAAAGCATTTAGTTTTATCGATAACATTTTAGAAGGACATTTTAAATAGTACTCGACTCGTTTTAGAGTCATCTATATTTACATACAAGTAAGAAGACTCAAAATGGACTCATCAAGGTGATCCCAAATGCTGGGTAGGATCTACATAAGTATGTATATGTATATTCATGGATCTAATGCAGACCTAATATATATTATTACTCTGCTAAAGATTACTTGAGGCTAATGAATCGCTTATACAGCTGCAAGTGAAATGGCCAAATATGGAAATTTTGATGTTATGGCTCAAAGAATTAGTAATGCTTTTTTTAAAAACCTCTCAATACGAAGAATAGTAAACTATTTCTTATAAAATTGACATTTGTTAGTAGCGGATCCTTGATATTTCATGTTTAGAAAATTGTTTCCATGCCAAATGAGCGCTCTGACACATTTGTTTGTTTGTGCAATTCAAAATTATGGATCTTAAATCAGGCACGTTGCACATTTATGTATATACACCCATGATGAATATAATAGGTACACCCCTTAAAATTAATTTTTTTGACTTTAAATTAGCACAACTTTTTTTCTTTTACCTTAATCACCAAAATTTAAATGCACATTTGTTTATTGAACATTTGTGTATTGTTTACCATAATTTGGAAAAGAAAAATTATTTTATTCAAAAGTTACAACAAAAAATATGAAATTTCAGAATTTCGTGCTTGATGAAAATAATAGGTACACTTTAATTGACTAAGTTTTATTTTTTTTTTTTGGTTTTGAAATCACTGAAAATCTATTTTTGTTTCATTATCTGATTAATATGGAATGTATCCACCTTAATTTTACCGTTACTTTTCTCATCCGACTGGGAATACTCTTAATCAAAGCTTGGCAGGACTCTATCGAAGTCTTCTTCGACGCACTCCCACAATTGTCGGTTGTTGCCACTTTTTTTCTGTTCGAGACTGATCCTATAGCTCACCCCACAAGTTATCGATGAGATTCAGATCCGGAGACTAAGTGGGCTAGGTAAGAGCGACCACTATATTGACCTCTAACCAAGTTTTTAAAATTTTTGAGGTGTGTTTTACGTCGTTATCCTGTTGATAAACCCACCACAGGGACTTTTTTTCCTCTAAATATGCTAGCATAATATTTTCCAGGACATCCCTATAGTCAGCTGCTCCCATCATGTCAGATACTAGGAATATTGGATAGTGTTCTGACCAAGACAAACAACCCCACACTATAATATTTTTAACACCATGCACCACTGTAGCGGTGATCAAAGTTTTTGGTTATAGGGCGCCTTAAATGTTAGGAACAGTCATTTCCGAAAAGATAAATTTTAGTTTCGTTGCTAAGAAGGATATTAGGCCGGTTTTTTTGAACTTCAGATGCTGCCCATGTGAAGTAGTCGTTAAGAAATCTTTGCTATATGATCAAATCTTTGGTTCGCATCAAAGGAACCCTTCTTGCGATACGAACTGATAGATTAGCCATTTGTAGTCATATCCTAATTGGAAAAACATTAATATCATTGTCCATTTTGGATCCAATGGCTCTCAAGGACTCGAAAGTGTCCGAATTTCTTAGGTTAGGAGTGGTTTTCTCTTGACCCAGTTAGTCTCCGGATCTGAATCTCATCGATAACTTGTGGGGTGAGCTATAGGATCAGTCTCGAACAGAAAAAAGTGGCAACAACCGACAATTGTGGGAGTGCGTCGAAGAAGACTTCGATAGAGTCCTGCCAAGCTTTGATTAAGAGTATTCCCAGTCGGATGAGAAAAGTAACGGTAAAATTAAGGTGGATACATTCCATATTAATCAGATAATGAAACAAAAATAGATTTTCAGTGATTTGAAAACAAAAAAAATTAAATATGACTTAGTGAATTAAAGTGTACCTATTATTTTCATCAAGCACGAAATTCTGAAATTTCATATTTTTGTTGTAACTTTTGAATAAAATAACTTTTCATTTCCAAATTAAGGTAAACAATACACAAATGTTCAATAAACAAATGTGCATTTAAATTTTGGTGATTAAGGTAATAGAAAAAAAGTTGTGCTAATTTAAATTAAATTTTAAAGGGTGTACCTATTATATTCATCATGGGTGTATGTATATGTATCGTATTATAGTGCACTTACCACCTGAACTATCATGCATTAACCTTTAACCCAACAAAAAATTTGCATTTTAAATATGAATAAAATTAATTTGGTTAACCTTTTGGCAACATTCAAACAAAAAAACATGCTTTCACAATTTATGCAAAAAAAAAAAAAAAAAAAACAATAACTTGGTCAATGACAGCTGCCAATTAAATAAATTAAAACAGCATAATGAATAATAATTATCAACAAATGGACGAAACACTAAACACACTGAAAAATTAAAACAAAACAAAACAAAAATATGTTGCCAAACAAAAAATCAAGTCTGTTGGCTGACTTTCCATATAACTTTTTGTATGTCAACTGAAAAGTTCAATACCCTTTCGAATGGGATGCTGCAATCAGCTGTTAGAAATTAATCAGTCTCTAGGGTATAATGCTAGCCAAGTTCATTTGTGGTTTGTATGGTATGAAAAATTGACACTGAAGCAGAAACAAGAAAAATCAAGGAAAAGTGTTGCGAAAATGAAAGAAACTAAGTTGGCCATAATAAACAAAACGCAACGCGATGAAAACAAAAGGCGATACAATGTTGCGATTCAGTTAGCCAACAAAGCTATTTTATGTTTTTTTTCTTTCCTTTTTTTTTTGTTTACAATCAATTGTTGGTTATGTCGCCTTGCATAATACGAACATTTGTTTACATATTTCATTTTTGCAAAAAGAAACATAAAAAACAAAACAATTCAGGTTTTTTTTTTCTTCTTCTCTCACTGTCATGGCATTAGCCATGCCATTTGGCTCTTTCTCTCTCTCTGTTGGCCTTTTTAACTACTTTTTCTACTTCTCTCTCTCTTACTGCTTATGCAATTTCTCTTGGCAAAGTGAAAACCAAGTTGAAAGAAAGTTGCCGTAAACAACGTGGGACGGACACGACCGACCCCGGCCCGTCTTTCTCTCATATTTTTTGTTGCTGCTTTTTTTCATAATTAATTATTTAGTTGGGCAGATCGCAAACGACCCTTTTGTTTTTTGCAAACACACACGCGCGTTCGCGCAGGCAGAGAAAACATCCAAGAAGGGCCAAGCTGGAAATTCCCCTGCGGAAACACAAAAGTAGGTGCTCCATGCAGGTTCCTTCCCCGGCAAAGCCCAACCGAACGAATTCCCCACAGCAAAAACACAAAAAAGGGGGCGACCTGTGCCCATGCAAAAATTTGAGCTTCAAAGGAACGTTGTGGATGAGGGGGGAAGGGGAGTCCCGCCCCAACATCCAGCAGCATTCCATTGCCTTTTAGAAGCCAAACTGCCGAGCGATTAGCAAGGCGAATTGGTTTTCCTTACTCATTAGTTTGAGGCACGAATTTGTATGGAACAAATTGAATGTACTTGATGCTGGCCAAGCTAGAACCGTTTGGGAATTGTAAGGGGAGCAGCAAGCGGAAAAATAATAAAAGCTAACATATATGCAACTGCTACGACTACTGCCGTTGCTCGTTGCTCGTTTGTGGCACAGTGGCATCAACGATGATGAAATCGCCGTGAATCTTAATTGTGTTTAATAAAAACAAATTCCTTAACATTTCCGCAGCTTAATTGTTTCCATTAACTAAAATGGTGACAATAACCAAGAGAATCAAATTTGTGTGATTTCGTTTTGAGTTTTTGGCTTTTTATGCATATTACTTGTGTTTCCTAGCCAGCGTTAGAGAAAGTAACCAAGTGCCGATGGTCGTTAGTTTCTTTTTAGCCTGTGTAAAGTAATCTTTGTTTATTCTATTTCTGCTTACCAAAAACAATGTTTTCCCTTCACTATCTTTATAATAGGATGTGCAATAATATTATTGATTGACCAATTGGACTGACTCACATAACACATTGAGTCATAATTACCCATAACTTCATAGGCAACACCTGTGTCCATCCACCATTTTGGCAAATTATTAAAGCCACAAACAAAACAAAACCGCGACACTTTTCTTTCATATGAAATTTTTCTGTTGTTTCATCTGTGTGTTGTTCGATTTATAAATATTATACAATACTTGACCCAGGTTCGGGATGAATATTGTTTGGCAAACTGCCCATGTGTTGAGAGCTTTGCTCTTGACCCATTAGCAATGTGTATGGTACATACATATATATGGGAGCAATCGTCGTCGGCGGCGTCGTCCGTCTATCGCTAGAAACCACGCCATGCCACATGTTAGATAAGGGGAAATCACATCACACATTCGAATTGTTTTTTATGACTAATTTGTTGATAAGAGTTTTTAGTTTAGATTTGGTTTTTTGTTATTCGTGTTTTTTTTTTGCTTAGAAATTAAATTATTTTCTATTGTGTTTTAATTGCAGATTAAAGCATTTTCTAAGATTTTGATTACACACAAAGTCGTTGACTGATTTGATTAGCAAATCAATGTCTGGGTCTCCGTCTATGGGTCTATGGGGTTCTGCCTCTGAAATCTGTTTCAAATTTCTGGTTTTTGATAATCGAGCCACACACATACACACACACACACACCTCGACAGTTTTTGCCATTTGAGTCATATGCCGGCAAACATTTTTTTTCGCTTTTCTGTCTGTAAAAATTGACTATATCAAACGTATGTATGTATGTACATATGTACATAGTTTGTCGGAAGAAATTCACAAATGATTAACATTCGAAACATGTTTTTTTTTGGGGGCAGGGGCGGGAGCAAGTTGTCTATATACATACATATGTATAATATAATGCCTTAACGATTCACAGACTTAAATGTCTGGAGGAAATAGTCAAACAAAAAATGAAAACCCGCAACACATGTGCCAAGAAACGTAGGGGAAGGAAGATGATCGACCTGAATATCATTCTCAAAAAACAAGGCATCGCATTCACCCACTGCTGAAGGACACTGAAGGGTATTACTAAACATATTCCCTTATCGTCGTCTATGAATGACCTCATCACTTGGTTAATCTCTTTACGTGATCTTTCATCGCGCGATCAGGCTCAATGAGCGAGAAATAAATAAAAAAAAAAAAAGCAAATGGTATGATCGCAAATCATGATATTTGATAATCGAAGCAAAGTGTCTCGGCGTGACAACAGCATGATGTGTGTTGTCTAGTGTAAAAGGGAGGCAACTCTAATCGATCCTATCTACACCAGACACTCACTATACTACTACATATATATATACATGCATATCTATATATGTACGTATCTACTCAATTTGTGCTTTTGTTTGCATTTGGATTATTTACTTGTATGTTCAATGTGCAGCGAATCGAGTGTGTGTGTGTGTGTGTGTGTTAGACTAATGGTGACCTTTAGTTATATTTGAAATTGCACACAACAGACAAACAACGACGATCCCTCCTCCCACCTGACAAATAAACTTGAACTTTGACTCCTCTTACAGTCGTACTTTAGTTTTTTTTTTTTTTTTCTTTAGTATTCGATTTTGTCACATCTTGAAATCGAAATGAGGGTTGAATATAAATATTGAAACTATATACAAATATTTACTGTGTCTGTGTAAATATGCAAAATGTACAATTCAAAACTAAATGATCCTTCTCGGTCACCTTGACTAAAAAACTTTCCGTTCCCTTGTATTGATTGCAGATTTCAATTGCGCGGACCTTTAATCATATGGAACACAATGCTGGCCATGTTCAGCATTATGGGAGCTGCACGCACAGCACCTGAACTTATACACGTGCTGCGTCATTATGGACTTTTCCACTCCGTGTGTGTGCCCAGGTGAGTGTGTGAAGAGGAATTGTTTATCAAGGTTGCCAAAACCTGAAACGTTTGCTCTGATATATGCAAGTTTTAAATATATGTATATTTCAATCACTAATTCTCTCTCTCTCTCTTTGTGTCCCCTTAGCTATATTGAACAAGATCGCGTGTGCGGTTTCTGGACCTGGCTGTTTGTGTTAAGCAAGCTACCAGAGCTAGGTGACACGATATTCATTGTGCTGCGCAAACAGCCATTGATTTTCCTGCATTGGTATCATCACATCACCGTGCTGATCTACTCGTGGTTCAGCTACACCGAATATACCAGCTCGGCGCGCTGGTTCATTGTGATGAACTACTGTGTGCATTCCGTGATGTACTCCTATTATGCCTTGAAGGCGGCCCGCTTCAATCCGCCTCGCTTTATCGCCATGATCATCACCTCACTGCAGCTGACGCAAATGATCATCGGGTGCGCCATCAATGTGTGGGCCAATGGATTCCTAAAGACCCATGGCACCCAGTCGTGTAATATATCGCAGCGCAACATCAATCTGTCCATTGCCATGTACTTCAGTTACTTTGTGCTATTCGCGCGCTTCTTCTACAAGGCGTACCTATCACCCGGTGGCCACAAGAGTCGTCGCATGGCCGCCTCGTTGGCCGCCCAAAATGCAGTCAAGCAATCGAATAGCCCACAGGAGATTAGTTCGAAATTGCTGGGTGCTGTCGATGATCAGGCGAATGCTGCCTATTTGCGTAAAACCAAAGCGCAGTAAACCGGAGACCGGAGCTAACCAACGGACTTAAGGACCCAGAGGACTCTGCCCCTCCACACTCCTCCCCCTCCCCACTATCACCCCACATTAACGGCTAAGGACATACAATTATTTATGTAGGCAGACAGTGTACAAGTTGTTTTTTAATTTTAACATTATTTTGTCGGGGCTGGCCGCAACACCGCAACCACACATACAAAAACAAACAAACACACACACACCGACGGACGGGCGGACGGATTGACAAACAGACGCACGTGGAAAGTATCCGGAATGTTTAATTATAAGCGTAAAGTTTTCTTGGGCAGGAGAGCGGGCTTAGAACTGAGTAATAGGGCTGCAAAATTATCAGTAGATTGTATGAAATATTTGAAAATTCCAAAGAGATATGACAACTCTCTGTAAACAATTACTTTTTTCTTTCTTTTTGCATTCTTCGTTTTTGTTGTCTCTTTATGTTATTATTGAATTGAATTGAATCTAGTTTATTGCTAAAACATCATTGCCAAAAAAAAAAAAAAAAAAAAGAATTGTAACAAATTAACTCAAATTACCCGTCTAATGCGATTTCTGAACAAGTTTGTTGTTTCGTTTCCCTAATTTATGTAGAATTTAACATATGAGAAAAAACATAAAATTTGCAATGGAACAATTAAACAAAAAACAAACAATTTGAATTAGGTACAAGATTAATAAATTCCATTTTCGTTATAGTAAACGTAACTTGACAACTAAACGCTAAAAATTTACTTGAGTTAGAGATTATGGTTTTTTATTTGTGATTTTTTTTCGGAAAAGTAAAAACAAAATTATTGATAGTTTTGCTGCTCTAGCTTACATATATAATTTTTTTTTTTTTTTTGTACTCATAATTCTCATGTATGTACATAGCAAAAATCGAATGAAAATCGCTTAAATCAGAACAAAAACATCAATTAGGCCAAAATTCAAAGACGAAAACAAGAAAAAAGAAGAAAAAAATAGGAAACAGATTTAGAATCGAAAAGCTTGCTTTTGATTAAATTTTCATGCTTTAAATAAACAGTTAACAAGCTCATAGACGTTGTAAGAGTTTGTACCAATTTAGTAAACGGCTAAAAGTTCACTCAAAGTCTTAAAAGATGTTCAGAATTCATATGTATATACATATATATATATATAGTTCGATCAACGATGCTAGCATAGCGAATATATGTATGTATAATATATTTTGATACGTGTATAATCGTAGTGGTGTCTGTGATCCTGGACAAAGATGCAAATGCATTATCTCTTTCGATTTTGAAATTAAAAAGGTGTTAACAATTGAAATGTATCGTTATACGATACGTTAATTACCAATATCTGTGGCGAACTCCAAACGAATTCTTATTAAATTGGCCAACTGCTAACTAATTGATAAAGTTGCCCCGGTGGCGTGCGTGCTAAAAGCCCAAAATCTTTCTAATGTCATTAATTATATATAAATCTATGAAAATATATATAAATAATTTTTTTTTTTTTTTTTTGATTACTTCTAAAATTATTGACAGCTATTCTAAATTTATTTGTAATTCCCATTTCGGTTCTATATACATATATAAACATATATAATTAATTTTTTTTTTGTTTGTTGTCAATTTTTTACTCAGATGGAATTTTCTCTATAAATTATATGCCCACTTTTCACCTTTTCTCTCTACTAATTTTAGTAAAATTCTCAGTAAATTTCAGACCGCCGCTCAGATTTATAGAGAATAGATTATAACCAAAAATTTAAAAAGAAAGAAACAAAAACAAAAAAAAAAAAAAATTACAAAAATTTCCAAAAGAAGAAAAAGAAAAGCAAATTATATATTTATATATAAGTATATAATTATATATCTAACTATATTGGTTAGCATATTCTTCAAATAACTTTTTTGTAGTTGGGTCTGAAAGAACTTGTAATCTAAGTCCCTATACATACATATATATGTATATATATATATATATATTTAAAAAACAAAAAATATAAACAATACATATATATATAAAGAAACAACAACAAAAACCCAATAAGAAAATATGAAAAGTAAAACAATGAAAATAAGAAACACTATAAGTTAGTCGAATGTTCCAAAATTAAGCGCAAATATTGTTATTGTAAAAGAAAAAAACAAAAAACAAATCAACAAAAAACCAACAACATTAACAAAGAATGGAATAAAACGTATGCAAATATTTTATTTTTTAACCGTAAAAAGAAAGAAAAAAAAAAAACTAATATAACTAGAACGATGAAGTGAAAAAATATATAAAACAAAAATGTGAAAATGTTTGTAAGCGAATAAGAAAGGCATGCCTCATGCATTTAGATTGCTTTTAGTTTTCAGTTCGCATTTGTTTAAAATTTTCTTAAAATACGAGAATAATTTTAACACACACAAACGAAAAACAGAGAAGGAACCGATAAGTAAAAACAAAGGAAAATAATGCTTATTTATTAAATTATATTTATATTCGAAAGCAAAAAAAAAAAAAAAAAAAAAAAGAAAATTATGAAAAGAATATGAAGACGATGAAAAAGCAAACAAAAGTCCTACTTGAAAAGTTAATTTAATGTAAAAAATGAAACAAAAAGTAAATAGAATGAATAAATGGAAGTATCAAAGGATCAAGCAAAACAGTCAATCCTTTGCTTCTAGTAAAATGCGAAAATAAATTCAAAAAATGCAAACGAAAAACGAACAAATTTAACATATTGTTGGGTATGAAAATAAAACAAAAACAAACAAAAAAGAATTGCTAAAAAAAAGCCAACAGATAAATAAAACGTAACAAAGGAAAAGGAAAGAAAATTATTTCAATTGTTTTTTACATTTATTATATTTTTTTGCAGGATTTAATGGTAAAATTTCTGTAAATAACCACCCTCTTTCGAAAATTCGAGCAAAATATTTAAAAGAATATTAAAAATGCAGATCGAGGGGGTAAAAAAAATGTCCTTAGCTTTCCAAAGTACTTTTTAGGGACCTGCATTTGGCCAGTGAGCTTGTTATGAGCACTTTTGCTATTTTTGTGGTCTTTTCAATGGATGTAGCATTCCTTTAGGTTGAAATTGATGAGATTTATAATTAAAAATTCTGAAGTAAAGTGGTGTTAAATTTATGTGATTTTAAACTGCATAATTCGGGAACTCCCAAATACACGAAACACAAATACCGTTATTAATGTGTTTTAGATCAATTTTACCTGTAAATTTAACATCTTTATAGTCCTGGAGAGAGTTCAGTTTAGAGTTTATTCCCTGGTTTTCCGACTTGAGTGTAAACAACAACAAGTCACAAGCAGCCCAAGCTCAGTCCGAGCCTTCAAAGCACTCACTTTAAAAATGTGTTTTTTTTTAATTAGCTTTGCGCTTTAATTAATGGCGGAGAAAACATCGATACCCGCGACCAAACATCGATATCAAATAGTGGGAGCTGTGCTCAAATACTGGGTTATTTTGTTCTCTGGGCATACGTCGCGCATTCAAGCATTTTTTTTTTTTTGTGTCTAATTGGAACGAAAATAAGTTGGCTGCAGTGAGAAAAAACCATTTAAAATGGTTAAAAATTGTGGCAATAATAATCTAAGTCCTTAGGAAACTGCAAGCAATAAAATATTGCTTCAATTGTTAGATTTATATTAAAATAAAGAGTAAATCAAGCAGTCAGTCACACCTACATGCTCTTACGCACACAGACGAAGGAAAAACTGGTTCTAATATCACAACACAAAGAAGCAACAGCTTAAGTTCTTCCCACCAACAAACAAAAAAAAAAAAAAAAAAAAATGGACAGCATTAAAGCAGACAGCTTTATTAAAGCTGAAGGTAAACTGAGCGAGAGACATTCGAGCTACCTTGGGAACTAGTTTCATTCTGGTTAACACATTTTCTATTTTTTGTTTTTTACTTTTGACCGCCCCCCTTGTACCCGGTGCTATCACCTATGCAGAATGTCGTCCCATGGCTTTGAGCCAAAATGCAAGCGGAGCAGGATCTGGTGGAGCAGGAACCGGACAATCAACCTCTGTCACTGGCCCAGTATCTTTAAGTGTGGAACTATGTTTGGTTTGTGGCGACCGCGCCTCTGGACGACATTATGGGGCCATTAGCTGCGAGGGATGCAAAGGATTCTTTAAGCGTTCCATACGCAAGCAATTGGGCTATCAGTGTCGCGGGGCAATGAACTGCGAGGTCACCAAACATCATAGGAATCGTTGCCAATTTTGTCGACTGCAAAAGTGTTTGGCCAGCGGCATGCGAAGTGATTGTAATTTTCATTTAAGTCGTCGTCTCGAAAAAAAAAAAAAAAAAAAAAATCCAGAACAAAGAAATCGTTAGGTGTATTTGCGGAAATTGGAAGTTGATCTGTTGGCAAAACGTAAGGGGGGTTTGCCTGCCCTAAAACCCCTTATGCAAGCTAAAGATAAATGAATTACCTGAATACATCTGCAAATTTCTAGCCTACTTCACTTAGCCAGCTGCTTGCTTTCGCTTCATTAACTTGCATCTCAAATTGCACTTATTCACGCACACACACACAACCATACAGACACAGACACATATTCACCCACAAATACACACATACATGCATGTACGCTCTCGCAATACTAGCTTTCTCGCCTCATTATGCATTTACCGTTACACTGTTTTCTAATTAATTCTCTTTGCTTCGCATCTCTCGTCTCCCCCACACAAACCCGCCCACCCCTTACACACACACATACACAGCTGTTCAGCATGAGCGAAAACCGATCGTGGATAGAAAAGAGGGCATCATTAACACGAATTCAGCTGTTGGAGCATCATCCAGTCCAGCAAGTGGTGCAACGTCCTCAAGTGGTGGCGGTGCAGGTGTTGGTGGTGGTGGTGCAGGCGGCACCGGCTATTCCACCAGCAGTGGCAAATCCGCATACCAACAAGGACGTGGAAAACATGGGGTCAAGGCGGAATCGGCAAGTGCCTCACTATATCAGCATGGAACCGCAAATAATACGCCACCCATACAAAGTGGAGCAGCGGCGGCAGCTGCGGCTTTCAATCTTCAGGAGAATCTATTTCCAATGGGCTTGAATTTTGCTGAACTGACACAGACGTTAAGTAAGTTGGCCGCAATAATAACGTTTGCATGTAAATCTGTAATCTTTTCATGTTTCCCCTCAAGTGCTGGCCACTCAACAGCAGCAACAACAACAACAGCAGCAGCAGCAACAACAACAGCAGAGGGAACAGCAGCAAAGCGGAGCCTATTCTCCAGAGCTGGCCAAGACCGAAATGGATGAGGATGAGGACGATTCAATGGACAATAGTAGCACATTGTGCCTCCAATTGCTGGCCAATAGCGCCAGCAATAATAATTCCCAGCATTTAAATTTCAATGCTGGTGGCTCAGGAGCTGGCGCTGGAGGAGCTGGAGCTAGTGGTAGTGGTAATGGCGCTGGTGCTGGTAGTGAAAGCACGCCCTTGTCCACAACAGCCACCACAGTGGCCCTCATACAGAATTCCTTTGATTTACGCATAATACACAAGGCACTGCAGTTGCTCCAACCCATCCAACAGCAGCTGGAAAGGAATCAGTCAGATCGTATTCAAATCAAACCCGAATGTGATTCTGATGCAGAGGATTCTGGTACGGAGGATGCCCTAGTTGATGGCGATTTGGAGGCAATGGATTTAGATTTCGACTATTGCTCATCATCCCAACACCGTGGCACTGGATCGGACTTTGTCTATAATGAAGTAATCTTTGAGCAAGATTTACTTACCGATGCTCAGTTGGCGTTCCATGTCCAGCCTCCAGCTTTGGTTCATTCATATCTGAATATGCATTATGTATGCGAGACTGGTTCCCGAATTCTTTTTCTAACCGTGCACACATTGCGAAAGGTGCCTGTCTTCGAGCACTTGGATATGGCGAGTCAAGTGAAACTACTGCGTCATTCTTGGCCAGGTTTAATGGCCATTGCCTTGGCCCAGTCGCAGGGGCAGATTTCGGTATCAACCATTTTGGGTCAGCTCATTACCAGCATACGTCAATTGGCCGACATTGAGAAAATCGAGCCACAAAAGATAGCCAAAATGTCGCAGGTGGTGCGAACTTTGCATGATTTCATCCAGGAACTGCAGGGTCAGGAAGTTAGCCAATTGGAATTCGGTTTGATGCGTTTGATTTTGACCTTCAATCCGGCCCAGTTGCAGCAGCGGAAGGAGCGTAACATCAAGAGCTATGTCAAGCGAGTACAAGCCTATGCCTTGTCCTCGCTGGCCAGAGGCAAGGCCACCCGGCAGCATGACCAGGACCAGGATCATGAGCCAGAGCAAGAGCAACGTTTCCATGGTTTCATATCCTGTCTGCTGCCCCTGAGCAGCCTCGAGCCAGATATCATGGAGGAATTGTTTTTTGCCAATTTGGTGGGGCAAATGCAAATCGAGTCATTGATACCATTCATCTTAATGACCAGCAATACCAGTGGACTTTAGACTGATGACTAACGTCTATGGAAAGGAGCAACAGTAAGCAAGACTGAAGATGGACCAATTACGGGCAATACTTAGTTTTTAAAAACAAAATATAAATACCGAAAACAGAAAAATGTACACTTTGGCTACTCCAAAGTTTCTATACGCATGCAAGTCGGACTATTTACATATTGTCAGACAAATGACTTGAACTATATATAATATAGTGGACAGGTCGTATGAGTAGGTTACCTTTCTCATTGAGGTCCTTTAGACATTAGATATAGACTGTTTGCATGAGTATAAAATACATATAAAGAAATGTAATGGGATGGTAATCCCCTCTAGAAAATAAATAAAAATTTAAAGATTCTTTTTTATACAAAATGAGAGTTTTATGTCGATTTATTTTCCTCCTCTTTGGGGCTCTTGGCCGCTGGTCTATACTGTCTATAGACAGCGTCGTTGTGCCCCTCACGATTTCTTGCTATCTCAATGGCCAAGAATTGGACACGAAATACAAAAATTGAATTATCCGGTGAGAATTCTTTGGACGCATCTGCCCGCATCAGTGAGCCATATGAATAATCGTCCATTTTATTGAATTTTTCAGCAAATTGTCGCCATTTCAGTTTCTCTGTGGCCGATTTCAGTTGGTTATCATCGAGTTTGGCCACCTGCAATTGCGGAAAGTCCTGTCGGAATGTGGCATAGATTTGGTCATCGTAGGGCGTAAGTCGGAGTTGAGAGGGCGGCACACTAGTGATTAACTAGTTAACAACAGAGCTTATTTAATACACAACAACACTCAGATGCTTGGATAATTTACGATTATAATGGACGACTCACGTTGAAATGTACTTCAGCATGTTCGAGGGCTCTGGCGGCCCACATTTCCTCAAGCATCGCATCGTTGCCAAATTCCTCGGCTGGCCTGGAGAGCAAGGAGGCCCCTTGCTATGTGCAAATGGATTCAAATTAGTACTATAAGTCAATAAATATCCCAAATATATAAATACCAGCATTTCCATATTTATTTTTATTTTTTGGTTTGTTGCAGGTCGACAGCAGAGTTGCCAGAAATGAACTTTCTTAGTCCGGCAGCACCGATCACAGCACGTTGCGAATTATAACCATATGACATTGATTTCGTTTGCTCGTTGTAAGGTGGCACTACACCACATTATTACAAGATCTTTGTATACATAGATGGTTTTCACGTTGAGTTTATTCATTATGAACTATTAACTTCGAACATAAATACCAAAGATCATAAGAATGACTTTAAATTTAATGAAAATATGTAGTCAAAAACGTGGATTAAAAAATCTTAAATTTGTAAGATTTTAAAATCAAAAAGATTCGACTGTATTCAAATCATAGTTGCTCAGTGGCTTCTGTCAACTTATTATTATGCTGATCAAAGGGCTTCAGTTCAGTTGAAATTTACATTTTAACAGATTGATTAGAGTTTTATACAAACGAATACATACAAAATATCCAAAAATATATAAAATAGTATTGAAAATAACTAATACCAAAAATTCGATTGGAAAATATGGTTGAGGGCGTAAGTTTTTTGTTCTTGTGCGCCTTGGCCTTTACGGCTTGGTCGGTACTTTGCTATTTGGAATTGATTCAACAACATAAACGCCTAAGTGACTACCAGGTTGAGCTCTATACAGGTGAGTATAATAGTGAGACGAAACGGATCAACACCAATGTAAATTCCTTATTTTAATAGAACATCCTGGGCTCACACATGTACCTCAATATTGTGCAAAGGAGATTTCCAAAGGAAAAAGCATACCAACTCGCGTCTTTGATGTACTGTTCAAAATAGGTTTCGTTCTCGGTGGCTGCTTTGCAGTGTTTAAACTGCTGCAGTGGCTCGAACTACAGACCATGTGGAATTCGTACCGCGATGAATCCCAGTCGGCCATAACTAAAGTCACACTACCGGCCCTGGAGCAAAAAGAAGTAGTCGAACAGAAGAAGGAACACGGTACCGAATTAAAGGATCAGTTGAATGTATTGCAAGAACAATGCTCAGAAATGCAGCAGCTTCTGCGAGAACTGCGTGTCAGCAATAGTTTTACATCCCAGAACGAAACCAACAGCAATAGGGGAAGTACCAGTAGCGATGCGGAAACCGATATCATTACGTGGAAATCACCTATTGCCTCCAATTCTGTCAAATCTACATCCTCGAACTCATCCATAGATATTTCGTCCACATTTCCGACTGCTTGTCTGTCTGAGGCATCGTTAGCAACCTTATCGCCACCACCACAAACGGCACAAAATGTTTTTATAACAAACAGTCACATTCATATCAATGGACGAGTTTATATATCCCAAAGAAATGTCAATATTGATCTCTGCCGTCAGGCCTCGATGTATACCAGGAAACAGAGTGAATTCCTTCAAGTTTGGGATAAATTCATTGCTGGTCCTAAAGAGCAACCCATGATAGCGGGCGTGCGATGTAATAATATATTAATGTGATAAATTGACTTACAATTTAATCAAAATTTCAAAATGTTAATGTAAAACAATAAAAAAAAAAAAAAAAGCCAACGGGGGATAATAAATAGCAGGAATAAGCATAATTTTGTTTAGAGTTTGAATTTCGCGCTCATTTACTGCAAGTGGGAACGTTTGTCGTTCACAATATGACCAAAAATCATTCTGTTAGCAAGCCAACGATTATGTTAAGCCGCTGAAGATTATGTTAAACTTAACAGACTTGTTAAAGATTCTGTAAGCAAGCAAAAAATAATGTTAGTTAACATCCGTTAACCGTTAACAACGCACACGCGAAAAGTGTCCGCAAGAAATTCCGAATTGAGCGGTAGAATTCGAAAATGTTTTAAAAAATACCGTTTGCTTAAATGAAATAAAATTGAGAAAAGTATGCAATATGTAATCGAATAAATACTACAACAAAAACTGTTTTGTTTTGTGTTTTTTTTTGTTTGTTTGTTTTTTTTTTTTTTTGTTTAAGTTAAAATAAAATCAAACGCAAACAAAATAGAAATGCAAATGTTTTTTATGCATTCCGCCACTGCTTCGTCTCGAAAGTGCAAAAACAAATGGGTCTAGGTGTCTCCTTTTTTTTTGCACCTTGTCTCCATGTCTTGGTTTTGGAAAAGCTTACGAACAGAAAAAGTTTGGATTTTTGGCACACATTTTGTTTTTACTTATTGTTAGTTCAATTTGTATTTCATTTTCCGTTTTGTTTTATTTCTCTTGTGTTCGTGTTTTTTTCCTTTTTTTTTTGGAAGAAATTTCTAAATATAGACAGACAGGCGGCAGGGGCCTGATAAAGGCCTGAAAGGCAGATCACTCTCACTATCTGTGAGGCTCTTCACTCAATCCCGCTTTTTGCTCTCTCTCTCTCTCATTGCCAGTTTCAATACATCACTCGCTCACCCTTAACCATCACACGCTGTTCTCTCTTTCGCTTAGAGGCTTGGCTACCCTATAAATGCATTACGCCAGCTGCGTATTTGGTTTAGATGAGCTCTAGGCACATATTATACGTTTAGAAGCTTTTGTTAGCGATAAAAAGAAAAAGAATTGAAAAGTGTTTGCCCTCAACGATTCATAATACGATTCATCCTTTATGTATTTGGAAAAATTTTGCATAATATTTTGATGGAATAATTTGAGGGGATACTTTGTGAAACATACATTCACCTTATCTAATCTTGCATCGGTTCTCTCTTTTGCTAAGTAGGTTAAATAGTGAGCAATATATGTACATACATACATACCTACATAAATACATATGTACATACATATGTAAATACCCGAATATGCATGTTTGTATGACGAATGCAAGGATTGACCTTCGCCAAAGATTGCCAATTGATGTGGCTTCCAGGTAAGTCTAATTATCAAGAAGTACTAGTAAAATTAATGCGTATATTTTATACTTGATCATTATTTAAGATACGACATGAAAAAAGAGGGTGTAATGTTGTCGATGCCACAAACATGTTGTGGTTTTTGTTTTTGAAGGGAATCTCAGCTGACATTGGTCTAGCATTTTTATCCCACTGTGCTTTGCCCTCTTTGGTGAATCGAAGTTGAATCATCATGACTCGCTAGAAGCAGAAGCAACAAGTTGTTCGTGTCGCCGCATTTGTCTATTACAATGTTTTTTCTCCTTTATGTTTTGTTTTGATCTATTGTCAATCAACATTTCTTCATTTTGCAACAACAATATTTCACACCTAGGAAATTGTCAAAACACAGACACACATACTCAGAGAGACATATTTACACGCACAAAAGCAAAAACAGAGATGAAACTGCGCTGCTCAGCGTTGACGTTGACGTTTACGTTGACGTCGCTTATAATAAAGATTAACGCATTTCTTATCAACGTAGTTTTCGCACGCAGACTGCCAGGCAGAGAGCGAGGAGCGCGTGACAGAGAGAGAGAGAGAAAGAGAGAGACACAAGGAGAAAAATGGAGAGTAATAGAGAGATAGGGGAAGAGAATATCTTTTATTTCTCATTTGATTTATTTGTTGCAGCAGCCGACGTTAAGGTTGCCGCTGACGTTGCGGCTGCGTCGCTGCTGCCAGTTGCTTTATTTTCGCGTCGCTGGCTGATAAAATAAAGAACAATATTAATTTAAGTTTAAAAATAGATTTTTTTTTTGCTGCAAGATGCCTGCCAGCTAGCCCATTGCAAGGGAAAGAGATGGCGAAACAGCAATAACAACAACAATTCGACTGTGATTGCGCTCTCTCTCTCTCTCTCGCTCTGAAGCTCTCTTCTTCGGCACACACATGTTGATCTTGTCAGCTCAGAGAGGCAGAGAGAAAGAGAGCGGCAGAGCTGCCTGTTGCTTGCTGGGTCGTTGTTGTTTTTTTCTTTTTTTTTTTTTGTATTTTTTGGTCTCTGCCTTTTAGTATTATTCTATTCGTCTGCGTTTCAAGTTGATTTTCAACGGTTTATGTGCGAGTCGCTGGTACACATATTCACAGGCAAACACACACACACATACAACCAAATATACTAACTCACATACATACAGCAACGATATATCTATGCATATACATATGTATGTATATTTTTTTGTCTGATTGGACTGGGGCAGCAGCCGCAGAAAAAAAGGAAATATAAAATCTATGTTGGATGTTTGTGTGTGTGTTTGTTTGTATGATGCCGTCGGGAATCAAATTTCGTAAAAATCTTTTTTTTTTTTGTTTTGATAATATGATATCCAGAATTTTCCTAATCCACATAAAAGATATATGTACATACATACATAGTTTGTGAATCAATAACAAAATAAAAAAAAACTTACCTAAACGTAAAACAAATAGTAAAATATTAAAAAAATTTTGTGTTAAATACTTACGTACGTGTATATAACGAAACACAACTGGAAGAGCGCGAGTGAGAGTGAGAGGGCTCTAGAGCCAGAGAGGAGGAGCAGGGAACAGAAGAGGAAATGAAACAAAGATAACACACATACAAACACATATAACGAGAGACCCAACAGACTTTGATAAAGCCAATTTCCAACTTTATCTCAGCCACAAAAAGAAAAAAATAAAATATTAATAAAAAATAGGGACCCAAAAAGGAATGGAACAATACCGATTAGAAATGCATAGTAAAATCTACGATTAAGATTGAAAAGGAACAAACAATAATCGAAAGAAAGATATAACATCTTTAAGATGTAAATATCAACAAATTGACTAAATTCAATCGAACATTGCAGGCTGTCTAAATAAACAATCTTTTTTTATGTACATATGTATGTATGTATGTGTGCAAATTTATTATGTTCTTATCATTCCAATGGTCTTAATTTTATTGCTGGGTAAACTAATATTAGTTGGTGGATAGCTAAATCTATAGGTTATCACACACATAGCCACAGAAACATACATATGTACATACATACATATATATACATAGGTATATGTATAGGAATAAAGCGATTATCATTAACAGGATGCTTATCTTATATTACAGTCGTTGGGGTATCTTCTAATTAGTAAAAATCTACGATTATCAGCTCAAAGATGCATTTCAGTTAGTTAGTTTAAATAGTTAGCATTTAATAAATATTATAAACTACAGACCTTTTTTCTTTCTCTTCGTCTATACTTCGTTCAGATTACATTCGCACGCACACTACACTCATACACACACACATGCATATGCATGCATGCATTTACCTACAATGTGTGCCTACAGAACTCTCTTCTTTGGTTGCAGGTCTCTTTGTTGCTCATTAACCTACCACAATGCAAAAATGCACAAAATGTCATGCCCCTCTTCGGTCTGCCTTTGTCCCACTATTATGTACATACATACATACATATGTTTGTATGTACATATGAACACCCTTTGTACTGCACTGCACTTCCCCCAATAAACATTTAACTACCATAATTTTTACAGACAGAATTTTCAATTTACCGCTACCAAAGTACATCATTAGTTACTCACTCTCTCCATCCCAGTCTATCTAAATATCTCTCTCGCTATCTGTCTGACCCTGTCTCATTCTCTCTTCCTCTAACTCCCTTCTTTTAGAGTTGTGATGTGTGCGTAAAAGAAATAATTTCCATTTAAAACAAAAAGAAAAACAAAAGAAAGAAGAAAGCAAGTAGGAAAAAGAATGAAAATTCAGTGAACAATTGGGTTTTTTTTTTTTTTTTTTTTAAAATAGTGCAAAAACAAAAGAAAATTTAACAAAATAAAGCAAATCAAAATATAAGTTGGATCTAACTGTAAAGGCAGCAGGCAGAGCAGCAAAGGCAACAATAATAACAACAAAACAACGTGGGAGGCGAGAGAATAGCCAGAGAGAGCGACACAGAAAGAGAGATAGAGAGAGAGCAAGTGAAACGATCTCTGTACAAGGCCAACACAAATGTGAGTAAATGCCACCCCCCTCAACCCATTTTTCATACCTCTGCTGTGACCACCGACGCACACCATTCCACAGGCCCCCGCCCCCCTCATCTCCGTCAACCATCTTCCTCATCGTGATCATCATCATCCACATTCAATCTGGCAGCCTTTGTTTTCTAAGTACACAGTATACGCGAAGTATAATCTGTTTTTTTTTCTTCTTCTTCTGTTGTTGTTGTTTTTGCTTTCGGATTGTGACAATTCTTGGTGTTCATAGAATAGATAGGTACATGTACATATATGTATGTATGTATGTACAGATGTACCTTATATTAGCATGAGAAAAGAAAATACAAGTTTCTGATCTTCCTGTATCTGAACATGTTAATACATTTTGAAGTGCATCCTTATGTGGGCGAAGCCATTTTCATTCGACGCTCGCATAGTTTCTTCTCCATTCACCGACCTAACTACTCTACTTATCATTGCTATGGCTTCCTATCAAGTTTAATAGTACTAAAAACACACGAGAAGCTCTACTGATATTTTATCCTAACGCCATCTCTCTCTTTCTCTAACACCAGTTATTATGACCAATATGGTTGGCCGACCATGAAAAAATCATTCCTCTTTCACCCGATGGTGCTTGGATATAGAAAATTAATTGACCTAAGGTTATCAATCGAAGACATTACATTTAGAATTAGATAAAAGTTATAGCATACCGATAAATAAAGCTATTTAAAAGCATTTTTGGTCCCACATTACCAATCTTAATCGTACCGCAGTTTTACCCCCCAAAAATATTTAAAAAAAACACCTGTTTAATTTCACCTTTGAATTCAGATATGTGTAAACATATGTTTATGTATGTATATCTAAAAATATATGTATAATAAGATGTTGTTGACGACACTGCAGAAAGGGAATTCAAATCGAATTTGGCACATTTATTACCTAATATTTTGCAAGTAAACAATTGCATACCCAGAAAGACAGTTAGGAAGAGATGGAAAGGATAAGAAAGCGTCAGAAAGGGACAAATCATAGTTGGGCGGAAGAAGTATTTACACAATTTACATGTATGTAAATCTAAATATGTAGCTATATGTATTTCATTTCTTTATATTTATTATTTTTGGCAATATTGACATAAAACAGATCCAACATATTAAAGCTAAATAGGGAGAGAGAGAGAGAGAAAGAGAGACTAAGAAAGGCAACGCATGGGGCGCAGACTTGGGGCCAGTCAGGCAATAAGCGAATTCTGTTTGGGAAAAACATTTCCGATAGAGGCCAAAAATAATTTTCCTCTATGCTGTAAATATTTTCCTTCGCTCTATATATAGCACAAAACGAAAATGTAAACAAAATTCTTTGAAAATGTGCATAGTACCGACAATTTTGTTATTTTTTTTCGAACACAAGACGAGATTTCCGAATTTGAAAACTTTGAAAATGCTTAGTGTGTTTGTGTAAGCAAAATTGACCAAAAATTGTTATTGGCACAACGCAAAGAAGACATGGCTCTTTCTATTTATTACTAGAAGCTATTTAATACTCTTAGAAATCTTTTGGCTAATGTTTCTGCAAACTTTTATACAATTAAATTGTATACCTATGTTGCTAGGGTATTAAATTTGCTTTAAATTGGTCAAAAAGAGAAACTAAGAACTGAGCCACGGCAGCAGCAATTTTGAGGTAACAGTGGGGCACCACCCCACCGCTGCACCACCCTGCCTGCCACACCACTCAACTCCATTACACTAGATTGCACCATTCATTGCATTGAACGCCTCTTTTAACCTCACTTTCTGACCAGCTGGTGGCCTTCTCTCTGAACTTGTTGCGGTTCTTTGGTCAACTTTTTAATGAAGTTTAAAATATATTTGTATATACATACATACATATGTGTGCATTTAGATTGAAATACGTGTGTTTTTCCAATGCACACCTACATACGTTTGTACATTTGTATAATTGGTGCAGTGGTGTTTCGTATTTTGCATTTTGTTTGTATTAAATTTGATATATCTAATCAAAATTCATTGAATTTTAATTCCTGTTATGCAGACAGTTAGTTATCAAATTGTTTCATCAATATCTTTTATAGCAAGCCAATATTTGAATGTTAACTAATTATTCTCATATTAATTGGGCTAAGCACAGGAAGAACAGGATCGAATCCAGAGAGGGATGATGCTCGAAGGGTATTATGGTGTATTCTAATTATTTGAGTTGTTTATGTTTTTTGTGAAGCAATGTTCTCCTCTAACTAGGCAAAGTTCAAAGTTAAACGCTTTTCGAAGCCAAATCTTTTGAAATGGCTGCAAGGATACAGTCCGTACTTCGAAACAAAATGCAATCGACTCAGAATAGACATAATAACTTTTTCGGTTTCCAAATGATAATTATTTTAAAAAGGGTCCGAAAAACATGCTCCCAAGCAAGAATACCTCCTTAAGGTTCCATTTTAAATTGGGTAGTTGGTGACTTTGTCTTATATGGATCTAAGTGAAGGTTTTTGAAGGATAAATCGTCATTATTAGAGGGAATAAATATTAGGTAATAGAAAATATTTCCTTATTTTCTATGTTATATGGGCAAACAATGATAACGATTTGCCAGATAGTCGATACATCTATATTTCAAAATATAATCTCTAATAACTGATAAATTTCAAATAAGCTTAGACAAACATTTTACAAGTCAACGAAAAATCAAATATAAACAACAAAGTCAAAAACAATTATTAATTAATTTGTGTTTTTTTTTATACCATTTACATAAATAAATTTATTAATCAAGGCTTTTGCAGATCTGTAGAGTAAAAAAACTTGGATTTATTTTGCAATACAACCCAAAGTCAAGAAAGTTACTAAATGAAAATTTGAAACACACTAACACACACACACACACACATGCTTACATGAAATGTATTAAATATGTAAATATATGAAGTAAATGAAATAATGGTTGGAAATAAAATGAATATAAAAAAAACATGAAATGTATTCGATATAAATTGAATTAGCACAACGCTAAATGATCACACGGTCTCTCTAAAAGAAAACAACAATTTTTGTTAGCGAAAATTGCAAAGATACATTTTGTATAATATGCTCTGGTCGTCGCAGAAAAAAAAAACCGAAGAAAAAGGTTGGGCGACACATACAAAAAAAAAAAAAAAAGAAGAGAATTTCGTTCCAAGTTTCCAGGGACGGGGCCCCGTGTCTATTTTTAGAACATTAGATGATAAGATTGTCGGAGAAGAAGGCAGAACCACATAACGATTTTTTCTGTTATTCAGTTTTTTTTCCCCTGTTCTACCCTTGCCACACATTTGTGGGGTATATCCATTTTGGGAGCGAAGGTGGCGCAAAAAGCGTAAAAGTATTATCTCCGCGAGACTTGCCATATCTAATCATGACTTTATCTTGATCACATTTGATGATCAACACCAATTTTTATATCTAAATATGCAAATCGTTGTCTTATAAATGTTTCAAATTCGATTTAGCCAGTTTGAGCAGCAGAGATCCTAAAAATGTGAAGACATGAGCGTGTCTCAGGACATCGAAATGAAAGACCCCATATGAATTCATGATAGGGTATACAGATTTCGATATGATCGACATTAGTTCGGGCCCTCTGGTTTTGTTTTTAGTTGTTGTTTGCTATTTTTTGCTGCGGTTTTAGCGCAAAATAAACACAGAACAAGTTTATATATGATATGATATGGTGTCTCTCTCTCTGGTACCGAAACAAACTCTCAAAAAAAAAAACAACAACAACACCAACATCAGCAGCAGCAGCAACCAACCAACCCAACCAACCTACCAAACGGCCAAGCTAGTAACCGTGCCAAATGAAGTTTAGAAAAATTTGAAATACAACCGTGTTCTGTCTGTCAACCTGTTGGTTTCAACTAGTTGCTGCTGGATTTTCTTTTGCCAGCACCACCCCCTTCCCAAACACCCACTTCCTCACCACACCCCTCTCTCTCACTCACTATCTCTATCTCTGGCTAAGGTTTAATTAGCGGCCTCTAAAAAAATAAAAAAAAATCCAAAACAAAAACCCAAAAAAAGAACAAAAAAAAAAAAAATGTATTTTGTTTTATTTTTTCCACACGGTTTATGGCCAAGAAATAAATTGAAACTAATTACAAACAAAATGTTTGTTTCAACCGCATTTACTCCGCTGTATTCTGTTTGGATTATGTATGCGTATAATGTTATGTTATTTTCTAAATATAGCTTTCAAAATATCTATGTATATATATTCCAATAATAACAAATAACAAGAGAAATAACAATTAATTGTTGGTATTTTTAGCGGATGCGGAAAACTTTTCCAAGTATTGGGTGGTGGTGGGTGATGGGTGCTGCTGTTGAATTAATGTACAACAAAAACCACTTGCATAACAAAAAATAGTGTTTTTTTTCCTGCTCACCCACAACCGTTTGCAAAGTAGAACAAAATAAAATGCTTTAACTGAATCCTAAAACAAAAAACACAACATTTATTTCGCATTGGCCATATTATACCCTTGCAAGAGGGGGGTACTATAATTCGGTCAGATGTTCGTGGCGCAAATAAGAGACTCCATAAAGAGTATATATTTTCTTGAGTCGATTGAGTTCGTCTGTCCGTCCGTCGGTATTTAAGCAAGTTGGACCACAATATCATTTAGTGTTATACGAGAAATCCACACAGAAAGAGTTTAAAACATTTAAGAATATTATTGCCAAAGACTGCAAGGGTATTGCCTTGGACATAGCCGATGTTGGATTTTTTGATATATTTTAATAATGAAAATACTCATTTTATTCATAGAAAAGGGCTTGACACCTACATATATACATGAAAGTATATGAATCAAAATAAATTGCAGATTTTCTATGAATTTCATGAAATTGTTTTGACTTTTGTCTATTTTTAAACTGAAAAACTCGACTAATAGTCGAAATATAGTATTAACTTATGTATTGTTTGTACTTTTTATTTCGTTTCGTTTTTTGCATTGGACGCTCCTTTATTAGCATTTTTGGTAATTTACAGTCCAATCGTCATCACTTGACCAAAAGTATTTATGGCTAGAATTTCAATGCCAAGTAACTAACTTGTTCTAAATTTCCATTATTTATGTATGCACGTACATATGTATGTATGTATGTATATGCCAACTAAATATTATAGTTAAACAATTTTGTTATTAAACAATATATCTAATATATCAATAACTAGGTGTAAGGCCTGATGCAAGGAGCAAGAGAGATAGATAGCCAGAGATAAATAGATAGAGCAAGAGTCAGAAATGTCAACTGTGTGTGTGTGTGTGTGTGTTTTGTCAGCATCCACAACAGCAACAGAACAAAATTTCACGCCTCTAATTAAATTAGTAATTCAATACTAAATGAAACTAATAAAATATAGCCATGTTTTCTTCAGGGACAGAGGGAAAAAGGCAAGAGAGAGAATGAATATGAGGAACTAATAAATACCCTTACCAAAATTGTACTTTTTGGTGTCTCTGTTTCTAGAGTATGCGAAACTCTGTGTCCAATTTTTCCTATTTGTCGTTGTCTTTAACACAATACTTTTTTTATTTCGAAAACAACATTTTCTTTCTTTCTTCTATCTTTTTTTTTTCGTTTTTTGTTCGTTTGTTTTTGGTTGTCAAGCCCGAAAAGTTTTTCGCGCATATCGCTGAAAAATACCTACCTTTATATGTACATACATATATACATACATATATAAAATAATAATTGAAACGAAACAAGTGAAAAAATTTCCATAGCTTTTGCGGGCCAAACGTTCGATCGCTGCGTGTGTGTGTGTGTGTGTGTGAGTGTGAGTGTTTACATTAATCGCTGCTCGGGTGGGGGCCTTTAAAATGTCTGTGCAAAAAGTCGGAAAAGAAAAAACACTCACATTTTATCTTGATTTTTGATTTTATTGCATTTTGAAGGCGGGTTACCGGTATCTAACTCTCTTTGGCTCACGCTTTTTGGGTCGCTTAGTCTTGGCCTGGCCTGTGTATGTGTACTCAATCAGTTAACAATGAATTGTTGATATTTTTTTTGCTACTTTTTTTCCACATTTTTATTTATTTTTTTGTAGCAAAAATTCCACTATTAATAATTTGACACATTGAAAGAGTTTTTGCCCACTGCATAAATTAGACATAATATGGCAGACGGACGACTATGTATGAATGAATGAAAGATGACAATGGCTTTCATGACAAACAAAGATGAATCCTTTAAGAAACAAATGCACCTATACAGATACCTATTTGATTTGCATATATCTATATGTATGGTGGTGGCGATAAAATGCAATTTCAGCAAATCAATAGAAGGCCTTTTTCCTTTTGGTAGTGAATATTGCAAACATTTTTTATTTGAAATAAGTATATGTAGGCAGCCACATGGTAATCTTTAGTCTTTTTAATTGTTTTTGCAAGTCAAAAGGGGAAATTTTAGGTGAATTGTTTAGTTCTTGTTATTACTCGACGCAACTCTCAATATACATATTCTTCTTCTTCTTGTTTTGCTGGCTTTTGTTTTCGGTTCTGCTCATTTCACTTTTTGCACAATTTATGCGCTCGTTAAAATGCCTTTTGCACATCATCATCATCATCGTCATGATCTTCATTGGCAACAACTTCATTATTCAGCATGCATGCAAACCTAAAAACGAGCCGTTTTAAATTACTAAAACAGCCGAAAGCTTAACCAGGATCATTCAACCATACGTATGTACATGTGTTCAGTTTCCACACCTCACCTCCCCCCCAACCACCACACGTCAAAGAACTAAGATTGGGATTGGGAATGGAAATGGGTACAGGAAAACGGGACGATGAGTCTGAAGCTATGGCGACCGAAACAGCAGCCAACCCGCATTGTGTTTTTGGTATATACACACCCACACATGAATGCTTTCTCTCTCATTTTGTTCGAGGCAAATGAGAATATCCTCGTATGTCAAATGCAACCACGGATTTGGCTTAATTCGAGTACACAGGTGTCGTGTATTTTAGTGGTTGTAGATAGTTCTATACAGTATATATGTATGTATATGTATATAGATTTAAATATATTGTGGTACTCTATTCTATTCTATTATTCCAGATTTACTGTCCATGCAGACAGCTAATATCAGATAAAGCACACTGAAAGCCTCAACAGGCAAACAATTCTATTTGGGATTTTTGCTTTTAATTAATTACTAACAAAGAAATATAAATCCAATTCACAAAAGGTGAAATTTAGTTTAAGTCAGAATTTAAAGATTTTAATGAAAAATTTCCTCTTTGGCCTTTAAATTGACGGCCTAAGGAAAACAGACAGATTGATAAATTGACATCCTTTGGCATCCTTTTCTTTGTTACACATATCTACATAGTTGGAGAATACTCCCCACAAGGATGTGATCATAGATCTACAATATAATTGCTCTTGCTACAAACTGTATCTATTTGGTAGTCCATTGAATTGGAAAGTGGTTTTGATCCAGCTATTCTGGACTTAAAAATCCACAATTTTCTTTTTGATTGAAACACAAACATACTATGCATGAAAACAAAATGGCAATTAAAGCATTTAACAAGAATGTGTCAAAAAATATGTTGCTATAGATAGATGATTGAAAGAAAATTGTTGAAGAGAAAAACACCCACAACACGGGGAGAATTTCATATGCCCACACATACAAACAAATGCACGTGTATGCATTCAGTCAATTCTCTTTTGATGCCCATCAATTAGAAGGCATCAGTGACAGTGACATTATAGACGAAACTGTATTTGCATCAATTTGTGAATGGCATTGGTAAATTTCCTTCACAGAGCACTCATAACACATTGACTGACGAAAACGAGCAAGTCGACTGTCGAATGTCTCGGTTCGGTTTTTGGTTTTTGGCTTTTTTGGAAATTCATTTCCGTTTGACTTGACAGCTGAGAAATATGTCTTCAAATTGGATTGAATTGAATTACACATAAAATTGATAGAAACTTGATTATTAAACGATTTAATTCAATTGCATAAATTAAGAGGATCAAACAATTACATAAATAGTAAATTTCAACACAATTATGGACAAGCCACGCTTAACTTTTGCAAATGCAACATGTAATTCTCTTTTAAGTCTTCCCCAACGAAATGGCAAACTTAATTAACAAATTTCTCTTAAAAAGCATCCACATCCAAGGGGGGAGTCAAGGTGGCAGTTAGGAAGTAGCGGCAGGTGAAGACAGAAATTACTATAGTTGTATAATTTTGCACAAATTGTCAGAGCTCGGTGGAGTGTTAAATATGACTTTTGAATGAACAGAACGCATTTTGCGTGTAAACTTCTTCTTCATCTCTTCTCTCTTCTCCAACTAAAACTGCCAACAGCAGTTTGTCCCCCTTTCAGTTTCTCTCTCTACCTATCTATCTTTTCCACTCTCTTTATATTTCTTGTAAATAACTTGAAACCATTTTACATTTGAAATCCTTCAGTTGCCTTCCTTACTCTAAGACCGAGTAAATGAAGCCAATTAAGTGAAATATTTTGCTGAGATGGCACAAATATGTAATTCAGCAAACATAGACCAAGAAAAAGTTTGAGCAAAAAATTAAACGTCTTAAAATGAAAATGTAAAAAAAAATTAAGCAAGTAAGTCGACTCGTCGACTCGGGTATACCATACACCAGGTGAAACAAATTTTTTTAAATTTCGAAAACCAAATGTACATATGTATGTCTATTAAATTGTTTTTACATGGTTCATAGTATGTGCTATCTCGCTCACTCTACGAACACACGAGCACTCTAGCGCCGCTACTAGCCAACGGCCAATTCTGGCCTTGTGGACCGCGTAGTAAAATACGTTCATACGCATATTTTGCATGTTTCTAATCCGATTTCAATAAAATTTGGTAGTTTTGTAGAAATAGATAAGATTAATTAGTCTGCCGAATTTGAATGCGATAGTCAAAAAACTACAGGAGAAAATCGGTTTTTTCTTAATTATGGAGGCGGAAGTGGGCGTGGCAAAATATGAAAATATATATACTCTGCGCGAATACTAAACCAGTATACATACTAAATTTGGTGACTTTAGCTTTGTTTGTTTTTGATAAAATCAGTTTTGTTTGATTTGCGGGGGCGGAAGTGGGCGTGGCAAAATTTTTAAATAGCCAGTTTCTGCGCGTCTATTAAACTAGTCTGCATACCAAATTTGATGTCGGTAGCTGTCATAGTTTTTAAGAAAATCAGTTTTATGTAAATTCCGGGGGCGGAAGGGGGCGTGGCAAAAAGTTTAGACAATTAGTTTCTGCGCGCCAACTAAACGAGTATATAAACCAAATTTGATGTCTCTAGCTGTTATACTTTTTAAGAAAAACAGTTTTATGTGATTCCTGGGGGCGTAAGGGGGCGTGGCCGAAATTCCAATTAACTCTGAACATGTGCATACTACACGAGTATACATACCAAATTTGGTGGCTCTAGCTCTTATAGTCTCCGAGATCTGCGTGTTCATACGGACGGACGGACGGACGGACGGACGGACGGACGGACGGACGGACGGACGGACGGACGGACGGACGGACAGACGGACATGGCTAGATCGACTCGGCTATTCATCCTGATCAAGAATATATATACTTTATAGGGTCGGAGAAGCTTCCTTCTGCCTGTTACATACATTTTGGCGACTTTAATATACCATTTCACCCTATGGGTGTATGGTATAAAAAAACATTAATGACGAAAAGATTCTTGCAAGAACATCCTTTTTATTTTTCCTTTTCCTGCCTTGGCGATGACGATAATAAGACATGAAAACGAGCTAATTAAAATGTAAAGGGAAAACTGTCATTTTAATTTCGTTCATATCTGTTATTCCTCTTTTTCTTTTTAAATATGAAATACGCTTAACGACAAGTGACTGAAAATCCATTAAGTGCCCACACAAAGGAAAAGGATAACGTTCATATACATATGTATATACTTATGTTTGTATATGCACATATGTATGTATGTGTATAAAAAGAAAAGTGTTGCCGAAGAAACTTTTGTGAAATTCCACAAAAAGGCCAAGAAAATTGCATGAGAAATTGAATCAGGCGTGAAGAACCAAAAACAATATATGTATGTACATATATAAAAGTACATACACACATAAGTATATACTACATATATACGATTATATACCAGTATAAAGAGCTAGAAAATAACTAAAATTGCTACTGTTGCAAGTGAGCCGTAAAGAAACAGGAAAAATGGCATCGACAATCAACTGAAAAACAACAACAACAATAAAAAGAAATAGCCAGGAGATTGAATGAGAGCAGCAATCACTAAACGAGTCAGTAAGTGAGAAAGCAATCAAGTACCAATACGGAATTTTATGAGTAATGCCTCAAACAGAAGTCAATCATCAAGTGTCCGGTACATATATACATACATACATATGATCAAATAAATTGAAAATTTAAAACGAAAGCACACATATCCTAGATATGATGGCGCCAACTTTAGAATTTTAGCCTAGGGAGTTCCATTTCTCATACTTACTTATATAGTTTCTGACAACTTATTGCTAGTTTTAACCTTCGTAGAGATAAGCTCGATAGGTCCAATGAATATATTCCTTTTGAAAAGTTTCCATGGCACACTCAGGCTACGATAAAGAAAAAACATTGTGATATAAAACAAAATTGTTGTGGTCCATTTGCTCTAAACATAATAAATAAAGCAGCAACTTGAAGTAGGTGCATACATATGTATGTACACATATATAAATAACTCGACAAATTGTGGCAAACACAAAAAAAAAGTTGAAAAAAAGTTAAAGACCAGCACACAAAGTTAACCCTTGGGCGGTTTCTATAGAAAAGCAAAATATTGCATACCATTTCGACAAAGGAAGCCACAGGTAGTCATACGTAGAAGTTGAAGTAGCCAACCCACACATACAGCAATTGAGACAAGGCCAGAAGAAAAAGTGAATAGTGCACTATGTCCATAATACATTGACACCCACCAGTTAAGAGTTAAAGCCAACAAGTACTGACCCAATCAAAGGCAATGGAATACAAAAACACCCTGGATATATAATATTTTGAGTTTGAGATTCAAGGAAAAGTAATTGAATCAAGTGTAGTAATCAACAAACTATACAGGGTGTCATGAAACGACGAATCCTTTCCTTTCACACTTTCTAAAGGTTTACTCATTTATTTACATACATATTAATAAGGACTCAAGCTAGACTATACAGTATTTATTTGTTTATTGTTTAGTCCAACTAAATCACAAGCTAGCAATGTGATGTAAATAAATCATCGGGAATGTGTCTAAAGGACTCTTTGTGCATGAGGCTACCCTTGAATAGGTTTCAAACCATGGCGGCTCCATTTGATAACTCTTTTTCGCAACTGTTGCCGGGTTGCTGGCTTGTTCTGGTGAATCTGTGACGGAAAACCAGAAACAGTTTCATTCAATTTACGGCACTCTCTTCCTTCCTACCTGTCTACTAGCCACTTTAACTTCAACAAGCTGGCGTCCAGTTCGGAAAAAAAGAAACGAAAACGAAAAAAAAATGGTGACAAATTGTGTGTGAGGGATGGAAGCAACACACACACACATATATATATATACACATCCAGAGATGCTAATTGAGTCGGCAACAGCAGTGAGATGAGCATCGTCACCTAGTTTAATTACCATTTGTGTAGGCCCTGAAAAGTATGCTAACTTATTTCTCATTTCTCATCTTAGCTTACTCTGTGTGTGTGTGTGTAAAAAAAAACCAAAACTTCCCACTGACGCGTACTTCAATTCTCTGCTCTAAAACTCAGAAAGACAAGTTATTAAAAAAGTTTTTTACCCGCAAAAGTTTTGTGTTTTGCCTTCTTCGTGTAGTTGTTGATGTTATTCTAAGCCACGCCCACCAACCAGAACAAGCAACTATTTCAAAAAAAAAAACAAGAAGAAGAAGTGGTTGGGCGTTTGGTTATGGCGAAATTGCAGAGAGCCCTCATAAAAATAATCATAAATTTTGTCTCTCAATTTGGTTTGGTGGCAAAGCGAAATTACAGAACAAACAAAATGTACCACAGAGTCGTAAATTTATGAGGTCCTCTTTTGAGTGGAGGGAAAAGGTATGCACACACACTTAGTGACAATTTCTTCCCGCTCTCTCTCTCTTGCGTACTCTCTCTCTGTTTCTCTCTGTCTCTCTCTGTCGTTCTCTCTTTCTGATTCTCACCGTCGTCTCTTCTTTAACCATAAAGGACACACACGAGTGCGATTAATGCTAATAGAGGGGGAAAAACCTCGCCCTAGAAACCCTTTGTGGATTCTCTGTTCATCACCTCCTACGGAATTCCGAACGACTTTGTGGCGTCGTTTTCTTTTACCAATCTACTTACTTTATTCCTATTTTGTTTATTTAACAAAAACACTTAAATTGCTGGCCAATGGCAAGCCCACAAAGTGTTGTTAGAAGAACACAATGACGACGACGGTGTCGGCGACGAGATATGACGGGGGCGTCCAGGTATATATACACATAGGCTCCTTATAAAAGAACCAACGAACATAACGACAAAGAGTCGTCAAATTTGCATGGAAAGTTTTCTATATTCTTATATATATAATTGTTAAAAAAAAAAAGGAAAACGAAGAAAGCAACTTTAATTTATGCAACACCATCTCGCACATGGTCTAATGTAAGGCAAAAGTATAAGTGGTTGTTGGTGTTGTTGGACAGGAACAAGTCATCGTCACTATTTACTATAATCCAAAAATTTAGAAGAAAAGGCAGGGCATGGCAGGTATCAGATATGCCACAAGGCACCACTACACTATATCAATGCCTAGCATAATATACATAGAATAGCAAAAGCAAAGCACAACACAGCACACAACAACAGGCGGCTGGTCGCGCCACCATCAAGCCACAATAACAATCTGCTTCCGGTCATGTCGACACCGAGTTGTGGTTGGTCGGGAAACAGCCATTAAATGCCAAGTTAAAACAACATAATTTAGTGCTCGGGCCTCTGGCCTAAACATAAACACCAAAAACAACACCAACAATAGCATAATACAACAACAATAACAACAACGACAACAAACAACCAAAGCGTTGAAAAGTCTCTTTAACTTTGTTGCCTAAATCGCTTAAATGCGCACAGATAAGGCGAAACTTGTAAGCAATTTTTTATATGCTTATGTAAATTGAGTTGAAATAAACGAATCACCATCATGAACATCATCAACACCATAATCATCATTGGCTTTATTGTCATCATTGAATCCCAAGTGTCTTCATAAGGGACAAAATAAGCAACATTTTAACCAAACTCTTTGCTTCTTTATGGTACTAAAGGCAATACAAAATTTAAGTGATTTCTCCATATAAATTACAACATTTATTCAACGATTCATAAAAGACATTGATAAACAATAAAATGACTAAGAAAATCACATTTCATTAATAAATAATTTTCGAATTTTATGCATTGAAATTGAAAATGGTGAAAACTTAATAAGAGAATCATCATTAGCAACTTTAACTTGCCTATGCTTAAGTCAGAATACCAGATATTATCTTTCTTCATTTGAAAATGCAATAAATTCATTGCAATAGACCAAAGATAGATGTGCAAAACATAATATTTTGGACCGAGCAGCTGTAATGATGTTGAAAACACTATCGATATCATTGATGGCCATAAGAAGATTTGCCTTGAGTAATTCAACTAAATTTTCCTCTGCTGCTTACCATACTTACGCATGAATGGAACATATATATAGCATACATTTAAGAGCATTATTATTTGGTTCTTTTTTTTTCCTTTTTGTTCACTCATCATTATTATATATAATTTGATGGGCAAAATAGTTTTCCCATTTGCTAATTGAATGATAGTTTGTAGTACTAGCAAGCGAAAAAAAGTTAAATTTTTATAAGTTTTAATTTCATTGCGCTGCTGGGAAACATGGGAAACAAAAACATAAAGTTGATGCCGCATCCTGTGCGGACATCTGCCAGAATAGTTGGTTGGTTTCTTTGGTACGTACGTTGGGTTGGTTGGGTCCGTTGTTTGGTGGCTATTGTTGGTGCTTTTGTCATTTTGTTTGGCCAATGGCTCTGGTCCAAGTGAGGGACGTTTGCTAAAAGTTGACCAAAACACATACACGAGCTAATAGAATTAAATTAATTGTTGCATTTCAACCAAAATGCAGTCACTCGTTCTCTCTCTCTCTCTCTTTCTCTGGTGGAAAAGCCGTGTTTTTGGTTCTGAGTTATTTTTTTATTTTTTTTTCTTATGTGTGTCCGTGTGTTTTTTGTAGTTTTGGTATAGGCATGTGTGGTGGCATGATAGGCGAGTACTTGGTAAATCTTATCACCGCAGCAAAAAAATATGGGCGATAAGATCTTGGAACACATGTTTAACCCTCCATTCGGATTGTCGTCATTGGAATTGGCCCACCCACCCACAGCAACACGTTATGCGTTGGCCAACTTTGACCTCTCTCTAAAAAATTAGAGTTCTCTGTTCATTTCTCTCTCTCTCAGTGTCAGTATCTGTCGCCTCATCTCTCTTCCCTCTTTTCGGAATGTGTTCCTCCTTTTCCTCGCATGTTCTTATCATTGCTCTAACAAAAAAAGAAGAAAAAATGAAGAAGGAGAATGTATATATATATGGAATTTCATGCGTCTGCGTTTCTGATAAGACAGCGGCAGAAATGTTATTTTTAGCTTTATGTTCTGCTTCTGTTTTGGATACCCTGTTTGACAGAGATAAGGCGGGCATACAAGGCGTCTATTTAAACCTTGGCAATATGCAAATCATCAAATTAATGTTAACAATTAACAATTGTCGTTAATTTGTAACAATATGATTTTCTTTATTGGTTTTGTTTTTCAAACTTTTTACAGGGCATCTATATAGTCGTTGATCCTTAACACTGTTCAGTGTACTTTTTGGCGGTTTTCTTGTTGCTTTTGTTGTTACAAAATCACGCAATAAAGCATTTTCCACTTGGTTTGCTTGGGTCTCCTCAAAGTTTATTCAACTCAACAAGTTGGGCATAAAAAGTCAAACAGAAAAACAACAACAACAACAACAATAAGAATAAAAATGTCGAGAAAAAAAAGAAACAAAAATCAAGGCCAATGCTGCGAGGTTCATTGCTCAAGTCTCTCTAAAACTTGTGCCAACAAGAGTCACCAGTCAGTATCCCTCCTTCCATTTCAGTTAGGGGAACTTTTTAGTCGTTGCCCCATTAAAATGATCCATATCCCCATACCATGACGCCCTTTTTTCTTTTTTGCACATTGGTTTGGTTTGCAGTTTTCCTGTCTGCCTGCTTACCGCTTCTTATGGATTACACAACTTCGAAGAGACAACACAGAGCAAAGAGAACTGAAATAAAACTAAAAAACCAAGAACAAGTTGTTACGTAAAAAAAGACAGAAAAAAAAAAAAAAAAAAAAAAAAAACAAATTGACACTGTCAGCAGCACATCTGGAAGTTGTTGGTTTTTATTATTATACATACATACATTTGTATATTTATATACCTATACATTTTTTTTTTAGATTAGATTTGTTGAATGCTTTAATATTTATTAAATATATTTAAACATATGGAAGTGGAGTGAATTCAATTTCAACAGTTTCTTTAGTCTTTTAAGCTGGAATAAAAAACAAAAAAATTTCAACTATAAGATTCTAGACAGAAAATACAATAAAAAAAAACTTTGTCAAGCAATTTAATTTCAAATTAAAATTGGAAAATTGTTTTAACCCTTTCTGGCTTCTGTATTATGTTTATATTTTTTTTTTTACCAATTTTGAATCTATAGCCAATGTAAACAATGTGAAACACCGCTTTAAATGTCGACTTTACGATTTTTAATTGAAGCTCAACATGTGAACACAAGATGACGATGAATTTCACAACCTCTTTAAAAATTTCATCAGTTTTATTGCAACATTCGATAAGGGAACACGTCAAAATACTTATACTATTCACATATGCATATTCTCCCTTTTTCATTCTTTCAAAGACCCCTATCACCGACATCGAATTCAATCAAAATATTATGTTTAGATATATATATAATATATCATATATATCAAAATAAATATATTTGATAAGCCATGGTTAATGTTATTCAATTTATGTTATCAGCTCTTTACTAAATACATTTAAAATGTCACCCTAAACCTCTATAATAAGACCATTACTGGTTAAACTTCAAGAAGTCACTGTCTCGCTGAAAGAGGGTTGTTCAAAGAATTTTGCAAGACCAAGATTATTAAAATCGGTTCACAGTTCCTGCTCCATTTTTTGTCACCATTTGAAATATTTAAAAAGAGTTTCGGTAACTATTTTTAGCTTTAGAATACAACTTCCTTCCGAGAGGTTTAGATTTCAATTTAAACTAACAAAGCTCAAAAGAGCTTCCTAATTTAAAACTTTATTCTATATCTATTGAAGTATAGAATAGTATAGTGGTTTATGTTCAAAAAAAAAGATGCCCTTTAGCATGGAAAGATAGGAGAATGAAAATGTTTTTCATTCGGAATATTTGTTTTGTAATCTCCTCTGACACTTCTAAGTGAGAATATGTGGGTCTTCTTCACACAGAGGACCCGTATTTTTAATTAAATTTCATAGATATTCCCAACATTCAGGACACTTCATTTTTCAACCCTTTTGTATATAAATGCAATGTCCTTTTTGCTACTGTCTGCCTGCTATTTTTTCTGTTTTCTTATTTCCCTTATTTTAGCTGTGTGCTCTCTTTTCACTTGTTGACTTTTACAGATTGTCAACCAAAAAAAAAAAAAAAAAAAAAAAAAAAAAAAAAAAAAAGAAAAGAAAAAAGAAAAGAAAAAAAGAAAAGAAGTTTAATTTTAATGTTAAACTGACCAAAAAGTGTTGTGGCGGGAAATTAAAAATTGACTTCCGTACTGACAAAGCGGCACACAAAGCGACCGGGTCATACAAAGAGCGGCAAGTAGAATTGCCTTTTAGTGCCTGAATGAAGTTAAGTGATTGGCTCTTCTCTTTGCATTTTTTAACACACATACACACACACACACACACACACACGCACATTTCCATTGTGCCTAGAAAAGGGCCTTGACCAGTTGGACCACGTGTCCGGAGGCCAGAATTGCCCTGCATGGACCAAGAAAAGTCCCAAGACGGTGTCCCACCACAAAGAAGATTAGATTTTTACAGATAAATCTAAATCATTGCGAGGCGGCGCAAGCAATGCTAACGCAAACAGTGCTTGAGTTAAACACAGACGCGGTGTTAATTAGCGAACCTTATAGGTGTAGCGAGGACAGCAACTGGAGCAGGAGCCTCTCATCCAAGGCGGCTATCTGGACTTGCAACGTGCGGTCGCAGCGTTGCTCGCAGTATTCTGTGTGGGCAGCTGAGCATTTTGTGCGTGCTCATATAAATGACTTTTGGGTCTACAGCTGCTATTTGCCACCAAGCCTCTCGCTGGAAGGCTATAGTAGGTCATTGGACGAGCTGATTACGGATATAAGAAACCACAACCGCGTTATTGTTGGCGGCGACTTCAACGCGTGGGCGGTAGAGTGGGGCAGCCCCTTTACCAATGCAAGAGGGCGTGTACTTTTAGAGACGTTTGCTGCCGCAGACGTTGTCCTATTAAACAGTGGCTCTCAATTTACGTTCAGGCGCGCAGGAATGGGATCAATTATAGATCTCACTTTCACCAGCAGCGGCCTTTATCCATCGTCGTCATGGAAAATAAGCGATACTTATACTGCAAGTGACCACGAGGCCATCGTTTTTGCAGTGGAAGAACCTGGCCGCCCACCAAATGCTAATGATACTCAAGATAAAAAATATAAGATAAACACGCTTAACCTGCAGGAATTTACAGCGGCACTCAATAGCTGCGACTGGGAACAGGATGAAGCAGAGGTTATGGCTCACCGTATCTCCAAAATGGTCGAGAGAGCATGCGATGCGGGCATGCAGCAATGTGGTGCATACACAAGGCACCACAAGTCTGTATATTGGTGGAATCAAAACATCAGCGATTTGCGAAAAAAGTGTCTTGCAGCCAGGAGACGATACCAAAGGGCTAGACGCCGTGATGCTGAAAACTGGCCGCAGCTGCAGCACGAATTTAGCTCGGCAAGGACGACATTAAAGCACACTATTTGGGCAACTAAGAGGGAAATTTTTCTAAGACTATGTGACTCAGCAGAGCAAGACCCCTGGGGGAAGGCGTATAAAATCGTCGTAAAGCGCATATATGCAAATAGAAATCACACACCTTTAGAAGCGGAGCAACTTAGCTCCATAGTCACAGAATTATTCCCGCGTAAGGATAACTCACTCCATAGTAGACGTCCCGCCACACCAGCTGCAGGAAGTTATGTCACTGAACCTGTGTCAATACAGGAAATCGTGGCCGCAACAAGCCAACTAAAGCCGAGTAAGGCACCAGGACCAGATGCCATCCCCAACCGGGCCCTCAAACTGGCAATGGCGCTGCGCCCAGACTCTTTTTTGGAGACATACAATAAATGCCTAGATGAAGGAGTTTTCCCCACGATCTGGAAACGGCAAAAACTGGTTCTGATCCCGAAACCAGGGAAACCCGCAGGAACGGCCTCATCTTACAGGCCCATCTGCCTGGTGGATACTATGGGCAAAGTTCTAGAGGGTCTTATATGTACCCGGCTTCACAGAGCTATAAATGCCGGAGGGGACCTATCATCCAATCAATTTGGATTTCGCAAAGCCAAATCGACGGTCGACGCCATCGGCAAGGTTGTCAGTATAGCCGCGGCAGCCATAGAAGGCACTCGATGAAAGCATGGGACGAAGGAGTACTGTCTGATTGTCACGCTAGATGTCAAAAATGCTTTCAATACTGCAGACTGGGGATGTATTTTGGATGCATTATATAGCTTTGGAGTCCCAGAGTATCTACGCGCAATTATCTGGAGCTACTTCGAGGACAGGCAATTGTGCTTCAGCACAACAAACGGCCAATCATCATACTCGGTTTCCGCAGGGGTACCCCAAGGCTCCGTTTTGGGGCCGCTGTTGTGGAACATTATGTATGACGGGATCCTTCGCTTGAACCTGCCGGCTGGCTGCGAAACCGTTGGATATGCTGACGATGTAGCTCTGGTCATAGTGGCAAAAGAAGTCGCGAAAGCGGAGGCGTTGGCAAACGAGGCGATCTTGCTCATCACAGAGTGGCTGCGTTCGGTGGGCCTACAACTAGCAGCGCACAAAACGGAGCTTGTCCTAATAAGCAGCAGGAAACGGGTCGAGACGGCATCGGTCAGTGTACAGGGCTCTATCATATGCTCGAAGCGGGCTATTCGGTACCTTGGAGTTTGGCTGGATACGCGGCTATGCTTTCGAGAACATCTGGAGCATGTGCACGCAAAGGCTCTGGAGTCAGCGAGGGCTTTAGCGAGAATCATGCTGAACACCCGCGGCCCCAGACAAGAAAGAAGACTGCTACTCTCTAGCGTTACAACATCCATCATTCTCTACGCGGCACAGGTATGGGCAGATGCAGTAAAGACAGAGAGCTATACCAGAGGTATCCGGGCAGCATATCGTCTCAGTGCGCTCAGGGTATGCTGCGGCTTCAGGACCATCTCCGACGACGCCGCACTGGTTATTGCGGGAATGGTTCCTATCGAGCTGCAGATAGAGGAAGCTCGACTAGTAGCATCTTCGCTTGAGGATGGGCCATCTAGGAGGGAGAAGAGGGCTGACGCTAGAAGGAGAAGTATAGCCACCTGGCAGCAGAGGTGGGATCAATCCTCCAAGGGGCGTTGGACCCACAGAATGATTTCAGATGTACGTGCGTGGATTGGTAGGCAACACGGTGCCGTAAATTTCCATCTTACGCAATTCATCAGTGGGCATGGATGTTTTAGGTATTACCTACACCGTTTCGGACACGACGCATCCCCCTTCTGCCCGTCGTGCGGGGAAGGCGTCATTGAAGATGCAGAGCACGTAATGTTTGAATGCAATCGCTTCTCTGGCGAACGGGAAGTGCTATTCCAAGAAGTGGGTACCACCCTCACAGTTGATAACCTGATAGAGGAGATGATCTCGAGTCCACGTAAGTGGGATGCGGTAAACTCCTTCGCAGCTAATGCGATGCGCGATCTGCGATTAGCCGAACGCCGGAGGGCAGGGGTGGAGGTACGGCATTAAAAACAACTCGACTGCTGTGAAGCATTACCTTTCGGCCGTCCCGCAGCAGTTCTTGTCATTTTTCTTGTATATTACTGTAGTGTACGTATTGTATCTTAATGTATTGTACGTATACTGTATGTATGTTGCCTCACTGTTATATGTAATTAATTTGTTAAATAAATAGAATTAAAAAAAAAAAAAAAAACACGCACATTTCCATTATACATAAATGTATGTATATGTGTGTGTATATAAATTAAACTTTATTTTAAATATTTATCCATTGCAAGAAAAAGTCTTTTTTTTCTGGTAAGAAGGACTCCTATCGAAATTTAATTGTTAAATAAACATTTTAAATTATGTATTGAAAATGCAAAATTTAATTTGCATGACATTCGAAATTGAGCGTTCTGACCGAGCTTTTATTTCCATTTCCCCCTCCGCCTTGTTTTACTTTCACTTGAATTTCCGTTAAGTGCCCTATAAGCCGTGAGATCCGACAGGCATTTCCCCCTGAAATTCCGCTTTAAGCACCCTGTAAACATTTTATATTCGACTGATGGCGATTCAAGACAATGTAAAGAAGAGCACTTTGACTTGAACTCTTCGTCTCTAAGTGAAATTTAGTCTTTTCTCTAATGTTTTTCATTGAATTTTTTTTGGGATGGAAAACATGGAAAAGCGTTAACTGAATTTATCTATCAATCCATCTATCTTTCGATACAACTATGTACATATATGTAGAAGATCTTAAAGCAGAAACAAGAGATTAAAGAAATAGAAATAGGATCTTATATGTTTGTTCTTTATTTTATCTTTTGCCTTTAATTTGGTCCAGTATCTCTTCCTTCTTATGAACATTTCATATTAATTTTTTCAATATTAATACTAGGTATTAAAATAAATGTTAAGAATGTCTATTATTACATCATTTAATTGAGAAAACTAATGTAAACAATTTGTATGACTGTCGACTCCATGACAAAGGATATTTCAAAAGGCGGAGCTCGCCTGATATCATTGAAAATTTTTCTATCTACAGCTATTTTTATTAACATTTGCATTTCATTTCACTTCGTTGCGATTTTTTCATTATCTTTGTTTTTCCTTTTTTTTTTTTTTTTATTGCAGCTATGGATAAATGTAAACAGCAAACAATGTACAAAAAATATACAAATTGAAAGAATAATTATAAAAAAATAAAACAACATAAAAAAAAAAAAAAAACAACGGTAACAACAGCAAGTAAGGAGAAAAAAAAATAAATAAAAAAAAGCGGTAAAAAGAATTCCAAAAAAGGCGATTATACAACCGATTAACAACAACAATAACAACAAAACAAAATATTAAACTTTTAATAAGAGCAACAATAACAACAAGCACAGCAACAAATATCATATACAAACCACAACAAAAAATCGCGTGAGTATTTTTTTTTACTTCTCTTTTTGAATTTATACATATGCAGTAGCCCGACTCCCCCCTATCGCCCATTTTACCCCCTCCCCCACTCTGTTGCCAAGACTACCCCTATATATATGTATACATATACATATATCTCTTTCTCTGTCACTCCCTGAACAATTTGTTGAATTTAAAAATTATTAATAATATTTTGTTGCACTTGCGCGCTTCGCTTCACAGCGAGAGTTACAAGTGTGAATTTTTAATGCAAAAACAAAAAAAAAAAAAAAAAAAATAAAAAAATTGCAAATATATATATATACATACATATGTATTTACAAATCAAAGAAATATATGTATATTATATGTGTGAGTGGCTATTCGACTTTATAAATTGGCTGAACTCATTTGCATAATTAAGGAGGCTATCAGAACAGAACTGAAAAAACAAAATTCAAATTATATTTGTAAAAAAATAAAATGGGAATACAACATTAAATTGTTGACTTATCTGAACAAATATTGAATTTACGTATGTTTTTCATGTTCAGAATGAAAACGAACAAAAAAAAAAAAATAAATTTAATGCTCTATTATTTAAAATGACATCTCTTACTTGATAGGCAACAGACAATAATAAGTTGCACTACTTTTAGATCAGAGAACTAACTAAAATATTTATGCTAGAATAGTTCTATTGCTAAATAATTAGTGTATACAAAATTCTATGCTATGGCAACGAATATGAAAAAAAAAATTGTGGAAATACAAATCAGTTGAATGTTTAAACAACAAATTGTTTATTAAATCAAATCAAACAAAATGTCATAAAATTATACGAGTTACGCACTGTAAACTATTGTTTCCTTAAAAAAAAAGGAAAAAAAAAAAATACATTTGTTATAATTTAATGTGTTCTAAATGATAGATTTCAGAAAGTTTATTGCATAATTTGATATTATTTGAATTCGTTAAAGCTTAAACATGTTGATGTTATTTTTAGAGGGCGCGAATTCGATAAATTCTTTTTTTAATTTAAATGATCGTCGTCGCATAATGTGACTGATGATGCAGCTACTAAATGTAAATACTAAATCAATGAACAATCAATTTGTAATGAATGATTTCGGTTTTTTGTTTTCCTCCCACACATTAAACAAAAAAACAACTCTCCCGGCTCTTCCCGCCCGCGAGTGTGGCCAGATCCATTCGCATTCCCCATCGATTCTGTTTCATCATTATTCGCGTGATCTTGCTACTCTCATTTAATTGTGGAATACAACACAGTTAAAGCTCCTCCGCCGCCGCCTCCACCTCAACCTCCGCTTCCATATTCACATCCACCCGCACTGGCACCCCTATCCTTTAGTAATCTTTCCACTTTTTCCACCGCTCTCCACTTAACATGACTGTTCACCATGCACACACACGCACACACTCATATATATGTATATATATAGCACACACATTTTACACTAACTCGAGACTTGCAATTTACACAAAATGTGCTAATTGCTTATTTAATCACAAATGAAAAATGAACGACATGTGCAAAAAAAAAAAAAAATTTTTATTTTGTGCATTGAACACACAACAACAACAACCTGATTCGGCTTGACTTTCTTATACAATATAATTTCAATAAATTTCAACGTCAAAGGCTGATTCAGCAACGGCTTCAAAATCGATGAGAGTTTCGTTGGTTGGTTTGGCTGGTTGGTTGCCTGCCTTTTAGCCGTCCGCAGGCATTTTGCCAATATATGTATGTATGTATATAAAATGGTTTCTTTCTTTCTTTGGTCGCTTATCCATTTCGAGATATAAGTTTAAGAAATTTTGGTTTTAAAACAAAGGCAAAATAAAAGAGTCGGTCTAAAAACTATTTGCAAGCTGAGAAAACTATTTTGCAGAAATTTAACACGCAACTTCGGTTTGCCAAGGGCAAAACATATTCGTCTTAAAGTTTTGCTATTGAAAAATAAATAGAGAAAGATAGAGTGAGAAAAGAGGAGAGAACGAAAGAGAAGGGTGTGGAAATCACTCACTCACTCAGTTAACCATTAACCAGGAACCAATAAATACAAATTCTAATAGTAATTTACACAAATATATGTACATTGTTTATACTCTGCCAAAATATGGGTATATTATTTTTTTTTTTCAATCTAAAGGGTAACACAATTGAGTTATCAGTTTCTCAATACTCAATTGGCATACGATTGATTCATTCTTAAACTATAGTGGTCTCATAATGTCCACCATACATACATACATACAGCAAAGCAATTACAACTTAATCGCAGGTAATGATCAAAAACGAACATCTTCTGCATAAAGCCATAATGAAGCCAATTTGGGGATGCCATAGGTCCTTTGGGGTTCCTCAAGCCAGCCCATACATAGTGAAATCAGATATCAGCATACTTTGAATCGAGACTTGTCCAGAAGATATGCGGAAAGACACTTTGTGCGATATGGACATCATAGCTTAACCTACCTAACCAACTGGCGATTGGAGAATAGGACTTTGATAAGGCGTTTAAAGCGTTGCCACCCAATAGATCCGTATACCTTAATTGTCTTGGTAATGTGAAATAAAGAATACAAACCAAAAAATATAATTAATTATAATTATATATATTTTTAAATTAGAAATACCGCTAAATTCATAAAATTTACTAAAGCTTAATTAAATTGATTAAAGGTGGTCTTAAATATGAATCGTAGATAACAAAAATGATTCGATATCGGCTATCGAAAAAAGAGGGTAACAAATCTAAGCCACTGTCAAATGCTAAACGGGGTCCGGCCCTCTACTTGGGGTCTTTTTTTTTTTTTGTTAAATCTTTTACCACAAAAGTTTTAGCTCTTTTTATATGATATCAACCATCTATTATTTATAATCCCGCAACATTTAGCGATACACAGCGGAGGAGAACGAGGAGGAGAAGTAGAAGGAGGTGGAGGTGAAGGAGAAGGAAGAGGAACACCGCATAGAGAAAACCGCACATTTTATTATGCACGATAAATTAATGATAATTTAAAGATAACTTTTATATAAACAATAAATTTCTGTTCTCTTTTTTCGCGTTTGTTTGTTGTTCATTTTATTTTGTTCTAAAAATAGAGAACTCAAACCCCATTGCGGGTTACAAAGTATTGCGATTAGTAATATGGAAACGATATATATGAATATGTATACCAGTGTCTATCTCACTGCCTCTTTCTCAATGTGTGTGTGTGTGCTAGTGTTAATGAAGCTATGTTATATTTGTATATAAGTATATATATATATATCTATATGAGTATATGACATTATTATTAATCAAAAGAACAGTTATTATTTATTCATGAGGCGTATGTAGAATGTGCATAAATGCACGGAAATACTATACAGACGGATGGACAAAACTGGTCGTCCAACAGTGGGAGGGGAGGAAGGTTATAAAGGAAGGTAGAAAACCGATGACGAGAGAAAAAGACTATCAAAGTGAAGGAAAACACAAAAAAAAAAATACTTGTATTGTATTAAGTTTTATTGTGGTTTATTTGTAGTTAGATGGATGAAATGTATTCATTGATAGGTATTTTTTATTATTATCCAATGCTTAGTTTATAGTTTAATCAACATCAGTTGATATGGGTTTTAGAAAGGTTTTAAATTCTGGGGGATTTTTTCTATTTTCGAAACCGGAAACGACAGCCAAACATAAAGCACTATAACCGGTTGGCTATTTATAACAGTTAGATCATTAATAACTATACTAAATGTGATCTAAACGATAATTATGTTAAATGAGTTTCGAAAATAACTCAATGTAGAACAAATGCGAAATATGTGATAAGAAAATTAAGACCTTACATGAATCTATTGTGAATATTACACGAATTATATTCATTTTTGATTTGAAATTTAACTAAAATTGTCAAATTTGCAAAGAGGTGGGAAAAAAAGGGGCTTATAGAGAATGCGGCTTAGTTAACTAAATTAGTTTCAGACAATTTGCTTTGGTTTTAGTGATAAAATTTTAAAATTAAAATATGAATGACTAGCAATTATTTTTTGTCTTAAACAAATTATGCACATGCATACATACACATGTTATGTATACGTATAAAAAGTTATAAAATACAATTTATAATATTTGAATTATTTCATTTGAATTTGCATTTGTTTGTCTTAGTTATATGCTTTTGTTTCTATTTGTTAATGGCTGTTGCTTAATTACACTTGAGTAAACAAATACAGAATACATACCTACATACATACATACATAATGGCTAGAGGGGATGGGGTCGGGGAATACAAATTTCAAGATATTTTATGAACATCTGCGTGGTTTTTTCTTCGTTTTTAAAGAATGGCAAAAGTTGAACTTTGTAACGGGTTCTTGGATTCTACAACTATTACTATACATACAAACATTTATATACATAATAATATACAAACACACATACTACTGTCTTTATACATATTTATGTGTGTATGTATATGTAATATATAGCAGCGCGTGTTTTGCTTTGTATAAATTTTCTCGACTTCTAATCAAAATGAGTTAAATAAACACATAACGTAACCTATTAAGAACTTAGTACGTGACAACAATTTAAATATTTATAAAGTAAACAGAGAGAATTGAGACACTTAGAATGGGAGAGAGAGAGCGTATCTCAAGAGACTGCAATTGACAGAGAAAAAGATTGAGTGAGAGAGAGAAAGAGAGAGCGAGAGGAGCTAAAAATAGATTCAGAATTCAAAAATATGAGCACTACAGAAATAAACTAAAAGTAAGACGTGATAAAACGTTTAACGAAATGTGAAAAGCGTGCCTTAATAAATAGAGAATGAGTAAGAGAGAAAAGCCAATGAAAAAAACAAAGAGGCAGAGAGAGAAAAAGTGTTAGATAAAGAGAGTCAGAGAGAGAGAGAGATAACCACAGAGACGTAGAGAAAAAGTGTAAATGATTGTTGTAATCAAGAAATTAACATTTTTAAGTTGTGTAACAACAAAAATATATACATATGTATATATATCGCGTAGCCGCCATGTGAGACACCCCAGCAACTTGCACGCTCTTCTTGATCAACTCTCATTCAATCAACAGTCAGCAGCGCCATATCTCTCTTTCTCTCTCTCTCTCTCGCTTCGTGTGTATGTGTGTGTGTATGCGTGTGTTTGTGAATCAACAAGTTGCAGGTTGCAATTGCAGTTAAAGTTGCAATATAAAGTTGTTTTGTATCTGTCTATCTGTGTCTGTCTGCAACCCATGTCTGCCTGCATCTGTTGTCTAAAAATAAACCTGCCTAAACTATAAATAGAAACCAGACACAACATCAAGTTATTCCATTGGATAAACCTAACACGACATTACAGACACTTTGAACAAACAAACAAACACACAAAACGAACAAACAAACAAAAATAAATAAAAATAAATAAAAAACGTGCGTGAATCGTCATCAACTGCCGGGTTTGTTGTCCGAAGACAGAGAAAGAAAGAGAATAACATTGACAACGATTGTCAGCCAGTCAGATAGCTAGATAGATAGATAGAGGGAGAGAGTGATACACAGAAGATATGCTAGAGCGAAAGAAAGGGGTAATGGTCTTGTTGTATTGGCTATTGAACAATTATAATCAATATTTTTGAGCCCACAAAGGAAAAGCTTGTTGAAATATTTCATACCCTCGAGCTACATTTAAATCCAGTGCAATATGCCCTTAAAAGGTATTCAACTAGTTTCTATACCGGAACCCAATTGAAAAAGGATCCTGTAAAACTGAGTGATTCAGTTACTTTGTGTGCTAAAAATATTAATAGACAAAGAATTTGTATTTTTTCTCTTGCATGACCTTTTCTTTTGTATGTATAAACTTTTGAGTTCCTCAGAAATTTGCTAATTGTGACTTAAAGATTTTTTAAAACTCTTTGCTATGGCTGTTTAATCTTGAAGGACTTTCTTTTAGGGCCATACAAATACAACGGCTTTAAAATTATTATAATTTTTAAATACATTTATCAATTGCAAACATTTTTATTACATATTTCACTTACATATGTATGTGACAACTTTTCAGTTGTCCATGGCAATTTGCTTGCGTTTACTAGAGATTAGTTCTCCTTGAATATGGGCAATTCTGAAACAAATCGCACTTATTAAGAGGATCTTTATCGTTTGTTCATCCCTCACTTTTCTTCCACGCCTTTTCTGTCGTTTTGTTTTTTTGTTTTGTCACAAATTCCATTAGGTGTTCCTCTTTTGTCGTTCTACAGTGATGTGTTTCCCATTTGTTTTTTTTTTGTTTGCAGGATATCTTGGATATTTACTGATTGAAATTCCTTTTTCTCACACCTACACACACGCACCTACACACAAAAGGGTTTTTGTTTGTATGTCTTGGTCCTTGCCGTATGGATGTACCTTCCTTTTTTGTGCTGTGAGAAAGACTTTCTAGGACACTTTGTATCCATTTTGTTGTTGTTGTTGTTGCTGCTTCTGCTGTCGTTGTTGTCGTTATTTTGCTTTGCTTCTACTATCAATCATCAACAAGTTAGCTCTCGCCCACGACGTCCATACAAAAATGTAATGATAGAAAGGGAGATAGCAGCGCCAAACGAACTGAGCCCGATAGACACACCAAACTCACACACACACACACGCGTCGACACACACTAGCGCATACACATACATACATATTAGGTGTAACATAATACTTCCTTTTGCCAACAACAAAACAAGGCAAAAAAAAAAAAGGGTTCAAAAGTTCGTACATTTTAAGGGGTCTCTGTATCTCTCATTCTCTCTCCCACTGGTCTTTGTTTTGCTGGAATTTAATCTAGTTCTATTAACTAGAATAAAAATAGAATTATGTAATTAGAACGGATTTCAAACAAACTGAAACAGTAACTCTTTAAAATGAAAATAAATTGAAGCACCTTTATGCTGTTGATTATAATGCTTTTCCATATGCACACACCTAGGTTGATGGTTTCCAATACATTTAATACATAGCCCAGACATCTGTCCTTCTTCACCATTGAAGTATGGGGTCTACCTTCTCCTCCGCTACATTGTTACTCCTTGCCGCCCATTGGAAATCAAATTACAAGGCAAACGAACTGTTGAACCGTTGCAAATGTTTTCCTTCCTTTCTAGCCTTGCTTGATTTTCATTTCTATGATGCAATCCCCGGGTAAAGGGCACATTGAACCCAATACAAATTGGTTCCCTCTACTAGTAGGGGCCATGGCAAGGCCTAAATGTGACCCGCACCATCTGTTGATTGGAATATTGTCAAATGCTTGGAGCATAAGGAAGTGGCAAATAGGCAAACAGACGGTGGCAGAGACATGATGAGATTGTGACACCATCGCTACTGAAGCATAAAGTTCAACTAACAGAGATGAGCAAGTGCAGAAAGAAAATTTACAAATATTTTTTCAATAACGAATTTATAAATATTCACCAAAATATATGTCACACATATTCTCATTATTAAGTCAATTAAATTTTAAAAATACAAAAATTAAAAATGAAATTTGACTAATATATTGTTTTGATTTAACAAATTTAACAAATTCTCTAAAACTCAAAATTGATTAAGTTGTATTTATTTACACTTGGAAATTCGTTAAGATCATAAACTCAAAAGCAAGAACAATCTTTTACACTTGATTGGCAATTCTGTTTGCTCGTTTGCCCTCCATGTGCGCCTATATGAGAGATGGCAGTTTATCATTTCTGGTTCATCTGGAAACCACAAAATGAGAGATTTTTGCACTATGACAAGATGATTCCATTTAAGTTCTTCCAACTTGGTTTTCATTGCCAGAGTTCAAGTCCGTTGTCGCACACAACAATGTCAAGGCATTACGTTGTCTTTTGTACAAAAAGAGAGAGAGAGAGAGAGAGAGAGACAGAGAAGATTGTTGTGTGTCTGTGTGTGTTGTGGTGTTATGGTGTTGTTGGCGGATAAGGTGGAGAAGAGTCAGCAAATGAACATGGCCATAGAGAAGGCGAAGTTGTTGATGTTGATGATGATGATGACGATAGAGGGAACGAAGAGACATGTGTTACAAGCAAAAATTTCACTTTCAAACAAGCAGATGGCGGAATAATGACGAAGCAACCCGGGCAGGAGAATTGTTGAGGATTGAGGATGAGCATGATGCTGCTCATTATGAAGGCGCCTTTCGGTTACGGTCCATAAATGGAGACGCCAAGCTTGAAGAAAACATGACGCTGACTTGGCCCAACCATATTAGGGGCAACTAGCAACACAGATCTGCACTCACCTTATTTTTTTTTTTTTTTTTTGATTTTGGTTGTCGTGTGAAAGTGAAGGGCTTGGACTTGGACTTGGACTTGGGTTTGGGATTTGGGCTTGCTCTGGCTGACTTCGATAAGGTCGTTGTTATTGAACTTTTAATGAGAAATAAAACTCATTTATGAGTTAAGGAATTATGAGGCAACTGCATATCTCTTTTGTCCTCTTGGCCTCGCTCTCTCTCATTCTCTCCCATTCTCTCTGGATGGCCAGAGTATGGTGGGGGCTCTGTGTTGCTCTTTACTCTTTATTTTTCCCTCATGCAAAGCAGAGACAGATTCCGACTCTGTTGGGCGCTGCCAAAAAACTGGATTTTCTAAAAATAGACCGTGGGTAAATACTTGAATACGCCGCTGCTGCTGCTGCTGGTGCTGCTGGTGCTGCCACTGCTGTTTTCTGCTCCGTCTTGGCACATGTGCAACACGGCCGCCAAAAGGCAAAAACTCAAACACAACAAACCCAAGCCCCAAAACACTCATATGTATGAGTAGGCGCACCGCACCACTCGATGTAAGAGTCATACAGAGCGCTAAGGCTAAAGCCAAAGCTAAAGCTGGACTAGCCAGCTAGTCATCCAGGCTCGTTAGGAAGAGATGGCCTCTGAGTTTCTACTAAAAGGGTTAAGTAGACGCACAGAAAGTGGAGTGGGGTGAATTGGAGAGGGAGAAATGTTGGTGGCTCGGGGGCAGGAAATACAATTTCCGCTTTGACTGATGCTGATGCTTGCCATATGAAGAAGCAACTGAGAGAAAAGAATGTTAAAGAGGATTCCATTCTCGCATAGCAAACAGAAAAGAACAGGACAGGACAAAGCAGAGATAAAAAAGAATCAACCCACTAGTAGACAAACACACACACCACATACACACATACATATATGTGCATGTATGAAATTTTGAGGCTTCTAAGCAGTTCTTTCCTTTGTTTCAAAAAATGCAATTTTCAATTAGGTAAAGGATAATGGATTTCAATTTTTAGACCGTTAATGGAATATTGATGGCATTGTTCAACTCAAAACTAGATTTCAAAAATGAATTAGGATTAAAGAAGTTTATAGATAAAACTTTCTGATGCAAAGACTAGTTGTCTAGTTGACCCATTTAAAAGAATTTGAAATGGAAAGGACTTTGTTTGCTGTTTCTGCAAAATTTGAACATTTTAATTTAATATTCTCTGTGCATTTGCTTAGACTTTTAGATGCCCTTTTACCTGCAAATTTCACTACATTAACTTGTGGACTGAGTTTGAAAACTCTTTTCAAAATGCCTCTAGAAGTTGAGAAGTTTAAGGATAGCTTATGGGTGTTTTGCTGCCAGGATTTTCCTAAGTTGCGTAGACAAGTTTGCGAAAATGTTTTCATAAGTTTTTCTACTGCTTCTTTTTGAGTGTGAGTGTACGTTTACCAATGAATTACTAGGTACTCAAATTTGATTGTCGTTTTCTTATCAGACTCCACCCCCACCAACCTTATGTATGTATGTACATACATACATCAGGCGCTGATTTTGTGCAGAAAACACGTGTAAATAACAAGAACTGTCACTTTACATAATCACTTAACAGTAAACATACATACTAATAATGACAGTTGCCCCACGCAAACAAACACACACACACTCACCCAAATGGTAACACAAACACAGAAAATGCGTGTGTGTGTGTGTGTGTGTGAAAGAGAGGGAGATTTGAAATTAGTTTCTTGAGTTTGGAATGCTGTTGGCAGTCCAACTAACTAGCCAGAGAATAAACTCTACTTGAATGGGTTCCAAGACTTGAGAGTGTTGTCGTATCTATATATACGAATATATGTACATATATATATATATATACTTGTCTTTATAATATAACTGGGCACTACTACTACTACTACTACTACTATGACTGCTGCTGCTACTACCAATAATAATAATAATAATAATAATTGTAATAATAATAATAATACCAGTTAAACCACTCCGCGGCAATGGCAGACACTAAGGCAGCCAGGCGAGGCGAGGCAACCTGCTGCAAGCTGCAACTGGGCAACTTGTTAAATTGTTCAAAAACCCATCCAGGCCAGCCACCCTGTCTCACCAGAGAGTCACACACACACACACACACAGAGAGAAAGAGAAGCGACTGAGAAAGAGATTGAGAGACAAAAGAGACATAGAGAAACGTACGAAAAAGAAAGGAAGCAAAAAAATAAGAGTCTAACCAGCCAACAGCAGAAGGCGGAGTAGGTACATTTGGTTCGTCTGCTCGTTTGTCAAGTCGAGACGACGCTTTGGCTGGTCATACAAATAGAATGCATTTCTAATAACTACGACTAGTTGTTAAATCGAAAATGACTATAAGTACCGCGCCATTCCATTTCGTTTCGTTTCATCAATAATCGCGTTTATTTTTGTGATTATAAACAAACACATACACATACACATACACATGCACAAGAAAGTTTTCACTGTGTATATTTGTGAATTCATGTGGCCCCAATAAAGTGTTCATTGCATTTGGGTAATAAGTATACGCCCCGAAGTCATTTCGTATTGCTCCACTTAATCTGCATTCATGAATGGTCACGAAATGAACCAATAAATGATTCTATTGGGTGTTGAAATTTTGAATTAATCCCCTCGTTATTGGTATCATATCTACCATATCGTATGTACATATGTATATACAATGTACATATATAAATACATTTGATTTAAGCTCTTGGTATTGTTTTGAGATCATCTTCATCAATTGGAAATCGCTTTATCTTTAATCTCTTTGAATATTTGTAGAGTTATTATCCTTTGGACCAAGAAAATTGTTTGTCTTTTTTCTTTTCTTTCAATTTTGATACTTTTTCTGCTTCAATCTGAAACTTTTTTTTAAAAATTTATAAAAATTCTCTGACCATTTCGACAATTTACTAGTATTTGAGTCAATTGGCACATTCCGTGAGAAATATTTAAGTAAACTTCACTGGGAATTCAATTCGCTTTTGATACATGTTTATTTCTCCAAGCAAAATGTCGCTCAAATAAATTCAAACAATCGATCATGTTGCCGATGATGATCTGTAATAACAATAACGCGTGCCCGGCATAAGTCTGATATTAAGCTTGCAACGCTATAAACTTCTCATATTGACTGTCGTCAGACAGACAGACATAAGAAGCGATCTCTTGTCTTTCTGCTGGCTGGTTGGATGGCTGGACGGTTGCTTGGGCTGGTTGACTTGTTGGTTGATTCTGGGTAACCAATCTGAGCAGCGTCGCTGTCGTCGTCGTCGTCGTCGTCATCGTCGTCGCCGCCGACGCTGCTGCCAAGGTCATTTATAAATACTCCAAGCTAAAAATAACTTTTTTTCTTAATTTTTTTTTTATTTTTGCTTTTGAAGCAAACAGCAACAGAGAAACGATTAATGGCAAAGCGATATGCAAACAGCGGCAAATGGCGACGGCGACGGCAGCGGCAACGGCAAAGGCAAAGGCAACAGCGGTTGACTTGTTCTCGAGCCGCCCCGTTTCATTTTCGGTTTCAGTTTCAGTTTGTTTTTGTTTTTGCCAGATTTTCGATTCCTGATCGAGCTCGATGCTCGGAGCTTCTAAGTTTATGCAAAAGTTGTCTTGAAATAGTCCAATAAATTTGTTGTTTATTGTACCTAAATATATATATTAATGTATATATATGTATGTATGTATGTATGTGTATATGTTTTATTAATAAGCTTAGCCATTATCAGATCCAAACGAATCTAAAAATAGTGGAGGGGGAAGCAGGCAGAGCGAAACCGAACCAAAAAAAACTTGCCTCGATTTCTGCTCAAGTCTTTATTATTATTTTGAGTTTGGGTGTGCGTTCGTCTGATAAGATTTTGCATTGGAATATTTTTTGTTTTTCTTTTTTTGCACATAAAATTTTATACACATATGTACATACATACATACATACATATATTAATTTTTATACAATTTGTGTATGTATGTGTGTATAAACATTTGGCTTATAAATATATCTGCTTCTTCCTCCTATCATAAACATAATCATTATTATTTTTTCATTTTTTCTCCCTCTTTGCTTTTTCCGTTTTACGTATATGTATATATATATATATTTTTTTTTTGGGCGCCACCAAAATCGATTTCCTTTCAACACCTTTTTCTGAGGCGAAGGTAATAAATAAAAATTTATGATCAAAATGGCAAATAACCACAACAAGCAACAATTGGGGGAATATCTAAATGGAAATTGCAATGTCCATAAAAGTAAAGCGACTACACAAACATACACACATACATACAAATGTACATGTATGTACATATATGTATGTATGCACATATAAACCTATTTAGAATTGTGTGTGTCAGCATGACTGGAGAAATTATTCAAGAAAAGTTCTCTCATTCCATGTCAGTGAAAGGAAGCAACTATGTGAGAAAGTCGAGTGGTGATGGCATAAAAGTTTCCTACAAATATATAGACATGAATCTACCTTTCAAAATCCTAGAAGAATATGTTTTATATATTTTATCTAAAGTAATTCGTAGTTTCTGAGCTCAAAGTTTTCTCTGAGGTCTGTTTGGTCAACACAATTTTTCAAAAACGAATTATCCGCTCTGAACTAGGATATTTCAGACAGGATGCGTAGTTTTTGTCCTAGGAACAGAACCAAAAAACTTGAGTTCTTCAGAAGCTTTAGTTTAAAGACGTGTAAAAATTTTTGTTCAATATTTTCAAAATATATTGGTTTAGCTTCGATCTATATTTAGATAGGTTAAAATGAACTTAGTCCTGCGGACAAATCGTGTTGACCACTGGGTTTACCTCTTTTACCCGACTGCCCCCTCTCTGTATCATAAAAAGTTTTCAATGCAAATGAAAAAAAATTTATTATTGGTATGTGGTTTGTTTCGCTACAAATGATAACAAAAAAAAGAGGCTTAGGCACTTTTCGTTGTTAGAGTGTAAAAATTTAAATTTAATTTTATTTGACGTAATGAAATTAAGGCACAAAATGCTTCTTACACTGAAATATTTATGATCTGGCCTTTGAAATTGTTATCATTTGTTAACCGTTTCCCGATAACATACTAACTCAATTGACAATGTAAACTCGATTTATCAACTCAACTTTACAAGTTTCAGTCTTCATTCCGTTTGGAATAATGCATGTATTTTATTATCCGGAGTACTGAATGCTTGGCTAACGGTAGTTGAACCGGAAATACTCAATAGCTTGAAGCTGGCGCCACTCACAAGTGTGTGTTCCATTCTCATACCTTGATACTTTTTTTTTTTTTTTGTTAGCAGCAAACTAAATTTGCATATAACTTTAGACAAAAGTTGTCTTTAAGACACAATCCATTGAACATTTAAACAGAGAAGGAGTGGGAATCATAAGGGGCCACCAATTTTTATACCATACACCCATAGGGTGAAATGGTATATTAAAGTCGCCAAAATGTATGTAACAGGCAGAAGGAAGCTTCTCCGACCCTATAAAGTATATATATTCTTGATCAGGATGAATAGCCGAGTCGATCTAGCCATGTCCGTCTGTCCGTCCGTCCGTCCGTCCGTCCGTCCGTCCGTCCGTCCGTCCGTATGAACACGCAGATCTCGGAGACTATAAGAGCTAGAGCCACCAAATTTGGTATGTATACTCGTGTAGTATGCACATGTTCAGAGTTAATTGGAATTTCGGCCACGCCCCCTTACGCCCCCAGGAATCACATAAAACTGTTTTTCTTAAAAAGTATAACAGCTAGACACATCAAATTTGGTTTATATACTCGTTTAGTTGGCGCGCAGAAACTAATTGTTTAAACTTTTTGCCACGCCCCCTTCCGCCCCCGGAATTTACATAAAACTGATTTTCTTAAAAACTATGACAGCTACCGACATCAAATTTGGTATGCAGACTAGTTTAATAGACGCGCAGAAACTGGCTATTTAAAAATTTTGCCACGCCCACTTCCGCCCCCGCAAATCAAACAAAACTGATTTTATCAAAAACAAACAAAGCTAAAGTCACCAAATTTAGTATGTATACTGGCTTAGTATTCGCGCAGAGTATATATATTTTCATATTTTGCCACGCCCACTTCCGCCTCCATAATTAAGAAAAAACCGATTTTCTCCTGTAGTTTTTTGACTATCGCATTCAAATTCGGCAGACTAATTAATCTTATCTATTTCTACAAAACTACCAAATTTTATTGAAATCGGACTAGAAACATGCAAAATATGCGTATGAACGTATTTTACTACGCGGTCCACAAGGCCAGAATTGGCCGTTGGCTAGTAGCGGCGCTAGAGTGCTCGTGTGTTCGTAGAGTGAGCGAGATAGCACATACTATGAAACATGTAAAAACAATTTAATAGACATACATATGTACATTTGGTTTTCGAAATTTAAAAAAATTTGTTTCACCTGGTGTATGGTATACCCGAGTCGACGAGTCGACTTACTTGCTTCATTTAGTTTCCATTCGATAAAATATACTTTTTTTTAATCCTTACAACTAGCAGGCGCAGGGAGTAAATAAAAGTAAGCAGGTTATCCCTTAAGGACTAGCAAAAAGATTACTCACCAAGTCCCAAAATCAAATAATCGAAATCGGTTTCAAAATAATGTAACATGATTCGACAAAATGTTGGAAATTAGAAAATTTTTGAATAGATCTCAGAATAGAACTCATCATCACTTGGTTTTCAATTCAGAGAAGAAAAAGGAATGCAGACTATTTCGCAAATGGTATTCACATGACGAGATGCCTTGGCCCATTCGGTAACCATTTGGGCACTGCTCCAAATAATTTGATTTTGCATGCATTTTCTACTTGCCATCAATTATTTCTCAACTTCAAATTGATTAAAAAAACCAAAACCCCAAAGAGTTGAACTGAGGCGAAAAACTAGTCAAGAAAAACTCACTTCACAAATCCTTGCCTTTGACAAAAGAATTTTGAACAACTTTTGTAGTAAGATAAGAGAGTGAGGGCGAGAGGTTGACAAGAAAAGAGCTAAGAATCCTTCGTCTCTCTTTATTCCCCTTATTCTCTTTATTGATTATTTATGTAAAATGAATCGAAGGAGAACTTTTTTTTCCTCTCGATGAGGTCAAGGTGCGGCTGCGACGCTGCAACCGCGAATATGGCCATGGCCGTATCCATGTCCTGATATTCCTCTGTTAAGGACAATACCCAACACGATGCTTAATTGGAAGGATAGAGCGAAAAATAATAATAATTGCTTAAGCAAGCCGACGACGACGACGATGCCGACGTTGCCTTCAAGTGCTAAATAATTGGTTACCAGCCGAAATACAACCACCGCCACGAACTCAACAACTACCATTACCTAGCTGCTCCTCCTCCTCCCTCTTGGGCTTCTCATTCTCTGCTACTACTGTGTGTTGTCTTATTTATTTTGTTATTAAATAATAAGACACAAATTAATGCAATTTGTTTACTCAACTCAATTAGCCCCCCACATAGATAGCAACAAAAAAAGAGTAGTAGAAAAAAAAAAATAAAAAAAATGATTAGTCATTGTCTGGCCACGCGACACATATACGCACACACACACACACACACAATCACACCGACGAAAAGCGAAATCGCATTAATTAACCAGAGAAGAGTGAAGTGAAGTGATGTGAAGAGACCTTCCTCTACTTTTTCACTATTTTACCCCTGCTAAACGATCTACAAGCAAGTCAAAAACGTGCCGAGCCTAAATGACGGCGCCTCCGCTTCATCATCATCATCATCATCATCTCCATTAGCATCATCATCATTGGCATTCGTATCCACATCATCATTTGACTTCCAGGTCAAAGCAAACTTCAAAAACCAAACATAAACACAAAAAATATGACACCGCATTGCATGATGATATATTGTTTTGTTGTCTTCTACATATTGTGGCTTACTTTTTTGTTAATGCTATTTTTTTTTTTTTTTTTTTTTGTGGTGTTTGTTTTTGTTTCCTATTTGAGAGAACTCAACTCTAAATCCCCTCTTGAGCAAAACTTGGATTTTTATATACATACATACATAGGTACATATAAATCAATTAATTGGCGGCTGGTTTTTTTTTTTTGGGCATTTTGTTCGACGATGGTTCATTAAAAAAGATTTAAATCTAGCTCAAGAAACTTAGAATTAATTGGGTTTTATCGATCAGTTTTAACTTTTACTTAAATTTTGATTAGAATGACTGTAGCTCTCTCTCGTTGTCTCTTTTCATAGATACTGAGACTATAATTGGTCTCTTTTGTTTGTCATGTTCTATGCAATTCATTATTTTATTATCATTATTTTTTCACCCAAGATTCTTTTGTATTTTTACTTTCACTTTATTAATTTAGCCTTCTTAATTAATTATTCCTGACTCCTCATGTTATCTTACTTTATTTTTTGCTGCTGCCGCTCCGCTTCTCGTTTATCTATAATTCTTTTTTGTTACATATGCCACTTTCTTTTTCTATGCCTTCTTTTCAAACATGTTTCTCACTTTCTCTTTTTTTCTGTTGATTTGTTTTTGCCTATTGTGTTTGGATTCTAACGAAATCAAAACTAATCTGATAAATGATTTTCAATTTCATCATCATGTTAAAAGCGCCAACAAACTGCTTAATTTTGCAATCGGAATTCCCTTTCAAAAACTCATCGACTTGATATTTATCTGTTTAATCTACACAAAAAAAGCAACAAAATTCTTTTTCATCATTCATTTGACGCGGGCCTCTTCTTCTCTCCCTCTTCTTTACACTTTGCTCTTACCGTTTACCTATTCTCTCTTCATTTAAGTGTCGTTTGGCTTATCTATTCACTTTCATCATCATCGTTATTTGGTTGGCTGGCTGGCTAGATGATTGGCTGACAACTGGGTCCAATCCATCTGGCAGCCGGTAACACGGAAGTTGCTCAAGGGTGCTCATTTCATTACCATAAGATAGAAAAATTGAGCGAAACCCAAATCCAATCAATTGTTATAGTTTTTCAAAAACAAAACAGAAACAAAAAACGCAAAGAATGCCAAGACACAAAGTAAAAAAAAAAAAAACAACTTTAATAATAACTCAAACTTAAAGGGAAAAAACCCTACGACTACGCGCTACTCTTTACTTGTACAACAAAAGCAATGAAAAACAAAAATCTGTTTTATATATTTGTATTGACTCTAGTCGAGAGATCAGCAAAATAAGAAGGAGGCTTAGATAGATCCTAACCAAGATCATAATCTCGTATAATTGAGTGGACTTTAATCCACAATAAATGCAATATAAGTACGTTATTATACCCTAATAAGTAGCCTGGTTGTTTTTTTTTTTTCCAGGGTATACAAATATGTTCCTTAAGCAGCAATTTAATGTCATGAAGACACTTGAAATACGATCGGGGCTCTCTATTTCGGTCATTGGAGAGTCAAGACTCAAGAGTAGTCAAGTCGAATCTAACTGGCATTTTCAAGTGATTATTTGTTATTTGTATTGTTTGCTTGACATGGCATAACGATTTCAATTTCATTTTTGTTTTGTTGTTGTTGTTGTTGTTTTGGGCTATCTTTTTGCCTTATCAAGTGTTTTGTTTCATTAATTTGTTGTTTTTTTTTTTTTTTTGTTTTGATTGAGAGTCCAAGTAGAAGGCGCCGGGTAATTACCTTAAATATATATTTTGGTATACATATATTTACTTCTATGTCTGTATAAGCCTCCAACATATGTACAATGGAACAAGTTCATCAATCATTAATGAGGCGTCGACTTGGCTGGCTGAGTATCTTGTCAATTAACACGTCTAATTCGTTTCGTTTCATTTCGTTTCGGTTTTTTTTTTCCTTTTTTTTTTGTTTGTGGTGCTTTATATAATAGCTCAAATCACAATTCAATTGGCCACGAGTATGAATACAATTACGTCTTTCAACTTTGAACAAAACATTGATTGATGTAAATCCCTAAAAAATTATCGTTAATAACATATATGTATGTATGTACATCAATTTTAAATATAAGTATGAAAATGCTATTTAATGGTCCTTTTGGTACTTTCATAAGTAATTCCCAACTATTTTTAGCATTGAAGACTGAGTATTTGGCCATTGCGCTTCTAAAGTTCCTTAGCAAAGTCTGTTGATGATAGATGTTGGTGGTTATTAATTTAGCCCTACACACAATCTTCTTTTAAAAATGCAAGCAAAATTTGGCAAAACATTGCCAACGCGGGCTTTATTTAGTTAGAACAGTAATCTCATATTAAATTTTCAATTGAATAAGAATCATACACAACATTTTCTTTTGACTCAAAATGAAGTAAAGCAAACTAAGGACAAACGGTTGTATCTAGTAGTCCGGGCCCCTTGCCTCCATTTGGGCTAACAAGATTACTCTCACAATATGTTCGTTATTTGTCAGTTGTTGGTCTAGAAATTTTTTGTTTTCCGATCTCGAAAGTTTTCCTCTTTTTTTTCCATCTCTTTTATTCCCGTTTTGGACAATCAAAATTCAATGTTTGGTTAAAAATCCCGATTCCGCCGTTGGAGTGTACTAGTAGAGAAGGTGCTTGGTAGTTTTGGTGTCGCCGACACCTGCAAGCAGATCTTGTGAATTATGTGAGGAGAAGAAGTAGCATTGAGAGGCAACGCGCAAGCGCCGTTAGGCCACGGTCACGGTTTCAAATTACAGCAAAAACACCAACACCAACAGCAGCAGCAGCAGCAACAGCAACAGCAACTGCAGGAGGAAGAGTAGCAACACAGAAGAGAAACAGGATTCGAAGGGAAGAACGAGGACGAGAACGTTAGAGGACATCCATCAAGATGGCCATCCATGAGCAGATTGATAACTTAAACATTTGGTGGTTCCCCCGCGACTTTTGCCAATCGCGTTTCGGTGAATTCCAACAGAGCGGCACCAATTCATGCACACTCATTTCCCTCATCCTGGCCGATAAAGTCGCAAAGGCGGAACGTTTCTTTCATCGTGTCACCGAGTTGCCATCGCATGGATGGGATCTGTTTGGCAATGCTATTAACGATGGCAACAATGTCTACCACAATGTGATCACGGCCAACACGCCGCAGGCGCGCAATCTCAATTTAAATATACCGGACGCCATATCGGCCATACGATCGCAGCACAAGATGAACTTTCGCCTAGAGGAGTGGTTCTACACGCACATGGAGGCCGATCCCACCAATCCCATGTACAATCGGAATGTGGCCTTACAGCTTTCCCGCATCTTTACGATTACACTCCAGGTATTCCAGCAGGCGGGCGGTCGTGGCGGTGAGTTGCCGCCGTCGCATCTATTTGCCGCCATTATAGCTGACAGTCGCACCGTTATGGTGACATTTGATTTTCGTGCCTCCATTGTGGCACTCTTCGATTCGCATCAACATGGACGCGATGCGGGTGCCGTATTTGCCCAATGCACTATCCGGAATATGGATGACTTGATCTTCTGGTTCATCAGCATGCTGCACAATGTCTACTCAAGTCGTCCCTCGCTCTTTGAAATCTCATTTCTCAGCTCCCAGCCGGGTGTGGCGAAACGTATACCGCCGGCCATCAAAAAGATCGCAGGCGATATCAAAAAGTCTAGCAAATCTGTGGTATAGATTCCCTCAAGATCCTTCAGAAGCCACCCTCACCCCCACCCACCGCGGTCGCCTGCCAGCCAGACCGTCCACAGGATATTATCAAAATTCGCGAGTTCAAAACGTTTCGGTTGATTCAAGCAAAGCTAAATTCACACTTCCCCAAATTATGTGTGCAAAAATAATTAATTTCTATGAGAAATGAATCCAACAGCAAATTGCAAATTGCAACAAAATCTAAAGTTCCATATAGACCAGCAATGAAATAAATAACGAACAATAGTTTCACCATCTTTTATTCTATATAATTAGGTATCCTTTCTTCATCAATCTAATTTGCCAGATAAAATTGCTCGATCTAAGCTAACAGAATCAACTTTGTATTGACGATCGAATTCATATTACGTATACGCCACATATAACACCAAAAAAATTGTTACAATTAGCAGAAAAGTTGCGCACTACACAAAAGTGTTCGTTTTGGCCCTCAGAAGTTAATTATCTCATTTTTTTTTAAAGTCGCTTCAGACACATTTTATGTTGTACTTATTTGCATATATTACGTATACGCTGTGTATAACAGAAAATCAGATTAGTAAGATTCAGCACCAGAGTTATAGTATATATTTTAGATCAATCGTTTTTCGCTGTTAAAGAAAATATCATGTCAAATCCAAAAATGATCTCAATCCAAGTCAGAGATATTACGTATACGCCATGTTCGCCATTATTGAATCGTTGCACGATGTTGAATTTTAGTAAGTTTTAAACTAGCGATCGATTTTTGTGATGTGAAGATTGGTGATGGCCCATGAGCTTCGGTTCTTAAACGCGATTAGTCTCAAATGGCAAATATTTAGCGCATTATCAATAATAACTGATAAGCAGTTTGACTTACATTCAGAATGGTCCTTGAATTTAAATTTTGAGTTCCTTAAAAAAAAACAGACCCCTAAACGTGTCTTAGTATGTAGTTTGTATGTGTAGTTGTTTAGAAACAAGTACCAGGTCAAGTTTATGACTTTTATTATCAAAGTTATTTCAGGTGAACTATTTAAAGAATATTTTGCCTACATTAAGTTTGAATTTACGTGGAAATGGGCCATATACATATATGTACTAACTATAAAGTTACTTACGAATATATGTATGTACATAGGTTCATACCTAGAGTAGATACCATAAATTAGCATTTTCGACACACTTCACATTTTACAATCGTTTCGTTTCAAAGTATTTTCTAGTTCGTGTTATTTATTTTGCCAATGTTGCAATTTAAAATTAGAACCCACTTTGGCTCTCAGTTTTTGTTCATATTTATTTCTGATTCTTTGGCTTTTTAGGCGCCTCTGCTTAATAAATATTTGCGCAGCGTTTTGACACTTGGCGCGATTGGGCCAGATTTCCAAGAATAATGTATGAGAATTGTAGCGAGACGAATAATAAGCAAACGAATATTAAAAGAACGTAGAAAGCGAACCATTCATAGATGTATGTATGTATGTACATACATATGTACTTACTGGATACATAGTTACCAGAAAGATTGGAAGTAAACTCTCATTGGGGGGCTAATTAAACTAATTCGTTTGTTTTCCCCATATTTCATTTAAAACGTTCAACTTTAAAACGTAAGCCAATTAACATACAAAAAATCCAAACAAGGACGCCAATCTCTTGCACTAACAATGCAAACACACAGAATGGTACCAGCATGGTGATGATGATGATGATGAAGAAGAACTATGAGTGAGTGAGGATGGGAAGAGAGAAAGAGTTGATGTTGATGCTAGATGAAAAGGCAGGCAGACGAATGGATAAGCGGACGAACGGACGGACATAGAGACGGGCTGACAAAGACAGGACAAACAAAAACCGGCAGCAGAGGGATAATGCCTCAAACGAAATGATATAATGACAAAATCAACGGCATGCATAATTAATACTAGTAAGAACAATAACAACAACAATAACGATGACAAAACGCAATGCAAACAATAATGTTGCACGTGCCATCCGATACACACCGACAAACTGACACCCACACTCATACACACACACAAACACAACTCTAGTCATCTGATGGTAAGCTAAGCAAAGCAATAAAATCAACCCATTTATATTTAAAATGTTGAAAAACATATTTGCTTTAAACATGGACAAGTCATTCAGCTAAGGAAAGGCCAACTTTTTAACTCAATGGACCTCAAAAAGGAGAGACTTTTTCCATGATATTTCTATAAATAAGTCAAAAGAAAACTAAAACCACAAGACATCAAATTCATTCTTTTTTTCAAGTGTTTGTGGGAATTCCCCAATTACATACATAAATATATTTGTGAATTTTCGATACCTACAAAAATCATTCTAGTGCTGATTAGATTTTGAATCAAATTTCTAGACTTAAGATATCCTAATCTGATAGGCTATACCTGACCTGATATGCGCCTTGAGCCGAATGTAAATCTCTCTCTCTCTCTCTCTCTCTTTCGCTCTCACTAAGCTCTTTATCTTATCAAGAATATTAATTTAATTACATATTTCATTCCTTTTGAGTGGGTGGGAAAGTTCGATGATCTTTCGGTGTGTGTGTGCATAGCTTCTATGCATGCGTATGTATGTATGTACATATATGTAGATGTGTGAGCAATCACATTTGACATTTGCTTTTGGCTCCTAGCCACTTGCAGGATATTTGTGTCCCTGACAGAAAGCATTTTGCATTCTAATGCACATTTTTTGGAAATTTAAGTTTTTATCCTATACTTGGTAAAAAGGATTGTGTGTGCTTGTATGTGTGTGTGAGTGTGGAGAGCTCCATGTGAGATTTTTGGGTGGTTTCTTTTGGGTCCCGACTTGTTTAGTATTTGCCTTTGTCAAACATGTATTTTTATTAGAAGTACATCCGTAGATTCTACTGCTGCTTCTGCCGCCTGTCCTTGTCATTTTCGATTGCGATTGCAATTGCATTCTTGCCTTTATATGTTTGTATTTTCTGTAACATAACATTTTCTCTCGCCTTTTTTTTTCCATTTTGCAGCTTGTAAATCTGTTTGGAACCATAGGCGTCGCGCTGAACGGCCCCGGCCTAAGGGGCCATGACGCGTTGGCCCTTTAATTTATTACTATTGCTATCGGTGGCAGTATGCGACTGTAGCAATCCTCGCACTGTACTAACTGTGGGCTATCTAACGGCCCTAACTGGCGAGCTAAAGGATCGTCAGGGTTTGGCCATATCCGGTGCACTGACTATGGCATTGGATGAGGTATGCAACTATGCCCCAATAATCTTTTTACTTCCCTCCCCCCACTAAAATGTTGTTTTATTTTTTGTTCCTTTTGGTTTAGGTCAACAATGATACGGAATTGCTACCAAATGTAACTTTAGCTCTACGTTGGAATGATACCAAGGGTGATACGGTTTTGGCAACAAAAGCCATTACCGAAATGATATGCGATGGTATAGCAACGATTTTTGGTCCTGAAGGTCCTTGCTATGTTGAGGCCATAGTATCGCAAAGTCGAAACATTCCAATGATTTCCTATGTAAGTTTTATGACGAGGCAATTTTACGCCTGACATTTTTTTACTCCACATTCATCATTTTCCCTAACACCCACCCACCCACACACACACACACACACACACACTCACGCAAAAATACTTCTTGTACACTTGGAGAAACGGATTCAATTATTATTTTTGCTCACTTGATGTGAGTTTTACTAATAATTCTTAGAGAAACTTGTTTATCCTTGAGAGTTTTGTCTTTTCAACTTATATAAAGTTTAACTTTTCTCCCAGTGTACATTGTGACAAATGTATGTCTGTGTTTGTGTGTGTGTGGGTGTGTATATGTGTATTTATTTGAAATTTTCTTCTTTCAATTCAACAGAAATGCGCAGAGAACCGTGCATCCGCAATACCGACATTTGCTCGCACCGAACCTCCAGATACGCAGGTAAGTGAAGAGAAAATAATACGAATAATCCCGGGTGCAGTCAACAGGTGGCATTGGTTATGGTGATGAAGATGGTGTCATCTGAGCATGTGAATGGGTGTGGTGAAAAATGGGTGTTGAGACTTGTTCTTACTTTTGTCATTGTCATCCAACAACAGATTGTCAGACAGACTACGACCAGACAGCAGCAGCTAGTTATCCTTGGAATATATTTATACACATATATATGTACATATCCTTGGCCTTGAATAATATAAAAATGTTATATGATAGATGTAGAGCCAAGACCAAGACTCACGGCACTCGCACCATAAAGTTTTCAAACTATTGTTTACATGGCACTAAAATTTCTTAATATTATTCCTTATCGAAATCATCTCACTCTCTCTCACTCTCTATCTTTTGTAGGTCGTTAAATCGGTGATTGCACTTTTGCGTTATTATGCCTGGAATAAGTTTTCCATATTATATGAGGAAATTTGGGGCACTGTGGCCGATTTGCTCAAAGATCAGGCCATGAAGAAGAACATGACCATCAATCATAAGCATTCGTTCATTGATAACCGAGCCAAATGCTGCGAATTAATGTTACCCTGCTGTCGTTCCGGCTATTGGTATCAAGTAAGCATTGGACTTTAAAACCAAATTTAATAAGCAACTTTAATTTTGAACTTTCCTCTTCTTCTCGAACTTCTAGGTGGTTCAGAATACCATGAATCGTACACGTATCTATGTGTTCCTTGGAACGGCCAATAGTTTGGTAGATTTCATGAGTTCTATGGAAACGGCTGGTTTATTTGCCAAAGGTGAATATATGGTTATCTTTGTCGACATGATGGTTTATTCGGAAAGGTAATTATACTCAAGTGATTTTAAAATCTATATGTTGAAATTTTTCGTGTTTATACAATTCTTTCAGAGAGGCATCGAAATATTTACGTAAAGTTGATCAAATAAATCGGATGACAAATTGCCATAGTACCGAAAATTTTAATCAATTGGCAAGAAGTCTTTTGGTAGTGGCCTCAACGCCACCCACAAAAGGTTACGAAATGTTTACGGAGCAAGTGAGAAATTATAGTTCATTGCCGCCATTTAATTTTCAAGTGCCACAATTATTTGCGCAGAGTAAATTTAGTAAGGTGAGCACAGAAATTTGATATAGAAAACACAATTGGAAAGCATAATTTGTTATTAAAGTGAAGTCGTTAAAAATATTTGCCCATGCATGACTTTCAATTATATTCTGTATATTTTCGTTTTAGTTTATTTCGATTTACGCGGCATATTTGTATGATTCGGTTAAATTATATGCTTGGGCTTTGGATAAAATGTTGCGTATGGAGGAACGTGTTCTCACCGACGAGGTGATCTTTGAAGTGGCCAGCAATGGCACTAGGGTGATTGATACCATTATCAAAAATCGTACTTATATGAGTAAGTATACATACATATATATCACTGTCAGTCTCTCTCATTCATGAGTTATTTATATTTTTTGTTGTATATTTAAGGCGTCACTGGTTCCACAATTAAAATCGATCAATATGGTGATTCGGAGGGTAATTTCTCAGTGTTGGCGTATAAGCCGCATAAATGGAATATTTTGGAAAATATACGTTGTAATTATCATATGGTTCCAGTAGCGTATTTCCATCAAGGCGAAGAACTTCCAGTGAGTGAGTCGTCGTCTTCTTCTTTGTTGTTGTTTTTCTTATTTTATTTTAATTTTAGTTTGTTTGATTTAAAGATTACCAAAAACAAAAAAAAAAACCAAAAGGAAATTGAAAGTAAAATGTATTTACTTTCGTATATAAATAGTTTTTGTTGTGTTTTCCAACTGATTTAATTATTATTTTGTGTTTGTTTTGTTTATTTTAGGAATATAAGCTCATTAATGGTTCGATTGATTGGCCTTCGGGCGGGGATAAGCCAACAGATGAGCCAATGTGTGGTTTTGCCAATGAGCTATGCCAAAAGGATGATACCCATTATACATCAACAGTGGCTGCTGTTGTCCTGGGTGTTATACTATTCTGCTCTGGTGTGGTTACCATGAGCATCTATAGAAAATGGAAAATCGAATTGGAAATTGAGGGTTTGCTTTGGAAAATTGATTCGAGCGAGATTAAGGGCTATTCCGGTAATGAGATTGTCTCATCGCCCAGTAAGGTAGGTGGTGTACGGTTTTTGTTTTTCACTTGTTTCTTAATGTTAACATTTTATTTGATGCCCCTGCAGGTTAGCTTGATGAGTGCCCAAAGTTATGGCTCACGTTGGTCCAATCAATTTGTCACCTCAACGGCTCGTTTACGGGGAGCTGTCGTACGGATCAAGGAGTTAAAGTTTCCACGCAAACGTGATATCTCACGTGAGATAATGAAGGAGATGCGTCTATTGCGTGAATTGCGTCATGATAATATAAATAGTTTCATTGGCGCCTGTGTGGAACCCACACGCATTTTGCTAGTCACCGATTATTGTGCCAAGGGCAGTCTATATGATATCATTGAGAATGAGGATATCAAACTGGATGATCTATTCATTGCCTCGCTCATCCATGACCTCATTAAAGTGAGTTCTAGATGAGAATACTTACATATGTATATGTACATATGGGTATCCTATCCTGTATGGAGATGATGATAATGAATATGATGATGATAGTTATTTGAAAATTGCATTTTATATTTTGTATTTTAGGGCATGATCTATATACACAATTCACAATTGATATACCATGGCAATCTCAAATCATCGAATTGTGTGGTCACCTCACGTTGGATGTTACAGGTGACCGATTTTGGTTTGCATGAGTTGCGTCAGTGTGCCGAAAGTGAATCAATTGGCGAACATCAGCATTATAGAAGTAAGTTTATAATGAACATTAACCTACATACATACAAATATACATCAATTTATTTACATCACTCTCTTTTTAGATCAATTATGGCGCGCTCCCGAACTGCTGCGCAATCATCACATCCACGGCAGCCAGAAAGGTGATGTCTATGCCTTTGCCATCATTATGTATGAGATATTTAGTCGTAAGGGTCCATTTGGACAAACCAATTTTGAACCAAAGGAAATTGTGGACTTTGTTAAGAAGCTGCCGCTCAAAGGCGAAGAGCCATTTCGACCCGAGGTCGAGTCTATAATTGAGGCCGAATCATGTCCAGATTATGTTCTGGCCTGTATTAAAGATTGCTGGGCCGAGGAGCCCGAAGAGCGTCCCGAATTCAGTGTCATACGGTATAAACAGAAGCTTAGAGATATTTTTATTAATTAACTAATAAACAAAATTTCCCTTGCTTCTTTAGCAATCGTTTAAAGAAAATGCGTGGCGGTAAAACCAAAAACATCATGGATCAAATGATGGAAATGATGGAGAAATATGCCAACAATTTGGAGGATATTGTAACGGAGCGAACACGCTTATTGTGTGAGGAGAAATTGAAGACAGAAGATTTGCTGCATCGTATGTTGCCGCAATCGGTTGCCGAGAAACTAACCATGGGTCAGGGCGTCGAGCCAGTCTCCTATGATTTGGTAATTATAACAGAATACGAGTGAAGTGGCTTACTTTACCCATTACGGGTTTTCTTTCTTTCTTTCTTTTGTGTCTTTTTTTTATAGGTGACCATCTATTTTAGTGACATTGTTGGGTTTACGGCCATGTCGGCGGAGAGCACACCATTGCAGGTGGTTAACTTTTTGAATGATCTCTATACAGTTTTTGATCGCATCATACGGGGCTATGATGTCTACAAAGTGGAGACAATAGGCGATGCCTACATGGTGGTAAGTACAACAACTGAATGAGGCATATAAACGTGCTCCCAATAATTGAAATTTAGATCGTAGCACTAACCTTTTGTGTGAATCCTAAACAAAAATTGTTTGTTGTTAATCCTTAAATGTAGACAGATATGACACATGTCAATCTTCTCATAAATTTCTTCAGTTTACCGTCTCTTTCTCTCACGCTTGTTTCTCAATTGTCGTTCCATCTTTGTCGTTTTCGTTTAGGTCTCTGGTTTGCCCATTAAGAATGGGGATCGTCATGCCGGTGAAATAGCCTCAATGGCATTGGATCTGTTGCATGCAGTGAAACAGCATCGCATAGCCCATCGACCGAACGAGACTTTGAAGCTGAGAATTGGAATGCATACGGGACCCGTAGTGGCTGGCGTCGTTGGTCTAACCATGCCGCGTTATTGCCTCTTTGGCGACACTGTGAATACGGCATCGCGTATGGAAAGCAATGGTGAGGCATTGAAGATACACATTTCCAACAAATGTAAATTGGCGTTGGATAAGCTAGGCGGTGGCTATCATACGGAAAAACGTGGTCTGGTCAACATGAAGGGCAAGGGCGAGGTAACCACCTGGTGGCTGACGGGTGCCAATGAGAAGGCTATACAAAAGAAACCCGTTGATATGACCGATATGCCACCGCCGCTCTTTAGTCGACCGCGAAAGAGTCCCAAATTGAATCCGGATTCGCGACAGCCAAGTATTCAGGCAATGCACTATTGTGGTACAGGATCCCGAAGACAGAGCAGTGTACCAAGGCCAGCGGATGTAGAATCAACATATAGCCTGCAAGGTAGTATCTATCAGATGGCACGCGAATCGCCGCGCATGGTTAATAAGCGGGAGAGGGAACGAGAGCGTCCCTCCATCAATGGTCTGGGTGGTGCCCTGATTGAATCAGCTCAGGCTTCGCTCAGTACGCTGAATCATTCCGAAACAAATGAAACGAACTGTGATATGAATGGAGAAGCAGCAGCCGCTGCAGCTGCCGCCTCAGTAGCTGCAACGGCAACAGCAGCAGCTGCAGCGGCAGCAGCAGCAGGTGGAGTTGGGCTAGTGCGTCAGCCAAATGCATTGCATAAACCATTGGCCATGGTGCGGCCTCATCGAATCATCAGTGCTGCCCATTTATGTATGGCCGAAGATGGTGACGAGTCGGCGGCCGAATTACTTTTGCGCGAATCACGTTCCCTTGATCCCATGCCCTTTCAGCATTTGCTGAAACGCCATGAGCGCGTCAAATTACCGCCATCCAAGCTGCTGTCCAAGAACAACTCAAGATCTCTTGACACGGGAGTGTCACTGATCAGCGGACATCAAGCGCCAACAACAACAACCGCCCAGCCAAATGGTCAGATTGATCCGGAGGAAACGAATATCAATGCCAATCTGGTGGATCTTGCGGATATGTCGGCCGCCAATCCTGTAGATGCCAATTATGAGAGCTATGACGATGAGTTGGGCCTCTTAATGCGCCACGATAGCTTTCCCAATGCCCAGATTCGTATTGTGCCCACAAGCAGCTGTGGGAAGCATTTGAATAACAATTGTAATGGCGGCAATATGCAAATGGACGAGGATTTAGAGTCACCATTACTGCAACGTCAATCGTCATTATCTGTGCCCGCCGAAGAACTATTGGACTCCACCAAACGCTGGCATTCGCTAGAGCACATGGATAGTCATCCGGGCAGTCATGGCAATAGTGTTAGCTATGCCACCGATATGCAGCCGGGATTAGGCTCTCAGCAGCAATATCATCATCTACAGCAGAATCTGAATCAGCAGCAACACCACCATCACCATCAGATCCTCAACCAGCAGCAGCGACCTCCACGAACTAAACTGGGCAATTGGATGGCCAGTTTCTTTAAGGGCAATGGCGTACGCAGCGCTGGCCCAGATCAGCTGGTTAAACGAGTGACCTCAACCAGTGGCCAGGGTATGAGATCGCCGGGTGGTTTCCAAGATGCTGCCCGCGATCGTGAGAGTATTGTGTAAATCGAAGATAGAACGATAAACCATCGGGGAAGGAGGTGGGGGGAATCAGGATGTTGATTGATCTAGGAGGAGGGGGGTTAGGGAAGGAGCAAGAAAAGTTACTCAGGAAATGTGTTGAGCAGGAAATGAAGGTTTAATTAATTATTATTACACTATTATTATACACATAAATATATATTTATATATACATATATATTTATATATATATATGTAAACCTAAAACTATTAATAAATAAATGTTTTTTTTTTTTGGCTTTTTTCTTTGTTATATGTGTATTTGTATGTATATCGTTTGCGTGTCTAATAACTAGGAGAACTCTCTATATATGTATGTATATTAAAAGGATATGGCTTCAATTTTAGCCGATTTTAAGCGGTCCCTAAATGTCAAACTAAATATATATACCTATATAACAAATAATATCCTATATACATGCATAAAAATATATATATATATATTTATATATATGTTCTAGAAAGTAGCCATAATGAGATAAAAAGGAAATATATAATGGAATAGATAAAAGATAAAAAAAAAAAAAAATGAGAAAAATCCCATCTAGTCACAAGGTCTTCAGACTAGTTATTGTTTTATATATAATATTTACATAATTACACATACACATCTTAATGTAACACCCACCCACACACACACTTTATATATATATATATGTAAATCATAAAATAAAATAAAATCAGAAATACACAATATGCATATTTTTGCTTTTTCAAAGAAATTATGCTTATAGAAACAAAAATCAAAAAACAAAAAAATTGAAAAATAATCAAAATCAAAAATTCTAATTTAAACAAGAAAATACAACAAATATTTAATGTATCAATGTGTTTTCGCTAGTATGTTATGTAATGTAAGTGCGTGTGATTGTACGTATTATTTAAGGACGACCTTCTACAAAACAAAATAACAACAAAAAGAAAAAGAAAACATAATTTTTAATTAATTAATGGAACCGATACATAAATGTGAGCAACGAGCAAAAATGCGAGAAAGTTATATGCGAGATGAAATGTTTTTAATTGTATATGTATGTATGTATATTTAAAAAAAAAAGAAAGAAAATTTGTTAAATTTGCCATATATAAATACAAAACAAAAAAAAAAAAAAAAAAAAAAAACAAAACATGAATTCTTATATCTAGATTTGAATTTCAATTTAACGGGCAGTTTGTCATGTTAACTGTGACTGGTAACAGGTTGATTAGAGGGCTTAATAATCAACTATAGTTTAGGTCGGTATTGCTTTTATATATATATATATATATATATATATGTATAGTAGTTTGATCTACCAACTTTGTTGGCTTGGCAATGTTTCACTTCGTGATAAATATAATATGTTGTGATTATAGATGAAATAGAAAAATGATAATTTGTTTATTTAGTAAATCTAAACTGATTGATCTAGATTTTTATATAGATTTGATTTCTTTTTAAAAAATTTCCAATGTAATTTAACGGTCATTTGATGTGTGATTTAATAACATCATCGATAAGTCACAGTGAAGTGACTTGAACATTACACATCCCTAGTCAACCATCTCTAGCAGACATATCGATAGTTTGCGACCTATCGGAGGAGTGTTTTTGTGTGTTTTATTTTGCGCTTTGTAGCAGTATTTAACAATCATTTCGCCAGAAAAGTTGCATTTATATATTATATATATATATATATAATCCCAATCAATTGTTGGCTTGTGTTGACATTGCTGTAGATATTTTCCTTTTGCATGTTGAACCAGAAACAGGGCAAAGGAAAATCTCTACAACAACAACAGGGCAGCTAAGCTATTGTTAGCAACGCAGCCAGTGTACATTGAAATGCAAAATTACGGCCATGGAGACGGGGCAGCAGGTGGTGGGGTTAATGGCACTGCAGTCCCCTCTCCAGCCGTTAAACGCCGTACGGACAGCTATGAAGCAGCCCAACATCATCCCAAATACACTGATGACGATGATGATGATGATGGCGTTCTCGATGGAGTGGAAGAGGAATATGTTAATACTAGAATCTTACGCAGACAGGCTCAGCTGCAATCCACTCCATTGGCACCTGGAGCTGGAACAGTAGGAGGAGGAGTAGTGGCTGCTACGGGATCCTCTTCAGTTCAGGGATATGTAGAGCAACCCGAATTTCCAAATCCCACCGCATCGGCTGCCTCTCATATTGAAGAGCGGATGCGTCGCAAATTGCAATTCTATTTCATGAATCCCATCGAGAAATGGCAAGCTCGTCGCAAATTCCCATATAAATTTGTGGTTCAGGTGAGACAAAACAATAGACCGATATTATGATTATTATCAAGCATTCTATTAATTGTGTGTTTTGTTTTTGTGTATAAATCTCTCTCCTTCTCTCTCGTCATCATCATCATCAAGCTGTCCCTCGGTCCCTTTGTCTTAATTAATTGTCTCATGATTTGCGTGTTTTGCATTGGGGCGGACGATCCGGTCGCTCTCTATCTTTCTCTCTCTCACTATCTTTATCTATCTTCTTTTTTTTTTTGATTCCCTATGACACATATTTTCCCATAGTAAATATTTGCCTAGTTTTTACAAATTTCTGGCGTTAAGAGGGGCCAAGAGTGGCCTCCTCTTCTGACTAGACTTATCTTCTTAGCCTTATCTCACCTTCGGTCTAACTATATACATATACATATTTATACAAATATATATGAACTACGCAATCGTAATACTTGCTCACAAGTTTTGCTAGTAAAAAAATACAATTCAATATCTACAAATTTTATGGTTTAATTTTTGTCGTGCGGAGGCTCACGGCATATTTTTTTTTTTTTTTGGTTTTGTTTTTGGCTATATATACATATGATAAATGCTAGCTTTAGGGGGTTTTCATATGATTAATTTGTTCAATGTTAAATAAGAGTACATCATTTAGTTAGGTGACTTGGTAACGATGATATCTGCAAGGAATTTTATAACGCTTCGATCTAGGCAATATTAGCGATATATGTATATGTTTGTATGAACTTATGACAACGATGGTACAGAGATTAAATTTAAATCTAAAGCACTTCAAATAGCAATCAGAGTTCAGAGAACCGAAATCAGAGCGTTATTGTTTCACTCGCCCCTTCTTCTTTCAAAGGTAGCACTATCTCGCTCTCTTTCATTTCTCCAACTAATTGGAAGCTTTCTTTACTTTCTATCTCTTTCTTGTCAGCCTGTAAATAATGTAAAACTTTTTGGGTTTTTTCCTTTCTTTACAGATTGTCAAAATCTTTCTTGTCACCGTCCAGCTGTGTCTATTCGCCCATGCACGATATAATCACATCAATTACACGGGTGATAATAGATTTGCCTTTTCGCATCTATTTCTACGCGGATGGGATTCATCACGTGAGGTCGAGAGCTATCCACCAGCAGTGGGTCCATTTGCCTTATACATGAAAGAGGAATTCTATGACACAGTGCAATATGCCGTAGATGGCTATGGAAATGTCAGTCGTTCGATTGGACCCTACGATTATCCCACACCGAATAATACGATGCCACCGCTTAAGCTATGCATGCAGAATTATCGCGAGGGTACCATATTCGGCTATAATGAATCGTATATATTTGATCCACACATCGATGAGGTGTGCGAATCGTTACCCCCGAATGTCTCTAGCATTGGAGTGGAGCGTTATCTGAATGATCGTGGTAGAGAAGTCAATTTCGCCTCATTAGTGAGTGCTGCATTGACGTTTCAGATAAAGACGGTAAATTTTAAGGCTAATGGTGGACCATTATCGGCGCCCGATTGCTTCCGTTTCGATATATCCATCTTGTTCAATAACCGGGATCATGATGGTCAAATGTTACTCTCTCTGGATGCCGAGGCGACACGTTTGAAGTGCCATGGAGCCACCGATTTCATATCGGAGGCTAATTTTGATTCATTATTGCGAAGTATATTAAACATATTTGTTCTACTCACCTGCGCCTTGTCATTCGCACTGTGTACAAGAGCCTTGTGGCGGGCCTATCTTTTGCGTTGCACTACGGTTTCATTTTTCCGTCAGCATTTTGGCAAAGACTTGAGCTTCGATGGACGTTTGGAGTTTGTGAACTTTTGGTAAGCACTTGAAAGATAAGAATTTAGCCTTTTCGTTGATGTGTTACTAATATCCTTTGTTTTTTTTTGTTTAGGTACATTATGATAATTTTCAATGATGTCTTACTGATCATTGGCTCGGCATTGAAGGAACAAATCGAAGGGCGTTATATGGTGGTAGATCAATGGGATACTTGCTCACTATTTTTAGGAATAGGCAATTTACTTGTGTGGTTCGGTGTTCTACGCTATTTAGGTTTCTTTAAGACCTACAATGTGGTTATACTTGTCCTTAAGAAGGCAGCTCCAAAGATTTTACGTTTCCTCATTGCCGCATTGCTTATTTATGCGGGTTTTGCATTTTGTGGTTGGCTAATTTTGGGACCATATCACATGAAATTCCGTTCATTGGCCACAACATCAGAGTGCTTGTTCTCGTTAATCAATGGCGATGATATGTTTGCCACATTTGCCACTTTGTCGACCAAAGCCACGTGGCTATGGTGGTTCTGTCAGATCTATCTATATTCGTTTATTGCCTTGTATATTTATGTTGTTTTGTCCCTATTTATTGCCGTTATAATGGATGCCTATGATACGATTAAAAAGTATTATAAAGAAGGCTTCCCCGTCTCCGATCTCAAGGCATTTGTGGGCACACGCACTGCAGAGGATATAAGTTCTGGTGTATTCATGTCCGATCTAGATGATTTTGATCAGACCAGCTTCTTGGACGTAATGAGAAGTATTTGCTGCTGTCATTGCTGTCGTCCAACACGCCAGGATATCAATCATCAGGGTAACAATAGTGGATACACCAGCCTCTCAAGTATTATGAAATAGTTTTCATTCATTTCCGTGTGTTGTTTTGTTTCTCTCCATTTTTGTTCCCTCTCTTACACTTTTTTCCCTTGTTAGATAATTTCTCAAAATGTTGTGTTTTTTTGCCAATATTTTTTTTATTTAAATTAATCAATTAATTTGTTTTGTTTATTGAATTGCCAAAGGAAGAACGTAATCTATAACGAAAGATATTATACAAATATATATACATATATTTGATTATTGTGAGTGTGATAGTATATAGGGAGTAGGATGCAGCTAGATTACTATCTATGGTCTAATAGGGACGCATAGTGGGTACCAACGCAGATAATATACATACATACATAGGTATATATGCAGCAACAGGATAACCATTGAACCATAAAATTGACTTGAGATCTTCCATAAGCGAAAATGAAACGAGATTGATTACGTACAAATAATAAAAAACAAAGTCACTGCATAGTTAATTATGAAATGATAACCATACATACATACATACATACAAAAAAAGAAGAAAACCAATATATATTTAGTATATATTAAGTGCCCTTAGTTAATTCTATTTTATGTTTACAACGAAGCGCTTGTAAAATTTAACCAAAAGTTAATACTTCAATGTTGAATCAATAAAATTTATACTGAATGATGTACACACCAAAAGCGAATTATTCACTCACTGTTTCAACAACAAAACCATAACTAATTGGCACTCGTCACTCACCAATTATCATCCTTTTTTATTTATTTGAAAACGTTATCCTACAGACTGTAAAGAAACCAAACACGAAACAAATCTGGAACAATCAACACAAAATTGCTAAATTCAAACATCTAATTTGCCGCAACCTTTAACAAGACTTGGCAGGAATAACTACTAATACGGCTCAAGCAAGCTTAATGGAGATAAGGAGAAAGGTTAATTTCAACTCAAATATATTTTAAAGCAATCAACATTTTGATTGTCATATCAGAAATGTAATGTTATAAGATTTTGCATATCGATCTATCATAATATAAAGGCGTCGACAGTTTTGAACAAAATATCATGTTTTTAAGAAATACTCATAAAAAATAGCTGTATGTTTAAAGAAAGAAAGCTGTACGCTTCTAACAACTTGAAAAATATTTAGAAATTAAATAGAATGGTAAATTTTACTTTTAAATTTTTACTTGTTGGGGCAGGAACAATCCTAATGAAAACGGAAACCGTTACATCGCTAATCCTTTATACAGTGAAAGCTCTTGTGGGCGGTCAGCCATTGTCCGCATGCGGGAACGGATTTTCTCTGTCAGCGTCTAGAGCTTTCACTGCATGATACTAGAAAAATATATTTGATATGGTTTTCTTGTTCAACATATTAACAATTATCTGTCTGGGTTATGACGCCCTTGAAATTTTAATTAAATCTTGCGTTTTAACAGGCTCGAATTCTCTAACAAATTGTCCTTATAGCAATTTTAAGATACACCAAGTTGTATCACAATTTAATAGTTTAGAAATTGGCTAAAATTTAAGCCATTTTAGTCATGCCCAAAGAAAACAACATTGCGTATACGTAATTTAGGAGTTGCCTTCGTGTATTCACGTAAACCTTCTAGTTAAAAAGAAAAACGACCAAAACAGGATAAAGCATGCTTTTTATAAATGGATTTTTACTTGAGTTAGACATACATATATAACATTCTAGCGCCAAAAAGCCGAAAACTTAGTTAAACTTATTTATATTTTACATCTACTTTTTCTAGTCCAAGCATTAAAAAACTACAAGTATACAAAGTTGACAAAAGTTTCTCACCAGTTTCATCAAGACAAACTTAGAATTCGATAAATAAAATGCAGGACTTAAGTAATATAAATATTGAATAGACAATTACTTTATATCTGTAACGTTAGATTCTGAAATCTGTTTGGATGAATTTTGCAACTTAATGCCAAGAAAAATCGGCGATTGGGCCCAATGTTGGTTAAAAGAACCTTGAGTCAATGAATCTACTTATTTTTTTCAGTTATTATATAAACTTTGCCATTAGCCTCTTTGAATTGGCTTCGATTATAATCTTTACAACAAAAAAATCGTTAACTAATGTCTATTTGAATCTTAAAGAAGTTTATTAGAATCGTCCCTGAACGTAGTTTAACCTTTTTGGGTTTGATTAACAAGTATTCTTACTAAAATTTAAAGTTCTTACTTTAACTAATTGTTGTAGCAACAAAGCAATAATTTAATCAACAACGTTATAGGGTTTCAATCAATTTCATGAAAGGATCAAGGTATCCAAAAAAAGTAGATAGAATATTCGACAAAAATAATTTATATTTTTGCATTTGGCGTATTTAACAATTAGTAAGTATTAAAACAATGAATCAATTGTTAGTATAAGTAATTAAATAAGTGAATATCTAATAATAAACATCTTCTTTATTGATTTTGGTATCTCGTTCATCTTTTATTATTTTGTTCTGAACGACCAAGAACCAAAATGTTTACACAAACGATTTGTGGTTATTAAAGATGAGTTTTACCTACATACCTACATATAGATATTTATATATATCGTATGAACATTGCAAACACTTATCGACAAATTGAAGTTATTGACAAATGAAATCAGAAGCAAAGCAAATACATATGTATATGGGATTAACACTTGGCCAAGTTCTAAGCCGCAAATAAAAACCGCAAAAGACAGTGGGGGGAAAAAAAACCATGAGGATTTTAGTTAGAAATTTGAGTTGAATTATTTCAATGATTTTGCAAAAAATTTAAGAGTTCGACTGAAGAACATGAACATGAAGATAATCGTGATGATGATGATGATGATGATGCTCGTTTGATCTTCATCAGATGATTTAAAATGAAATGGAAAACGTTAAACTGGTTTCATCAATTGATGCAAAACTTCTTGAAGCGGAAACCAACTGAAATATTTTTTAGCTTCGTTGCTGTTGTTATTGGATTTTGTTTAATTTTAATTGGAAATCAAGCAACACAGCAGGCAGACAACTAACTCAAACTCCTCCTATATTCGCGGTTAACTAAGCATATGCAAAATGTCAAGTGTGGCAAAAATAGACAATGACAATTCCGAAAAAGGCAAAAGCCAAAAAACACTTTGGCACACTTTAAAGCCTTTTCGACGTCGATAGCAATGGAGATGGAGATGGAGCCGGAGACGACGATGATGGCGATGATGACGACAACGACTACTACTACATACATATGTACATACATACGTACATACATATAAAACTACAACTACTGTCGGTGATGGAGCGGGTGAGGGGAGCCGGGGTGAAACGGTTGACGGGCTCAAGTTGGCAGCCGTTCGTCACGCCTTTAAGACGCCGCCGCCTCTCAACAGACGCCGCACGACAGATCACTCTATGGGCCATAAAAGTTATTTTTTTCTTTTCTTTTGGGGCTATCAAGCAATAATAATAACAAAAATAAAAAAAATAAAAAATAAAACTGATCAAGGTCATTGCGAGAGGGACAGGAGCAAAAGAGAGACAGAGAGAGAGAGAGAAAAAAATGCATATTAACTTTTAAATTGAAACCACAAAATGTCAGGGAAAACCATATCAAGAAGAGATGTAACATCAGTAGGATTTTGAATTTTTGTAGATTGAAAATTAACACATGTATATACATATATAAACCTGATTCAGTTGCCGAATCACCACAACTACGACAGGGTGACCATGACAGGATCTGAGACATTGTATGTACTACTTTTTAACCTTGAACAGATTTTTTATTTAAAATTGTAGTACTTCGACAACGAAACATGCAACCAGATATGTCTGAGTATACAAACTTACTATTTTAAACGATTTAAAAGATATTTTTACCTATGAAAGTTTGAATTATAGCGAAATATATACAAAAAATAATAATATCACGCTTGGTTTAAAACAAATGCCGTTTAGAAGACTAGAAATAAGGGACTTAAATATTTATCCTCTAATGGCATTGATACTTTGTGTATTAAGAGAGGAAAAGAAAGGGTTATAACTCGAGTACCAATCCTCACAAGGGTATAAGAAGGCTACGTCCTTGCATCTGTAAGTCACTTCATGTAAGGGGAACTTCATAAATACAGGTCACCGATTTTAATGAAGTTTGAATATATTCTAGAATACCCTGAAGTTTGAAACTTTCGACAAACTCGTATATATATTCCTAAAAAATATGATCTTTGCTTTGGGAATATTAGTACTAGCTCATCATCAAGTGTAATATCCACTACGCGCATAGGCCGTCCCTTTCATTTTCAAATGACTCTATCAACAATGTTTGCTTTGAATTGCGTACTTTAAGGGGCAAATTTCTCGTATTTTACAGCCCTAGATCCGCCTATGACAACGCCTCGCTAATCATAGTTGATTCTGACTTTTAATTCGTAGCTCTTAAGTCTTCTTTAGTCCAGAGTTTAAATATTTGGCTTAAGTTTTGGACGACTTTTATATCTGACAAAAAACCGATTCATTTTGAAATGCTTACTTTATTAAAAGGCAGAGAGCGACATTATATAGAATACGAAATAAGGTTTTTTGTTGAAAAGCCATCAAATAGTTTTAAAGTTTTTCTTTTATATAAAATTTTGTTGGTTTTTTTAAATGAAAGATGTTCCTTACTTTGCGGGATCTCAGTCGGTCGCCGTAAAAACGTTCTGATCTGATCTTTTTGTGGAAATAATTCAATACCTTTCGACGAATGAATGAGTATATGGTTCACAAGCATCTTAAATCATGTGCCTAAAAACTAGCTTGTTTCGAATATATCGAATGAAGTGCCTAAAAAATAAACGGAATTCATCATTGAGTTCGTGGAGATTCCCTTTTGGTGTAAACTAGTGTTATTAACCTATTAATAAAGAAGAGCACAAGAAGTTTGCTTCAAACAGCTGTTGATAATGAGACATTTCAATGTACTTTCACAAGAAATGAGGAGAGTGGGCATTAATTTCAATAAAAAACACAATTAGCCAAATATGGCTATATAATTTACTAACTTAACTGAGCATAAAAGAAACAAAAATGAAAATTATGTTTAATGTTTATTCGTGTTATCTGTTGAAACGACAAAAAGAAAGTAAAAAGAAAGATACCTTTTAGTAGTCATCCAATTTTAATTTGTTTGAGATTTGATTGGCAAAGCGTTCTCACGTTTTAAAGAATTTTTGGGGGCGGATTGAGTATCAGGATTTGAGAGAATGAGTAATTGAAAGGCGGAGTGAAGCGTTTGTGGGATTCGCGTGGGAGTTTGGACTGTCCGATATATATGTATGCATAAGACTGTATAAAAAATGCATGCATCAAATTTCAAATAAAAGATGCATAGATCGAATATTAAATTATACGAATTTGATTGTTAGTTTAATGCGTGGGTTTTACTGCCTGTCTGTCTGCATTGGAGAAGTTGCCGCCACCATCGAGGGTTAGGCAGACGAAGACCTTCTGGAATTTGCCACTAGGTACTACCTAATGAAATCTTTCGATTTCAAGTCGAGGCAAGTCGTGTCAGGCCAAGTCAGTGCAAGAATTTCTCATTTGCATTTACATGCACTTGCAATCCACAACAGGTTCGAGCTCGGCTCAACCTTACACTATCATTCTCTCTCTCTTTATATGGGAGGGGGGGTGGTGTGTTGTTTTTCCAAGCAATATTTTTCATATAAAAGCCTCAAACCCAAATGTTGAAGACTTCTCTCGACATTTTCGGGGTAGCAGCCATCAACCAACAACAGAGCAGAAATTCAAATTGAAAGTGCGGCTCGAAACGGAAGCTTCAACGTGTGTCTGTGTGTGTTAGCGTGCGAGTGTGGAACGTATTGGCCCAGTTTTGTGTGTGTCTGTGTGTGGGTTTCTTTTTTGTCTTGTGAGTTTTGAAAACTGTGAATAAAGCTTGCACGACTCAAACTCACCACACTCGCACATACTGCAGACGCGACTGACTTGACTCTGTGTAATAAAAGAAGCAAATTTGACTTCGTCTTGGGCTTTGGCGTCTTGGAGACCGGGGCTCGAGAAATTGTGCGCGAGATCTTAGCAAACAGTGTAAATGGAGCTTTGATACCGATCGGAAGGACAAAACTCCACAGACAACGCACACAAAACAAGTGACAAATAAAAGTGAACATCACACTCCAAATATCCAAAGAAACGAATTGCTCGAAGGCAACAAAAATATAACATTTAAACAGAAGAAAATCAAAAACTCTTAAACACTCAAAATCTAGTTGAAGCTTCATAAGTTTTTTTTTTTTTTTGCTTGTTGTTTTTGCACCAAAGCAAAATGGCAAAACTTTTTATAGTTTTTGCCATTGTGGCTGTGGCGGCTTTAAATGGAGGTAAGTTTAAATTAAAATAGAAGAAAAATTTACAAATTGAAAATGATTTTAAAAAAAAAACACACACAAAAATTGGGCAAAATAAGACAATTTTACGTTGCCGTTTTTTTTTTTTTTTTTTAAATGTTTATTTTTTTTATAATTGCACTGCACTGACTGACGGAAGTCGGTATTGGCCTTGGTAAAAGATGTTGTTGATGTTGTTGTTGGCAACAGTAAGAAAAACGCAATCTTTTTATTTTCGCATGCTGTCTAAAGTAACCTTGATGATGCAGTAGTTGTAATGAGTGCTGGCTAAGAAAACGAAAAAAGATATTGAGGAAAAGGACAACAGGTTGGCTTTCTGGCAACAAAAAAACAACTTTCATTTTCTCTGGGGCTATGCGCATACACTTGTGTATTTGATTTGTTTGAGTTTTGCAAGGGACAACAACCAATCAACAACAACCACAGGCCATCGATCAAGACGACAAATAACATATATCCATATCTATGTATGTACATATGTATATATGATTATGCAAATCTTTCTATATGCATATATGTATGTGTGTATAGCTATATCTTCTGTGTTGCCAACTGCAAAATGTCAAAGTTATAACTTGTTTTACAGTTCTCTTCACTCCTCCTCCTCCTCCTCCTCCCTTCCTTCACCCCTCCTATCCTCCATATATCTTTGACTTCACAAAAAAAAAAAAAAAAAAAAAAATAGAAAAAAAATTTCATAATATGGAAACTTGTTTAGATGAATGTTTCGTAGCAACCAGTTCAAACCACATGCCATGCCCATGTCTTTAAGTACAACACCATCATCCAGTCAGCCATACATATGTACATACATACATACATACATATATAAAAATATCTATGTTTTTGTAACAGGAAGTGCCAAGTGCCAACCCACATTTTGGACAAGACAGAAAAAATGCTAAATGTATTTCTTCCGGTTTTTCTCATTTTGTATCCTATCATTTATATTTGATTTTTGCAGTCCAAGCTGAAGATTTGTTACGTTTCAAGCGTCAAGCCACCACCGAAGAGGCCAAAAAGGAAGAGTCTTTTGAAAAGGAACTCTGCAAGGACAAGGATGCCGGTGAATGGTTCCGTTTGGTTGCCGGCGAAGGGGACAACTGTCGTGACGTTATCCAATGTACCTCATCGGTAAGTTTAACTTTTATAAACCAATTATCATCACTTCCCCCAGTTTCATCCCACCCCCACAACAAATACAAATGAAATAATTGAATTAACTAACTTTTTGCTTCAATACCATATGTCATTGTATTTATAGGGCTTGCAAGCTATTCGTTGTCCTGCCGGTTTGTATTTCGATATTGAGAAACAAACTTGCGATTGGAAAGAGTCTGTGAAGAACTGCAAATCGAAGAATAAGGAGCGACGTGTTAAGCCTTTGCTCCATACAGACGAACCATTGTGTCAAGATGGCTTCTTGGCCTGCGGTGATGGCAACTGCATTGAGCGTGGTCTTTTCTGCAATGGCGAAAAGGATTGCTCAGATGGTTCCGATGAAAACACTTGTGGTGAGTATTTCAAAACCAATCGATACATTTTTATTTTAAACTCAAGCAAAAACTAGTTCGAATATGTTAGCTAACTTTAAGAAGCCATCAAAAGGTCACTAGTTTGGGGGAATTGCTTTTCAATTGCTTAGTTTAACTTAAAGAACTTTAATTTGAATGGAATCACGAGGGGAAAACTCTTTCAATGCATTTGCCAGGGCGTTGAATTAAGAAGGATATATATATTAATTTAAAAATTTGAAAAATTTTGGTAAATTATTTTCATAAAAGAATAGATAATGGAAAAGATTGAACATACATGCCGTCAAATTGGGTAATTCCTGAATAATTTCTATTTGCTAAATCTTATAATCTAGTAGAGGATATGAATTTCTGTGTTTTTTTTTTCACTTTTTACCTGCTCATATGACCATATAAACGATTCAAATTGATATATTCAATTGAAAAAATCATTTTTGAAAGCAAAAATTTTGCTGTTTTTATATGTTTTTGTGACTAGATACTTGAAATTACAAAGGAAAGAGACGAGATTAAGAGTAAGCATATTAAAGTAGAAAAACATGAACAACAAATTGTGTTGACAAGTGGCGGAATATGTTAATGCACATGTGACTCTGTATGTGTGTGTGTGTGTGTGTGTGTATCTTACAATTATAGAGATACATCTTATGATCAGAGACCACAGCTGGCCCAAGCTTTAAAAGTGTTGTGTGTGATTGTTTCTTGTTGTTATTTTATTTTTTTTTCTGCTTCTCTTTGACATTTGACAACAATGATTCGCAATGATTCAGCATTACCCCATAAATAAATATACTATAGAAGTAAGCCGACAGGCATTATATAGGGATTGGCTTTCCAAAGACCAATATTATTACAACATACTCTACATAACACTCAGCTGGGCTTAGCTCCAAAATTGAAATTGAAGGAAAGGAAAAAAAAAAAAATAAAACCCAACAATATAAGACAAAGAAACAATGTAATTCTTCAAGTGACTGGCTTGGCTTATGGCAAACGACAATTTCTTTCCGTTATTTCAATTTCTTGTTGTTGTTGTTGTTGTTATTTTCAAATCACTAGAGTCGCACCTTAAAACCGGTTGACGGTATTTACAAGTGTCTCTCCCTTCATTTAAAGTGTCTGCCCAGGTGGGGGAGGTGTGTAAGCAAGCCGCCTACATGCATCTTGTTGTATGTCTGTCTGTCTGTCTGTCTCCCTGTCATTGCCTTGCGTTAAATATACGGTTAGCTAGCCCTTAGGAGAGCCTTCTATCAAGTGGTAGGTCATTTGTGGGGTAAGGGAGGGGGCCAGCCAGCCAGCAGGAGATCACTCATTCGATCGGCATTAGTTCATCCATAGTAAATGTCAAGTGTGAAATGTATACACAAAATGTCAGACGACACCTTTTTTTTTTTTTGCCGAAAATGAACAACTTGGCGCTTGAATGTTTTCATCATTCACATATGCAATACATTTATCTATATATGTATATAATATATTAAATAAAACATTAATTAACAGACATATGGCAACAGTTAAGTTCGAATTTAACCTTGGACTTAATAGAAATAAAATAAAATCAAAGCAAAAAAAAAAAACCAACAATAATGAAAGAAAAAAAATAAAATGCCTCTCCATAGGTGGGTTTTGGCTCATTCGTTCGATTCATGTGTAAATTAGTCTTACATAAGCAGCTTAAAAAAAAAAAAAAAAAACGTTAAAATGTTTATATGTATACACAAATGTTTTTGTTGTTGTTGTGTTGTATTTTTAGCAATTGCAAAAAAAAAAAGGCGTAGCGTAAAAACCGCAACTAATTTATTATAATAATAATAATCACAAACAATGTGAACATCTTAAGTCTTTCGTTTTGAAACATTTCTTAAGAGACAAAAGACATACACATAAGAATTGCATGCGAACTCTCCTTCTTCCATATAAATGAGGTCTTAATAAGCCAATTAAATGCCATAAAATTCAAATGGCCATCGGCTGACTTTTCGCTTTGCGTATCCGTTTAAAGATGGGCTTGGGTTTAGGCCTGACTCAGTTCTACCTACATACAAAGCTCAAAGATTGCAATCGCTTGCAATTCATTTACACTTTATTAGCCAGCAGCGGTAACTAACTTTTCGAAATGCTCAACGAAGCATTAACTTGAGTAAAACAAAAAAAAAAAAAAAACAACACTTACACACAGACAATTGAATAATCTAGCAATGAAGTTTACCTTAACTTAACTGGCCACCATTTATATGGCCATAATAAGGAAGAATAATTTGTGTTGGCATTATCATTATTAAATGCCAAGCAATTTGGCCAAAGTGTTTAACAAGTCATACATCAAAACATTATAGTTTAGTTTGCTTGTATATTTGAAGTTTTTTCTTTCAGGAAAACAAAAACAGACAAAAAATACCCCTTTGGGCTAGCAAATTGCACAAAATTTCGCAACATTTATGGGCCCACTGAAATAATGGCTAGTTTCTTTCGTTGTATATCTTATTAAGGCCAAAATGCTTAATCTATATGCATTTATATATTTCCGCACATATAACGCCCAAAGATTTCATTTCAATTTGAAAATTAAATTGAAAAAAACACTTAAACGAAATGATTGTTTAGTTCACTATGCTCTCCAGAGTTGACACTTTCTTGAAAATTGGGGTCACATCTAGTGGATTCATGTAAGAGTGCTTTCTAGAGTTGTCAAATGTTTAGGAATTGGGGCACCAAATGCAATATTGAATCGCCAAAGTTCTAGGACTTTTCTTAACACAAAAACATATTTATCAATCTGTATAAAAACTTCAGAAAAACATAAAGACCTTTAGAATATTTCACAACCTGCCACCTATAAAGCACTAAAAAGCGTTTTCTAGACAGACAGACGTGCACTGACCAATTATAATAATACTCCCTATAAGGGATATACAAAATGACAGAAAACATTAACAGGAATGGTTTGATATATACTTATACATACTTCACTTGTATTTACGAATTTCATGAACTGAATTGAATCAGATTATACACTTGAGTATGCCAGTCACAAAACGAAAATGTGCAACAATTATCTCATCCTTTCATCTTCTGCACTGTGAACAACACATAATCCGGCTTTTTACCTTCAAAAGAAATACCTATAATTCCACCCCGACAATAAACCAGGCAATAAAAGCCAAACAGACCAAAAAAACAAACCAAAAAATAAAGCCCTTTCCAGCAACAGCAAAACAGAAGAAAAAAACAAAAACCAAACAGAAAAAAAAGTCGCCAGAAAGTCGTCAATAAATACCAGGGAATAAGACAAACCGGTTCAAGATGATATAACACCTGGCTTCAAGTCATCATGATGATGATGATGATGATGATAATGATTATTATTGGCAAATGGCAAAGGAGGAAAAAAAGAAGAAGATGAAAAAGGAAAGGCAACGGCAAGAGCCCAGTCCAGTCAAGTCGAGCCAAGCCAAGCGACATCAAAAAGGTCAACAAAAACCAAAATAAAAAAAAAGGCGTCAAAACGCCGGCTTGGCATTTCACTTTATGGCCACAAAAAACGAACGCCAAAACCAAAAAAAGAAAAAAATTGCAAACGACAGTCTGAAAAAAACTTTCGCAATTGATTGACAGTTTTGGGATAGTTCAATAGAGTTAGACGGACAAGTGCAAGGCTTACAAATCATGAACGAATTTGCATATGGCCGATAAACAAGCGTACCCAATGGCCAACACGTGGGTGTGAATGAACATTATGAGCAACCAACTAACTACAAATACGTTGACTGCATTTTGAAAACCTTTTCGCTTGATTAACAACACTTGTGAAAAAACCATAAGAAAAACAAGACAAAAGACAAAAAAATGTTTAAAAATAATAATGATTGGTAGTGTAGACATTTTCCATTCACTTTGCGTTTTTTTTTTCTTCTGTTTTTCTTGGTTTTCTGATGGTTTTTCCACCTTACCACTTGATTGCTTTTCCACAGGCAGATACACAGAGACACAACAACAGCAACAACAAACAAAATATAGGTTCAATGACCTTCTCTTAAATAGTTGGCTAATTGTTGAAAATATAATGGGGGAATGGGGAAAAGGTTGATTGAACTTACTAGCCAACAGTTCAATTGAATGCAAACAGAATATAAATTGAAAGAAGAAAACCATTGTTTAAGTGCTTTAAAAATATTTGTTGGTAATGTGTGTAAATTTTTGGTTTTTTGTTTTTTTTTTTTCTGTGTTCTTATTGCAGACATCGACAATGATCCGAATCGTGCACCACCCTGTGATCCAACTGTTTGCGTTCTGCCCGATTGTTTCTGCTCAGAGGATGGCACATCGATTCCCGGAGATTTGCCAGCCAAGGATGTGCCCATGATGATCACCATCACTTTCGACGATGCTATCAACAACAACAACATCGAGCTGTACAAGGAGATCTTCAAGGGACGCAAAAATCCTAATGGTTGTGACATTAAGGCCACATATTTCATTTCCCATAAGTACACCAACTATTCGGCTGTACAGGAGACAGCACGTAAGGGTCATGAGGTCGCTGTCCATTCGATAACCCATAATGATGAGGAACGTTTCTGGTCGAATGCCACCGTTGATGATTGGGCCAAAGAAATGGCCGGCATGAGGATAATAACTGAGAAGTTTGCCAATATCACTGATAACTCGGTTGTGGGTGTACGTGCCCCATACTTGCGGGTGGGTGGCAACAATCAATTCACCATGATGGAAGAGCAGGCTTTCCTTTACGACTCGACAATAACAGCCCCATTATCGAATCCACCATTGTGGCCATATACCATGTATTTCCGTATGCCACATCGTTGCCATGGCAATCTGCAGAGCTGCCCCACACGTTCCCATGCTGTGTGGGAGATGGTTATGAATGAATTGGATCGTCGTGAAGATCCGGCAAATGATGAATACCTGCCTGGTTGCGCTATGGTTGATTCATGCTCGAATATCTTGACTGGTGATCAGTTCTATAACTTCTTGAATCATAATTTCGATCGTCATTACGATCAGAATCGTGCCCCATTGGGTCTGTACTTCCATGCCGCTTGGTTGAAGAACAATCCTGAATTCCTTGATGCCTTCCTCTATTGGATCGATGAGATTTTGGCCAATCACAATGATGTCTACTTTGTGACAATGACCCAGGTCATACAATGGATGCAAAATCCACGCACTATCAGTGAGGTCAAGAACTTCGAGCCATGGAGGGAGAAGTGTGTTGTTGAGGGTAAACCAGCTTGCTGGGTACCCAATACCTGCAAATTGACCTCCAAGGAGGTTCCCGGGGAGACTATCAACTTGCAGACCTGTGTGAGATGCCCCAATAATTATCCCTGGGTGAATGATCCCACAGGCGATGGTTTCTTCTAAGTCAGATTGGGAGAGAGCGCTTCCCAAAAATAAAACAACAACAAAATAAGAAAAACAACTAAATAAAAAACACCACCAATCTAACTGCTTCTTCTTCTTCTTCTTATACACTTTCCCCCACACTCAACACCTTCTTTTTACACAAACACAAACAAACAAACAAATACACACACACACGCACGCGCACACATACAAACACCACAAAATTTTCCCACATAAATTTTGACTGACTTTTTTTTGAGCGAGCAGCGAATAATCTCGATATCGCTGCATCAAATAACAAAATTATTTCTCAACCTCAAACAAAAAAAAAAAAAAAAAACAAAAAAGAAAACCATAAGAAAATGAATGAACAAAAAAACTCAAAATCAAGCAACAAAATAAGCATAATCGAAAAGAAACAAAAAAACCGAAGGAAAGTTAAAATATAAAAAAAGGAAACTGCAAGCACACGATTTCAGTGTCTTCTATTATCATTTTTTTTGTAGTTTTACGTTAATTTGTATTTGTACAATATATTTAAATGAAAACAAAAATGTTTTAAAAAATAATAAAAAAAAAAACAACAAAAAACAAAACCAAAATTTCCAAAAAGCGGCACTTAAAATTTGTCATAATTTGTATATTTACAATTAATTTCTTTTCAGATATGCATATAAATATCTTTTTTTTTTTTCTAGCTAGCAACCCAATTTTTTTCTTTTCATATGGATTATGCATATATTTAGATATATGGCTACCCACTGACTTACTAACCAGTTTCTTTTTGGCAGTGGGAAGGGAGGGGGAGCATTCAAATTTGAATAACAAAACGCGTTTTCGTTTTCAGTTGAAATTTGAATTTGCATTTGTTTTATGTGTATGTTTAGGGAGACAGGTTTTGTGCCTAATACCAATTGACTCCGTCGATCTAGAATTAGATATATTAGCAAAAAACAGAAAAAGAAACACTAGAGAAGACAACAAAGAAATCGAAGAAGGGTGGGGGGGAGAAAAAAATGTGAAATAATAAAATCACTTGATGATTTGCTAATTTATATGCGCACAAATCAATGCAAGAAGCTGATGAAGCAGATGATGAGCACGAAATGATTAAGTTGATCATCATTATGATCATCATAAGGTGAGGATGATGATGAAATATACCCCCCTCCCCCGGACATACCATTCCATCTCATTCTCCGTGCACACACACACACACAATTTAAAACCTGTTCCTCTTTCGAAATCAAAACAAAAATCGACGAAAAAAAAGTTGCTAATTAATTATTTTAAGCAAATTGCAAATCTCTTTTTTTCGCCTTCCTTTTGGGAAATACCACACAAAATATATATACATTTAAACACACACATATAAATATATATATGTACATATGTACCTATGAGGAGATATTTATGTGGCTTACAAATTTGCCTGTACAAATAAATACACAAAAAATTTGTTTAAACCAAATATAATACTTATATGTATGTATAAGTATATAGGTTTATACATATATATATATACATTTGTCTTCTTCTTCTTCTTCTTGCTGATATTTGTTGCTTTACTAGTTCGATGCATAAATAAGTTTTATCACCCATCAAGGTAAGCGGGCTTCGGACTCTCGGACCGAGGCTGCTGCAAAAGTGGCCCAAAAAACAAGTTAGCTAGGCTCGAGATTCAAAGTATCTCAATCTCTCTCCCCGTCTCCCCTGTCTGTATGTGTGTGTGTGTGTGTGTGTGTGTGCGACTGTCTGACTTTGTGTGTGTGTAACTTGAGCAAACTTTTACTTTTTGCCGAGGTAAGTGAACTAGTTGCAAAGTGGGCGATTTGCATAAATTGCACACACATAAGGCTAAGGAGACATGTGGAACGGAACCCAATACACAGACATAAAAAGTAATCCATTCACGCACAGTGGTGCCAAACTATGAGAAATTATCAAACATTTTTATATGGTTATCGTCTAATGAATGTTTTGAGGATCCTGCCTCTTAAGATTGTTAGCCAATAAAAACCTAAATTAAGAAAAAAAATAGGTTTATCTGACTTATGCTATTCAAAGTCATCATAGACAAATCTTCTATTTGTCTTTATCGAAAAATTCTGAAATTACTTAACCCTAAAAGAAAGATTTTTTGATCGGACCCGCCTTGAATATATTTTCTAGATCCGTTCATAAAAGTATTGGAGGCGCACCAACCATAATAAATACAAATATTTTGTTTTTTTTAGTGAGAAATATTTAAATGTTTTTGATTTTCTATTTTTAAAATCGTTTTGTAAGTCTAACAAATAGTTGTAGAAATGAATATAATGACAATTGTTGGTCTATTTGGGCGAAATTTCAATTATGTTTTGATTGGCAATACATTTTATACCACTGTGCCTATTGACTAGACACTGGTCATGCTAGACATACTTCTCGAAACTGCTTCCTTGTTCTTGATTGTAAGATTGAAAGGCCGATTGTCCCCTTGCCCCACAAAATGTCAATATGCTTCACCCCAGCTCTTGGATATATCACATCATTGACGTCAGTCAATATATGAATATGGTTGACATAATGCTGGTTGCCAACTGGACCCAGATGCTGAATAGCTATCTATATAGACTATATGTGAGAGTTTATGTGTGTGTGTGTGTGAGGGTAAGGCGTGTGAAGATCATCAAGAAAACTAAATGGTTGAAAAGTTATACACACACACGTATGAATTTTTTGTGTGTATAATTATGGATCAAAGCGTTGAAAGATCATAGAGAGTGGAGATGAGTTGATGAGTTTTTCAAATGGAAATTGAAAAATTGAAAGTCAAAGTTAAATATTGCATGAAGATAAAGACTAAAAAGAAAGTCCGTTATTTGCTGCAGGCCTTCGAATGCTCTTCGCTTGCCATAAATTAAAGAGATCGAAGAGGAAGAGCAACAACAACAACAACAACAACAACAACAATAATACCCAAGACTTATGCAACCCAAGTCTCTTTCTGTTGTTGTTGTATTTTCTCAATTTTTTGTTTCGTCTTTTTTTTTTATTTTTTATTTTTCTTCTTTCTTTTTTTTTATGGTTATGCATTTCTTTTTTACAGTTTACAGTTTACAGGCTCATCTTCAGCTTTAATTCCATACACATTTCCTTCATTAACAATACCGTTTTGTTTCGTTCAGTTTTCTCTTTGCAAAAACAAACACACACACGCACATACATACATATATGTATGTAGTTTAAACATTCTGCTTACAGGTAAATCATCTTAAATGATCGAAGGACTTTGTAAATGCCCACGCCCCAAACAAACTCACACTAATCGCAGATACCACACAGCAAAGAAAAGGGCGTGTCTAGGACAGAATAATCACAAAAATAAAAAAAAAAAAATATAAAAAAAATGTGTGCCAATTTTAACTTGGCCAACTTGTTTAAATATTGGCAACGACCTTTGCCAAACATTTTAGTCCAACAAACCAAAAAAAAAAAAAAAAAAAAAAAGACAAAAATAATGTTAACTAAGCTACACACTTCTTATATGTATATTTGAAGGACTTCACACATTAAACCAAGGAAATGAGATCATTACATTTTCTAGAATATATGTATATGTATATGCAATAACTCGAATTTGAATTATTAACTTTTTGTTTAGAAAGTAAGAATGAAACTAGTGTAAAAGCTGCAAAATTGAAATTAATGACTACCAACTATTTCCTGAACTTATTTTTGCTGTAAACAATATATCTATTATATAGAACAGACGGAAGTTAAGTAAAACACAACTTTATGACGTCAATTATTATAAAGATGTTTAACATTTTACCTTCCAGGACCTCCGCTACATCTTTTCATCTCAAATGGTTAAATGAAATATTAAAATCCTTAAATTTGATGTAATAAATTTAAAAATTAATTAAAATTTAATAATATTATCTTTCGGTATGCCAAAGTTTAGAAAAGTGAAAAGAAATATAGGGAAATTATACCCAGAAAAGTATAATCTTATTCTTATGAATTCAAAATTGATATTTTAGTCCTTGTGGTTTTTTGATTAAATCTAGTTAGGATTTTAAATTTTATAAAAGCTTTATTTTTTTAGAACAATAACAGGTGGCTTTAATTTGAAGAGTATAAGTTGGTTAATCAATATCTTCAATAAATAGAAAGAAGATAACTTTGGCTGCGCCGAAGTTCTCATACTCTTTAGTAACAAAAGTTTAGATCCTTTCCTTTTTGAATAGTAAATTTCTTCAAATCTTCGTTTCCAAATATTTTATAAGATTTTTTGATATTATGAGAAGCTTCTTATTAAGCCTACTTTAAAAGGACTTTTTCATATTTCTACGGATTGTGAGAAATTTCTTAAAGTAGACTTTACGATCGAGCCGACAAATTGTGAAACTTATCCTCAATCGGATAATAAAAAACTTAGTAGGTTTCTAATTGAAAGCGTGACTTACAGAAGGATATGGCTATATCTGACTAATTTTATAAATAAATACATATAAATTGGCGATTTCATTAAAGTTTTTGGAATTTCTACCATGGAATTTCATAGGGCGCTTCTTAAAATGCATATGCCCTTTCATGACAAGTAAATAGGGTATTGAAAAATCAAATGAAATTAATAGGTTAATACACACATTTACAAAATTCAAATCGCAACGCATCACATCTAAACGTATCGTATCGTATCGATCAGGCATCGATTGGGATCGAACGAGGGCAAACCAAAATTATGTAAATCCGTTAAAGAAAAAAAAAATTAAAAAAGGTTTTCACTCCTCTCATTTGGCCACGATGCGACCCAATCATCACCATCACCAACAACCAACAACATCACCACCATTTTCACTCTAATTGAAAAACCAGTTTAACAAATGATTAAAAAAATAATTTCAAGAGACAAAAACTCTAAAAAAAAAAAAAAGAAAAGAAAAAAGAGTAGGTAATAATAATAATCTGCTGGTGGTGTATTATATCACAAAATTAATTGTAACTTTAGTTTTTAAAAAGAAGGTAAACAACTTTTTTTTCCATCTTTCTGTAGTCTTTTGTCTTTTATTTGCTGTGCTGAATACTTTTTGTTTTTTTGCAGCTTCTTCGGGCAACTCTAATTGCCAGGCAATGCCATGGCAATTAAATAATTTAATTGTAATTTGTTGCAATTCCAAGAATTCGCCAACACTCACAAATTAGAAATCCACAAATCAATCAGTTAAATACATATGTACATACATAGATGTATGTAGAATTGGCTTTACGTGCATATATAGTATACATATATGGTTTTTTTTTTATGTTCTTGTCGCTTGTCGCTAAGAAACTTGTTTTCAAGTTCAGGAAATAACTCGAAATACTCGTACTTGGTACAGCAAATTGCAATAGCATAGCATAGACATATTCCTTCTAGATCAGACGCGAATCAACTTATTTAATTGACTAGGGGCTAGCCACTAGCAGAAATGAACAATTGTTTAATTCATACACTAACAAATACATATGTACATATATGAGTGCATGTGAATAGCATATTTATGTAAATTAAAATCAATGTTTTCGAACTTTTGTGGATTGCAATTTAGAACACTTACAATGAACAATATTTATATGTATAGGCATATCATCAAGTGATAAATGAGGCTAATTTTCCACATCCATAGAAAATACTTTAAAGAGCGATTCATTTAGCGATTTCATTACCCTAAATTCTCCTTGATTTGCCAGTGACATTTGCCTAAATTAGATTCAAATTAATAGCTCAGCTGATCTCTAGTTAAAAGTCATTAGACTTGCGTTCCACTTAAGTACCTTAAGTACTTAGTATTCAATTAGAGCTCATTATAAGTTTCAATTGAAATCAGTTCGATGAAAGTTAGTTAAAAATAGTTTCCTGGTAATAAAACTCAGCATATCAGTATCAGGATTTAGAACTGTTAAAATGGGGTGAATTTTGCCCTTTAAAGTATGCAATAGGCAAAAGAAGAATTCATTATATTCAATGCAAAGAATATTTCAAAATTTGTTTATATATTTCAAAAAGCGAATTCTTGGACAACTTATAGCATACTTTTGGAAGCAAATTTCCCTTATTCCTTCCTCTATCATAACTAGAATTGTAAAGGTATTGGAACAGATTCTATATACTATTCATCTTTATAAACATTTCTGAAAGATTTTCCGACTATTTTGCAAATTGGCTGAACTAGGGTACATAAATGTACATAAATATATCATCAGTCATCAAACCAACTAAAACTGATTGAAAACATCTTTTAAGAATTGCTATAGGGTTGTGTTTCAGAATCTTATGCAAATACCTGCCTAATTTTCGTATTTGGGTTGATTAACCCCTGAAGATCTGATGAGATCATTAGTGATCCTAAGTACTTTTGTCTTTTTTTTTATCCTTCTCAACTCAATTTAACAAGCAAATATTGACAGTTTCCTGTGAGGAGGAGCTTAAGCAAAAGTCATGGTAATTTTCACAAAGACGACGGCAACAACAACAACAACGAATAAAAAAACAAAATAACAACAACATTGATTTCATATCCGCAAACATGCACCGTTTTATTTAATTTTGTTTTTTTTTTCTTTTTTGATATTTATTTTTCACTCTTAACTTTGCTGATTGAATAACAGGCCAAGCCGAACCAAACCAAGCCAGGCCAGGCCAGGCCATGCCGGGCCAAGACAGACCAGGCCAAACCAGGCCAGGTGGTTAGCCCTCCGCTGCTTTACATAACAGCATCAAGTTGAAGGCAAAAGGAGTTGATGTTAAATTTAAACAATGTGACTCACAGAAAGAAAGAAGAGTTCGAGAAAAGAAGCAACAAAGCTACAAAGGAGTTGGAGGAGGAGATGCCAAGCAGCAGCAGCAAGCGGTTTAATAACCTTTTTATATGTTTTAGCCACGTTAACAAGAATTGGCCGTTGTGTGCTTGTGAGTGGAATTCACAATTATATGAATTGATATGCATGAAATGAGTGTGGGATTGCCTAATTGACAATTCCTTACATGTTCGGGTGAAAATAAAAAGGTAACTAGACAATAAATGAAAAGAAACGCACACACAATCACAAAAAAAAAAAACAAAAAACCGAAAACCAAGAAACCAAAAAGAAATAAAAACAGTTACGAAATCGAGATTTCCAGAGAGAGCAAAAGATAATTTTTGTTGTTTTTTTTTTTTTCTTGGGGGGGTCTGCTGGACTGGGGTAAAGTTAGAGGGGGCGTTGAATCATACACAAGATACGAAAAACAAATTCAGGGTCAGTCAGAAAAAAGAAGATTGATTGATGGATGGACGGATAGATGGATGGGGAAAAAAAGAGACTTGCGTATGTGATTTATGACTAAACTAAACTCCACCTAAAAAACATCATACATAGAGTTGGTTGATATTTACATTGAGGTTCGTTGGGTGCAGCAGCCAGCAGCAAATATCACCCACATGCATGCACCATTCAGAGACAAAAGGTAAGGTAACCCCACCTGCAAAATGCTAATTAACCTTTCTTCACACTCCAAGAAAGAAAGAGCGAGAGAGCCAACCACACACACACACACACACACACACACACACACACACACAGACAGACAGACAGCCTTCTGGCATTTATTCAATACGTTCCACACACCATTTGCCCCGTTTTGGTTAAAAGCTTTTTTCCAAACTGTCATCGGCTCTGCCATGTTGAGTATGCAACCAAAACTCACCTCAGCTCACCACCTCGGCTTAATAAATAGAACTCGTTGCCAGTGGCCAACACCTAGTGTAAGCGTGGCTGTCTATATAGGAAGAGTGGCTGTTACCATCAGTTGCACTCAACTAAGAAGAAGAAGCCGCCCCTCTCCACCCGCACCCACCACCAACTAAAATATATACTTGCATTTCAAATTTAAAAGAAACCACAACAACCAAAAAAAAAAGTAAAGTTTTTTTTTTCGAAAGTGATTTTTGTGTTAATTTTCCAAATTATTAATTTTTTTTTCGAATTTTTTTTCCCCTCTATTTTCCTTAGGCGCCTGCAAAGATGGCGCATTGGTGGGCAATTTTAAGCATTTTAATGCTCTCAAGTGCTTTAGGTGAGTAACAAATTTTTAAATAGAAATATCTATGTACATATAGTCGGTTATACTTATAAATATAATCACAAAAGAGTTAGAGCTTAAGCCATTATTGTGACCTTTGCAGCAAAACTTGAGTTTGAGTTTCGCAAGGTTGCAAAAAAAAAAAAAAAAAAAAAACAGAAGCCGTAGGAGAAGACCAACAAACAAAAAAAAAAACCATAATGAAACAAGGCAAATAAACTTGAAAAATTATATGAATTAAAAGTCAAAGTGAAAAAGAAAAGTCAACAAGTTTCAATTGTCGTAAGTCATTAGCGGCATGCAATCAAAATATGGATCGATCGATCGTTTTGATCGTTATTTATTTCGATTTTTGATTGATGATGCAATATATATATTGATATATTGAGAAAAATGAAAGAAAATAAACGAAAAGAAACTGTGACGGGAGGATGTAACCGGAGATAAAATCCTGTTTTTCAAAAGACGAAGAAGAAGGAAGGAAGATAAAAAATTAGCATGACCAAAAGTCCGGCTTTAAGCCAACAAACAGTATTCATTAGTCTTACAGTTCGCCTATATATGTATGTGTATCGGTTTATGCAATATTCAATTTTAATGTTAACCATAAAAACTGGTTTAATAACCACACTCCAATCTGTTGCTATCGTCGCCTGCTACAACAACAGTTAGCCAATAAGAAAAAAAAAAAATTAAAAAATAAAATAAAAGGAAAACCAGTTTAAATGCAGACACCTTACACGATTAGGTAGCGGTAGTATTAGTGGTAGTCGTAGTACTAGTAATAGTAGTAGTAGTAGTAGTAGTAGTAGCAGATTGTAGGATCGTGATGCTCAGACAGACAGCTTGAGAGACAGACTGTGAGATGGCGGAGATGATATCCAAGAGTCGTGTTGTTGCTTTCATTTGCCCTTTCGTTTTCGTTTCCAAACGAGAGTTGTTTTGGTTGAAGCTATTAAAACCGGTTCAAACTTGCTCTTGCTTCAGACCAAAAAAGAAAACCAGCAATAACTTGGTTAAATGACATTTTAGCTTCCAAAATGATGTAATTATAAATTCATAAAACTATATGTATGTATGCTCACATGCATAAATAAGTATTAGGAAGCTAACTAAATATTAGTTTATTTAAATGCAATGCAAATTCATTCATAAATAATAATAGCAAGAAAAATAAAACAGCATCAAACAATATTTCAAGAGATATGCATCTTAAAGAACGTTTCCAGAATGTTGAGAAAATATTTATGTACATTTTGTTCTAGAACAGTAGAATGGAATCTAATTATAACTTTCTATTTGATTGGTTGTTTTTTCTAGCACAAGACAAACTTGACGATGTTGATGTTGAAGCAGTTTGTGCGGATCGTCCTGCCGATGAGTATTTCCGTTTAGACACCGAGGGCGATTGCCGAGAAGTGTACAGGTAAGTTCAGCAAAATCCGATAAAGTTTCTCTTAAGAGAAACATCAGCCAACAGAAGCAAAGAAACAAAGACTTTAAACTCATCACATTTGTCCGATTGTCGTTTATGTATGTTGAGAGATCTGACTATAAAAACAAAAACAAACAAATATATTCTCTATCCTTTATCAATAAGATGTGACAGTGCCGGTGAAAATGGTAGCAATCGCTTGGCACCGATCCGTTGTGCCGGCGGTTTGGCTTTCGATGTATTGCGTCAATTATGCGATTGGAAATCGAATGTCAAGAATTGCGATATCAATGAAAGTAAGCAAGATTATTAAAAGCAAACTTTAAACAACAATAATTTGAAAGCTCCATTAAAAAACAATGTTTAAAAAGAAAACAATACAAAATGGAGCTAAATATATTTATATGCCTAACCACATTATATATATGTAATATTTTATAAACATATATATATATCTGTTCTATCTGTCTGTCTATATCTATATCTGTCTTCTATCTGTGTCTGTGTGTATGTGTGTGTGTGTCACTAAAACAAACAAAAATTTAAAGCCAACAACAACAAACACCCTTCAAAGTCATTCGCATAAAAAGTCAAAAATCTCTTCATATCCCCTACCCTTTACACCTCCCACCCCAACCCAACCCAATCCAACCCAACAGACCCCCTAGCAGACTCTTACACAGTGCCAAAGTTCCTCTAGGTAGTTCAAAATGTTAGAAATGAGTATCAGAGCATCATTCTCTGAAATGAAAATAAGATCATTATGATCAAACAAAAAAAAAAAAAAAAAACACTTTTACTTTTAGATGTACTAAATCGGGTTTGAAAGAAATTCAGTGTCCCTCCGGTTTGGCTTTTGATGTGCTTAAACAGACCTGCGACTGGAAGGCCAAGGTGACCAATTGCGATGAAAAAGAGAGTAAGTTTTCCAAGTTTTCAGGGCACCAAATCTTTTGTTTTTTTTTTTTACCTTGTGTACATATGTTTTTATATATCTTGTAGTAGATTATCACAGCAATTAAAAAAAAAAAAAAAAAAACAAAAAGTACAACAAAACTGTTTTGTTAGATACGAAACTTTGGTAGAAAGAAAAAGTTGACCCTAACCCCAAAACAAAAAAATTATATTCAACCTCCACTTTAACCCTGAACCACTCAAAATCTCTTTTGGTTTCGTCGAGGAGAAAACAAAATAAAGAAAAGGAAAAATGTTCACCGACTAACAATAATTGCACTTAACCCCCTCAACCCACAAGTCCAACGCACCGCACTTCTCCTACACCTAAAATTTTATGTAAATATTTTCACATTTCAAAATTTATAGACATCTCTTTGTTGTCGCTAACACATAACCACTTCACTCCCCGCATAACCCACTTAACTTGCCTCTCCCTCCTGTCTGATCAAGTATTAGCTAACATTTGTACGTATTTATATGTTTATTTATTTAGTTTAATTATAATTGTTGCTAATAATCGATTTTATCATTACTTTTACTAAGAGGTAAACATTGTTATCATTATGTTGTTTAGAACCACGCAAAGTCAAACCCATTCTGAAAACAGATGAACCCATCTGTTCTGAGGGTAAATTGTCATGCGGTGATGGTGAGTGCCTGGATAAGGAACTCTTCTGCAATGGCAAATCCGATTGCAAGGACGAGTCTGATGAGAATGCCTGCTGTAAGTACAACGACCACGACAATGTGATGATTCTAGAGATTGAATGTGCATTGCCTGTTTTCTCCCCACTAATTAGCTGTCGATGAGGATCCCAATCGTGCTCCCGAATGTGATCCCACACAATGTGCTCTGCCCGATTGCTTCTGCTCGGCAGATGGTACCCGCATTCCCGGTGGCATTGAACCCCAACAGGTGCCACAAATGATCACCATTACGTTCAATGGTGCTGTTAATGTTGATAATATTGATTTGTATGAGGATATTTTCAATGGACAACGTCAGAATCCAAATGGTTGCTCCATCAAGGGTACATTCTTTGTCTCGCACAAGTATACCAACTATTCGGCTGTCCAGGATTTGCATCGTCGTGGCCATGAGATCTCTGTGTTCTCATTGACCCACAAGGATGATCCCAACTATTGGACTGGTGGCTCCTATGACGATTGGCTAGCTGAAATGGCTGGCTCTCGTTTGATTGTCGAGCGCTTCGCAAATATTACGGATGGCTCCATTATTGGTATGCGTGCTCCTTACTTGCGTGTCGGTGGCAATAAGCAATTCGAAATGATGGCCGATCAGTTCTTTGTGTATGATGCCTCGATCACAGCATCGTTGGGTCGTGTGCCCATCTGGCCATATACTCTGTACTTCCGTATGCCCCATAAGTGCAATGGCAATGCCCACAACTGCCCATCACGTAGCCATCCCGTGTGGGAGATGGTCATGAATGAACTGGATCGTCGTGATGATCCCACATTTGATGAATCTCTGCCTGGTTGCCATATGGTGGACTCTTGCTCTAACGTTGCTTCTGGCGAGCAATTCGCACGTCTATTGCGTCACAATTTCAACCGTCACTACAATAGCAACCGTGCTCCATTGGGTCTGCATTTCCATGCCTCGTGGTTGAAATCGAAGAAGGAGTATCGCGATGAGCTCATCAAATTCATTGAAGAGATGCTGGGACGCAATGATGTGTTCTTTGTTACCAATTTGCAGGTGATCCAGTGGATGCAAAATCCAACTGAGTTGAACTCTTTGCGTGATTTCCAAGAGTGGAAGGAGAAGTGCGATGTTAAGGGTCAACCCTATTGCTCACTGCCAAATGCCTGCCCATTGACCACACGGGAGCTGCCCGGAGAGACTCTGCGTCTCTTCACCTGCATGGAGTGCCCAAATAACTATCCCTGGATCCTTGATCCCACTGGTGATGGCTTCTCCGTCTAAACATAATACACACAAATTCTTCTCCTACTTAAAAATAAAAACCAACAAAATTTTTCTTTAAAAACAAAAAAAACACACTCACACACACACATACACACAAAAACACACGCACACTAGAGAACAACTCTTAAGTAGTTCCACCGAGAGTCTGATAAACTAACAAAACAAAAACAAAAAAAAAAAAAAAACCAACACACAAAACGGAAATTTCTACAACAAAATACTCAATTTTAAATTTCTTCAAACAATTTTTTTTTTTTTTTTTGTGTTTCTTCTATTAATTTATGTCATCTTTTCTCTCTACTCTGTTAACCACATTATCTATGATCTGAAACCGTTTCCTTTTTTTCTTTCTGTTCCGTTTTCTATCTTCTCTCTAATCTCTACCATTTCCATTGTTAAAAGTGATTTGTTTTCTCCCCCTTTTTTTTATTTACTTCTTGCTGCAAATATTTTCACAAAACAAGCGCCAAAAAAACAACAAAAATTTTGTAAGCCTACAAAAAAATACCAACCAGCAGCAGCTCAAAATATCTTTGTAATTATATAAGTATTTTTTATAAGAAAAATATAAAAAATATATATAAAAAAAAAAAACAAAATAAATATTTTTTTTTGCTTTCTGAAATTTCGAATATACTTCGAATATAATTTTAACAAATTCGTTGAAACTTAAAGCACTCAAAATCGAATGAATGAATTCATAATTCGATAATACTTTTGAGTTTTCATACGTCACCGAATAAATCGCAGTATTTATTTAGCATAATTAATTCAAGTCTATAAATACAAATATAAAATTTGCATCGTTAAACATTTCTCACAACCAGACCGATTAATATTCAAATTTGTAGTTTTATGTGACAGCATTTTATACCCTTGCAAAAAGGGTATATTAATTTTGGTCAGAAGTGTGCAACGCATAGAAGGAAGCATCAGGGCAAACTTCTCCTAGACCGTTAGAGCTATGGTATATATAGTATATATAATATTGGTGAGTTGATTGCACCTATCACCGACAGTGCCAAATTAGATCAAGATTGGGTGACTATATCTTAAAGCTTCCGTAGAAACGATCGGTGGAAAACAGTGACTTTGATTAATAACTTCGTTATTTGCCATGCTAAGATTGTAGGCTGTTCTTTCGCAAACATTAGACTTGATGGCTATGGGTCTAAAAAAAAGTGTAACAAAAATCTTGCAAGGGTATACAAACATTGACGAGGTCGAAGTAAGCCCATGATTAATAACTTGTCACAATTACGATTATAATCTAAAGTTATAAACAAGTGTCAAAAGTAACCAAAAGTGAACCATGGCGAAAAAAACGAAAGAAAAATCAACCATAATTAATTTTTGTTTATAATAAGTAAGACACTAAACACTTACCATCAGTTTGTAAGGAGCTATTAACTTTATAAAATATTTAACATTTCCTAACAAAAAATCTACTTTACTAAGCAATTTTCTTACATATTAGAACATTTTGAACATAAAAGGGACTTAGCAAAATCAAGAGGTTTATTTAATGATCCATCAGGATGACCCCACAGTTTTGTAATTTTTGTTATTGTGAATAAATGAGGTTGATCAGTTCACATGCTGTGAGTGAATTTAGTTAGAAATGCGCTCAGAATTCTTAACACATCTCTTCATTAGCTTAAAAATAATTTCCAAGTGTATGCACACGCCCATAAGTATGCTACGTTTTTGATATATTACGTATACGTAGCAGAGTCCATAAATAAATTCCAATTGATAAGCAACATCTCGTCGAATCGGTGCTGAGTGAAATTATGCATTTTTATTGATGCTTCTTCTCAAAGCTACAAATCTTTGTTGACTAGTGTTTCTCATTTACCAATTTTAGTCATTCGTAAATGTTATTAAACAGATAGATAGAGAGAAAGAGAGAGAGAGAATACTAATTGCTAAAGCCCTCGAAATGGAGCCAAATGGAGATACATAGAACTGTGTAAATAAACATTAGAGCCACAGGCGAACCTGTTGATCCCAACTGGTTGAGGCCAAACACATTCCATTGGGGCACAGGCTGATGCAAGTGATGCGATTCTCGTGACCAGACAATGTGCCTAAATTTAAGGTACCAACCCAAATCCAAGTCCAAACAGATACAGCACAAGCAAAAGAAAAAAACAATAAAACAGAGAAGGAAAAAATCAATATAAGTCAAGTGTGCTTCCCCTTCTCCTCCCCGCAACCTACCCGTGTGCTTTTGCTTCATTGCATCCCATGAGTGCACATTGCCCTCAATGCCGGCACACATTATATAGCGTCCACTGGTCGATAAAGCTGTAGAAAATCAGATTAAGAAAATGTCCAAAAGTCAAGGTAAACAAGGAGAGCGGCAGGCCTCCAACCAACCACCCACCGACACCCCACTGTCTTGCTTGTTTGTTTTTCTACGCACCACAAGAAGTGAAGCCCGTGTTCTTTTGTGGCGGCTCATAGAGTCCAATTTGTTGATCCGATCGCAAATCATACATTCGTGCCGTCTGATCCTCCGAACAAGAGGCAAAACCAAAGCCACTGGGATGGTACTGCAACCAAATAATGACAGGAAGGAAACCCAAAATGAGTACTTAAAATAAACCCTAAGCTAAATTGTTAAGTATGTAGGTGCAAGAGTGACCTTTTTGTTTTGTTAAATGTGACGGATGATACACATGAGAGAATCAGTTATTGCATCATCAGTTGGATGTATGCTTTTGTTTTTTCCTTTTGCACTTACGCAAACAGATGATACATCCATATCATGGCCAAAGAACATTTGCTTATGACCCTGTTCGCGTACATCCCACAATTTGGCAGTTTTATCCACAGAGCCAGTGATATAGGTCTTCATATCGGGCGATAGCGATAGACCAGCAATATCACCTGCATGTCCATTGAAATCCATTGTCTTTACGCCCTTCTCCAGATCCCAATGGCAACTGGAGCATCAGAGAATTATATTTAAAATTGAACATGCATGACATCATCGTCGAATCACTTACATTTTCATATCACCCGAACCGGTGATTAAATGCCCATCATCGAGAAATCGACAAGAGCTAAGGAAACCCTCATAGCCGACCAATTCCCGTACCATTTTGGCCACCCCAGATGCATCCCGATTGTTTACATCGTAGACGGTGCAAGCATTATCCATGCCACCACAGGCCACAAAATTGCCCGATGGTGAGAAGGCAACGGTCATAACCCATGCAGATCGTAATGGTATAATCTGCACTTTATTGGCTGTCCAAGTGTCCCATATGATTAGTTTGCCATCAAGAGAGCCTGTGACACAGTGACGTGAATCGCCTGCAAAGTGTACCGAATTCACCTTATTGATGTGACCTTTGAGAATCTTTTTCGACGAGAATCGAATTTTGGAGACATCGCTCATGTCCCCGCATTTATCACCCAGTGAACAATCAGCCTTGGACTTTTGGTCCTCCTGTAATATTTAATTGGACATCATCCAATTTAAACACTAAATATTACAATAAAACATAATTGGTAATTAACCTTAAACTTTGCTATTAAACCATTGATCTCGTCGTAAAGTTTTTGTGTCTCTGCATCAATTTTTGGCATTGTGAATGGGAAATAAAGTCAAACACAATTAAAAAAAATAAACAATGTTTCTTTTAGAAAACCCGTTATATGTTTTATGCTCTAGACCAAATGGCCAACTAAACTACAATTTCCCATTTACAATATAATGATGTTTTTTAGTTTTTCTTTTTGTTTTTGTTTGTTGCTAATGCAATTAACTAATTGGATTAGTTTGGCTGTGCTTAACGAGAAATCGAAATGGTTTTATTTTAAATTTAAGCGGTTAGCAAAACCTACGTTTTGCAACACTGAAAACATAGACACAATGACGCCATTTAACAAGTAAACTATGCAACACTGTTTAAATTTTAGACAAATTAATTGAACAGCTGTTCGTCTTGCTATAAACAGGTTTTAAATAGTGTACATAAAACAAAGTAAGTCTCAGGAAATGTATAATTAATTAATATAATTATTTATAAAAACGGTGAGAGCAATTAAAAAAGAATAATTCAAATTGAATTGGCGCTAACAGCTCTGTGGCGACAATTGAATCAGTTGTTTTTCAACACTAATGTAGTTTTGTAAAGTTCGTTTGGCGGTCACACTAAATATCTCTCTGAACAGCTGTTTTCGTCTTTATTTATTAACATTTATTTTTTATTTTAAAAGTTCTTAGAATAAAATGGAAAACAGTGTCACAATTCCCAAAGAGCAGTTACTCATCTCACTGGTAGCCCAGGAGCAAGCCCTATACAATCCGAAGCATCAAAACTATAGAAGCACCAAGTGCAAAGATGAAAAATGGAATGAAATTGGAAGTCATGTGGGTTGGACGGGTAAGCAAATGAATGCAGATGATGTTGACAGGTTTAGGTGGCGGTTTTTGGGGGGAGGAGAAGATGCTGCTGCTGCCGCGCTTGTTGTTGTTTGTGGAAAGTTAATCATCCCATTCTATATACATACATATTACAGGCATTCAATGCAAGGCCAAATGGAAGGCATTGCGGGATCAATACTGCCGAGAACTGAAACGTGCCAAAACCTGTGTCAAAGCTGTAAAATGGAAATACTATAAAGAGCTCGACTTTTTACGTCCCTATGCTTTGGCAAGAAAGTAAGTAGTACTACTAGTGGGATAGACATCTTGCAAATGGTATGATCTATTGTCTGTTCTAGTTACCGGGGAAGAACGACCCAAATTGTGGCAGGGCAACAACAAATTGTTTCCACTAATCAATCGTTTAACAGCAACAGCAGCAGCAGTGGAGGTGGAGCTGGCCATAATCTAAATCTAGCTGGTAGCATTAAAATTGAAGATGCCACACCAACTAATCATCATTTATTGGGCAACTGTGGCTTTGTCCCATCATCCCAAGGCCAAGGTGGCACAGTGAGCAACAATAATAATAGCAACAACAGCGGCGATAAGAATGTCTCATCGACAACGACAACCTCCTCTTTCATAATTCAACAGCAGCCAACGCAACAACAGCATCATCATCATCATCAGCAGCAGCAGCAGCAGGATAACAATTGGAATTATCTAACCACAGATGGTGGAACTAATGCCGTACAGACATCGAACGTTATTCATGCCACAACAGTTGATAGATTATACAATGATTTTGTTGATTGCGTTAATGCATCAGCTGCTGCTGCTGTTGCAAATGCGCCTTCTTCGTCTACTCCTTCTGCCGGGACGTCAGGCACAGTAAATGCCGATTTGGAGGAAGATGATGATCCGTTGCATACATTTCTAAATATGGAAATCTACTTTGAAAAGGAACTCATAACTCTTATACAACAGGAGGATATGATCTATAATTATGGCAATGAGAATTATCGTAATGCCAAACTGAAAATGGAGGTATGGGAGGAAATAGCAAGGAAATTGAGAAAATCAGGTAAATCATAAAAAGTCATTAAACTCTTCCAATCTCTAATAATTTATAATTTATTATTACTCAGTGAAACAATGTCGCCAAAAATGGAAAGCCTTGAGAGATCAATATGCTCGAGAGCATAAACGTCTACGCACATTGATGCCCCATTTGGATAGCATATCATCGCGCTGGAAGCATTATGACTCGTTAAATTTTTTACAAAAATACATACAGCAAAAGACACTGTAAGGGGGTTCAAGAATATTTTATCTTATATAAATAATTAATTAATTTTCCATCAATGCAGTGATAACAATAATGCCACGGCCAATGATGGGTCACATTTAAACATGTTGCTGCCCAAACATGTTCCGGTTACAGAATTGGATGCCCCCAATACGCCACCGCCAGCAACAGCTTCAGCTCAAAGTGCTCAAGTCCAGCAAGAGAGTCCTGTGCAGACAGGTTTAGCTTTGCCACCGCTATCTGGGCCACATAAGGGCGAAATGGAAGAGGATCAACAGCAACATCAACATCAGTCAGCAACAGATCTTTGTGTGGCTAGTTATGATGAAATGGATATAGAAAACTATATCAATGGCGATGTTCCACATACTAATGAAGATGATGATGATGACGATGTTGATGATGATGAAGAAGATGTCGAAGAGGAGGAGGAGGAGGAAGAAGAGGAATTGGATGAAGATGAGGAAGATCAAGAAATGGTTGTTACTGGAGATTCGCCAATACAAGAATCGCCACAACAACAGCAGCAACAACATCAAGAACACCAACAGCAGCAGCACCAACAACAACAACAACCCCAACTTGAGGTCAGCTATAACACGAATGAGAATCCCATCTATATGACTCTCTCCAAACAAGAGGGACAGCAGCCACCAACAACATCTGTTGTGGAAATACCCACAAATGCTCATCCAACTTCCAACCATGGTAACCTCAACCCACGTTACTCACTGCCCGCTCCGACTCTCAATGATGATGATGAAATTGGTGCCTTCTTTAAGGCAGTGGCCATGAAAATACGTAATGCCCAGCTGGAACCTGTGGCCTTTACGGATCTCCAAATTGATATTCTGCAAGTCATCAACAAGGCATTAAGGAATCATTAAAAAATTAATCCAATAAATCGGATTAAAAGAGTTGACGCGAATTTAAAGCCTGTTTAGTTTTCTTAAGTGTTGTTTTATTTTGTAATTTTTTTTTTTTTTTTTTTCAAGTTGAAGTTTTCCAAAGTCATCTTTTTTGTTGTGATTGCCATTGAAATCACACAGAAAGGTAAATATATATATGTATCTATATATATGTATATATGTATAATAGAAGCAATTTTTTTTGTTTTTTTTTTCAAAAGGAATCTAACTAGAATTAAGTAAATATATTTTCGTAAAAGGAGAATATTAAATAAAAAGAAAAATAATGATATTTTCGTTATATTTCTATTATAGTTATGGATTTATATCTCAAGCTTTTGGTTTCATTATTTACGGAACCGTTTATAAAACTCTAGACAAAATATAGGTACTTTTAAAAGTATTCCCTTTTAGAATATTACATCCAATAATTGATTCTGATTTTTTAGAGATTAAAAAGATGTAAAACAATTTTTGAAATTTCGAACATATTATTACGATATTGTTAATGAATAAATGAGAATTTATATGAAATACTGAGTATAGAGAAAATTAAAATGAAACCATTAGGGATTTCAATAAATTATAAGAGAATAAGTATTTATGTTTATTTTACATACAGTGAACATTATTCTATTCGATGATTGTCAGTCATTTTACAGCATTATACTTTATATCAAAAAATAGCGAGTGAGTTCGCCTGTCTGTCTTATCATAGAGTTCCTTATAACATTATGCTGATTCAGGTTTTTAGATAAGGCATTAATATTACATAAATCTGATAAATAGACATTTAACTTTCACAAAAGGAAACAAAGAATTGATAATAATTAGCATAATCAGCATTTTGGCTAAGAGATCTCTGCGAGTGCCTCTTATACCCCAATGTCATAAAGGCAATCCAGGTCCAGGGTAAAAGGAAAATCAATGTAACCTGGCAGTAGTATGTAGTAGTTGTAGTCAATGGCAGTGCTCTTAGTTGATATAACTTCCTTCTACCTAACATCAAACCACCATACCATCGGCAACTCAACTTAACCCAGGCCAGACCATACCAGACCAGACCAACCCAACCGAACCTAACTCAACCCAACCCATTCCCAATCCCATTCATTCCAGATCTCTACACAAACATTTAGACAAACGACACAAAGTGAAGGAGCAGCTGCCACTGCCGTAGTTGCCATCGCTTGGATTCAAGTGGAGCAGCAGCGCACTTGCCAGATACAAACGGGACCCAACCCCTTTTCAGTATACATACTGACATATGTATCTATGTAGATATCCTCTCCCTATACCTTCTATATACATGTTCGTATATAATCAAAATTTGTCTTTCATGGCTACCATTTGGCATTGGCTCAACGTCCAGAAACCGGTTTCATTTGTACAACCAATCGAGTCGCTTTGTTGCAGTGGAAGCGAGACAACTATTGTATATTGTATCTTCGGTATATAAGGAAAAGGGGCGGAACAATAATCTGGGTGTGGCCACCACCAACCAGCAGCAGCAGCAGTAAAAGAAAGCAGCAGCCGCAGCTGGTACCAGCTGGTTCCTTCCATCCCCCCACACGAATAAAAAACAAAAAATTATGTAAAAGTGAAAATTTTTCATAAACAAAATTTGAAATTTTCATTTTCAAGCGGAAGTTCCGTCCTAATCAGACGGCAGGAGAGAAGTTCGCTTGATTGATTTCCATATGTGGGTGCACACAATTCCCATTGCAATCGGGTTTGAGTTTTGTTGGTTTTACTGGTTTGTTGCAAATTAATTTCAATTCGTTTCTCGGAACGGTTCAATGGGCGCGTATTTTTAATTAAAACATTTGCATTCAGGAGGTGGAGTTGTCATCAGGTCAAAAGAATTGGAATTCTTTTTAATTACCTGGCCATAACTTTCAGCTGTAAATCATCTGTTAATTTATCTTGAACTTCTGTAAGATTACAATAAAGTTTCGGTATTCATTTCTAAGTTTATCGAATTTAATAACGATGATTCGATAATTTCTTTAAAAGTATTGAAATGTGGAATCCAAAAGAAAAGGAAGCATATTTAATCTTTAAATGGGAATTTCAATCTATATATTCCTTCTTATATATAAAATAAATTTAATAATAATAAGCCAGAAATGTTAGCTACTTAAAAAAGTTAAGCACATAACAAGACTTAAAAATGTTATTAATTCAATTAATGCGTTGATCTTCTTTTAAATGCTGAAAATACGAAAACACGAGAGGTTTAAGTCTTTTTTAAAGGTTATAACAACAAATAGGGAAACTAATGATGTTCATCGTATTAATGTTGAATGTTGAAAAAGGAAAACAAAGTCACGCAGCAAACAAAAAGAGTAAATGTACTTTTCTCCTATCTCAAACATAAAAATAACTTAAGTTTTAAGGCAAACTACTTTGATAAAGTATTTCAAAGTAATTGATTGAGGAATATGTACATATATCAAATCTGTCTTATGATAGTTTGTTTTCAATTATCATGCGACTGGTCACATATCACATTTTGATCGATTTGTAATCCGATAATTGAATCGTTAATTATTGTTTGCTTAATTTTGACATTTAATATATATATATATATATATATATGTATAGGTACATATGTCCTCTTGAATATATCGCCTCTTTAAAATTCTTATTGAAAAGAAAACTTTTTTATTTCAATAAGAAATTAGTTTAATATTTAAGAAATTTATTAATAAGTAAGTTTAAATAATGTTGAAAGTTTTGAGAAATATGTTGAAGAAAGAATAATATAAGCGAATACGTATGTATGTATGTAAGTGTATCCAATATCTGAAATACATCCTATGTCCTCTAGCACGTTTCATCATAATTTTTGGGATTGTTTAATTCAAAAGGCTCAAATTCTAGTTTTGAATTAAACTAACCCAAAAATTATTTGAATTTATTTTATTCAACATACACATTTATGGCTCAAATTCTAGTTAAATGGGTTTGTTGATGTTGAATAATAAATTAAATAAAATTAGAGATTATATTTGCGTTCGCAGAATTTTTATTCACTTTTATCAAAAAGTAGTTACCACACATTTTTTATGCAACTTAAAGATAACTTGCAATCTGTTACCCTCTTAACATTTTAGATAGATATATTTTGCTTGCCAATTTCCCCTCAGACACGGAAACTATTTTCGCGGCTCATTTAACGGGATTTTGCTCAGGTCTAACAACTAGAAAAAGAAAATCACAAGGAAAAAAAGGGAAAAATACAAATACATATAGAAAATATGTACTTATTCTTTTTTTTTTTTTTTTTTTTTGGCCAAGAGGCATGTTTTATAACACTTAAGCTTAAGTTAAACCAATTTGCAAACTCATTCCAACCCCCCCTCAAGTATAACAAATTTGGCGACGATTAAGGCCACGCCTCAATGCATTCACGCCTACAGGCTGACAAAAAGGCAAATACTCAAATAGAGATAGGGAGAGAGAGAGAAAAAAAAAGCAAAAAAAATGGTTACGAAACTCATTTCCTGTCTTGGAAGAATTTATAAAGATTCAGCCGCCTCAAGCTTTGGGTCAACTTTCTGGATGATGATGACGCTGAGGACAAGGATGAGGACATAGCAGACGAGGATGACGACAAAATGCTGACAAACTGTTGAGTGTATTGGCTTCGTTGATGTTGTTGTTTTTGTTGTTATTGCTGCATGTGGGTTGAGAACTGTTATCATAAATAAACGCAGCTAAATGTCATAAAGCAAATGCTGTTGCAAGTGGCGCAAAGAATCGACACACAACAGAATGGCAAAACGAAAAATTTAAAGTAAAACCCATTCACGATTTATTGTTCGATATGTTTGTTGTGTTCGATGCGATGCACTCTTTTTCTGAATTGTTTCCGGGAACTGGACAACAGGAGCAGCAGCACCGGCAACAGCAACTACAACAACAGTAGCAACAATGGGGCAACAACAAAGCGCTGAAAAGCTTGTAAAACATTTGTTGCAACTCGCAAGTCCAAGTTGAAGTCAGACTCCAAGTTGGAGTTGGAGTTAAAGTTGTGAGAGTGGCTGCTGCTGCTGCGGCTGCGGCTGTTGCTATTGCTGTTGCTGTTGTTGCTACTGTCTTGACCATGTTGCTGCTGCAACAGCAACATCAGCAGCAGCAGCAGCAGCAGCAGCAGCAGGAGCAGACCGAAAAGCACAAAATGTTTTATTCATAAAGCCTTAGCGACAAGATCGTCGCCCGGCCCGAATGGAGTGAAGTTAACATTTGCTACCAAAGACTCTACATGTCCAGAGATCCCCATGCTGCTCCATGGCCCATGCTAATTTCATATGCAACTTATCAGCCGCCGCGCATCTTGTCAAGCTTAGAAAAAAAAGGCAGGCCAAAAAAAAAAAAAAGAATTTATATATATATAACATAAAAAAGGAAAGGAAACCGAAACCGAAACTGAAACCAACAAGCAACACACACAAAGGGGTGCTAATCGCCAAATTTACAACTTGATGCTCTGATCCATCCGCAAATGGTCCAGAAAACAAAACGACCGCAAACATTGAAATGGCTCAAAATGATGGCTATGGCAATACAGAGGCGGGGATAAAACGGAGGGCGGAGGGTATTGCAAAAACTATAAAAATCAACACACAACTCGGTGAGGCGGCTCCTGCTGTTGCTGTTGGTGTTGCGGCTATAGAAGTCCCAACAAAACTTTCACTGGCAACTCCCCAACCCCAAAAGCATGCTACGGACTACGAAAAATGTTCCATTCCGTTTGAAAAATGTACTTTTTTTCCGCACTGTGTCCAAAAAGTGTGAGAAATGTTGTAGCACTAACATGGAAAGACGAATATCCGTGGAGTGGGCATAAGTAACATTGCAGGGCACATAGAATGGGTCACAGTGGGGCAAAAGGGTTTAAAATAAACTAAAACACCAGTTTTTTACTATAGACACATAGTCTGGGCCGACATAGCCCAAATACAAAATATGATTTTCCATTTGACCTTGATGCCACTCTATCGACCAGTAAAGGCAATACTGAATTGGTAGCAGTCAGACTAACTCTTCTATATGATAATTGTATACATTCATTCAGTTGCAATTCTCAACTGGTTTTAGTAATAATGTAGTGGGACGGCCTTTTAATTCTAGAGTGGTTAACTTGGTGACAACCTTTTCATTTTTTCTCTGTTCCCAAAATGACTTTAAGCCAGCTCATCATTTATTTATAATTTCATAAATACAACGTTAGTTCCTGTCAAAAAAAAATCGTTTATGATACGGATATGTCTTATTCATGTTATTATTAGTGTTAATCAAGTAATCAACTTGCATATCATTTTAAGTATTTTGTTTTGAACTTTCTAGAAACGTCACATAGACGTTCCTGTCCCCGCAGTTCACACCATAGGACATTATGGCCAAAACCATTAAAACATTAAAACCAAAAAAAACTATTTTCTATTTTCAATGTTCTCAATTTGACTTAAGCGACAAGACACATGCAACTATTTTGTTTATTGTTTTACCCACTTTCGACCCAAGGTATCCGAGGGTTGCCGCTTCCAACAAAAGAAGAACAAAACAAAAAAAAAAAAGGATATATGTATTTTACAGCCGCCGCTTTGTTCTGCCCCTTCCATCCGTCCCATCTTAGAAAACGGCAAAGTGGAGTCGTGTACACATAGTGTTAGTTATACAAAGACACATAACAGTTTGTTATTTGCGCTTGACAAAGTTGGGCAACGAGACAAAACGGTAAAAGTGCTTAGTGCCTTAGTTTAAAGCAATTCCTAGATACACAGATATCTATATATGTATGTATGTATGTCTATACATACATCCAGGGGATAAGAGATAAACGCACACACCAAAACACACTCATACACACTTACTCGCCGAGTGAAATTGTCGAGAATTGGGTGCTAATATGGTCAAAGCAGGGCGCAGCACTTTCTGGTTCTTTTTTTTATTTTTTGTAAATTTTTCAGATTTACCCGAGCTGATAAAAACCGGGAACAGCGCGTTTGGGCAATAAATAAATCTCATATATAAAGGAAACGGATAACGGATATTTTTTGCGGAATTTGTAGACACGTGTGTGTGTGTGTGTGGAGCGGAAGGACTTTGGTAGGGTGACTTTTTCGCATATGTTTAAAATTGTAGATTGTAGAACGAGTCAAAGGTAAAGAAGGCGGGAAAAGCCCAAAACGTTTTACAATTGCTACAAAGGCAAAGAGGACGAAGAGGCCCGAACGGAGGAGAAACAGTACAAACAGTAGCAAAGTGCCAAAATGCCAGGCGCGACAAGATTCAACACCTTTGCTTGGCACAAAACAAAAAAAAAAAAACAAACAAAAATTATAAAAAAAAGAAATGTGGCAGCAAAACTCACAATCGCCGCCACATGCTGCCCCAATGCATGATCCACTCATTGCAACAACAACAACAGGGAAACAAAAAACAAAATACGAAAACGCGGCTGCATCTTTGGACAAAATGTCAACTTTATTAAAAGAAATTATAAATTGGTATGCCAGTCGGCTGGGCCGGGTCCCAGCCGCTTCACAAAGAGACACCGCGCGCAAAATTCCAGGCTCACACATCATTAAATGAGCAAAAAAGCCAGCAAAAGATCCAGCCAGTCTGGGATTGGGAGTGGGATTGTCTTGAACTGGCACTGGGTCTGGGAGTTGGAGTTGGACTTGGTGACTGGTGACTGGATGCTTAAGTGGTCGCTCCTTGTGGTTGTTTGAAAGCGCTTTGAGCCATTACAATTACTGACAAAAAGCATCAAGGTAATAATAAAAACAAAGCTTCAGACAACGAGGGTGGTCACCAAAATTTGTCGAAAAATGTTAAATATTGAATGTGAATTTAATAAGATTAAAATCTTATTGACCTATGGCCGGCCTTACAACCTGTTTTCGTAACTTTAAAAAGTTTGAAAAGTGGACATTAAAAATTAAAATCTAAATACAATTAAAGTGAAAGACTTTCTTTGAAATCTATTGAAACCCTTTATAATTCGTAAGGTCTTTTGAATTAATGCCAAGGAAAATGGAAACATTTACGATTTGTGAAAGTTCTAAATAAATACATTTATAGAATTTGAAATTTAAGATCTATGTAATCAATTATAAATAATCTGGCAGTTTAGTTAGAACCCTTTTAGCCCTTTAATTTTTCTTTCTGCTAAACTCTTGCATCAACTCTCTTTGATACCAAATTAAACCATCTGAAAGAATTCTTCACCAAAAACAAGGCAAGAGCAATGAAAAAAAGGGAAGAGCTCATGTCAAAGCATTTAGAATTATGATAGAGTTTTGATGTTGTCATAAAAAAATTTAATTGAAATACCAAAAATGGCAATCAAAAAAAGTAAAATAAAATAAAATTAAAAAAAGCAAGAACAAAAACTGAGGCGAAAGAACCAGAGGCCCATGCCGAAGAAAAGCAATGAACAGAGCAGACAAAGATGTGGATGAAGATGTCAATGTTGAAGTTCGACTTTTAATGTGTATATTTTTGCTGTGTTTTTTGTTGGTGTTTGGTTTTTTTTTTTTTTTTTTGGTAGGCATTAAGTATTTATTGGCCAAGACAACGTCCACATGTATCACTTCACTTCACTTCACTTTACTTGGAGGAGTTCAGTTAAGTTTCGTTGATACCAATGCGCACACCGATCCTCAGCTATATAAAAAAGAAGATGTCAAAATGAGTCCACTTAGGCGAGAGACCAAAAAGATGATGACAACGATGATGATGATGATGACGACGATGATCATGAGGTTGACGATGATCAGGATGGCAATGGATGGCAGCCAGCAAGTAGCCAGACCGCTTGCTGTGTGTGTCTGTGTGGGTCTTGGTTTTAAACTCTTTAAGGTGTCGCCCAGACAAACAAGTTGGCCAACAGCCAGCAGTGCGGAGATGCCCCCAGAGGTGTAAAAATATAAGAGTAAAAGACACAGAGAAAATGAAAGAATAAAGGAAGCCAAAGAAAAGAGAGACAGAGCGAGAGAAGGAGAGGGAGAGAGCAAGAGAAAGAGGTGTGTGTGGTGGCCACATTTCAATTATGTTTTGCGGGCAGCTCCATTTAAATGAAAATGCCACACATTGTCAAAGGAGCCAGAGCTGAAACTGACTGGAAGTTGGTGCACAGCAGGAGCACTAGCAACAAAGTGCCGGCCCGCACACACTCACACGCATACATATTCAACTCGCAGTTGCATATGTGCCGCGTCCTGGTGCCCAAGTAAGTAATCATAATCTTAAGGTAATAACAGGCACATAACATGTCACATTAATAAACGCTCGGAGACTCTTTGGAAATTAATATCATAATTCATATGCGTAATAATTTACCATGCGCCCAAAAACCATACAAACAAAAAAAAAATAACCAAAACACAAAACACTGGGCAAAGGGAAAACGCTTTCCTTTCATCGTCCTTTGCTTGCTTATTAATTTTATGTGACTTTCTTGTATTTTGGTTTTTCCTTTTTCTACATTCTCCTCCTCCACTCTCTTTCTCTCCCTTACTTTTTTTGGTTTTCGGTTTTGGCAAGGGTGAGTTTACGCAAAAAGACCAACAAATATGTAAGTAGCGAAAATTGCGCTTTTATACATTTACATTCAAGTCCTTTAAGCTTGATAAATGAGTGAGTTACATACAATATTTAAGGCACCAGGAGGAAAGGGAAATATAGCCGAACGAACATTCGCAACAACTCACATGCGGTCATGCGGTGGCGTATGCTTAATTTCTTTACCCAACTGCCATATTTGTCGATTTATATATATCGATATATGACTTGATATGCCAAAAGCTGAATGTTTACAGGGTATTTTTATGATGGCTCTTCGTTTTTGTAAATTATTTTAGAATCTACTATAATCATATAAAAACACATAATGATCAGATTAGTCTAAAAAGTTGCCAACATCTCAAACTCGAAAAAAATTGAGATTATTTTAATGAAATTTTCATTAAGTTTTCGCAAACATACTAAAGATTTTAGGTCTAAAATTTGCAAAATTAACTAAAACTGAGAATAAGTGTGGAAATTAAAATGTTGTCAAGTCTTAAACTGTTTAAAATTACGATCGATTCATAATACCGAAGCAAGTAGAAGCAACAGGTTTTCGTTTATTGTTTTGCTTTCTTTTCATTTTGATTCTGTTCATTAATCAACTACTGGAAAAATATTTGCTATTAAAGCTTTACAATTTGCATTTAATTTATGCTCATTGGATTCAAGCGGGGGGAGAGTCAAGCTAAAATGACTATTGACTTGCTGCAAATAAGAGAGTGAGACGACTTGGATTTACCTGGTTTGGGTTGCATTTCATTTCATTGACAGCAAACAGCGGAGCAGTCAGAGCAATGGCAGTGCCAGTAGCAGTAGCAAGAGTACAGAGAAGCTCTGTACACAAATGTCAAAAACAATTTAAAATGCCATTTTTACATGACGATTTATTTGTTGACATGTTTAGCAGTGAGTTCGACAGTCGAGAGTCGACAGATCGAAAAGATTTTTACATGAGAGTCGCAGCTGCAAACACACACACACACACAAATACACAATGTCAAAGATTCGACGCAGACAGATTACGTGTTTTGCATGGACTTGAATGGGCACTTGTCCAGCCTAGGACGACCCTCTATTCCGCAATCCTCTATAACCCATAACCACAGCCCAATTTGGTCAACAGCACCAGCAGCAGCAGTAGCTGCTTCTTTTAAAACTCAATTTGCGCTAATAAATCGCCAAAAAAAAAAAAAAAAGAGAAACGGAAAAAACACGCGGCATTTTGACAGCTTATGATGCCCAAATGGCGTGCGCATAAATCTTTAGGCTTTTTTTTTTTTCGTCCATTCACTCTGCGACCACTGCTTCTCGGTGCTTGCATTGATTTCCAACGAAAATCGCACGAGTGGCACCCAAAAACCATACACAGAAGCCAACAAGCCAGCAAGGAGACCAAATGAAGAAGAGGAAGGTAAAGGACACAACAGAACAACGTACTCACTCGTATGTTTGTATAAATGGACGATGACAACGTGGACGAACGCTGCGTCGGCATTCGTCATTATTTGTTCATTTTTAGCATTTAAAATTCCGCCAAAGTGCGCTACGGACAAACTGAGAAAAAGTATAAAAGACAAAAGCCAAACGCCAAAAGATTTTAGCTCGGTGCAACAGTGGTACAAAACCCAATCACAATTTATCTGAAACTTATATATCAAGTACTCTTTTCCAAAATAGGTTTTTAGTTACAATTGTTTTTTTTTTTTTTTTTAGTCTTTTGTTTAATATTTTGGAAAAATCTAGTAGTGACCAAAATTTTTGCCTCAGATATATTGTTATTTTTGTTAAATAGAAATTAAACAAAATTTATTGTTCAGATTAAAGATGAGTACTTACAATCTACGTACATTGAATACCAAGGAGCTCATGGAAGTTAAGGAATGGCTGAAGGTCCACAATTACGAATTGAATGCGGCCACACGTCGAGATTTCACCGATGTCTTTGTGGTGGCTGGACTGATTAAGAATATACACAATAAACTAGTCAATTTGGATAATTATCCGCATAGGGATGGTACAACAAACAAACGTGAAAACTGGGAAACATTTAATTATAGAGTGTTGAGAAAATTGAGGCTAAACCACACATCATCGGCTCTGGAGAAACTTGCTAAGGGCAGTGTGGGTGCAATTGAATCACTGTTCTATGATATAATAACAAAGGGTAAGGCTCGACATGTCGCGAGCCTCAGACAGCGATCACAGTCTTTAAAATCACCATCGTCCCAATCACCATCATTGAAATCGGAATCATGTCCTGTGGGCAAATCCTGTTCGGCACATTCCATAACAAATTTGCGAAGGGTTGTCACCGTAGATGTGGAGGAGCTAATCGACGGTCAAATTGTAACGACAACCAAAAAACTTGTGGCTTATGATGAATATCTTAAGGCCCTAAGGAAATGCCAAAAGAAAGATCAATTTATAAGCCTAATGGATAGTAGGCTTCATCGTTTGGAGAGCATTTTACGAAACGAGCCGGTGGAACCTCTTTAAGCAAATGTTGTTCTTCCTTTTTTTCTTTGGTTTTTTTGATTTGCTCATCAGGATCAGCATCCATTTTTTAAAATCCATCAAATACGTTTTGTAATGTGAATGGGAAAAATTTCATCGGATGCAGAAGTCTATTTTGATTATTATTATAAAAAAAACAAATTTTTGTAATCAAATTAAAAGCAAAATTGCAGCATTGCAGTGAAAAATTTCAACAAATTTCGAAATAATTTTTCATTTTCATGAGAAACAAAAACAAATTAAGTAGGTACATTATTCAGATCAGCATCAAAGATCATAATATATCATATTTATGTTTGTACCAAGAAGATTTTTTATTGTAAGAAGATTAATTTGAGTAAATAGGGGATGTGATTGATATTTCGATTTCATACTCATTGATTCTATTTATTTATTTTTAAAATCTTATCTTATCCACTGTGCGGCAATGGAGGAATTACTGGTTTCGATTGCTTATTTGATCATAAGGCTTTAACATTGCCCCCTTCTCTTTCTCTCTCTCTCTCTCTCTCTCTCTCTCTCTCTCTTGTTCTGGCCTCGCTTCTGATGAGTATTGTATTCAATTTCTTTGGCCAACAACTTGGTTATTGTGATCATCATCATTCTGGTCGTCGTCGTCAGTCTGTCTACCATGGCTATAACGTTTTTTGGCTAAAACCTCTTGTTCTTTTCCGTGTACTCCCATTGGACTAATTAATTCCCTTAGGGCAACACTTTTTCTTCGCTTATTCTTGATTTTTGGTTGTCTGTGGACAAAATTTACATATACACCTACCTATATACATATGTATGTATGTATATACAAGTAGTTGGATAAGCAAAAGGTCCTAAGCCTTTTTCTTGGCCATTGTATGGAAAAGCTTTTTGGTATTCTTGAGAAAAATCTGCTCACTTACACACCAATGAACACACACACAAAAACACACATACACAGGTGTTCGATAATAATTTTTCAACTGGGCAAACAACTTTTCCTCCTGTTGCCTGTTTGTCTGGCTCTGCTCTAGTTGTCTCTCTCTCTTTCTGTGTGTGTGTGTGTCTGTTGTCGATGTTGTTGTCCAAGTCCAAGTCCAAATCCAAATCCAAGTTTGCATTGGAGTCGGAAAGTCCAAGTCTCTCTGGTTTGGTTGGGCAATCTCCTGGAATTCCATTTCAGTTGGACAGTCGCAAAGCTCAAAGATTCTTTATAAGCGCGCACAAAGTCAAAGACAATCAAAATATTTGCATATTACCAATTTTATATGCAAATATCCTCCTGATGTCAGTCGTGAGGCGGCGGGTTTGTGTTTTTTTTTTTTTTTTTTTGCCTTCTCTGCCTTCTTGTGTTATGTTGTTGGCTTTTTTTTGTTCGTATTTTGTCTGTTTTGGGGCCGCTTTGGCGGCTTTGGAAGTTTACATTTTTACTTTACACAAAAGCCTTGGGACTGCAGAGAGTCGGCAACAAGGGAGATGTGGGAACTATATAGGTCTGTGAGTGGGAGAGTGAAGCAGCGGTAAGGGGGGGTTATAGTGGTTGTACTTACTCCTCGTACTTGTGCCAGCAAGTGGTGTGACAATCGCACGTTAAAGTCCAATGTTCGACGACGCACGACAATGCATCCCCTCCTCCGAATGAGACGAACAGAAAAAGAAGGGGAGAAGCGAGAGATATGGGGCAGGGTTAAGCTGTTCTGGGCCAAAGGGCAGCAGCAGCAACCGCAGCAGCAGCAGGCATGGAAGGCGATTTATATAAACAGAAGACTCCCCAAGATTGGGGGAAGACACACGAACTAGAATAGAGTGTGGCAGTGTCTGGGGCAGGGCAAGGAGTGATGTATGTATACATAGCCCATATGGGGCAATTAAAGTAACGTTATTGATGCATTCCTTAAGATCATTTCACATTGCCCCCTTTCTGCTTTTTCCTTTCTCGATATGTGGATGTATATATCAATAACAATTGATAATTGATGACAGGGGATAAATGGGAATTGATAAACGAAACTCTTAACATTTATAACAAATTCTTTCGAAATACATTAACCTCACAGTTTGGAAATAAAAGTTTATATTTCAGATTATTCAGATCATCAAAAACAGAAGTTAACTTGCAGAAATAGTGAATTCCTGTTTTTAAAAAATCATGACGTAAATTTTTCCACTCAATCTATGCGAAATAGTAAAGAGTCAATGCAGCCAAATTTAAAGGTTTAAGCACTGATTATCCGAGAATATATAATATCAAAACTTCTAAAAATGTTACACATTTACTAAGATATTTCTTTGTTAAATTCTACTAGATTCTATTGATGTTGATGGATTCTCAGCAAGCCGAAATTAATTTTGCTCTTACATTTGTAGAGTACAAAATGTTGCTAAACGTTTACAAATTTCGAGCCATAATACTCAAATGTTTTTAGTCGACTCTTTTATATGGCCCCAGTCATTCCCTCTTTGTTAGTCATGATGCTCTAGAAGTGATTAGTCGTCTGATAGCCTTGCAATTCACATTGTTCCGAAATTGTGTCTCTTTATGAGGCATGAAGGCGGTACTTTGGTAAAGCGAAATGTGGTAAAGGATGGTAAGAGGATAAAAGGAGAGGCACAACAGATGCAATCAGCAATTGAACCAACAGTCAACAACAGCAGCAGCAGCAGCAATAGCAATGACATTAGCATTATGTCAGTCAGTCAGAGTCTGAGTCTGAGTCGTCGGATTCATAGTCAGTCCGATGTCCTCTCTGCCGTGTGTTTTAGGCCGTCATATTGTTGCAATAATGTTACTGCTGCTGTTGCTGTTGCTATTGCTGCTGCGATTGCTGCTGTTATTGTTATATTGTCATTAGCATTGACAATTGACAATTCGTCCCCTAGCCCCATCTTTACTCCTCACTTGCTACAAGTTCTGAAGCCCCCCAAAAACAACTTGCATTGCGCGCCAGGTTTGTCTGATTGCAACTCTAAATGTTTTCACCCCTTGCCCTGTTCCTCCCCCCTTCGCTTACGCATCAACCTCATTTTCAAGTGTCAATTTTCAACACCAACAACAACCCTCCCAAAACAGAATATAATAATAAAAAATGAGTCAAAAAAAAAAAAAAAGGAAAAGAAACTGTTGGAAAATCCCTTAAATTTCACGCGATTTGACCTTTTCCGTAATGCTCATGCTTACTCCACTGGTATTTACAAGTTTCTTTTCATTTACTTTTTTCCGGGTCTTTTCGTTGCCCAGAAATTTTTATTTTATTTCGATTTTTTTTTTTCTTTTCTTTATCTCTAATGCTTTACACATTTAATTTGATTTCTTTTTGAAGTTTGATGCGAGCTCACACTTTACCATTGAACATCCAGATGAGAGATTGAGAAGTGAAGTGCATGAAAGTGATAAAGTGGAGCGTAGTTAAAAAAAGCGAAAAAAGGAGTTTTCCATCTTAATTGAACTAAGGTTAAACAACACTAAAAAGGGAACTGATGAAGAACTTCAAGTAGTTGTTCCAGTTGATAAATTCATATCTGAATATTATATTTTTGTAAAAAAATTGTATTTTCTTTAGTGCTGACCTTGCTTAAATGATCAAAATTATTGGAAAAATGGAAATGGAGATCAAGAAAATGTTAAATGAATCAGAAAATACATTTATGGTTCAATATTTTCTTTTGAAGACATACTAGTTTTTCATAACATACTTTTGGGAGCTGCAGGATATGCCCCCTTTTGCTAGCATCCGCCCCTGTTGTTAGAGAGAACTTCTTGACACCGGAAAAACTCCCACAGGTGTTGCCACCGCTTTACTAAGCTTAGCTGCTCATTTAGCTGGAGTGATTGTGAATCTGAAGCCCACCCAGCAACTTCTCCACCTTCGGCTTGGCAGCTAATTGTCCAAGACGCCTCAAATTTTTGTAACATTATTTAATTAAATTTGGGCCGTTAAGATGAGGAATTTTTTGATGCTGATTAAGTGGCGACCGGAAAAAAAGAAGCGTTAACAAAATCAAAAAAAGAAACGAAGAAAATTCAGTAAGGAAGAATAAAAATCTTTGAAGATTTTCGTCCTTTTTTTTCTCTGTTGCTTTGCTTGGTTCACAAACTGCGTTAATTGGCCAAAAAGGCGCAAAGAGAACATTTCTCCACCGGAGGAAATTAAAAATTGTGCAATGAAAAAGTTGAGAGACTATCCAACCGACCTGCTGTCTGCCCATCTGTCTGTCTGCCCACTGTTGTTTTTTTTTTCTGATAATTTTTTTTACTTCTTTTTCTCTGCTTTGGACACTTGCAAATTAAGTAAGTCAACAAAAGCACTTTGCGGATTTAGATTTGCCATACTGCCGATGAGAACCAAGCAGCAGCCAACGAGTCTGATGTGATACCCACCTATGGTGATATATGTACATACCTACCTACATATATATATATAGTATGATAAGGGAGAGGAGAGCTGGCGGGGTGGGTGGTAGTGCGTTGGTGCGCGTTTTGGGAGTTATTTTGATATGCCCAACCAATTCTATTTGCATTTGCGGCCAACGCAGACAGATTTCGTATTCCAGAACCTAACGAACTCGAAATAATGCGTTTGAAATTTAAAAAACGTGCAATTTATGTTAAAAATTTAAGCAAATACAAAGTATGAGAACGGGACCGTGGATCTCCATCTGAGAAGGGAAAATAAGCCAGAAGAAGAAAAAGATTTCATATATGTATGTATGTATGTTTGTACATATTTCTGTTTCATATGGATAATTAATCATATTGGCTCCAATTGCCCATCCCTTCTTGACCACCATATTTAACTTGTCTATGAAAATGGCATTAAAAATCAACAATTGTTGTTGGACAAGCCAGCCTACTTTATTTTTCTTGACTGCGGCCAGCCAACCAATTAAGAGAGCCAACTGGCCAACACCAGAACCAGAGAGCGACCATGGCCAAAACCAGAGTCAAACAGTTCGTATAAATCGCATTAAGCTGCTTGATCGACTGTGGTATGAGGATTGCGCAAGTGATGGGGGGCAAAAGGGGTGGTACAGCTGTTCGAATTGTGTTTCGATTCGGTTTTCTTAATTGCCTCGCTTAACAAAATGGCCCCAAACCGAAAATGGTGTTTATTAAAATTACGAAAAAAATAATAGTACAACAACAACAAAAAATCAGAGAAATCCAACAACAACATACACAAAAAAACACTCATAATTGTAGAAAAAAGGAAACTGAAGAGCTGAAGAGTCGAACGTAGAGTGGTGGCTGCAAGCCGTCGACATCGTCTGATTTATGTTGTTTGGCCATTTATCATTCACGAAAAAACAATCAACGAAAAATTGTGAAACAAAAATTAAAAAAAATACCAAAAGGGTTAATGCGATTTATAAACAACATTTCAATATTTCTGCTATGAGCCATTCAAGTACGAAATCAAGAGATTCGCATACGCTATATAGCTTTTAAAGTGACAGAGAAAGGGAGAGAGAGACAGAGAAATTTTGAGTGAAGCCATTGTCGTTATTCTTAAGTTTGATCTACTTATGATAAATGCCCGAAAGAAGAAAACATCTTAGGGAGCTTTATCTACAAGATAGTTAATGTAGATAGCATAGTGATTAGGTAGCTTAGACTAAAAACTTTACGAAATAAAACTAGTGTTCATATCCATAGAAATAGAAAGTTTAATGATGGCAAATAAAAATCATGAATCGATTATTCAATCATATAATTTATCGAAGGTGTGCGATTAATAATCATGAAGAAATGGGAACAAGAAGTATTAGGTTTTTGGTTTTTTAGGTTTGCCTTTCTTGTTGATAGTTTAGTTATTTCTGTTGTAATGTCCTTTATAGACAACATTTTAAAGCCTAAAAACCAAAAATCTTGTAAACCATGAGGCAATCATTTGATCTTATCATATAATTATCTCTGCCATGTTTAAGTTATGTATGTTCCTTTTTTTATAATTACATGTATTTACAAAGGAAATGCATACTATGATTACAGGGAATCATTAGTTTACATCTAGAAATGTCAGACAGCATACAGATTAGACGTCTGAAAAGAAGTCACCCACTTGACCTGCCATTTAGACCAGAAACGGACTGGTGATTCCACACCCATTTCATGATTACCTTTGAAAATATTTGCTTATTGTCCTTTTACGATAAATCGCATTATTAGATTATTTAGATTCCATGCAATCTGCAGAGAATGCAAAATGTGCGAGTCTGCTCATATTTATCTCCTAAAAATTGGACGGAAAAAAAAAATACAACAGGTGGAGAGGACAAAAATTTTTAAACATGTTCAACAATATTATTCAATATGGTCTAAAAATATTTACTACAACTAAGAACAATTGAGAGCATGACCTTATAATCCATATATGTATGTATGTAAATGCAGAGAAAGATCTAAAGAATTAGTTGATATTAAACATTTGCTCAATTGGCAATTGAATTCAAACGAAATAAATACATGTCAGACCACCCATGACCAACAAAATAAAGGAATCTATATAATCATCAGCATCATCATCAATAACTGAACTGAAAGCAGAAGTAACGAAACGAGAATGAGTGGGCAATGGGGCGATGGGGATATGAGGAAATGGTGGGTGGCAGGGGTGCGGTAGGGGAAAGTAAAATAGCAAAATCATATTTCACTAATATCAAAAGAGCAACAATTTCAACCTCAATAATAAATACAATAATAGTAACAACAACAACAATTGCAAGTGCGGACAAGCGGATGTATGAACGACCGCAGTTGTTGTAGTTGCTATTGTTATTCTTGTTGTTGTTGTTGTTGTGTGCCATGGGATCACCATAAACAAATCGGAAATCAATTTCAACATTGAAAAGTATAACTCACAAAACCAACAAACCAAACGATGCAAAGGGCGGGGCAGAAAAACGAGAGGGTAACGATTCGGCGTGCTGCTGCCATATGGTGCCACCTTTCGACTGGCAAACCGCACACCCCACACACACACACACACACATACAAAGAAAGGCGAACTGTGTGCGTGGAGTTGGAGGAAACTTTAGACTATAGCACGCGTGAGCTCTATGGCACTCACCTACAACAACACTCTCTCTCCTTTTGCTTCAATCCCCCTTTGTTGGGCATCCCTCATAAAAAAGATTAGCGAACGGGGGGAAAAGAACGGCGACGAGTGGAGGGGCTAAGGGGTTTCAAGGGCTAAGGTGTTGGCGTCTTAACCCCATCTGAAAAACAAATGGCAATGCCTTTTGAAAATATTTCAGCTATTTGAACAAATAAAACGACAATTTAATTTGTCTGACGTTTCGCTTGCTGCCTTGCCTTCCCTTGCTTTGCCTTGTGCTGCCAACGATTAGCGTAAATTTCATTTCCAGTGACACACATTAAGCTGTTACATATCCCCCCACCAACCCCCACTCCCATCCCTTCCCCGAACATTTTTTGGAGTTCTTCTTCCGTGGTCTCTTCTGCTTAATTGCACTCATTATTATTGGTGTAATATCATTTTCCAACCCCTTTTAACTGAGCGACGACTTTTCTGACTAAAAGTTACCAAGTCACGAGTCATCATCATCATCATTCGCCTCCTCATTGCTGTTCTCTCTCGCTCTATCTCTTCATTTGTGTCCTTCTCCTATAGTCATCAGTTCTCTTGTCTGCCGGCTGTTTGCATTTGGTTTTTATGTTTGCTGTTCTTCAATGCCCTTTAAACATTCTTGTTTTTGTTACAACTTTAAATATCTGACGCCACATAAAACGGCTTGCAAGTGGGACTGGGTTGAGTGGGTAAGAGTGTGTGCAGTGGGGAGGGAGAGTGCTAGTTAGGGGAACATCAACAATTTGGCGTGAAAATGGCCAAAGTGAAGTGATTGGCATGGCCTGAGATGAAATAAAGGCTATCGTTGGATCATAAAAACCAAAGAGACAGCCAAATGTAACATTGTTTAAATGCTCTTTGGATTTATATAAAGTAAATATAGTTTATATAGTACTTTGATTTAAAACAATCGATTGCATTATAAATATTTAAAGCAATAGGTGAACTGAACATTCATTAAGAATAGTTTAGTTAAGTTACCGAAATTCATTTTCGATTTTACTTTTATCATTCTGAAATTTATATTAATTTAAGGAAACAAATAGTCTCTTTCCTTTTATTTTAGCATGGAACTAGTTTTAATAACACACCGTATAGTTTTGTGTTTTCCAATATTTCAAACAGTTTTTGAATTAGTTGTTGAGTTTTATTCTTATAACTATACAAAACTTTGCCCAATTTTAATATCTTTGCAAAAAGGTTATATCAATTTGAGATAAATGTGCTATGCCAAGTTTTCTTAAGAAGATGAGAATACAAGATTATACTTATAAGTTATTCCTATGGAGACGAACGTTTGGATTCCAAACTTTGGAATACGAATAGGCCCTTTCTATTTCTATACAATTATCACCAAAATAAGTATCAATCATATATATATACATACATAATGATTCTAATTAAAATTCGTTTATTTTGCCTTAGGTTTTTGGTGGTTCTTAGGTAAGATAATTGGTAAGATAAAACCCCTAAGCACCCTCTGGTCTTTATGATATAATCTGTTAAAGTTAACAAACCATTAATATAAGCACTTTAACTATTTTGCGAAACTCTTTTCTTGATTAGAATGTTTGCATCTAACAAATTCTCTCACATGGAAAGGCATTACTAATTGGTAAGCTCACTTTTCTTCTGCCTCACACACACACACGCACATACGCAAACCGCCCTACGCATATTTTGTAAAAGCAACTGTTGTTCCGTTGAACTTTTGACCACCAATTAATCAAAGCATACCAAAACCAAAATTTTTGAACAAATTCATTTTTCGGTGCAACATATGGCCAACAATAAGAACAATAGCAACAAAAACAGCAGACTCCACTCGATACGAATCGACACTATGCAACACAGACTGCTTTTTGTAGTATAGTAAGTATCCATCATGAGTGTTAAAATCGAAAATCCTTTCACTCCTCCAGCTGCCAACCCCTCAATTTAATCGTCATACCACAGATTTCAACATGAATAATTCGCTTTTAATTAGGTTTTTACACACAATTTCTGAAAACACAGCGCACAACAACTGAATTACAGAAAAGGGGTGGTGGTGTCGGGGTGTCGGTGGGCTAGAGGGGAATGGAGAGTGGGTTAGTGGTATATTGGGTGGTAGTGGGTGGACTGGCCATTATAAATAATTTTGTATAATTAGACACACTTGCCGTCCACGTTCGGACATATGACATATGAGCTCAGCATCGACGACAGGCCTGACTCTCCTGCTTTGGCTCTGTCTATCGCATTGCGTGTCAAATCGGAAAAACCCGCATTTTCTCCCAAAAACATCTCCACACCCCGATCCGAGATTTTTGTTTATCTTCTCTAACAGGGAAAATCCTTTTTAGCCTGATGCTGCTGCTGGGCTTAAAGGACAAGCACACACACACACACACACACACATACACACAGACAAAAGCCTTTATCTGGTAAATTAGCCACAGAGTCTCATAAATTTTCCAATGACAACAACATGAAGAAGGCTTTGTGTGCCGCTTGGCGGTGTTGCTGCTGCTGCTGCTACTACTGCTGATGGTTGGCCACAAAACTATTGGCCAAGTTATTTTAATGCACTAAGCCAATTAGTGGTCGGTCGGTCGGTCTCGGTCTTGGTCTTGGCCTTGCTTTTAGTCTTCTTCAGTTCGGCTTGGTTCATTTGTGGTCCTAGAGCATCTTTAAGGATTCTATCTGGATGTCATCAGGAACACGTGCGCATAAATAAAATTGTTGTGCCTCCCCCTTTTAGTGAGAGGAGTGAGATGAGGTGGGGCGGTTGCAAGCAAGGTACATGAAAAAAGAAAAAGTTCATCACACAGCCTACAGTTGAACGTGTGAAAAACTTTTATAATATAGTCACACCGTCTCGCTTATATCATTCGATATTTTAGTTCCGTATAATAAATCCTTCATCAAGAAATAATATGGCCAAAAGACAACAGGACGAAAGTTTAAATTACTGCACAGGCTGTCACATAGTAGACAACATAGAGAAAAGGAATAGAGGAGAAGCTTATGCGGGGTGGTAATCGGGCGGGATAACTAAACATGTGTGAAAGATGAGTAATACTAGTTGGAAACTTGAATTATGATGATACATCACATTATGTATGAGGGGTTAGGCAAAATCTATTAGAGATGGCACAGACACACACGCAGGAAGAGTTCAGTCAAAGACTCAAAATTCCTTCTAAGTCAATCTGCAATTATTAATCTAGTCTACAAAAAGTATGCGAAATTCTTCATTTAGCAATGTCTCCAGAATTTCTTTTAAAGAACTTTGACAACTTGTCCTTTGACAGGACTTTCTGTTAGGTCTCTAAATACATTCGATGCTTACTTTACATCTCTGTGAAGTGTCGAAATTATCAATAAAATTATAGCAGTTTAATCCCAAATTTAAAGGTTAAGGAACTCTAGAAATCTCTACAATTTTTTAAATTTACCACATCAAAAAGGACTCTACACAGCTCCATAATATTGGGAATTTGGCTTATGAACATATAACACTTTGCCATCTCTAAGATAAAATGTTTAATATAACTTTAATGGCTCTTTTGTCCATATCCTTGCGCATAAGCACCCACATACAGAACAACAATAAGGGACACTGCAAAGGACTTCTACGAACGTTTTCCCCCTCTTATTGTCAGTGTCATTGTCATTGAAGTGACCACAACAAATTGAGCTTATCATTGACGGATTAACACTAAACACACATACACACACATGCTGCGTAGATGTATGTGTATGTATATTGTCTGCTTGACTAGGATGACTTGGGTTGTGTCCACTTGTTGGTAGAATAGGAAGAGATACACATATAAATCTCGACCCACACGTATGCTGGCTTTTGCCGAAGGTTGACTAAACTTGAACCAAAATTAGCGAACGAAAAAACATATTGATGAAGCGTTAAGTCCGGGTGAACCCATCTGTAGGATGAGAGATACTACTGGGCGCATCGCATGTTGGAATTGGAGTTGGAGTGGAAATGGCAGTTGAAGGTGGTGGAGAGTAGGTGTGAGTAGCGTTTGTCGCTCGTCGTTGGGTGGAAAATCAATGCCCGACGACAGAAACATGACAAGTTGAGCCGTTTAAGCCGCAAGTTATGCCAGCCACGCACATCATGCCACAGGAAGACACACAGAGAGGGAGGGCCAAACATAGGAAACAGAGAGGAAAAGAGATGGTTGAGGGTTGACTTTTTCCGTGTTCGGTTATTTTTTTTTTTTCAACTCTCTACTTATTTTTTTTCCCCTGGTTGCTGTTGCGTTTTTCTGTCACTTTCTGTGCATGTTTATGTGTGTCTGTGTGTGTGTGTGTCTGTGTTTGTGCAAATCCTGTTAAAATTGCATTTGGAACATGTCAACATTTTGGACCAAAAACCACAAAAAAGAAATACATATAAAAAAGAAACGAAAAATCCAATTCGAACCTTCTCTTTTTTTATGATTTTCGCTTTGTTTCATGGTGCAAATTTTTTCGTACATTTATTTCGCTTGTAATTCATTTCCATTCCATATTCAACATTCAGAATCGTTTGAGTTTGGATTTTGTCTGGGATTTGTGGGGGATTCACACTTGGTTTTGGCAAGTCGCATCTGGGTCGTTTTTTTTTTTTTTCTTGGAGTTTGGAGGAGTTTGTTGGGCTTGACTTTGACACAGAGCAAACGATTTTGTCACTTGGTTGTAATGCGGTTTCAATTAATTTGAGGGCGTGGCTGAAAGAGATTGGCATGAGCCAGCTACCAGCTAGCAGGTGTTGGCTCAGGGGTTGACCGAGACAATGGTAAGGTGGGTGGAAGAAAACTATATATTTTAGATTGGATTGAATGGAGGATTGCAAGAGGATTACAAATGGTGAATTAGAATATTAAGTATTCGATAGATTAAGAAAATTTGAAGGGGAAGATTTTTTATATATTCCAAATAAACTCATGCAAGATTCTTGCCTAGAGACCGATTACATCAAAGGTTTTTTGCTAATAGATAAAATACAATTCTTGTTATATGCCTGATCAGACTTTTGTAAAGCAGAGAAGTGACCAGAGATCTGCCCGATGATGATGACTCTCTGCCCGTCCATCTATCTATATCAGTATTGTGTATACGCCACGTATTACAATCATTTCGTAACGTTTTCAACCTCAACAATTAAATACTCGATCAGCATAAAAATAAATATGTATTGGAGTTCGTAAGTTCGTCTGTTTTGGTAAATTTCAAGCCATTAATTTAATAGCTATTGATACTTATTTAAGCCTTCTATTAGGTAAATAAGGTGAGAGAGTTGGCCACTATAATCTATGTATGTGTTTTGCATGTAGGACTACTATATTTTATGGATCCTTTAAAAACAAACGATAACTGATCCAAAATATTAAGTCAAAGTCTTATATTCGAAAGCTGCAAACAAAATGTTAATGTTAAGAATACTTTATCAGCAAAAAGAAATTTTACTTCTTATGAAAAATCTCTTTGCTTGTTGGAATAGACGACTTAAGAAATTTTCTATTCAATAGAAAGCTCTAAAGCCAATCGATAGTACGACTTTGGTAGTTTTGGTTTTAAAGTAAAATACAATTTTCTACTTTTTTTTTATTGATAGTTGAATCATTTTTCTGCATTATTGCTAGGAATGGAAACAATTTGAAAATGGTTAACTATTGAAATCGTTGTCGATTCAAACCTTATCCAATTGGTAGAAATATATTGGTTTATTAAGTCTATTTTGTGGGTCCCACATAGTCGGAACTTCTACTAATTAGTTCTTCTCTAATTATGTATACCGTATAAGAGGAATCGGTATTTTTCATATATTTACTAATGCCACAGGAAACACCTCCATATGTAGCATGAATTAACACATTTCTGGGCCAACAAAAAAATGCTATAAAAATGAAATTGATAAAATTGTAGACAGAGGCAGGGACTGGGGACATGTTACAATTAATGTTAAGGATTACTATTTTAAGACTTTTTTTGTTTATTTTTTATAAACTATTGGTATAAGTTTTGTACTGCTTAAGTCATAAATTAATCGAATCAACACACAGTGTGTCTGTGTGTGTGAGTGTGTGTGTGTGTATGGGTCTTAACCATCATAAACTATTTAGCAATTAAAATCCAATTTGCACTATATTTATATACACATACTAAAACCTAAGGCAAACTACATTAAATTATAAGAAAATGATTTGCCACAAAATTATTAAACAACTGCGAAAAGCTGCAATAAAGAACAACACAACAACAACAAACAAAAACAAAAAAAAAAAAAAAATGGAAAGAAAAAAAAGAACAACAACTCTCAAGTGGCAGCTGCTTCAATGGCCACTACATAAATTAGCTGTCAGAGCCAAGATGTGACAAGTTGTATATACATATATGTATATATGTATATATATCTGGTATATATCTTTATATATGTATGTATGTATATGTACATATAAATGTACAAGACATATCTAGGTAGATGACAAAGACAACGTCGACAAGTTGCTTGTATATATATATTATATATATAAAGAGCCACACCCACATGCGCCCATAAAGAACAAGTATTTAATTTTGTAGCTGCTGTGGAGACGACAAAAAAAAAAACAGAAGGTTGACAAACTGACAAAGACCAAAAGAGGCGACTAAGAAGAAGTAGAAGAAAAAGGAAAAAAAAAATAGCGAATCAGCAGCACATAAATAAAATGAAAAATCTACTGACAACGCACACAAAATGCAGTACAGGCAAGTCCTACTGCTAGTCCTGCTCCCTTGCTCCTGGCTCTTGGTCTTGATTCTCTGATGCTGCTGGCTTCTGGTTAGTTATTCTACTCTTCCACCTCTACCTCTCTCACTTGCCCCACCATCCTGCCCCTTGGCCATGGCTATGTGTACATAGACACATAATGTAGGCTACCTCCAACGTTGTATTCTGGGTAGGCGCATGCTCTGAGGAGTACCCGTAACGCTCTCTATCTCATTCTCACAGCAATTCTCAACCGCCCATCATCATCTATCTCTATCTACATGCATGTACATATACATATAGGTATAGGTATGTGTAAGTTTCTCTCGCCTTTCACACATTTCTCTTCCGTCTCCTCCTTCACATTTCTGGCACTTCTTCACTTTGGTTTGTTGGCCTGTAATAAACCAAAGTCGGAGGCAACTTTCTGGAAATTATCAACTTGCGCACAAAGGAATTCTTAAAATGTAAATTTAATGAGCAAAAAATTAGATGGAGAAATCTTGGCTACCATCAGCCAACCAAACATGGTCAAAAGAAAATTTACTAGGCTTCAATTAAATATATATATATTTATATATATATATTTGTATGTATGTACATATATAAAAATGGTGGGGGGGGAGTGTGTACGGTAGGTGACAGACAGGCCCCATAAACATGTCAAAAGGTTTGCCTCTTCTCTTTCATTTTTTTCTTTATTCTTCATCGTTTTTTGTTGCTTGCGTTTTTGTTGTTGTGTCTCCTTTTTATTTAGTTAGTTCCAACACATTGCTAAATCACAGTAACAACAACAACAACAAGTCATAAGAAGTTGGCTTAAAGGCTTTTTCTTGTAGTGGTTCTTTTTTTTTTGTTTATTTTTTGTTGTTGTTGTTGTCCATGTTTAGTTGAAGTGCTTGGTTGTTGTTGTTTTTATTAATATTCTGTGTCACAGATATTTTCAATTTCCGACAGTGGAATGAGTATGAATAGAAGTGCAGTGAGGAATGTGTGTGTGTGTTTGTGTGTGTGCAAAACTTTTAACTTTCTTATTCAGTACTAGACTGGACAATAAATTATACATATGTAGTTAGCAATCAAAACAAACTAGATTATTTAGTCATTTTGGACAAAGTACATTTGTAGATAGATATGTCGTCTATAAGACCTAAGCCTTAACTAAACATTTAAAATGTGTCTTAAATCATTTGAATTCTGATTTCGTATCTTTATTTTCATAAAAATTATACAGACATTCTTCATGTTAATTCAACTTTTTATGCAAGTTTTCAGGTAAAATAACTTTTCATTAGATCGTACAATTGGTTGAAAGGATTAGATATATTTAAAACAAATTTTTTTACGTTTTTATGTGATGAATATTTGATGAGACGATCCCTGTGTTTCTTTAGTTTTTGGTTTTAAAAAAAATTCATGATTTTCATGATAAAGCTACATACATAAGTGTTTACATATGTACATACATACATAAGTGTTTACATATGTGTAACCTCCTAGAAGAGAACTTTTGACTCAAAAAGGATATTCGGATATATGAAAATATCTAGTAAGAATATTTTTATCCCCTTTAAATGGCTTTAAATGAAGAAAAAGCTTAAGACCCTTAACCGAATTTGCGTTGAACATTTCGGTCGAACTTTTCTAATTGTGCGAAACGTGAAAAGTGTTTACATACACACATGAAAAACTTTAAAGATGCCGAAGGCAATCGGTGTTAGAGATAAGTCGGATGCGGAATATTCGATATTCCTATACAAAAATAGAATTAGTTTTGGGATTAAATAAAATACGTGGGTTAATAGAAAAAGAAATTTCATCTGACCGACCTGTTACTTCAAATGTACTCTCCTCTACGAAATAGCCGTTTAAAATATTATCATTTGAGAGTTTTTTGCATAAAAAAAGAGGACATGGCCAAACTTTTGGATCCTACGAATCGAACTGCATAATAATGGACAAGTTATTTAAGCTACATTGATGTTTTTTTCCGAAATTTTTTTCATTATAGTTACAACTTTCTAAATAAAAAGTAAATATTTTGTTTTGTATTTCAAAGATTTTGAATGTTTTTTTAAATTTTTATCGACAAAGTGTCGAACATAGTCTTGGAAAGATATCATGCTTCATATTCAGAATCTATGGTCTATTTTCTTATAAAGGCAGAAAGTGTTGTATAAGACAAAATAAAAAGATTTTTGAATTTTTTCTAAAAGAAAACTAATTTCAGGTAGGCCCTTTTAATTTTATGAACAAAATAAAGGAAATACATATAAACTTTTGAACGGAAAATACTTTTAAATAAAAATCCTTCGACAAAAATTATTGGATTCGACATAATTTGTTTTGGAAGTTTTTGAACATTTTATTCAAGTATCCCCTTCTCATTATTTGTCAGTCACACAAATTTATCCTGGTAGATACCACAGTAATGTGGCAATATTAAGTGTCCGGCAGACAACAACAAAAACAACAACAACAACAACACAAAAAGCAACAGTAAAAATAAAAAGAGACTTCCAAGATACTTGTCCAGCAGAGAAGTGCCCAACCAAGGGAGACAACACTGAGAAAATGCCAAAGCCAAAAGTGGGAAAATGCTTCTCATACGGTTTATTTACACAAAATGTCAGATGAAGGATGAGAAAGAGTAAGCGAGAAGGAGCCATTGAAAGCGGGCGAGCGACAGAGAAAGCGAGAGAGAGGGAACTGCTGCCCAGTCCCAGGTGCTGGCAGACAAACAGGCAGATAAACAGACAAACAATTTTGCCAACCATTTTGGAATAATAACAAACTCCTCAGTACTCCCCAGCATTCCCCCTCCGACAGTTTACCCTATCTACCTACCTAACCCCCATCACCATGCCACCATGCATCCCGCCCAGCATTCACCTACCGTGGCACTCCCCCGTTTTCGCCCACAAAATCGAGGGAAGTGTATTTTGTATGTACGAAAAATCCGATGGGCTTGCACACCAACAACATTCATGGAGTGGTGTAGAGCATGAGATAAAAAGAGATGGCACACATGGCATATAAACCGGTTCGTACGCCCTCTCAGCCAATCAGCAATGGAGAAATGTGTTCGACTGCGCAGTAGCTAGCTGCTGCTGCTGCCAGTCAGGCAACTAGAAAGAAGCAGAGACGCACAATTCGAATTGGAACTACCAACACCAACTGCAGACAGCCTCAGTTGGACTTTTGCTGCGCGTACGTGCGGGTGCGAAGCGAAAGGAAAAGCAAATTCAAATTCAAAATCAAAAAGGAAAAACAAGTAGCAAAAAACAAACAAGAAAATCTTAGAAGAGAAAACAAAAATCGGTCAGCTGATAATCATAATTTAATTTAAGAAAATTTTAATTCTTTTTTTTCCCGACGCGCGTTATTTTTTGAACAAATCCTCTCTCCCTCTATTTATACATCTGCCTATATACAAATATACCGATAAATGGCCAATAATTATTTACCAAAAAGGAGAAAAATTGTCCATTTTAATTAGTGTGGAAGAGAGTGTGGAAAATATATATATATATATGTGTTGAGGTTATGTTTTAGTGCCAAACAAATTGAACGAGAAACGAAAAGCTATTCAGTCTTCCCATTTAGATGGAAAACAACGCATTTGGCAATAGCCATTTGCCATCACAAGCGCTTGTTGTTCTATCGGAGGCCGCTTCCGGTTTGCATGAGGCTTTGCGTGGACAACGTCCGTTTCCAGCGAGAGTAAGTAAAACCAAAAACAAAAAAACTCACTCCTAAAAACCAAAATTTAACTCGGTATCCCCCAAGTCACCAACTCTCCAACTCCAAGTCAATGAAATAATCAGAATGAGAGAGGGAGAGAGGGACAGACAGGGAGAAAAGACTTACTGAAGGACGACTGATTGCATATCGAGGGGACATATTTATGACAAATCATAAAGCAGAAGCCAGAGACGTGGCGACCCATCTTCTCAGACTCAAATCCAACTTCAATACCAATTTGAACTGCAGCAGTAGCCCCCAATGCCCCAAAAAGATATTCAGCTATAAATCAGACGATCACACCGAAAGCTACCGCAGACACAATGGCCCGCATTGTAAAACCACAAAAAACGAACTTCGATGCCAAGTTTAAAAAAAAAGGAACTTAGTCAGTCAAAAAGGCAGATTTGAAACGCTGCTAAGAGAGACAGTGAAACAATTAATAGAAACAAAAAAAAAAACTTAATATTTTAAGTAATGATATGTCAAAAGGCCGCTAAATCGTATTTAGAGCTTTAATTCTTATTGAAAGAAAGAGGGAGGGCAAATTGTGTGGATAAACGATGAGACAACATTTGGACATGAAAGTTGAAAAGACAAAAGTTGGCCAAGTCTATTTAAAAGATTCTTGCATGGTCCAAGAATATAGATACATATCTACATACATATGTAGTTAGCTTTCAAATTCGTCAAATTTTTATACAACTCGATTTCACTGTGCCCCTGTTTTGCTTCTGCTCCTACTACTGCTGCTGCTGCTGCTGCTGCTGATTCTGTTACCTCTCCTTGCCTCATTCACATTCCGATCGACGAATGCGTTTGCAAACGCCCCATTGTGTGTAGATTTGTTTTTTTGCCGACGAACAGATTTATGATAGCTACCAATACCAATTCCAATTCCGATTCTGATTCCAAACTACAAAACACAAGCAGCACCAGCAACAACTACAACAACAACACCAACAACAACAACATGAAAGCACCAAAAAGCATTGGCAAAATCAGATGATGATGGAACAGAACGTCATCTTATGGTAGAGAGTCAACAAGAAGCTAAACTTGGTTTCAAGTTGAAGTTGGAGTTGTGGAAATTGAATTGGAGTTGTTTTAACTGGTGGGAGACAGAGAGATTCAAGAGTTTTCTGTCATCATTGTAAACATGAGCAATGATCTTGACGCTGATGCTACAAATGATGAAGAACTCGAACGCTGATGATGTCGGCGGCAAAAGGTTTCCATGTGCCATGCCTTTCCTTTTCGCATCTTCTCCTACATATGTATGTATGTATGTAGGTAGGTATGTGCCTTTTGTTCTTGTTGAATAACTCGAACTCTCTGGAATTGAAACTGGTTGTTTGGAAGTCAAGTAGTGCTGCATAACATTGAGTAGCGTTAAGATATGTTAAACATGACAACAATATGTCGTCCTCCGGCAAACTGGATGATTCGCAAATTGGATGCAAGAAAAAAGGGAAAGTGTAGTCCAAGTCGAAGTCAAAGCCCAAGCCATTAGAAACCCATTTGGTCAGGAACGTGACAAATGTGTTGGCCTCTAAAATACACCACCATTGACCTCCCCTTCTTTTAGTAATTTCCCCCCAAAAAACAGATGTTGGCCCCTTGTAATCAGAGATTTCTGAACAAAATGCAACATCATGTGGGTTGAGGATACAAATTGCAATTTCTCTCTTCCTCTGACTTGCAGGATGATGATGGTGCGGATAATGCTGATGATGATGTGGGTCCAAGGATGAGAATGATTTGGCTGATATCCTATCGTCCTGGCAGCATATGTTAAGCTCCAAAATTGAGGTGCTAATTAGTCGTTTTGATAAGCGGTTATTTATGGCACTTAATTTGGGGGGCGTAATGCCAATTTAAATCGATGGAATGAGAAATCAAAGAGAGACTTTCTCTCTCTTCCCTTTAGCTAGTTATTCTCTCTTCTTTGTTTCAACACTTTGCTGAAGCACTCATTTTTCATGGTGAATAATAAAAATTAATAAAAACCAAGCCAAAAGCATATTAAATGCTATATCAAATATGTTTTAATATGGCCTTTGGTCCGTGTGTTCTCTCTCTCTCTCTCTCCCTATTATTTTCATCTCTGTCGGCTAACAATTTAACCACCAACAGTTGAACAAAAACTGAGTCGATATTTTTATACCCTTCTAGTCTCAGCATTTTTACTCAACTTCTTAAATGAATTGTAAGGCAAAGTTGGCTATATATCCATAAAAATACATGATTTTTATCCAAGACCAAAAGTTTTATGCTTATAGTCGTTACTTCTGTTCTCCATTTGATGATCAGTGGGTAGAAAAAGCTTCTTTGCAAACTGTTTTCCAAAATGAATACAACCTTTAGGCAAAGGGAGTGCCGAGAGTGGAATGGCGCACAACCATAACAATTTTGTAACCACAACAACAAAAAGGTAAACGGACTGACCCCACAGAGAGTGACAACCAAGCAGCAACATAAATGGAGGGAGAAAGCGACTAGCGGTAGTAGGCGGGGAGAACGAGAAAGCGAAAAGAGGAGGAAATATATATGGTCAGAGTCAGAGTGGCATCAGACACTACCCTAGCGTAAAATTATGAGACTGAGGCGGGACTAACATATGAAAAATAATTCTTGTTTTGTTCAGGCAATGGGCAATGGGTGTTCCTGCATATGTATGCCTGTGTGTGTGTGTGTGCGAGTGCGCTTAATTTAATTTGATGCAATTTATCAAGAGGGCAAACTCTGAGGTACGAGTAAGAAACAACATTCTGCACATTCAACGAGCCGTATAACAAGCTCTGAACTCAGCCAACTTGCTCATAAAGTGTAGGCAAAGTGGGTGGTGGGTAGTGGTTAGTGCTTGGTAGGAGGCTTAGAGAATGGTGGAAAAAGTTACCAACCAAAGCGAAGATAAATATTCAATGAATTTGGTAACTGAAACACCTTCTTACTTCTGCACTCTTATAGTATAGGCCATGATCTTGACTTTGTTTGTATTTATATAACTTAGAACGAACATAAAAAAAAAAACCAAGAACCATAAACTTTTTTAAAGCAGTGTTAAAGAAAAATGTTTGATCAACTAAATAGAAATTAGCTTTATTTTAGCAGAATCTAAGGCCTAAAAGTATATTTAACATAAATTCAAAATCTTTTTAGATTTAATTTATTGAACTAATTATTACATAATTTTTAATAATTACATATTTGTATGTATAACAAATGATTTGGTGAAAGTTTGATTAATATTAAGCTAATTTCCCTGTTACTATAAATATTATAGACTTTTGTTCAAGGACAGTCATGGCCAAAGTCTAGAAAAAATGTGGTCAAGACAATTTGTATTCGATTCAAAGAGATAATCAAAGTAAATTTTGATTGAAAATATGGAATAACATGTTCAATCGATTATGATTTGTTATTGCATTAGGCATAAATCTAGTTTTCGTTTTGTATAAAATCACTGGTACTTGGAATTTCGAGAATTTGGCATTTATTCAATTGATTTATGGTTTGTTAATCAGTTGCCAGCGAGTTGTAGCAGGTGCAACCCTCTTTTTGGTCCCCTTTGTCCCTGCCATCGCGCACTGTCACATATTGTTTGCCTTTCTATTAGAGGGCATTAAAATTGTAAGCGAAAAAGCGGGTGATTTGTTAGATGGCAAATAGTATATAGAACATTCCACAGATACTTTTGAGGGGGGTTGCTGCTGCTCATCTGGAGATTTGCATAATGCGGACTTCTGACTGTTGTTTGCTTTTAACACTTGAATTATTGTCTTTGGGCCCCCAACTCCAATACTACCAACACCACCAGCCAACCCCCCTTCTCATCCTCCATTCTATGGTTTTGTTGTGCGCCACCACTGTGTAAAGTTCTCCATTCTCAGCTGCAGCAGCAAGAGGCAACAACAATAAACAGCTTAATTACAACAACATCGATAACGAGTGGCCAAAAACAGGCAATTGTCATCGTTGTCTACATACAATTGCCAATTTCGTTTAACTTGGCCATAAAATACTACAAAACAGACAAGCTACAGATAGACTGAGACAACGACACAGAGACCACGACTTCAACAACACACCATATGCAAGAGAGAGGGAAAGAGAGAGAGAGAGCAAGAGCGTATGAGCAAACAAATAAATCTCAATTTGTGGCACTGAAGGCAAAGAGAAAGAAAACAAAAACAAAACAAAAAAGTTAGTACTGTAAAACGTTTAGCAATTGGCGAACTAAATGTTTATGGCCAGCCTCTTAACCTGTTTGCCTTTTCGACTTTAACTTAACTGATTGCTGCAGTCAGGTGGATAGACACTTTGGTAAATTCCTATAGCATACACTAAGGCGCCGAAGCGAGAATAACGTTTAATTATTTTAATACATACATATTAAAATTAAATTTAATTTCTTTATAAAACTATATACTATAATTATATACCAAACCCGGGTTCGAATCCCAGGCTAGTGTATGGATGTAGTTTTCTTCTAACAATAAGCCGAAGGCCTTAGTTGTCAGTGCTTGTAAAATATAGTAAGATTGATAGTTTACAACTATATCCTATACTTATAGATTAATAACAATTATATAACAAAAGCCAACCTCGAAATATATTTCAAATATCAAAATAATTTTAGTTATTAAATAATTTAATCTTCATTTAAACTCAAGTTTTTATATTCTTAAAAAAGATTATCTGAACTTAAATGGATGCTGAGATTTTTCATATAAAGGCAATGTTTAGAGCACCAAAAAATTAACACTTTTTTAAAGATAAAGTCAGTAAAAAGATAATTAATAAAAATCTGTAAGAAAAAGGGTTTGCTTGGTAAGAAGAATATATATTTTTGTTTTGATTAACGTAAAACAAATCGGTTGGGTTACTACTTAAAACAAAGGTTTTTTTGCCTAAGACTTTCCATGATGAGTGGACAAGAACCTTGCTAGATCGTCAAAAGCGTTTTAAGCTAATACAAAGTTCCGATACTTAAAACAGAAATTAATTATTTCGAGATTATAAAACGTCTTACTTTCGATTACTTTTTCCCTTCATTAATTTCAAATGCTATTGCCTACTTTTTTAGGGTCTAAAGTTATGGGTACATAATGTGTATACGCCTGGTTAGCTGAAATTGAAATGTTGCTAGAGTTTATCAGTTTGGGTTAAGTCTTCCCAAATTGCATTTTGTGCTCAACCACAATATGTAACATTTTCCTTCGTCGTTGTAGTTGAGGATTTTTTTTTTTTTTCGTATCATTTTCCCACACTTTTTCTTTTCTTGCGAAAAAAATTTGCAGACAAATTTGTATGTAAATTTTGTTGCCTCCAACTTTTTTGAGAGTGAGGATGAGATAATGTCGGAGTGAGGGGTAAAGGACTTAGTACTTGTCACACATGTCGTTTGCTTATGTTCTCTATCTTGTCCTCAGCCTGGCGACGAAAAGCAGCATCAGCAGCAACAACAACAACAACAACAATGAGAACAACATTTAACACTCTTCATCAGCCTCAATTTGTTATGAACGATTTTGGAATGGGTATGCGTGTGTGTGTGTGTTTATCCTTTGCCACATTTTATCGCTCAACGTCACCCCACCTACCCCCTCCCCACCAAAGACCCATATCATTTGCAAAAAGATTCTTTTTTTTTCGTCTTTTTCTCTCGTTATTTTAACACCCCATTGACAGAGTGTGGGTGAGCAAGTGGGAGATGTTGATTCGCGGTGTAGGAAAACTCCCACCCATCGTCCCATCTCCTCATATACATACATATATCCCACATGCGTTTTTGTGGCGCTATATCGTAACTCTAAAATCTCTCAATTTTGTGCCGTTTAACATTTATTTGTCGTAAATTAAACTTTTCCTCATCATTTTCCTCGTCTATTGATGTGTGAGCGCAAATGGTTTTATATTGGAAATTCGATCACATTTTCTAGGGATTATTTTTGTTTTACACTCTTCCATTTTGTCTCATGTGTTTGCTGTTGTTGCTGCTGCTGTTCTTGTCGTCGTTGGTTGTGTGTTACCTAATCGGTAAAATAATCTGCTGCAGCACTTTTGCCTTACCTTCATTATAATTGGCTAATTTTGATGCCAAGTCATGTAGCCGCAATGGCAGAATTTTGAATGCTTAAATTTAACGCTCACTTAGTCGCACGTTTTCACAATATGGGCGGGAGGGTGGAATCTAAGGAAAAGGCAATTAGAGAGTAAACAAGTTGGAAACACGCAGGAAAAGCGTGCAGTCTATACAGCGTAGAAAGAAGCGGGGAGTTCAAATATTCATAAATGAAATGAGTTGTGTTCGTTTTCCAAACAATTTGTTCACTAGCTTCACTATAGAATTGTTTGCTTTTCCAAAACCAATTTACCAATCCAAACATCGACATGGAAATTAGGAAAGAGATTCATTTACCGATCCTAAAACTAACTAATAGACATATATTGTTTAACCAAAGGGTTAAACTACTTCATTCACTGACTAATTTGAATCTGAATATCCTACAGTACAAGTCTATTTCAAATCTTGTCACATTTAAGGTCTGGCGATATCTTGTTCTGCTAATTTTCTATGTATTTTTTTAAGTTCAAAATAATTTGGAAAGCTTTGAGTTAAATTATTTTGTCTACACGATTATTTTGGGTTTATATCCTTGTTTTGAGCTCAAAATTTCGAAAATATATTTATCTCATGAATTGTTGATTTGCGAAAAGAATTACTACATTTTTCACCAACTCTTCCATGGACAATATTGAATATGTTTATAAGTTTCTCCACCACAGCAACTTAGCGTAGAAAATGTAAAGTACCATCCATAGCAACAAAGACCGCATAAGGCATTTCAATTTGTACAATATTGACGTAATATTAATTTAACAAAACCTTAGTTCTTTGTGCATATCCACATTGCCGTCGTTCGCCAGCCTTCTTGAACTTTCGTTTTTGGCACTTGAAATTTAATTGAAACTTATATAAAAATCTACTTAATTTCTCAACTTCTTCAGGATTTTCAGAGCATTTCTATATAGAAAATGCCTTCGGAACAGATTTTTTGGCCGACAAATTAGAAGAACCCGTAGACGTGGTGGATAATAGTTGTATTTAGACAAATCGTTCGATAAAAGAAAGATAGAGATTTATTGTTTTCTCGTTTTTATATCATACCTATATAAAGAAAGGCTTCCCCAAAAATAACCATTCCAACTCAGTTGAAATGATTTTGAGATTCTTAGAATCATAAAGACAAAAATCATTTTTTGTAGCCTATGAAATAAAATTGCATCATTAGACAGTGAAAATCCAAAAAATATATCTAGTTAATTCTAATACCACAATGGAGAAACTTGAGTTGAAATGACTTTTAACACATATTTTTGTCAAAGCAATAAATTTGTTGGTACATTCGTCTAATTTGCTACTTATTCTGGCTATTTGCAGTTACCTGACGCCAAAGATCTACACAATATGTCACTAGTCAGCAACTATGGCACCCATTTGCTGCACAACTTCCATCCGCATCTTCTCCAGACTCTCAATCATGGCATGCTGGCGGCAAATGGCGCTGCAGCTGCAGCTGCTGCAGCGGCAGCTGCCTCCGGGGGAGTTGGGCCAACTAGTTATTTTGCCAGCAGCAGTGAAAGGAAGCCGTCGGTTCTGACGAATTTCTCGCTACCATCGGCATTTTCGCCACCCAAATATATAGGCATATCGTTGGATCAGGTGAGTGGATTTTCGTATCCGATATTCGAATTTTCGGCTTACTACGATTGACACTTGTCATAATTGTGAAATTGGTTTATGTTGTTTTTCTTTTTCGTATTTGCAGAATCTTTTCAATGGCAGCGAATCATTTCGCACGGATTCGGCCAGTCCCACATGTACATCACATGAATCCATGGAAGGATCACAGGATTATGATGCCATTGAAAAGGGTGAAAGTCCGCGCAGTAATAATTCTCAGGATCCCAGGGATTTGAGGCGTAAGTTTGGGTTTCCCTTTTATTTTTCGCAAAAATTTCACTTCAAATTTGCATGTGCCGACCAACCGATAAAGTACAAAAAACAACAGCAAAAAAAAAGGAACAAAAATACTTCTATCCTCCCTTCTTCCCTGTTTGGTTTTTTCTACATTTTGTGTTTGTTTGCTTGCTGATAAGAATCTTTTGACGTATTTGTTTCAATTTTACTTTTGCTGAAAGCAATTTTAACGCTTCAGTAGGTTAACTTTGACTGGCAGGCGTAAGGATAGATGCAGGACAGTATAGGATTTTTCTCTTTCCTTCGTTTGTTTTTTTTTTTTTTTATATTAGTTTTTCAATTTTCCTATATAAAATTTCCACCTGAGGGTGGATGATTGCTTACAGTGCTCCGCTTCAATTTGCCTAAAAGTAGGCTAAACAAATTTGTTTGTTTCTCTGTCTGTTCGTGTCTCTGGCGGTCTATCTGTTACATTTGACTCTGACAAATGCGTTGCTAATTGGCTTTGACTGAGAGTTAAGCTTCTTAGCTACAATTTTGAAAGGCAACATCAGTAGCAGCAGCAGCAACAGCATATGAAAATGATAAATATGATAAATAAGAGCTAAGCGAAGGTCACCGAGCCAGAGGCGTCGTGCATCAACGGGGTGAAACCAGGAATTCATACTTCTCAATTACAATTACCAAATTATTTGCAATTAGGCAAAATCCCGAATGAGCAGGTTCGATGTATAGTGTGTGTCTTTATAGAGCGTTATCAAAAACTAAATAATTCTCTCATCAACTGCCTTCGCTTGCCATTCCAGAATCACCGTGCTAAAACTAGTTGTGAATTACAACTCGAAGTAGCGAAACATGATTTTAGATGGAAAGCCAATTGTTTAGTTGTAGTTCGATCATGTTTTTTTTCGACTAATGAGTAATTATTATGAGTATAATTCTGATTTTGCAACTACTTTACATTGAGACTTATGAAGAGTACTAAGTAGTATAAGTCATTATAAATGAAACCAAGTACTAAGTACTAAGTAGTACTTTAAGCGGTCTTTTGTGTAATCTCTGTCATTTTGTAGTAAGTCTGTTATTTTTTTCGCTAAATAAAATGAATTTTGAACCCCTTCTATGTTGTTGTTGTTGTAGACACCCCTGTTCAATTTAAACATAAACAACTCTTTTATTTAACTTTCATATTTGCATATGAATTTAAAACCGGAAAACGAGTTTTCCCGCTTGTTCTTGTGCCACCATCGCCACCCTTACATTGTACTTTTCCTTCTATGATCTTTGTATTTAACTTTTGGCTTATGACACTCTAAAGCCATAAATTAATTGTATTAAATAATACACTTTTAATTAGCTGAGTTTCATTTTCAGATATATATGTATGTATATACTCAAAACTATGTACGTTTGTACATACTCAAACATATGTATGTATACATATACATATATTTACATCAAGGAGATTTTCAGCTGCCTTTCTTATGCTTAGCCTGTACGTTGCACGATTACCTCTTAAAAAAACACACGCAAGAGCCATTCGAAAGGGTTGACACAAGGTCTGGTGTGTGCCTGAACGTGAGTGTGTGTGTGTGCCGGCATCGAAAAGTGTTTTAAATGGCTCCGCCGATTCCCACTTGCATATTGAAATATAAACCACTTACCCTTCCATTGCCACTTGACTACAAAGTCAAACCGCATAAGAGGAAGATGCGGCACAAGGCCACGCCGGGCCGGGCCGGGTCGGGCTAATTACTTATGCTCGGCAACAATGTTGCAACAACTCGTCTTAGGCCAATTATAAATGAAACCAAGTCAAAACGTAAAGCCAAACGAACTGAACTCTACTACCATTACCCACACTTTGCCTGATTCCCTTTCTCCATTCGATGGCCCAAAATTTGAACAACCCTTATAAGGATAAGGATTGCTTTGCTCTTTTTTTTTTTGCCGTTTTTTTTTTTGTGTGTGTGTGTGTGTGTTTTGTTGGTCGAGTTCGTCGTGTGTTTTGTTCATCGTTGCCTCAAAAGGATGCGCAAGTGTTGCAAATCGCTTTGATTGCATTGTTCGAGTATTATGTATTATTATTATTATTATTACGATTATTGCTCGTTGGATGATGTATTATCCGAATGCACACTTGGAATTTTTCATATTAATTTTTTTGTCAGTAATATTAATGGGCGGCCGCAAAGAAGGAAATCTCATATTTTATCGCTATTTATGGAGAGATGAAAGCAATGAGAACATGGGACAAGCTGAAATATGGGAATGAGGTTGGTTAGATATGGAACATTGGCGCACTCATTGCCAAAAAAAAAAAGAGTACAAAGGTGTCAAAGAGAACTTCCAAACCTAACATTTTAGTAAAATTCTCAAATTAGTATTTCCGCAGAGTGTCTTTTTTTTTTTTTAAAAAGGTTAGAATTCGTTTGACAAATTGTTTGTTTAATGCTAGTGTCAAAAAGTATAAATTGATTAAGGAATTCAAAATATCCTTTTAATATATTTACCAATACATTTATTAATGAAAAGTTCATTATCAATACTTGTAATTTTTCAGGATTGAAAATCTAAGTGGAGGCAAAATATATTTCAGAATCCGGTTTAACTTTCCCTGCATAAAAGCTATATGATAAAGTCGTTCGTTCCGTTAAATTCTTGGCTCGTCATTTCCAATGGGCCAATATAGTCAATATAGATATACATATGTACAATGTTTGCAGTAGCTTGAGAGCCTTGCAAGGATCTTAACAGGTGAACTAAAACTGTAAGAGATTACTACGATATCGGCACACTGAATCGATCGATGATCCAAGTGGCTAGCCTTTTTTCCTTGAAACGATTTATAACTTTTATTTTTTGAAATGCTAAAATCTGATTAAAGTTTGTAAAATGTGTTTGTAAAAATGTGACACTAGTTTCCATCGCTTTTTAACTGTTTATAATAAATAAAAATAATTAGGATTAAGGGAATATTAAAAGACAGACAAAGCTTGATGTGATATCTTGAAGTAAAATTGTATTAAACAATTTAAAGTTGTTGTTAAAGTTAATTTAAAATTTAAATTCAGCCTTGGCCTTGTTAGCTTCACTATCTCCTACTATCTCTCTCTCTCTCTCTCTCTCTCTTGTTATACTCTATCTCTTTGCCCTTGCCGTGCTGCGTCCTTTTATCCTGTGGCTCTGTTGTGTCTGTTTTTGTTATTCGCGGTTTGTATTTAGTATTTCAACATTTGTAACTCATTTTGTTCGTTTTATTGTATATTTATTGTAATAATATTTTAATTGCGCCACACAAATACCTACATACACCACCCGCACACACACACACGCACACTCACATACAACACAACACCCAAAGTCACGTGCAGAGATTTTTTGGTCAAAAACAGTTTGTATTTATTGTGGCTTGTTTGCCATTTTGCTTCCTAAATACATTTTACGTGTGTGTCTGTGACATGAGAAATCGGGCATAAAACATATGAAATTACGAGCCACAATTAATTTTTCCTGTTTCACTTTTATTTTATTTTTTTCCTTCTTTTTTGGTTGTGGGTGCGACGTGTTAAAATTTTCGTAAAGAGAATGCAGAAAGAGGGACAGAGAAAGAGAGAAAGAAAAGGTGGGAGGAGGAGAGGAGAGGTAGTGGAAGTGGGCAATTAGAAAATGCCTGGAGAAATTTATGGGCAACATTTTCGGTATTTGGTATTCCAAAATTGAAATCAATGCCAGGGTAGTTGGAATTTACAAATTTTTATTGCCTTTCTGAATTGGCCATACACTTGATTGATGATTGCCGCACTGTACACACATATATTTCGATGTATTTAGGTATTTACATACATACATCTGTATACACAAGGAATCACAGTCCTGGCTTCATTTTTGGGGTATACGAAATACAACAAAAAGTTAACTTAGTGTGATGGATTAAGTTAAATCGGATTTTGTATTGAATTTATAAATTAATCTAAAATTTTGGACTATAATATCATGAAAAAAAATATTAAAAAAGGAAAAAACGAAAGTATCCATTTGAGATTTTCGATGCATTTGTTGATGTCAAAAAAAGCTTCTAAAATATTTGTATAAGTTTCATGGAAAAGTATTGAAATTTAAAGGTTTAAATTAATATATGTAAATCATTGATTTTAGCTATAACTTATTTGTTTTGAGAGAAGAAGAGAGAGAGAATAACAAACTTTTCTTGGACCGATTTTGGGACTTATAATTTTGGCTTAATTCATCCGTTAAATAAATTGCTTTTCATTTCGCTTGTTTCTAGATCTCCATGGCGGCAGTGCCAATAAGGGAGGACATAACCCAGCTGCAGTTGCCGCTGCTGCGGCTGCTGCCGCATCATCGTCGGCTGCCAGTTCTTCATCGTCGTCATCGTGCTCTACTAGCTCTTCCCTAGCCATAAGTACAGCGGCCACTACTATGGCCACACATCATTTGACCTCTCCGCATCATTCGCATCCGGCCCACCCTGCACATTCACATCCGCACGCCCATTCGCATGCCCATGCACATGCACACCATGGCCATATAGTACCCACATCGACGCATCATCATATGGTCCATCCGCATCCACATTCGCTGTCTCATCATCATGCAGCTGCAGCGCATCATGCGGCCCTGGCCAGTTTGAGTATGGCTGGATTGCGTGCGGTTCCTGGTGGCTTGAGTTTGGTCAGCGGACTGCAGGCAGCGGCCGCTGGCGGTGCCATACCAGATATGTGTCCAGTTTGTGGTTTGAAACTAAGTGCTGAGGAATGGCATACGCATTTTCTCACCGAACTCGATAGACTCTACAAGTTGAGTTCGGGATTTGAACGGGCCAATTTGCAGGCAACCTATATGTTTGCGCCACCATGTCCAGCACAAGAGAATGCCATACGCACCAGTCACAATCGTTGGGAGGTTAGTTATTAGTATATTTCATCAACTGCAAGCATCGGGGTCACCAATTTGTTATCTTTTTCTTCTCTCTCCTTATTAAACAGACATTCCAGCGTATACGGAATAATCGTCAGAATCGTTTGCGACTTAAAGTACGTAAACGTAAATATGGGGAAATGTATATGATGGAGAGTCTATATTGCAGTAGTTGTCCAATTTGCAAGAGAAAATATGCTTTGGAAACTGGCAAAATACCACCAGAGGTGAATGGCAGAGAATGAAATAGAAAAGAAGTTTTAAAACTAACAAATTTACTTGCACATTTTGTTTAGGACGATTCCAAAATGCAAGAGGAAATCGAAACTGTCGATGTGGAAAGTTGTAATGATGATGTACCCGATTCTGGTTCAGAATTAGCTGCTCCCCCGCCTCCCTCATTGGCAGTAATGCCTCAACTTCCACCTCCCTCGAGCAGCACCAGCAGTAATAGTAATAGTATGCACAATAGCAATGCCCAGCCGGGCAAACTAGATGGCATACTTTATCGTACGGCTTGTGTGATCAACCAAAAGGATGAGCAGGATGTTAGCACCAATGTGACCACGGCAAGCAGCATTACCAGCAGTTGGCAGTCTTCGTCCTCATCGTCTGGGCAAGAGTCATCCACATCCAACAGTGCGACAATATCAGCACCCCAAGCACATATCAGTGGTGGGTTTAAATATGACGATTTTGTGTGTGTGTGTTTTTTTTTCATTTCATTTTTTTGTCATAATTACTTCAATCTCCCTTTGTATGCATTGCCTCCTTCTCTTTGCTAACAATTTACATCAAATTCTATATTCTCCTTTCTGTCTGTGTGTGTGTTTCAACAGTGAAAAACGTCAGCGAGCTGTCATCTACCACACATCACTACTACAACGCCGACTCCTGTGGCGGTGGCGTAGGCGGAGGCGTAACCGACAACGGCAGCATCAACTCACAGCAAAATAATAATGGCAATAGCAACAAGGAGCTAATGATGGATACGGCATCGTGCCAAAACGATAGCGATGAGGATGTAATTGTGGATGATGATGAGACGACAACAACAATGAAAATGACGACTAGCAACAAACAGGCGACCTATGCAAAAGTACAACAGCGCCGTCAGCAGGAGGAGACCACTATAGGGAGTAGCAGGTGAGAAAAAGTAAAAAACATCCTTAGCGTGCTTAAAATTACTGATATCGACAGGACAATCGATATCACAATTAATTAGAATTCTATAACTAAATATCCAGCCAGCATTTTATGTATAAAGATTATGCATTTCTTTATAAATTATCTGTCTAATTCAAATAGTCATAAATGAGCTCATTTTCTAATCATAGGTGACATCTTTGTCCCTTTTAACCCTTCTTTTAATTCTTTTCGACTCCTTTTTGGGTCATAGTTTTAATATTAGACATCTAGGATGATTTCGAAATAACAATATTCAAAATTAAACCTAATCATTAGTTTTTATCCTTGAACTGGGGTAATTTTGAAAACTTTAATTTTCAACAAGATTGAAGGCTAAATCAAGCCAATGCAGAGGCAAGAATTTAATATCATTTGAATAAAAAATCAGATGTGTTCCATCTTTACATAGAGAACACAAAAGAAAATGTAATTTGTTTTAAGTTTTCTAAATGAATACATTTAATGTGAGAAAATTTGTGTGTGTTTTTTTTAACCTATAGATCAATGGAGAACATTTCGCCGATGGAGGAACGTCCACGCTCTGAGCCCCAAGTCAGTAGCACTGAGCCCGGTCCCATGGATATTACACACAATAACAACAATATAAATATTAACAACAATTCGTCGGCAAAGTATGGGGAATCCATGGATAATAGTCTAACGCAATTGTCATCGATGGGCGTCAGCATGCCGGGATTAACGCAATTGGACACAAAGGTGGGAATTAGTTCGGATTTAAAACCGGACGATGAAAACAAATGTTTCATTTGTAAGGTAATTTCTCAGTTTGCTTTAGTTCAATGACCACATTAAAAAAAGAAAAGAAAAACGTTCAAGCACGACCCCCACTCTCTTTCTCTCTGTCTCAGTCTCAGTCTCTAGTCTGAATCTTTATCTCTATAACTCATTTCTGTATCTTACGCTCCAGTCACTGTCCTTGCCGTTGTTTTGATTTCTCAGTGCACTTGTGTATTTAATTTTGTTTTTTGTTTTTTTGCATGACACTACTGCACTCTGTTGCTCCCAGGAGTATAATATATTTAAATAGCACATGGCTTATCTTTGGCTTTTCATTACTTTCTCTTTCAAGACAGGCATAAAGGATCTCAATACGGATGCATTTCTACGTGGACGTAATTTTTATTTTCATCAAAGCTGTGCCAATGTCATGAGTAGCTATCGATTAAATAAGGAGTTACTTAATCAGCAGCAGCAGGCACAGCAGCGTACGGCGGCGGGTGTGGGAGGAGGTGGAGGTGCAGCGTCAGCTGGTTCTATTTGTCCCGGATCAGGCGGTGGAGGAGGAGGAGATTCTGTGACGCCGCGCAGCCTGTCACCGGCCCAATCGCCGCAGCAAAGTGTCGAGTAAATTGCAATCAATATGTGCGAATTTATCAAGAGTGTGTGTCTGTGTGTATGTGTGTGTATGTTTTTGTGGTTAGCTAAATGGAACGAGTAACGAGTAGCGAGTAGCATATACCGACTAGCAAGTAAAGCGTAAAGCGAATAAGCTCGTAATATAATATATTCCACATACATATATTAATGTGTGTTGTTTTTTTTTTTTTTTTTTTTTTTTTTTGTCTAAATAATAAAAGGAAGAAGGAAAAACAAACCGAAACAAAAAACAATTTAGTGCAATGTATTGTGTGTTGCCTTTTCACCAAAATTCGTGTAATTTTTTTTTTTCTCTCTCTAAACGTGCTATAATTGTTAAATATATTTTAATTAAACCGGACGATGAACAACAACAAAAGCAAATATGCAAAAATCATGCAGAACGAGATCATAACTAAGCAAATAAAAGAATTAATTATACACTTCTAAGCATAAACACAAACCGACAACAAATATTTATGAAAAATCCAAAATAAATACATATAAAAATACTAAAAACAAAAGGCTTCTTTTTGTCGATCATTTGATAGGAATACTAAGGTCTATATCCTTAGCGAGGTAAGTACACATGAAAATAGGCTAAAAATTACATTGTTAATGAAAACATTATCATTAATTAATATGTTAATTACTTTTCTGAATGAGAAAATTACGATGCAATTACAACTTTCAATAGTTTTATACCCTTGCATAAAGGGTATATTCATTTTGGTCAGAAGTGTGCAACGCATTGAAGGAAGCATCCCCGACCATACAAAGTATATATATTCTTGATCAGCACGAGGAGACGAACTTAAATAGCCATGTCCTTCTGTCAGCCCGTTCGTCCGTCCGTCTGGATCAACGCAAACTCTTCCTAGACCGTTGGAGGTACAGAGTTGAAATACATGTAAGCTTGTATATCAAATAGCTCCCATAGGAACGATCGCTCGAAAACAGTGACTTTTGTCAATAACTTCGATATTTGCTATGCTAAGATTATAGGCCGTTTTGTCGCAAACTTTACACTTTTTAGGTAGGTAAGGGAGGAGTAACAAAATACTTGCAAGGTCGAAGTCGAAGATCCCTGGACGGATCCGCAAAAATATTTTTAAGAACGTTCCTATTGAAAAATCCAAATTTTCTGTTTACTTATTTCAGGAATATTGCAATTTAGGCATTTTTTTCAATACAAGGATTCATCGTAATGGGCATAAATTGCCGAAAAAAAGTTAAAAATAAATCGAAATACTGCTATTTCGCTGTTCAGACCCCTATGACTGATAAATAAATATGTATATGTACATAAACCAAACCGTACCTGTTGAGCTGCTTAGTCCTTTTTGGACATTAAAACAAAAAAAATGTAACTGAAACATTTGAAAATATTTCAATGGAATTTCATATAACGTAGGGTATTCAAAAAATTGGCTAAATAGTTTTATTTCGGAATAAATTTAGTTTTAAATTTATTATCGTTAACCCTGCTTTCGCACAATTTTTTTAAAGGATCATCCTAGAAATCTATGTCTTTATGTTTATTGTAATGAAAAAGCCAAGTCTTAACTGAAAATGAGGACCCGGGTTCGAATCCCAGGCTAGTGTATGGATGTAGTTTTTCGTCTAAGCCGAAGGCCTTAGTTGCCATTGCTTGTAAAATATAGTTACGTTGATAGGTTACAACTATATCCTATACTTATAATAATAATAATTATAAAAGCCCAGTCAAAAACAAAGTTCTAATTTCTTTAATTATTTGATCGATTAAATGAATTGATATAAATGCAGAATATTATACTGATCAAGAACAAGGAAACATATTAGTTTTAAAGTTTTGATCCAAGTTTCGTTTGCTGATCAAATGGTGCTTTAAAAATTAATAATTTCTTTTCCAAAAGAGTATGATTGGTGGAATATGAAAAAAAAAAAAAGCTTTATTTATTGTCCAAGCTTTTTGATCTCAATTGAGTAATGGAAAATTTTTGCTGACAAACAAACAAATAACAATTAAAGTAAAGTATCAGATGAGCTATTTATATAAAATTAAAAAGCTGTAAGATGATAGCAATACCAGCTCCAGCTAAGCTTAGCAAATACCATTCCCAGAGAGGAATGTGAAAGATACGGAGAGAGAGAACGAACATTGCTGGGGGGCCTTCTTCTTATCACAATATAGGGTATATATAAAGCTGCCCGACCCATGTTTGAGAACTTTCAGTAGACCAAGAAAGCGTTTAGCGAGTGGATGTGCTTTTTGTTCTCTCTCTCTGCCGCCTTAGATTTGTGACAACGGAACGAAAACAAAACAAGTGTGCGTCAAAAACTTAGAAATATAGAAATACAAATATGTTTTCCAAATTGTGCACACGTGGTTTGACCACACGCGTCAGCTGTTTGGCCCAGAAGGCCCAACCGAAAGACAAGGCCAGTGTAGCCTCTCAGGCTGTCTATGAACGTGAACAGAAATATGGAGCACATAATTATCATCCATTGCCGGTAGCCCTGACCAAAGGAGAAGGTTGCTTTGTCTGGGATGTGGAGGGCAAACGTTATTTTGATTACCTCAGTGCCTATTCGGCTGTCAATCAGGGACATTGTCATCCAAAGATCATTAAGGCCCTAACCGACCAGGCCTCCAAATTGGCCTTGACATCGCGGTGAGTAATAAAGAGAGTGCACAATAAGTTTATTCAACTTTCTATATAAACATCTATAAGTACGTAGAATATATAGTCAATACAAAACGAAAAAAAGACGTGCCCCCATTTCATGACTTCTTATCGTTTCGAAGCTTTATCATTCGATGTCTCAATCTATATAGTATATATATGTAAATGTATAGTATATATTTATTATTTCAACCTTGACCACAAAAAAAGAAAAAACCAAATGGTTCAAGTTTAGTCTCACATTTGTTGTCAACTGAAAAGTTCTTAATTAATCAATTGATTTTTGTTGAGGGCGTAAAATGTCAGCCGGATTTTGAGTTTTTTCAAATTCCCACCTAGAGATAGCCCGAGTACTAGGCGGAAGTTTTTTTTTTTTTTTTTTTTTTTGGGTTTAGTATGTCTAAATAAGATTAGAATTGTAATTTAACGAGCAGAAGTCGAAAAGTATTATGATTAAGATAAGAAATCTATTTTGGAAAACAAAAACACTAAACACAAAAATGAACACCTTAAAATATAAAAGTCAAATGCTAAATATTTGAAAATTAATCCAATGATCTACTGCTATTAGACAGGGATTACAATAATATATGAAAATACTTAAAAGCAACATCCAAACAGAAATACTTCATTTAAAAGTAATCGGCTAATTTGTTAACTGCTTTTAAAAGATAATGTTTATTTGCCATTTATATGAACTTTTCAGGCCACTCTCGATTCTTTAATGAATGAGCACAAATTATTAGCACTTGTGATTTGAACGTTATCGGTTATTTTTCATACGAGGTCCAGTTTAAATTGGTTTGTTTTTTATTTGCGGGTTGCCAAGACCAGATTATGTGATGGCATATAACATTTAGGCAAGTGATGATTGATTAATGACTTGTTATTGCAATGAATCTAAATTTGGAATGAGCATATTTATTTTTGTTTTTTCCTTTGTTTTTTTTTTTTTTTTTTTTTTTTTTTGTATTTGCAGTGCCTTCTACTCTGATGTTTTGGGTGAATATGAGGAATATGTAACGAAACTTTTTGGCTATGAGAAAGTTTTGCCCATGAATACTGGTGTGGAGGGCGGTGAAACTGCCTGTAAATTGGCTCGCAAATGGGGTTACCTCAAGAAGAATATACCAAAGAATCAGGCCAAGATTCTCTTTGCCCGCAACAATTTCTGGGGACGAACTCTTTCCGCAGTTTCGGCCTCAAATGATCCCAGCAGCTATGAAGGATTTGGACCATTTATGCCAGGCTTCGAATTGATCGAATACAACAATTTGACCGCCTTGGCAGAAGCTCTCAAGGATCCAAATGTTTGTGCCTTCATGGTTGAGCCTATTCAGGGTGAGGCCGGTGTTGTGGTACCCGATGAGGGATATCTCCGCAAAGTCCGCGAGCTGTGCTCACAACATAATGTTTTGTGGATAGCGGATGAGGTGCAAACCGGCTTGGCCAGAACTGGCAAAATGTTGGCTGTCGATTATGAGGATGTTCAACCGGATATTTTGATTTTGGGCAAAGCTTTGTCCGGTGGCATGTATCCCGTTTCCGCTGTACTAGCCAATGATGATGTAATGCTATGCATTAAGCCCGGCGAACATGGTTCCACATATGGTGGCAATCCCCTCGGATCACGTGTGGCCATTGCTGCCCTGGAGGTCTTGCAGGAGGAGAAATTGGCGGAGAACGCCTTCAAAATGGGTGAACTATTGCGAGGAGAATTGAGAAAGCTGCCAAGTGATGTAGTTTCTGTCGTTCGCGGCAAGGGTCTACTAAACGCCATTGTTATTAATCAGAGTAAGTGAATGTATGTAAAAAATACTTGAAACATTTGTATTTTTTCTTTTTAACTTTACAGAATACGATGCCTGGGAAGTGTGTCTAAAACTAAAGGAAAATGGTTTACTCGCTAAGCCAACACATGGCGATATCATCCGATTTGCCCCGCCATTGGTCATGAATGAAAGTCAAATATTGGAGAGCATTGATATCATCAAGAAGACCATCTTATCTATGTAATGAAGGAGATTGAGTGCAGAAAAGTTACAAATGTTTTGAGTGTGCGTGCCTGTGTGTCTGTGCTTATTATGTTTTTTTTTTTTATAACACTTTATGTAACACTTAAGTTTAAGTGGAAAAAGTCTGAGAAAATATACAACTAGATTTTCAATACTCGTAAATTTATTCAAAGTATATATATACATATGTACCTATATATTCTTCATGGCCATTAAATCCGCTTAACATTCTCCTCTTGCGCCAATTTGTATGTAATCTAAAGCATTTTCAATTTGTCTGTCTGTTGCCTAAAGGCATCAAAAGTCAACATTTCTCACACCTGTCAAGGCTTCAGCTGCCGCTGCTGCTGCTTCCCCTTGGGATGCTGTGTTTACCCAGCATCATGATGAGCATTAGCAGATTTTAGCTGTTTGACTTGTGTCATTTGCCATATTGATTTTAAAGATTTTCCCCGTTTTCAACAACAGGTGACAAGGCAAATGACACTTATAAGTAGGCTATGGATTTTATTTTTACTTTTATTGCAAAGCGAAGAGAGCCCGAAAAAGTAGGCAACAATTTGTTGAACCGATTTTAAAATTGGTTTATTTTCTTTTTATTCTACTTTTTAATTTTTAGCTTTTGCCTTTCGCTTGCTAATTAAAAGTTTTTGCATTAAAGAAACAGCATCTTATCTTTAAGACCATAAAAATAATAAAAAAGAACTTGCATCCTGTAAAGGTTAAAACTACCAAATCTTATGAGTCTGTGTCTTGATCTCTGGCCTTTGTCCATTTTCTGACGGAGTGGAAAGAGGAAGAGGCCCAGCTAGCTCAAGCTACTTTAAATGTGAATAGAGAGATGATGACGAGGGCAGGCAGCTTAGCTATGTAGTGCTTTTTGCATACTGCTGCATGCTGTGTTTTTTTGGGGGTGTCCGGGTGTTAGAAACCACACTTGGCCACTTGGCTGCCCTTTTTCGTTTCCTTTTCTTGTATGTGCGTGAGATGCTGTGTTTGTCCTTTCTACCCCACATAATCTTTGGCTTTTTATCGCCGCCCATCTGTTGATGTCTTTATTATTAAAAAACAAGCGACAAGCTAAGAGAAAAAGTGGCCGGGTGAATGAAGCCAAAAAAAAGAAAAAAGAAAAAGAAAGTGGCAATTTTTAGCCCATTTTTTTGTGGGTTTTATTGCCGGGAAAAGGAGGACTCGAGTCGACTCCTTAAGCATTTTATTAGGCAGTTTTCAAGTTGTCTCGTCGTCTGCACACATAATTAAATAAAGCGTTAAAATTAAAAATAAAGATTTTTCAAAAAAGATTCTTTTTACTTTGCTTTCTAAGGACATCCTTTTTGGCCTTTTGCTCTCGTTTCTGCTCGTTTCTGCTGTTTGTTGTCGTTAGGTCCTTTCAGATAAGCATTACAATGTCGCCGTTAATTCGTTTCATTCTACTACATTTTTTTATCTCACTCTCTCTCTCTGTCGCTCTCTCGAAAGTTCTTGGCAAAGATAAGAGGGCAGCGGCAAAAATGTTGCGACATTTTCCGCCTTGTAATTGTCCTTTTTAGGCAGGATGCCTCAGAAGTTTATTGCCTGACGACAACTTCCCCATCTCCGTCTCCGTTGTTGTCGACCGCGGCACGTTCATTTTTATATTTTAATTAAAAAAGTAGCTGCTAACTGAATGAAAGGAATGTGTAGAATGATGAACGAATGGACAACGATTCCAGCAGATGCTGATACAATGAGAAGCGAGTGAAGAAAATTGTTAAATTGGATCAAGTTACAAAAGTAGTTCACATATTAGCATTAGTTATTTGAAAAAGCATTGGCGACCTAATTAAATACCTTCTCCATTGACCACTAACTAATTTTTTGATATTTTTCCAATTTAAATATGTTAATCATAAAATAGGCAATACAATTTTTTTAAATCCCTAAAGCGTTCTTGCCTTGATTTAGCCAACTTTTAATCTTTGTTTTGCTTACAAATCGATCCAACTAAACTTATCTTTGATCAATGTTTATATATAGATTATTATAGTAGTCAGTTAATGGTTTACGTTAAGTAAAATCTAAGCTAGATGAGATTACTCATTAGTTGCTTATATTAAGAATTGTTTTAACCAACGAATTTCCTTACTTTGAGATTTAGCTCATGATTATATAACATAACTTAAGTAATTAATGCAAGTTTTTTGACAATACACAGATTTGAGAATAAATATGGAAATGGAAAATGTGTGCATATGCAACTTAAATAATCATATTCAATGGAACAATATTGTAATACAAGTATAATCTCTGATTAGTAGGCCTATCCCATCTGCAAAAACTTGTAAAAATCAGCATTTTAATAGGAAAATGTGGAAATTTTTTGGTTATTGTTGTTGTTGGGCTCGTAAATTTATTAGAGCTTAGTCTTAGCCCTCGTTTCAACTACACACACACACACACATGGTGTGAACAGGCAATTTTGCGTTGATTAAAGGGATTTGCAATCGCCGAAAAAAAATGCATGAAAAAAACCAACCAAAACGATAATAAAATGTTTAAGGGAGGCAAAGAAAAAAAATGATAAAAAAAAGCAGAAGCAAATGGGCAACAAGAGGGTAAGTGGGTGGTTTGGTGTCGGTCTAACAACGAAAGCAGACACAATAAGGAGATATAAGTAGCAATATTTTTATGCTTATGAAAAGGTCTTTTGTGTTAATAATCATCATAATCTTGAGGCGTAGTCATAAGCTGAGGGTTGAGATAATTCCATTAAGATTTGAGGTTAGGTTTTCCAGGTTTGGTTGGATTGAGGTTAGACCAACATTTCTAACCCCTCTCTCTCCATTTTTTATTCTTCATTTCTGACTGTTTGCTATAAAAGAAGTAAAGAAAAAAATTCAATTGTACAACTCACAGGGAACAATTAAAAATGGAGCCAGGACTCTGGGACTTGTTGTCATGCATATTAAATAGTGTTGTGTTCTGTACACACATACACACACACCCATCTCAACCCCTTCTTCTCTGCAAATCACGTTGTGCAACACATTTTTAAAACGCCCCAATATGAAATACAACAACAACAACAACAAGAACTACAACAAAATGAGAAGTCCAACGCGTCAGAGAGGAGGACACGTGCATTAAACAGCCCAAAGGGACACACACACCGACAACTAAGAACGAACAACACAACAGTCGAGTAATTTACAGAGAAAAAATAATATAGGAAGGGGAAAAAAACGAGAGTACCAACAGTTAAAAAAAAAAAAATCTCCACACAAAAGTTAACTTCGCGCTCTGGTTTGTCTGTCGCGCGCAATTAGGCAATTGACCTGACGCCCCCAGCTAACCCCACTCCTCCCTGAGCAGCATTCATCTCAGCCCGGCCGGCAGACTTGTGATTGTGCTCCTCTTTGCTCCTTGTCCGTTCATGCACGAAAAAATAAACCAAAAATTGATTTTTTATGTGTGTGTAATGAGTTCCACTTTTTTGTTGGCCATGCTGTCGCTGACTGCATATTAAAAAGTGCGTGCCTCTCTGATGGCCAACAAGGACTGTCAATTTTTATCAAGTTAAATTGCCATGATGACAGCGGGGTTGGGCGGGGGTTGGTGGAGAGTTGAGGAGTTGAGATGAGTTCAGGTGCGGTGAGGTGCCGCAAGGTAATGAAGCGCATAATTTTAATTGGGTTTTTCATTTTTTTGTGATATTATCAATAAAGCATTATTAATGAGCCAAATGTCGGCATGTGGCATATGTATGTATTTCTACTTATTTAATTTAATTTAAATATATTGCGTAGTATATTAAAGCATTGGCCAATTAAATCAATTAGTAGCTTACCTGACTTTTCGGGGGTAGCGGTGCTTTGATTTACGTACGCGAAAAAATTTCACTTTGATGCAACATGATCATTGAGCATTTTAATTTGCCGTTTGAATATCTAAAGAGCCGTTATCTGTAAAAAAGAATAAATGTACCCTTAGGACTGTTACTAGCACCCTTAGGCCTATTACTCGCACCCTTAGGACTATTACTCGCACCTTTGGAGTGTTACTCAGTAACAGTGTCGCCCCCGACTTTTGCTTTTCTTGGACATAATTTATGTGAGTTTTTGTTGCTATTGATTGTGTTTACTTACATACCTATGTATATGCAAGGCAATTTGATGTATTTAAATCCGCAATAGACTTAATTTACTTTTACGTTTAACTCTGTTTAATTTAAATTTCTGCAAAAGTTAGTTTTCGATAACACTGAAACGATACGATTGCAGCGCCAACTGGAATACGAAATGTGTCAAAGCTATCGATAAATATCAGCTGTCTGTTTCTTGAACGAACAAACTCATCATAGAAATGAAAGAATTGTCATTGCCTTAGTTGACTTTTGTTTTTTGTATTGCAAAATAGTTTGAAAATAAGTTGGAACATGTCGCAAAAGCAGGAAAAACGTGCCAGTGCCTCAGATGCATCCGACAAAGAGTTTATCAATTTAGACGACGACGACGAAGAATGCAATAGCGGTGACGATGACGATGATGTGCAATATTTGGGCACAATTTATCCAGAACAACATCTGAATCCTGTCGCTGTTCCAGTTGCAACAGTATCAACTCCTACAATGGATCTCAATGTTTCGCCATCCACCTCGGCTCAGGCGCAGGCTGCCTCAGCCTCCTCCTCGTCCTCCTCCACCTTCACGAATGCCACGGAAGAGACGACAGCAGGTAGGTGTAGTGGAATAGATATCAATTTCATATGCACTTCGCCTAAATCCTTTCGTTTCGCTTTATTGCAGGAGGTGCTGGCGGTGCTAGTGGTAGTACCAATGCTGTTGCTCCCTTGGAGTGTCCCTATATGCCTGCAGACTTGCATACATCCAGCTCGTTTGCCCTGTGGCCACATATTTTGCTTCTTGTGTGTTAAGGTAAAATACGGAACCAATTGCCCAGGCAGGTCACGTCTCCTTTGGGTTGGATTGGTTGGTGGGAGCCGGTTAATTTTTTTTCTTTTGAATATTTTTTTTTGGGCAAGCACGTACCAAGTTCAAGTTAAAACTTCCGCCTCCTAATATACATAAGACGTACATATGTATACTGAAGGTCTACACTGCCACCCTACATCCAATAAGAATTACGAAATCTTTGACTTATGTTTATCATTTACTTTCATCGTTTTTAGGGTGTTGCCTATAAGAATAGTCGCTGTGCGATGTGTAGACGTGAAATACCCGCCGAATTTCTAGATCATCCGCAATTGGTTAATGGCATTGATGACATTTGTGCCACACGAGCCACCGAGGATGGCTATCAATGGTATTACGAGGGTAGAAATGGTAAGTTAAATGAACTGAATATACAAAAGTTATTAGTAGTTGGTGGTGGGTGATCCACACATCCTTATCCACATGCATCCGCAACTCTGCCCATCGCACAATCCATTCCATTCCATTCCATTCCACTTACCATTTAGGTGGCTGGTGGGCATTCGACCAGAGTACCAACGATGATATTAATTTAGCCTATCAAGCTTATCAAGAGGAACTCGCCAAAAGAGCAGCCCAGAACCATTCCGAACCTACTAGTCCAATAATTTCAGTTTCCTCTCAGTCACGTGAGGACGATAGTGATAATACCCACGATGACGATAATAATGTTACAATTGATGTTACATATAATGTTACAATTGATGTAGACGAGGATGAAACGTTGATTGAAATTGATGATTCTGAAGATGAAATGTGGATAGAAAATGAAGACCCAAACGAAACGCTCCTAGAGCGTGGTCAAATTCGGATTCTTATCTGCGGGCAATTGTATGTCATTGACATGGCTTGTATGCTGCAATATCCTTCATCTGCGCCCTGGAAGATAAGGAAGTTGACGAAAAACAAATATAATGAAGCGAAGCCTGCTGGATATAAAGGCATAGCCGGGCTACACGTACCAAAAGAATAAATTCACCTTTCCCTCTCACCTTCCACCCCCTGACCGTTAAATCCATACCCCATCCCGCTTACACGTTTCAATACACATAATCTAAAATAGTACTTTAAAAAAATATAATAAATCCAATCCTCAGGTTGGTGGCAATATGATGATCGCACCAGCCAGGACATTGAGGAGGCCTTCAAAAGGGTGACAAATCGTGTACGATTTTAGTTGCTGGCTATGTATATATCGTAGATCTAGAGCAACTCCTGCAACAACGTCAAAATGAGCCACAGCGATGTCGTCGTGTTAAACGTGATTTGGCAACCATACCTAAGAAAGGAGTTGCCGGCCTTAGGATTGAGGGTAATCAGGTTACCAGTGAAACTGTCTTTAGTAGACAAACAACCAGCAGCAACAGCAACAATCTTCACAATTCATTGACAGCTGCTGTCAATGTCAATCGTCAATCATTAACCACTGCCGTTCCCATCGCAACACCGACCACAACCTCCTCAGTGGCTGCTGCTGCTGCCTCCAGTTTCATTTCAACAATAGCAGCTACCGATGCTGCCATTCGAATAGCCAGCGATATTATTGGATCAACATTGGCCCATGCCGATGAGCTTACACGTGGCTTGACCTCCAGCAATATAAGTGATGATCCTGCTGCCACTATTAGCGGTGAGCAACAAGAACAACACCAACAACAACTAGAGCAGGTGAACAATCCAAATCAATCCTCTGCCTCTATAGCCTCCTCTTCGTCGCCACATTCCATGCAAGATCTCATGTATATGGTATCAACTGAAGACCTTTTGGATACCACACAGCAGGTGATTGCAACCAATCAACATACCATAGATCTCTTCGAGCAGGCCTTGAACGATTTTCAAGCACTAACCATGCGACAATATGTGGACTCTAGCGATGATGATGATGATGACGACGAAGACGACCATCACACTAATAATGAAATTATCGGCGATGGTTCTCAATGGAATGACGAACAGCGGCAACAGCATCCACAGAATGTAGGAGTGCTTGGAGAGGAGGGCGAGGTAGAGGAGGATCATACACAGCCACCACACCATACACAAAATTTCTAATTGTAAACACTTGTTCCTTACTTAACCAAAAGCGAAGAAAACACTTTAAGGGAATATGTTCACTAGAGAAATGCCGGCGCGTACCTGAAGAGCATATAACACATTCATTTAATTAGAGAAAGACAGATAGTGGTAGAATGAGAGGGAAAGAAAGTACACACACACACACACACACATTCACACTCATACACACATACCTACATATACACAGGGTAGTAACACAGGGTAAAAATTCCTTTTAAAGTACAGTTTAAGAAAAAGCAATTTCCAAAGTTTGTGCGTGGTAGTAAAACGATATATATACATATACATATATTTATGTATATATGGTAGAGCCTGCATTCATAATTGCAAAAGCTAAATCTTTTGAGCTAAACAAATTGATAAAATCTATCAAAAAAAATATATAAAGTAATTAACTTAACAAAATGAAAGTCAACACATCCAAAAACACATCATATCAGAGATACTCGTATATAAAAAATTCATTTTAAAGTAATTTTACAAGAACATTTCACATACAAGTTAACTAACCGATTGAATCTTTAATAAAAATTTCATTTTTTAATGTAACGTAATTATACAAAAAGTCTCAGCCACGCATAAACCGAAATTGTGGTTATAACTTTAACTCTTTCTGTACATAATTATCTTACACATACATAGACACAATTTGTATCCTTCTTTCAAATACCAAACAAAGATAAAGTTATCAACAAATTAACCCACTTTCCTCCTTTTAAACACCAAAAGCTAGCTAGGGCGACGTAGTGTGAAAAAGACAATACATAATAACATTTTGAGTATTTCCATGAGAAAGGGAAATGATGTAGGAAAAAGGTATATATACAGTGGTGGTCAGCGGATAAGCCCTTTTTTTTTTTTTATACCCTTGCAGAGGGTATTATAAAATTGGTCAGATGTTTGTAACGCACAGAAGGAGACGTTTCCGACCCCATAAAGTATATATATTCTTGATCAGCAAGAATTTTTTTTACTCAGCCATCTTAAGAGCTATCGGGATGAAATTTTTTTTGGGAGCTTTTTTTTTACCCGGGTGAGATAAAGTATGAAAATCTTTGGGATCGGACTACTATATCATATATCTCTGGAACAAAAATTTTTGCAAAAATTGGAGTATCCCCATGAAATTTACCAATATAATAGAATTTGATATAAAATCTCAGATCCCAAAATTTGACCCTGATCGGATAAATAGAACACAAGTTACAGTCTATATAAATCGGTTCAATCGCTGCCGGCAGCTCTGCTTGCTGCCTACTACGTCATCATCAAATCAACAGAGCACATGCATACACACACAGACGCAACGCTACATAAACTGTATGTGTATGCGTGCGTTGCTTTGCTTAGGGAATGAGGGAAGAAGAAGAACAAATTGTACATAGTATGAAGAGTAAAATTGTTTTGTTTGTATATTAATGAATTGAGTTGCAGAAAACAAATTTTGAACATGTGAAATTATTATTGTCAAGGACTGCAAGGGTATATAAACTTCGGCATAGCCGAATTTAACTTCTTTGATATTTTGATTTTAAATTTGATTTTCTCGGCTCCCAAGAAATTTAATGAAGAAATTTTTTCAGTTATTTGTTGGTTATTGTATTTAGATGACGACACGTAACTATTGTCATGCAAGCTTTCGACGTTTTTTTTACAGGTGCGTTTGAAAAAAAAGCTCCCCCAAAATTGTTGACAATAGTTTAGCCCGGTCATTCCAAAATCTTTAATATTATAGTTAGACATGTGTATTCTTTGAAAAAGTTGTAGATCTAGGTAATCTAAGATAAACTGCATACCAATTTAAACTAAAGTAATATTTTCTTATTCTAAGTATGAAAGTGAATTGAAATACCCGTCAAATGATACATGTTTCATAAAAATCCGACAAAAATTAGATTGATTTCACCGCCCATACTTAAAAAAAACCAGGTAAGCAAAATTTCCCATACATGCGTGCAAAGAAAGAGACGGAGGATGTGTGGGAAATTTTGCTAGTTCTAGTCTTTTTTTTAAGTAAACTATAAACTATAAACAACAAACTATTGTCAACAATTTTGGGGGAGCTTTTTTTTCAAACGCACCTGTAAAAAAAACATCGAAAGCTGGCATGACAATAATTACGTGTCATCCTCTAAATACAATAACCAACAAATAACTGAAAAAATTTCATCATTAAATTTCTTGAGAGCCGAGAAAATCAAATTCAAAGTCAAAAAAAAAAAAAAGGGGCTTACCCGCTGACCACCACTGTAGATAGATATATATATATCACGTATAAGCACTGAGAGGGCAACATTCTTAACTTGAAAAAAAAAACCGCATACTAAATAAAAACTCGTAGGTATATCTGATTTAGAAATAGGTATTAAATAAGTCGCCTTCAAGTGCGTTAAACAAATAATTAACAACAACAACAAAAAATTACCAATCAAGTTCTGTGAAAATTTTGAAAAACATATGCATATATAATATATGTATATATATAAACATATAATATACATATATATATATTATATATATATATAATATATATATATATTATATATTATATATATATTATATGTTTAATTTAGGAAGAAATAGTTTAATTTTTAGGATAAATATTCTTTTCAGTCAAATTTGACAAATTTTTTTGTCTAGTTTTTTTTTTAACTTTTTTGTTTGTTTTTTTTTTTTTTTTTTTTTTAATTATAGGTACGTTATTCCCGTTTTATCGTTGCTTACCACCGATACCAACAACCATATGCCTTTTTGTTGCTTCCCTAATATCAACTATATACCTAAAGCTCTACTGAAATCATCCGAGAGCAATATCCATCTCCCCGTAGACAATCTCCACATCCACAACCACAACTTCTCCCTCCTGGTAACAAATTACAATTTCCTTTGATTTGGTTTGGCTTTCTTTTTTTTACCATACATTCTTGTTAACTGATAAGTTCATGAGACCCACCCAACCTTATTTAAACCAGAAAACATTGCGTCATTCACATTTCATTAACTCTGTTTCATTACACATTATCTCTATAGAGATACGATTTCTTCTCCTTTTCTCTCACGGTGACAGTCGAAAAATATCTTTCTATTTCCCCTTTTTTTTTTTTTTTTGCTTTTGAACATCTTGATTAGAATATAAATTATAATTACACACTTACAATTACCATTAGGACAGTAAAAAAGGAAATAACTATCAATTAATTAAATAAAACAACAATTAAATCAAACCAAACTGTGCCAAGCGTTAATGGTACTTCTAACAGCACCTTAATTAATTGCATTAAACATTATTTTAATAATAATAATAATGATATTAATTGTATTTCTAAATATACATACATAAATAGATTTTGCTGAACCATTGAAGTTAATTATCCTAAGATACAGCATATTTCGAATTGTAATCTTAGTTTAAATAAAAACATATTGATAATTGACATGAAATCGAAAACAAAACAAAAACTGTATTTTTAGTATTTAACAAAATGCGTTGTAAAAAAGATATATGTACTTATATTTTTTGATTCTTCAATGTAAATTCTCTTTAAGCTGTGGATTCAAAGACGCAAATGACGCTCAACTTGAATCGCCGATGGATAAATATAAAATTCGAAATATTAATTCAAACAATTGAAACTAATTGAAAGTATTATCAATATATGTATATTTTGTGATAAAAGGAAGAGTCACTTATGCGACTTCAAATGGAAATAATTGGCAAACTCTGCGAGTTGTGTGATAATTTTAAACTCGAAATATTTTTTTCCACTTATAAGAAATCTCAGCCTTTAAAATTAGACTTGGAATTTCCAAAATTTCCCTGTTCTTTTTCTCCGTCACTAACGCCATGTCGGAACTTTTGTGGGCAATTACATACTTAATTAGAGTCATTACAATAGTATTTAAGCTAAAAACACAAGCCAAAATAATAAAGCGATATTTTCGAGATGCAAATACCAAATTTAAACAACAAATTGAGGTACAGAAACTCTACGGAAAGGTGGTAAATATTTTAACGAAATAAGCCTATAAAACGTAGAAAGTGAAGAAAACATACAAACTTACAATTATTTTCAGATAAGAACTTTACTCTAACTTTTTTCCAATCTCTTCATAGAAAATCTTTATTCACTTTGTGTCGTTCCAATTTGAATGGGTTTTATTCATTATTTGAAAGATATGTATACTTTAAAATTTAAGTCAAACCTTGCAATCTAGCTTTTTTTCATTTAGTTGCAATTCCCAACTAGTTTTAGCGTTGAAGACATGGTATGGCTATTGCAATTCTATAGTTCCTTAGCAAAGTCTGCTGATAATAGAACTTGGTGGTTCTTGAATTATCTATGTATAGAGACAACCGGCTCACTACAATAAAACTTGAGGAACTCCTTCCAAACAGGCGTTTGATAGTTACCCCTACGTTTACCTGTGAATTGGATGATCGACAGTGAAAGGAAAACCTATGGGCATGGGCTAACATTGACTGCGCCGAAGTCTGTATATCATTGCAGTTTTTTTTTTTTTTGTTACTCTTCTTTTACATTTAGCCGTCAAATTGAAAAAAAAAACGTTTTGTATAAAAAGCCTAAAATTCGCAAAGAACAGCGTACAATTCTAGGCTGGAGCAATTTGAAGCCTTTTCATCGTCTGTTTATTTGACAGCTATATAATAGTTATCCGATTTAGATCAGATTCGGCATAGTCATTAGTAGTTTTATCTAGCTGTCGAATTATTAACTTTTGTAGCGATCGCGTTAGCTATTGATAAAAGTCACTGTATTGCAGCTATAAGATATAGTCATCTGAGTTTGATCCGATCAGAACAAACAAATATTTTTATAGCAATAGCTTCTAAAACAACAAAGTTATTGAGAAGTCACTGTTCGTGACTTTGTATGGGAGCTATATGATATAGTGGTCCGATCTGGCTTAATCCGAAATGTACCACCCAGTGTATAAGTCTATATGCAAAATTTCAACTCTGAGGAGTTCACGTTGATTATGACGGATAAACATGGCTTCGTATATGAACTCGTCTCGTCGTGCTGATCAAAAAATATTTCATAAACTTCAAATTGACTTGAAACTTTCAAAGTACTCAGTTAAAGACATGTAAATTACAAAAACGATATACAAAATAAAACATTTTTATTTTTAATCTAACTATTTAGTTAGAATCTGCATCTACACACCCTTAATCTAGGCTTATCAACAACTCGTACAACTTGATTGGTTAAGCCTCATTCTGAATACAAATTTTTATACAAGATTTTGTGGTTTAACGTTAAAACATCAACATAATGTACTTCATGGAAATATTTAAACAATATAAAGATAGAAATGTAATAAATTATTCCCACGAAAGGATCATTTACCAGTCGATAACAATAGATACAAAATTCAAACAATTGCCATTGAGATATGATATGATGATGGTGAGATTTTCTAAGCAATCAATTTACGACTCTTGGGTTCACTTCGTTATGCTATTTAGGCCAGGACAGGACAGGGAGGGAGGGGGAGAGAATGGGAATCGATCCCTGCTGCCACAAACACACACAAAATGACTCATCTGACGCAATGGACCAGAAGAATGAAAATGGATCCAAGAAACGGCACGCAGGCAGCATATTTATTAACTTTACTTTTTTGTCGACCTGTTGGACATGGGATATTGGACTGGGCCTACGTAACAGAACACCAGTTTGGTTTGGTTTGTTTTGAACGACGACGATAGAGGAATGGGGGAGCTGTATAATGGAGTGGGATGGGGTGGAGTGGAGTGTGGTTCTCTGATCATGGAGAATTCCTTTTCCCCCCGTCATGGCGTTGGATGGCGATGACTCATCTTTGTTTACATAGAAATTATGCTACCTGCTGCACTTTTATTTGAATGTAGTACCACATACATAAACCATGTGTATGTATGTATATATTTCAGTTTTACCTGCCTCCTCAGCAGTAAAAGCAAAGTGAGAAAATCGTCAAGTCTAGCAGAAACAAAAAGAACATCAACTTGTATAACGTGTTTTCTCCTCTTTTTTTTTGACGCTCGACCCTTATCAGTCACAAGTTGCATTGTTTGCGCACAAATTTCAAATGCCCATCATACAGATACGACCATAAGATACCCTTTGTATAAAATAGGCATGGAAATGTCTTTGTGGATTTCAAATATCCAATAATTTGATTTTGCTGACATATAAAAACTTTGTCGGAAATATGATCAGTCGGCATTCCAAAATTTTAAGCTGGTCTCCAATATCTAGGTCTAGATCGACTGATCCAAAACACTATAGAGATTCGCATGCATTTAGTTGGACTTAATGCACATACATATGTATGTACATACCTTATACACTTGCTAAAGTGATGGGTATAAGTACATATATTAAAAAAAGGCAAAAAAGGCCAAAAACAAATAAACAAAATCCCACAAAGCACTCTATGACGTTCTAAGCGTTAAATGTGAGCCACAATATTATACTATTTTTAGAGGTATGTATAAACATACATACATACATATATGTATATATAAAGATATAAGATAGTACTTTCCATTGAATCAAGTGTTTTCTGAGTACCTTAAATTACAAAATAAGTATTCCATGTATTAGATACTTTCTTCAATTACCAAAATTAGTTAGAAAAAAAGATTTACTTTACGATATTAATCTAGTATTTAGATGTTTAATATACATATGTATATATGTGTTTAAGTATTTTTAAAGTATTAATTAAAGAATTTGAAAACAAATAATTTGACTCGAAGAAAAGGTCTTAAATTCAACAAAAACATTCGAAATCGAGAAAAGGCCTGAATATGTTTATATGTACATATGTACATATGTATGTACATACATATGTACTATGTGCAGAGGGAAATGATCGTCTTGGATCTCAAATTACTTTTGTTCTTGTGTTAATAGATATCAATATTTATACATATATGTAAATTAAAATGCTAATATTTATCTTGGGCTTACGAAATTGATTTGATCACAGTTTTATCACTAAGGTTATCTTCTTTTTTAGTTCAGATTTTATTTTTACCATATTCATTCGAATCTCGTAAATTATTCGTTGTACTTTGTTTAACAAAGATTTTGGGAATTCGCAATTCGAACAAGTTTTCCAATATACGATATTCATTTGCATTTTAAAAATATTCCGAAGTTCTGTTCTTTTTTCAATTATTAAGTTAGTATTACCAAATAATTTTAGAGTTAAGACATTTTTGTTTGATTTTATATTTACGATATTCATTAAGTACAAAGCAATGTCGTATTTCACATAAACCATAATATTTCACAAGGCTTAATCCTGTCTTTGCAAAGACACACATACACGTGTATGTATGTACATATGTATGTATGTATGTATGTATGAGAGGTATAAACACTTTTTTGGCAGATGATTTTTGTAAGTTTTTTTATTTTTGGTTATGGAAACATATTGTTATTTCTTTTTACTTACTAATAAGTTTACAGGTTCATGGTGCTTTTGTCAACTAAGTATACATACATACATATGTAAGTGTAATTTATAATAAGTCATACATGTGAACTAAAGTTTGTAATTACGATATTAACATTTCACGTTTATTAAATGAAACCCAATGTAAGTTGATTTCTATTTACGATATTCGCTTAATGTGCTTATCTTGTAGCCATGCACCCACTGTAAGTATGTACACATAGAAAAACGGAAAGCTCGCTAGCGTAACATGATCGTGCATGCAAGCAAACTTAAGCTTCTCTTGTGCTGGAGCCAGCAAGTGGATGAATAGCAGTGGCGAAAGGCAAAAGGGAGGGAGTTGTATTGAAAACTCCCCACAATAACAAACAGAGCGAGCAAACCCCAAAAGCCAAAGCCAGCTTCAGCTTGGCTGCTGTTATTGCTGCTGCTGCTGCTGGTGGTTGTTGTTGCTATTCTTCCTGGCTCTCTGACTTGACTCGACTCACAGCTCTCACAGTCAACATTTGGCTCTCTCTCTCTCCCGTTCACTCTCGCACACACATGCGCACTATATGCAGACAGCAGCAGAAAAACAACCTGCGCTCCAAACTGGTTTTGAGGGAGGGAAATTCACTGTGTGGTGTATGTAGTTCGTCGTCGTTGCCGTCGTCGTCGTCTTAGCTGTGTATGGTGGTACATACCAAAATTTTTATGCGGCCCAGAGAGTTGGTATTTTTTTTATTCTGTGTTTTTTTTTTCTTTTTGTGTCTTTTGTATGTTTTTCGGTTTCTCGTATTTAGTTGATTTGTATCTACCTTTGGTGCGGACGCGTTTCTGGGGAGTAGTTCGCGTTCCCTGGGTATAAAAAAACCAGTTCAACGTTTTATTTTTTTTTTTTTTAAATTTTGTGTTGTGTTGTGTTTGCTTTTTTGTGTGTTCAAAAAAAAAAAAAATAAAAATTATAATAATAAAAACCCGAATTAAAAATTCTGGAAAATTATATATTTGAGAAATGTAAGCATAATATGCTAGCTACATCCATAAAGTGTGCGATATTTCTCTCTTAGAAATTGTGATGTGAAAATTATGTATAAATTTTTTATTGATTTTCGCGTTGACAAAGAAGAAGAAGAAGCAGTGGCAACAGCAACAGAGCACAGAAAAACGTCTAAAAACTGCGCTGTAAGGTTTCCGCACACACACACACACACACACAAACAAGTGTGAGTGTGTGTGTATGTGTATATAGGGTGCATGTGTAAGAAAGAGAAAAATCGTTTGGGTGTGCGAGTGTGGCAAAATTTCATTGTTGTTGCTGTTGTTGTTGTGTTGTTCTTGTCATTGTGTGTTCTAGCCAAGTTAAAAGCAAAGAAATGAATAAATATTAAACCAAAGCAAAGCTTGAAAAGAGAACAAAAACAAAAAGCATACTTTGTTGTGTGCAATTTACCTTTTAAAGGCATTCAACAAAGTAAGAAAAAAAATAAATAAAGAACAACAACAACAAGCATAATCAAACGGTGTAATAACACCTCGAAAAGCTGCCGCTACTGCTTCTTCTTCTTCGACTTCATTCGTGTGTCTGTGTGTGTGTGTGTGAGATTTTTTTTGCGTGGGCGGCGCGCACTGTGACGACAATAGAGGCCCCCTCGCTCTCTCTCTCACACACACATTTGCATCCTGCTCGCTCGCGCTTTGTGCTCTTTTGACGTTTCCATCTATTGATTTTAACCCCCCACCCATGACCCTTGACACCAACAAAACATCCTTTGACCTCACCGCCATCCATTCATCGTACCTAATTCTGTTTCACCTTTTTTTGCTCTTCCATTGATAAAAGATTACAAGTTAATGCGGATGCGTGAGTGTCCTTCAAGCCATTACCCATCAGAATGTCGTAGGGATAACAATATAAAGTTACCCCTTCGGCCATCCTCTGATACACTCACACCAATACACAAAACCACAACACAGACGCCGACACAAGTTTAAAACGGGGACAATGCAACCGTTTAGCGATAGTCTAAGCAAAAGTCGTGATGATTTGGTCAATGTCATCGCCTCCCGGCAACAGCAACAACAACAACAACAATTATATGGCCGAAGGCGACATCATGGCAGCAGTCCCAACTTATCGCTGAACCAAACGGATAATCTAAGAAGAAGGTAAGTGAAAAAAAAAAACAATATTTCGTATACGTCGTGTAGAACATTTAAATAAGAAAAGAAAGAAAAGAACAAATATCTCATAGATACACAAAATAGACTTCTGTATCTATGTAGAGGTTATTCACAGTTTACTTAAGTCTGTATAATCTAAAGATTAGAAGCATCGAGTCACTTAAAGCGTTAGACAAGACTACGATAATAAAACCGGTTAGTAGTCGGTTTTAAGTTGTTTTTTTTCCCCCAAACCGGTACACAAATTGTTTTCTATTTAATCGGTTTAACCAGGGGACAGAGTTCGATCAAAGCTTTAGCTTAGCCAAAGTTCGTTCTGTTGATCAATAGATGGAAGATGAGATGGGTGATTAGATCGATAGGATCTAGAACTGAAAAACCGAAGCTTAAAATTCTTAACTTACTGTAATTCTATACTAGAACTATTGAGTTTATGTTTTTAATATCTTAGTGGATACATTAACAACAGTATCTAAAATTTTTATATTGATAATATTGCTAATTTTTGGTAACTTATCTTGTTTATTATCATAGTAATAGTTCAACAATGTCATCGAGTTATGACATATGTACATACAACAATAAACTGTAATAACTATTTCAACAGACTATAAAAATGTTTCGTAATGATATAGAGAACTTTTTTTCAAATTTTAATAACGTCATATTACAAGTTTTAATTGACAGGTGTGTTGTAGGTACCCTACACTATGTTAATTGATAGCATGTTCGATCGTAAAGAATTATCCAGTTTTGTTTTTGTTTCCGAGTCGATTACAAACGTAAACCAAAAGCAAATCCGCGCTGTTTTCGAAATCGCTGTTCTCAATTCCTAGTGGAATGTCCATATACATATTAGCTTTTAGGATTTCCAAGCTTTTTATTATTATTTAGGTATAAATCGAAAATCCTGACAAAAATTACTCAGGTTTACTTTGTAAATAGTTTTTAGGCTAATTTGATTCAAGTCTTGACCGTCTACTATTCAATCAAAGGTAAACCATTGGAAACCGAATAATTTGACTAGGAAGCGAAAACAGTTCTCAAATTCGGTTCCGACAAAAAAACATTTTGAAGTGGAAACGAGAACAGGTCTGATTATAAGATCTTTGATTTTTGATTTTGGACAGTGTTAGCTGACTCGATCTTTGAACTTAAGGAATATATGTGCCCAAATTATTGGTACAGAATTACCTCGTCCAGCTTAGTAGCATGCTGAAGTTGGCACATCAGGATTCTGTATCCTTAGGATCATACCTTTAGGCGTCGCTACTATTGACAACCTTCTCAGAAGGCCCTCCAGGCTAGGCACTACTCTTGAGATCCACTTCAGGGTAGGACTTTGACTCCGTTTAACCACTCCGCGCCATTAAATGTGAATCGTAGGGGACCCCGAGTCGCTGTCTTCATGAGAATGGCTTTAGCTCCACCTGCTTTCACCGGTCCCCTCGTAACTTTTTTGCTGATTTCGAATAGAACGTTAAGAATAAAATATAAAATGTAAATACATATATAAGTATTACAGTTAAAAGAAAAGGCATGGATGGAATACTTTTAACCCGGATAGCTAAAGAAGATAAAAAAAAACAGCGAAAATAGAAATCTATACGGTGCACCTGCAGCAATAAAAATTAAATACATGGTTATACATATATTTATACATACACACATACAAATACAATAAATATGGAATGTATATTTGTATCTTTCGATAAACACGTGCAAAATGGGCGAAAAAGGCAGCAACAACAACAACAACAAAATATAAATAAATAAAAATGTGTTGTGGTGAAATGATAAAAGCAAACATAAATGCCTCTCTGCAAGCACTTGAAACTTCCTTGTCACCCACGAGCACACTCACACACACATACACAAACAAACCAAAGCGGAGAGAAGAGAATAGAAGCGAAGAGACTTGGCCAACGAAACGATCATGTAGACCAAGGCCGGATTTAGAGAAGTGGAGGCAACGGACCTAAGAAACAAAGCTATACAAATCTGGTCCGAGAGTATCTATCATCAGCATCATAGATTTATGTGGCCCCCTTTTTTTCCTCCCGTAAAACCAGCCCTGATGTGGGGTGGCTACAATTGGAACTGGTTTGGATAGCATGGATAGGCAGGCCAACCAACTAACTAAAAGTCAAATAATGATGGCCACCCTGATTTCACCTGATAAGACAAGAGATGCCAAAAACGAATACCAACAGAGAAAGAGAAAGAGCGAGAATAAAGGGGGAGGAAGTAAGAGAGTAAGCCGACACAGAGTGCGAGAGAGTGCAAGAGAGCGAAAGCTGTGCTGATAATGTGAAGCTTGTTGTTGTTGTTATTGTTGAACTGAACTGGAGCCTATGCTCCATCGCTCACGCTCGCAATTTTTTTTCGTGTTAGTTAGCAAAAATCAATCGCGTCTGATGGTCGCGACGACAAAAAAACACACGAAAATATCGTACCGTATCGTTTATGTATGTGTGTGTGTGTGTGTATGTGTATGAGCCTGCCTTAAGGTTTACGTGTATGCGTGCGCAGCAATAACATTAACAACAATTGGACGTATTGGCTCTTATCGCTTAGCTCCCCCACCTTCCCACTTCCTCTCTTTCAAATGCAAAAAAAAAGAAAATATACAGACGTGAAATTAATAAAATTTTTAGTAGAATATATATGATTAAATGTGCATTAGACGCCAACACCCCCCCGACCCCCGACAGACCAATCAACCGATCGACCTCCTCCACACACAATTACTATTTTGTCCAACAACAACAACGACAATAAAACGAAAGTGTTTCGCGTTGATCTTGGAGAGTCTTGTAATTAACCAAGCAACCTACCAACACCAAGCAACAACAACAACAACTAACTTACCTTGACGTCATTTAGCGACAAAAAAAAAATCAAGCAAAGTTAAAGTTGTCGCCGTGTATGTGTTTTTTTTTTTTTTTTTGGTGGCTGCTGGTGCTTGGCACGAACGTTTTTTTTTTTTGTTTTTTATTTTTTATTTTTTTTTTTGTGTTGTTGTTTTTATCAAAAAGCTGCTGTGCGTAAAAACAACAATAACAACAACCGTCATGTAAAAACAGCTCGCCAGTGAGAGACACAGTGAGAGAGAGAGAGAGAGAGAGGGAGAGAAAGAAAGCAAGTGCGAAAAAAGCGAACGTAAAAAATTTGCATTTATGCACACTGTGACCAACAAAAACGTATGAATGAAATTCTTGTGGCTGCCCAACAACAAAAATAACAGCAACAACCTTTAACGACAACAACAGCAGCAACAACAACAACAACAACAGCAATAACTAATTACAAAAGCAAACAAAGGCGTAAAAGAAAAAAGCAAAAAAAAAAAAAACTGTGAAAAATCGGAAAAAGAACGAATAAACCAAAAACCACAAAAAACTTAACGTCATGGTCTATTATATATCAATGTTTGGCCAAAATGAGCCACCGGATAGGATAATTACCAATGAAAAGAGGTAACAAATACAACAACAACAACCGTCCAATTTCAACTTTACTTACAAAGAGCATTATCATCATTAACAAAAAAAAAAAGGGGGAAAAAACAAAATAATTATCGTGAATGTCAAGTTTGCTTATCATATGAACGTATAAAAATTTATCAGATAAACGATGATGTTTTTTTTTTTTTTTTTTTTTTATCAAAAGACAACGAACCACCCTAACCATCTACTCACTTTCCTTTGTAATAGCCAACTTACTAACAACAACAAAAAGCTTAGATAAAGCTCATTTCTGATCCCGATCCATCGTAGGTTCTAATTCATTTTATAGGGTTAATTATAATACGGACTATTCCACTTTTTAAGTTTCATTTTTGAAAATTTTTTTTTTTTTTTTTCTCCGAAATGGAATATTTAATGGTTCGAGATGGTTTGATGGAGGATCCACTCTAATTGACCACTTCGAAAATTCACTAGTTTGGCGTAAGGACAACCGAAAAAGATGAGAAATTTATAATAATAAATATTGATATTTCGGCAGATGTCACCCTATTCGCCCATGACACAACTGCCTCATTATACTTATTTTCAACTCCTAGCTGGTTCTTTTTGGTCTCCAGAGTTCTGCGTATTTCGGATTTCTGTCAGTATAACAACAATCTTTCCTCGTAAGAGAATATCGCCTTGAAAAGACAGAAAAACTAAAAAAAAAAAACTCAATAAGCAAATTTGCTAAAGATCGCATGAACAACAAATAGATATTCTATTAAGGTAGAGAGAGATTTTCCATTACCAGTTAAAGTTTTGGCAAAATCCATATATTTTCAAGGACCTGGTGTTTACTCTAGCCTGTATGCCTTCCAATCTATTCCTCAAAAAGGTCCCAATGAAGAGGCTCCAATCTTATGCACAAATCTTGTAAAGTTTTGAATACATTTCAAAATAATATTTAATGCATTTTAAAAGAACTCTTAGAACCCTACCAAGGGGAAATAACCTTTTTATATGGAGAAATTCAAAAGCAGTAACAAAAATTGATTGCAAAAATGCTGATGTAAAAATACATCCTTTAAAAATGTCCAACACGAAAACACTTTTTCAATAGAATTTATTATAAGCCAAAAATCTTTTTTATTAATGTTATACTGTTTGATGACCTTGCCGAAAAGCCAAATCGATTTGAAAGAGAGTCAAAAACTTTCTTTAGTTTTTCATTTCTCATTGATTTTTCAATGGACCAAAAATGTCTTGGTTGTTTTCATTAATGGGGGGGAGTTCTTCTTGACTTCTTTTGGATGGGTGTGAGTCACCTGCTGAGCTATGCAAGAAAGCGCATGTCAAAAATTTCCGCGTTCTATGAACTAAGCGCGTAGCGTCAGAAAAACAAAAAACGTACATAGTCGGCCCCCATTCAGCGTCAATGCGTCGTAAAGGTCAAAACGTGACAATGTTCTACCTTAATTTATTTTCATTTAATAAATATTATAAAAGGTTTTTGACATTAGTTTGGCTGAAACTGAGAGAGTGAAATGAAATGAATTGAGAAAGAGAGTGGGAAAGAGAAAGACAGACAGAAAGAGAACAAGAGAGTTTGGTGGGGACATGACAGACGCTCAAGTGCAAGCGTGATGCGTATGTGTACCTACATATACTTAGTACTAACTAACTGGAAGGCAATGACCATATACATACACACACATACATACATAAATATATGGGCCAAAAATCTGCACAAAACATTGTTTATAGAATTCTTTCTGGTATGGATGTGTGTGTGTGTGTGTTTTTTCAACACTAAGTAACAGGTGATTTTGCCTTTCAACAATGTGTGTGTGATACAACATTTTTCCAATTGTTCGAATCCCCGTCACCCGTGTTCCTCTCTCTCTCTCTCTCTCTATCACTTGCCTTCCCCACCCCTTATCTTATCACTGAGCAAAAAACAAACACACACATATTCTAGGCACCCAAAACTCGACTAACAGGAAGCCTCCGCCTCTGCCTCTGCCTCTCTGCACCTGAGATTATTGTCTTTCTCTCTAATTGCCATTAAATGGTGCACTTTGAAATAGCCAAATTTAGGCTTATAAAAACTCAAGACATTTAACAGATGAAACGCCAATTAAGTTTTTTAACTAATTTTTGTAGATTTTAATAGATAAAAACTATTTTCAAAAGGCAAACATTTCCAAAGATTCCATGATCCTGTAAGACCATTTGTAATGTGATACTCCTTTATGCGTTAGGCCTAGTACAATATCGATACATTAGCCATAAAGCCATAAGAACTTTTCAGGCCAAAGTTTCCAATTTCGAACTGGGATCTATACCGCTCCCTAAAAAGGTGCTAAATTTGATCAAAATCGAACAATTATGTATGTATATTCAAATCGTTCCACAAGAAAAAGGCTCCAATCTTTATAGTGTTAAAATACATTCAATTCTCGCTATATCTGAAAACTAATATTTCGTGTTGCGTACATTTTGGTTTCATTAATATGCCCCCATTAACTTTCCATGGGTATCATAAAAGAACTTGAAATCAAACCCCAAGCTCCCATCGTACGACTCTCTCCTCCCACCGTGTTCCGCCAACCATCGCCGTCGCCTTCACCGTGTTGTCAATGCGCAAAAAGATAATGGCGAGCATGTATATACATACATACATACATGTACATAAATATAGAAAAAGGCCCGAAATGACAAAAAAGAATGCAAACGAAGAACGAAAAAAAAAGCAAATCAAACTACAAAACTAAATAAACATTTACGATTATCATATATAAGAGATTTATAATAACGGTCAACTAGATTATTTGTTTATTTTTGTACTATAATATATACATACATATATATGTACGTATGTATGTACATATATCCCCTCTTAACTTTTGTTGTTGTTGTTTTTTTTTTTTGTCAAATTTTGCGACGTTCTCTTTTTTTCATCTTGCTCTTTTTCGTTTGTTTTATTTGCCTGTATTTATTTATTTTTAGTCTTTTGGAAAACCGGTTATCAAAAACAAAAAACTTAACTTTACGATAAACAATGTGTTTAGAGGAACAAATTTTTCGAGGAAATGAAAATTATTTTCAAATTATTTCACTAAACAGACAGACAGACGGCACTTCCATTAGATAGGCCCACCAGCCGGATCGATCATGTGATCTTGAATTAATTTCATCATTGTGCATCATGTTTTTATCATCATTGCCGTATACGTATGTATATACTTTTAGTATATATGTACATAGTTAGTTAGTTTTACTGGCGGCTAGACAGGAGAAAGATGAAAAGGATCTAAAAAGATTATATAATACAACACAAGCAACATAATTCAAAATCAATGCCTAATCGAATTTTCGGAGTTATGTATAACGAAGAAAGGCGGAACCATCCATTATTAATTTGTTGTTTAGGCCAAACTGGATAAGCAAATGGAAAGTTCTAGATATTTGGTCGATAGAGAAAGTTTCTATTAATGTTTTAAATATCATTGTAGCTAACTTTTTTACATATGTATGTACCTATATCAATAATTTAAGAACAAAAGCACGTCGGTTGCATTGTCGGTTTTTCTGTTGCTTACTAATTTCAGAATGCTAATCGAGATAATATGTATATGCACTAAGGGTTTTTCGCAGAAGCGAGGAATGATAGTCCCCTATGTTCATTTATAGATCTGGTGATGTATTCTTTATTCTAAAAGAACTTGAAAATCTTATCTGTCCTTGAAATTTTTCAAGTTTGATGGCATCTTACAACTGATATTTACATATGTATATTGACAACCTCAATTGCTTCAAAGGCTCAAGAATAACGATATTTTACTATATTCATAAATACATAGGTACATATGTATGTATGTATGTACATAGATTGGACATTCAAAAAAGGCAATAAAAAACTTACTGACTGGATAAGTTATTTGTGTTTTATGTCACATAAGATGTTTTAAATGCTACAAATGAAATTTTTAAATAAAGTATTACCAACTTAAGATTGAAGTGGCCAAATAAATCTTCCGTCTAGCAAGAGCTGGGAAGTAACTTAATAATAAAAAAAAAAAAAGTATTGAAATAATTCTCGGTAATTTTTGTGGCCTAAACGAGAACTTCTCCTTTCCTACATACAGCTTACAATTTAATTGTTTCGAAAGGTAATTTTTAATTAATTAAATTGTAAATCGATTAATTAACAAGACTAATAATCGGCTTATAATTCATATAAAAGAACCTAGTACATCAGTTTTATCTCTAAACAACATAAAACAGCAAAAAATATTTTTCAAGATGTTAAAAATGGGATTACAAATAAAAAAAAATCGTTTGATTGGACGATAATTTTAATCTCTCTTTGACTAATCGTGAATATGATTAAATAATCGATTTCATTTTGCCATCACAAAAGTAGTTGCTACTTAAGTTTAATGGCATTGCTTGAAGATGTAATTTAATAAGATCAGTAATGGAAGCTATGTACATATATACGTATATTTATATTTTTATTTTAAATTTCCAATCAAAATCTAGTTTCTAAATAAGCAGTAAAGCTTTTGCACATTTCATTTCTCTAATTTGAGCAAATTAGCAAATATTTATATAGCTTAGATGCCCAAAAAGATTCTGTTCAGTAGGAAATCGAATTTAGTACAGAGATTACTCAAAAAGGATTGGTAAAGATTGGTTTACGTATGTTTAGAAAGGGTTTATGAATCTTACCAAGATTTTTCCATACTTTTGGATAAGAGCCTTAATGCTGAGAACGATCGGTCCATATTGGTTGGGCTAACACTAATCCGTATCAAAAATTTTTCTAGTGAAGATATCATTGAAAAATCTTTCAAAAATTCTGTAAAAATGTTAGTAATCGTTCTCACATATGGTCGAACATTTATACAGTGTCTATTTGATCGCCTTTTCACATACAAAAAGCAAAAATCAGAACCTGTTTTTGACATCGTTTTTTAGTAATTTGTGTATCAGAACTGCAAATGGATCCATTTTGCTCGCTTTGAATTATATTTGTTGTTACATCCCAAGTTTATATACTCCCAATATAAGATATAATACCAAAGATCGGTTATCCACAAAGTTTCCTAGGTAAATCAGTTCAGTTATTTGAAAAAATTGCTCATATATTGCCATTATGTAATACCAACAATTACATTGATGAACATTTTCCATTTATTCCACTTTATAGCATGGCCTGCCTGCAAGATGAATTCGGACACCTGGGACTTGCCACAACAGATTTGCCATTTAAATCAGCTGATCTCGATCTTGATCTGCAACGGTCGCCGCCACGTCATCATAATAATTATGCTGAGATAACGGATAGCAGTGCCGAGAACACAACGTGCCAGCAACAACGTGGCATAGCCGGTGCCTTTGGACATCATCATCCGGATAAACCAATTGGCTGGATGTATGGCCTACTGGGATGCATGAAGCCTGTGCTTTCCTTTATCGGCAAAGCCGGTGTTATTGAGGTGAAGAATCAACGAAGCGAAGATTGGGAAATACCATTTGAATCCATCACAGATTTAGAATGGTTGGGCAGCGGAGCTCAGGGAGCTGTCTTTAGTGGCAAATTGAAAAATGAAATTGTGGCAGTAAAGAAAGTCAAAGAACTGAAAGAGACAGACATTAAGCATTTAAGGAAATTGGATCATGAGAATATTATTAAATTCAAGTGAGTACAATATTAATAATAAATAACAATTGAATTTTTAAATGATTTTGAATTGTTTTTATTTGGTTTTCTTTTTCTTTTTTTAGGGGCGTTTGCACTCAATCGCCGGTATTTTGTATTATCATGGAATTCTGCCCATATGGGCCATTACAGAATATACTCAAGGAGGAGCAGGTCATGTTGCCGTCCCGTTTGGTCTCTTGGTCCAAGCAAATTGCCCTGGGCATGCAATATTTGCATTCCCATAAAATTATACACAGAGATCTCAAGAGTCCCAAGTGAGTGTTGAATGAAAAAAAAAAAATGAAAAAAATGGTTTAATAACAAAAATACGTTTTTTTTTTTTTTTTAGCATCCTGATTAGTACAAATGAGGTGGTTAAAATTAGTGACTTTGGCACAAGTCGCGAATGGAACGAGATTAGCACTAAGATGAGTTTTGCCGGAACCGTTGCCTGGATGGCTCCCGAAGTGATACGCAATGAGCCATGCTCCGAGAAGGTGGACATTTGGTCATATGGCGTTGTTCTATGGGAGATGCTTACATGCGAGATACCCTATAAGGATGTTGATTCATCGGCCATTATTTGGGGTGTTGGTAACAATTCGTTGAAACTTTTAGTGCCCAGCACTTGCCCGGAAGGCTTTAAGCTGCTCGTGAAACTTTGCTGGAAGAGTAAACCACGCAATCGTCCCTCATTCCGGCAAATACTCACACACTTGGATATAGCCGGACCAGAACTATTACGCAAAACGGAAAAGCAATATTTCGAGACACAAAAATCATGGAAAGAGGAGGTGCGTTCACATCTCAAGGAGATAACACAGAATGGCACAAGTATACACAAATATGAGCAGGATTTGATAAAGCGTCGAACGGCCGAATGGCGACATGCCCAGGATATACGTATGGTTTATGAGGATAAATTACAGAAGACAAATCAATTATTCTTTGAGCTAAGCGAATGCATGTCCCAGCTGCAGGAGAAGGAAAAAGAAATTGCCGAGTATGTTTATCACTCATCTCTCTCTCTCTCTCTCATGCTCTCTCTAAATGTTATTTTCATAAAAAATTTTAGGCGTGAACGTAAGTTGCCAGCAGGTGTTGGAAGCGGTGTCGTTGGATATAAGCCAAATCGACGTCTGGGCAATACGTTTAGAAAAATGCAACACTATCGCCGGCGATTGAATGCTCCTCCACCAACTGCAGCCATACAATCATCCACACCAGATCCAGAAACAACGCCAGAGGTAAGAAATCACATACATTCATATAATTGAAACAATGACATTGTAATCTAATCTCACGATTTACAGTCACCCGTAAAATGTGTACTTTATGCCCAACTGGACAACAATGCGCAACCAAAATCGTATTTGGGTAACATCATCGCTGGTAATAATGTTGGTGGCGGCGTTAACGGTCTCTCCATTATGGGTAAAAAGACTTTCCGACATCGACGAAATGGTTCCGGCTCATTGGCTGGTGCACCGCCAAAATACAGTCCCACCCGTGATCGTCGGTATCAGAGTGAGCCCGAGAATCGTAAAGTTCAGCTTGTTGAGCGACAAACCCAAACAGATGCCATGGATGTGAGTGAGACGGATGTAAGTCCTAGTGGTGAAGTGCCACCGGCGCCACCAATGCCAACGCCACCCAATCATCGCCAGCTGCCGCTGCAATTGCAACGTGTACAGCAAATGGCTCAGGCCCAGGCTGAGGCCAAGGCGAGAGCTGCCACTGCCTCACCGGTAAATGCGACAACACCGTCGAATGGCAATTCGTTGAGTACAAGCGAATTAACTTATCAGGATGCATGCTCTAGTCCCGATCAGCTACTCGATGATGTTATGAATAGCAACGAGCGATTGGATATGACAGATTGTTGTTCGGATAATGAGAATCTTGAGAGATTGGGCCGGAAGGTAATTGAGTTTATCACCGAGAATCGCTTGTCCATACAATCCAATACGAATTCATATACGAACACGGAGAATGGCAATCAAGCAGGAGGAGGAGGAGGCGGTGGCGGCGAAGCAGGTGATAAATCACTGGATACGCGACTGGAGTTAAGACAGAGTTCCAGTCTAAGCAGAAGAAGGTCCCACTCGACTGAGAATGCAAATGGAGAGACGCAAGAGTTGGATCATGATCAGGATAGTTGGTCGGATGAGGAGGGCGAGGCCACAGACTATAAATATGCGCTAAGAAGAAGGAGGTAATTGCCTTTTCTCTCTCACTTTCACTTTTTGTTCATCTCTTTCTTCTTCGCTACACACACACACACACACGCACACACAATTGCTCTATCCCTTTCTATTTGACTTAATTTTTGTGTATTTTGTATGTTTCTGTAGCATTGGCCGCTTACCCATTGGTCGTGGCATGCGTCCACGTCGTAGCTATAAGGCTCCATCTCTGATGTCACAAAAAATAGCCATACATAAACGTAATGTGGTCATAGTATCGGATGAGGAGGAGAACACATCCGAATACAGTCATTCGCCAGCTTCCAGCCAACACTCAACACTGGAGAGCAACACTGATATGCCATCGGTAATGAAGCAGCAGCAGCATCAGCAAAAGAACACTGTCTCCACCTCCACTTCAACGAATAGCTCCAGCGAACCTGAAGAGGATGACTCAAGTGATTCGAGTGAAGAGGAGGAAGAGGAGCAGGTGGTAGTGGACAAACGGCAAAGTAAGAAGCATGAGACAATTGCAACAAGTGCTCCCTTGCCCATGGGAGCCATACGTAGCAGCGATATTATATCCATTCCCACATTTGAGGCTGATGGAGCTGTTAATATGGTTTAAAGTTAGATATAAATACACATACACATACACACTCACACTCACACACACACACACACACGAAAGGAGAAAGAAAACAGACACACTATTAACTAAAGATGCAATTATTGGATTCTATATGAAACACATTACATACACTTATCCAATTCAAAGTCAACAGCTTTTCGATGCTGGGGTAATTAATTATCAATTGTCATTATTTTGTACTTATTTTGTGGGCATAGAAAGACTTTGGATGTTCATAAGTTTCATTTAGAGTCATACATACACACATACATACATTATATATACTCAAAAAACAAAGGAAAGAAAACAAATTCAAAATCTATGGTATTAACTATTTCCAAACAAAGATCGAGGAGATGGGAAAGTAAAAGCCCTTTCCTTTGAAATCTTTATGGAATTTGTCTAGAGAGGGTTAAATCGTCTTTAAAACGTTGATCGTTTTAAAGTAATCCAAAATACATACATACATACAAATATACCCGTCAAGAAAAACAAAAATTAAACTTCTCAATGTCTGCTTTAAAAACAACAAACAAAAATTAAACATGTATTCTACTCTACTATATTCTATTCTATGGCTAAAATTTGATTTCGCATTATCATACTCTTACATGTTTTGTCTGTGTTTTTTTTTTTTTTTTTAAAATTTTTTTTATTTTATTTAAGCCTCTGCCTTTGTAATATATTTTTGAGAAAACAAAAAATCAAATGCCGTAATTGTACGTATAAATATATATATATATACATATATATTTCATAGAATTAAAATGTTAGCAAATAAGTCGCATTAGTTCCCCCCGTAATACACCTAAGAGCTTAAACTACAAAAAAAAAAAAACAAAAAAACAACAAAAAAATCAAGATAAGAAACAAAAAACGCCCCGCTCTCAAAAATCAACTAGCAATCATAACGAAAATTCAAATTTAAAAAAAATACAAAATATATAGAATTGGCGGCCTCAGGCAACAATTTTTTATAGTAGAAAAATGAAATGAAAAAAAAAATATATATAACGCAAAATAGTCAGGGATATTATTCACTTCAATTTTTGTTTTTATAAATTCTTTTCTTGTTTTTTTTTTTTGTATTTTAAATTATAATTATAAAAAATAGTTTCCAAATTGCACAAAATTCAATGCTTCAGTGCCTTAAAGCAAAAATTAAAAAACAAAAACAAAAGGAGAGTAATGAAAACCGATATGATTGTATCTTTGCGTCGTAAGGATAACAAAAAAACACAAAGCAAAATTCTATGAAAATCTATCAGCAGTTAATGGCTTTGAGACAGCGATGAAAGATGAACATGAGAAAGCCTTCATGAAGCTTACAAATTTAAATGTGAAAAAAGAAAAATAAAATACCCTCCCCCAACCAACCAACTTCCACAAAAACAAAAAGAAAATATTTCTATATACACACACTCACACACATACATATATGTATATCGATATATGCTATATATATATATATATATTTACACACTTTAGAGTTGAATGTTTAGCCTAAAGAAACTTTCTTTACACTTTCTTTCACACAACTGTGTGAGATATACAAATTTCTCTATTCTATGTATGTAAATGTACACGTCCTCCTCGCTCCTGCGCCCACCCCTCCTCATTCCCCTGATTAAGTTTAAATTTAACTTGACTCTTACGAATTAGCAATAATAATAAATATATATATATTTAAAGAAAAAGAAAAGCAAACAAAACAAAAAAAAAAATCCATAAAAAAACACAACAAAACAAAAAAATAAATAAAAACCAACAAAAGTCAAAATAAACATTTCTTTTCTTGCCAAGGAATTAATTATAATTAATCGAGAGATTTAAAAAATTTCAAGAAATTTAACTTTAAATAAAAAGTTAAGAAATGAGTGGTCTTGACGCACGGGAATATCCCTAATGCATTTAGTCATAGACTCGTCCCATTGAATGATTAGAATGACATAGCCTCTGCAGGGGAAACAGGAGGAAATTTCCCTACTTAAAAATCGAGATTTTACATCTGATACTGGTCGAAATTTTTGGCCAAGGCCCGATTGGTTCGGTTTTGTTTTCTAATTTGCGGGGCGGAAGTGGGCGTATACATATACCAAATTTGGTGGCTCTATCTCTTATGATCACCGAGATCTACTCGCTTATGGAATATCGAAAAGTATCAAAACGAAATTGTTTGTTCATTATGCTAACATAAGATCGAAAATTGAATAGAAAACTAAAATTTTAGTATGCCGAATGTATAATGAAGTAAGTAAGTCGTCTCGCCGACTTAAGTATACCATGTGCACCAGTAAAACAAATCTATTTTAACTTTATAATAACAAATGCATTTATGTATTTATCAAAAAATTCTGTTCAAATGCTTTTTACAAGCATAACTCGGTATATCGCTCACTCAACCATTTGCGCACCCTAGCGCCCCCACCACCCAACGCCCAACACCGGCATAATGAAAAATGTTTATACTTGGTTATACTTTTTGACCGATTTGGATAAAATTTCGTATGTTTCTGGATATGATTATCAGCTTTTTGTGTGCCAAATTGAATCGAAGAATTTATAAAGATAAAAATTACGGGAGATAATCGAGTTTTTTTTTTAAATATCAGGGGCGGAAAAAGGCGTGGCAAAATCTCTACACATACAATATCTGCGCATTTACTAAGCAAATATACATACCAAATATGGAGACTCTAGCTCAAATAGTCTTTCAGATAAACGCTTTTTTTGTTAAATTGCGGGGGCGAAAAGGGGCGTGACAAAAATTTTAAATAAACTTAATAACTGTTAACACTGTACGAGCCCACATACCTTCATTTGGTGTTTCTATCTCGTATAATCTCGGAGATCTAGATGTTCATACAGACGGACATGGCTATATGGACTCGTCTATTGATCAAGAATTTATATTCTTATGGGGTCCATTTTACCCTATTAGCCATATAGCAGGAGTTGAAAATAAATCATTGAAATTTTGATTAAATGTTCATTCATTTACGAAAATTTAATTCTGTGCGAAATAGACAAATTAGAACAATTTTTTTTTTCTCCAAATTCAGCAAATTTAAAAAAAATTGAACTCTTAACTTTCCCAAATTTTAATCGTTTTTCAAAAGAAATATCTAATTTGAATGCTTTTTTTTTATGTTCCATTTTCAATTGGATGGTAGTCCATGTAGTCAGCTAATTACCGATTACTGATACTGATTATTATTTAAATGGTTCAAATATTCTCACCTTGTGAATCTTTTATTTAACCAATTTTTGATAAATTTTCTAAATCTTAAAATCTAATTGGAAATTAATCTTTAAGTTTGCATCAAAACCTTACACAATTCGAAGAAAACCATTATCTTTGTGCCGATTTTTATTCATTTTCTCATCTTCTAATTTGCATTTCAAGCCCGAAACCTTGTAAAAATTTATGTTTTTAAATTACTACAGACCTCGCCCCGGCTCAAAGCTACTTAAAATGCTTAGACGTCATGCATTTAAGGGTAAGAAAGAAAGTTTCCATTTGTTGAGATTTAAAAATTTCCACTACAGTTCTAAGCCGGTTTGGTAAATTTTATAATATGTCGATATAAATGATATTCACTTACCCGTAGAGTATATATAAATCAAGATATCCTGATCACATGATGTGTAACCTAAACGTGGAGCCTTTTAAGTCACAAAGTAAGCAACCTGCGAATGAATATACATATATACAAACAATCAATCGATTTAGAATCGTTTTAGACAATATTATCATTATTATTATCAGTATGATATATCATTGTAAACTATAAGCATATATGGGCATAGGCTTGGACCTAACTCTAGCTTGAGTGAATGGGGCCTTTTTTGGACACTGTGTTGTATATGTTTAGGGGTAAGAAGTAACTAAAGAAGAACATAACGCAATCGTATATTATGGCGTCCACAAATTGTCATTTACTTCTAGAAATTTTGAGTTTCGATGGTATATAAAACATTACAATAATATAAAACAGAAAAAAAAAAAACAAAAACAATTAATGATGTGATTAATGAATTAATTGCTTTGATTTTCACATTCGAGGAAGCTCTCAAAACGGCGACAAGACTCATCCAGACGACTGCGTAGCATACGCAATGCTTTCGTTTCCCGCGAGTCAATCATGTGGCAGACCACCTTTGATTGACTGGAAAAGGGGACAAGTCCTGCCTGGCCACAACTCAAATCCAGATGACGGAAACGATCAATGTTACAGGTGCAGCCATCGAAGACATAGTACTTGGCCAAGGATTTGATTTCTTTGTTGGGCGAATGCTTGAAGACCACATAGTTGCCCCAGGGTGTCATAGTTAGGACACGGCCAGCAACTTTAAAAGCTGAACTTAATAGACGTTGTAGACTCTCGACGGTGCCACTTTCCGAGCCAACCACTGCCAAGACATGAGGATTGCGTGTGAATCCCGGATAACTGCTTTGCTTTGCTGAGCAATGCTGGGAGACTTCTGCTTGTTGCTGGGTTGGATTTATTGTCAAGGGTTTATCTTGGCCGCCTTTGCACCAACGATGATCTTTTTCGGTACGCTGCTCCTTACCCTCCTTGGCGGATTCCTCTTTGAACTTTCCGACTACAGAGGGATAATGAATCGTTGGCTTCGCAGCAGGATTATAGACACCTCGAAGAGCCTCACGTGGCGGAGTTGGCTCTGCTGAGATGATGACAGCATTCCCCACCTTAGTCCTCTGTTCTGTGGTACCATGAGAATTGATCTGTTCTTTCTTCTCCTCGTTTGTGGGTTTGACTTGCTTCTGTTTTTTATTGTCGTTTTGTTTTCTGGGACTGTCTTGAAATCTTTTGGCCATTGCAAAGGTTCCACCCAAACCCTTCCTAATGATGGTCGTCGTCCTCATAGGTTTAATTATTTTGGGCGTTAAAATTGTATTTTGGCTCTTGAATTTTAATGGTTTAATGGTTTTCGGTTTGTCAGCCGCTTTGGATTGGCTATTGGAAAGAGCAAGGGAAACTGCTTGGGACTTGCGCATTTTCTGCTCTTCTCCTTCGTTTACTTTTTCCCTTGGCCCCTCCCCATAGGCATGATCATCATCATCCTCAGCATCAGCATCATCATTATCATTATCATTGTCTCCTTCCCCAAAGTACTCATCTTCTGAAGAATCAAACAGCCGGAGATTCTCCACTGATTGTGAAAGTGTTTTATCCAAAAGGTCTGCCTCATAGTCACTGATTTCCATTAGGGATTTGGCACAATTTGTGGCTTCCTGCTGGTGAAAGCAGATTCTCTCGTCCAGCGATTGCACCTCAAACTCGTGACCCTTGGGCACCGGTTGCAGGGCATAACCCCTGGGACATTCGGCCAGATTTTTTGATCTTAACTACATGTATATAAAATTGACTTTGACGATTCGATGCCTTAAGCACCTGCTGGAATACACTGAGCATTGTGTGAAGATCCCGAAACATGCGAACTGTCGCCCATTTGGCATCCGAGCCCTTATCCTCCTCCACATGAGTGCCCATCACATGATGGCGATACGGATCGAGAAGATAATAAAATGAGTCCTTTAACCAAATCGCATACATTTGATTATTAATTTGGAATAGACAATTGGAGAATTCTTCCAGTGAGGCGCGAATATGATGCTCAAAGTTTGTGCCCTGCCAAAGAGCAATAATTAAAATCCAAAAATTTTATCCCTTTCACACTCGCGAAAGAAAGAAAGCAAGGAAGGAAAGATTTCTCTTTCGAGTTGGCCCTTACCTGAATACGAATGCCGCAACACCAATCAGAAAGACGAACATTTGGTATTAGCTTTAGCTCAACGACAAATTGACCCAGACGCAACTGTGTGGGAAATGCATCTAGATCAATGGGATGGGTTTTCACCCAGGATTCAGCCCACAATGAGCGACACAATTCAACGCCATAGCAAATGAGTTGATCCAACATATTTGTATTCCATGTTGCCGGATGATCGATTTTCGATGCCAAAATGGCGACCACACCCACCATCAAAGCACTGCGATTCTTGAGCGGTTCATTTGGATTTGTGGACAAATGAAGATTGCTCTTCAGATAGGCATAATTCTTGTCGATCAAACGAAACTCAATGGGCCGTTGTTTGGCATCCCGCAGAAATATACGGCCATCCGGGGTAACCAATCTCATAACGACCAATTCACGTATGGTGAATTCGTCTTGTGGCTGAATGCCACTTAAACTGCTAGCCAAATGGACAACATTATCGATGCTCTGCAGGCACACCAACATGGCCACACCCTGCTCATTGACACTGGACAAATCGTCCTTGCGCCTGCCCTTCACATCCAAAACGAAATAGACATGACGTCGCCGCTTCCAGATCAGCAGATGACCCACCTTGGTCAACAAGAGGCAATAGCTACCGGTGCGAAAGAAACTCAAAAGTATGGGACGAAGATTCTTCATTATATGCCGTGGCTGGAGTTCCGCTGGTGTCTTGGCATCGCCCCAAAATCGTGGCTCCAAAGCCAATGTAAATGTGTGTCCCTCCAAGGTAAAGGTACGCTTCACCCTTAGCTCGGCATCGGTGTAAATGATGGGCTGACGAACTAATAAATTACTATCGACCGCTTCCTCCTCATCCTCCGCTTCACTGGTCTGATTGAATAGATCGGCGCCCTCTTGCAGCAACATATCGATCTTTTCCGCTGTCCAATCTCCCTCGGGCAGGACATAGATCAAGGCAAATGCCTTCAGATAGGTGGCAAAATTGAGAGCATCTGCCTCGTCTCGCTTCATTTCATTCAGTTCACGTTCAGAGGACCGAACTTTGACATTGGAGCATACCAGACCCACAGCCTTGCCCACCGAATCGGCCTCCACACGCGAACGATTCGGTATACTCAACTTCCGATGGCAATTGTTAGGAGGCTCGAGATGAGGTGGACAGGCTACATCCAGGGGATTCACACTGTAATATTGATCGCACATTGGCTGGGAGAAATAACTGCAAAAGCTGCCAAAAAGAGACGTACACAAAAGAGGCTTAAAAGGCTGGTCCGCCCATTGATTTTAGTTACCTGCGACTTGTGTCACTTTGACTGGAACGCTTGGAACGACAACAACTGGGCATACTGGATGGACGACAAAGTCCACTACGACCGCCCGACAGACGGATGCTGGAACTTCCTTTACTTTTGGCCATATTAGCCTCTCGACTCTTTTGGTACTCCCTTGCGTTAGCAATATGGTCTTCTCTCTTCTTCTTTTCTTTTTTTTTTGGTATCTTGCTTCTGTCGATGTTTCTAAAAAAATAAATAGTACACTAACACGATTTTGGGCATGTATCAAATGAAATTTCCATGACATGGTTTACGAAGTAATCCAAATTTTGTGATTCAAATCATTTCAGAAAAAGTTTTCAAAAATTATCACAAACACACCGCGCGTCATCAGATTAGTTCAACTGCTCCAAATTTAAGAGGTTTTTTTTCACAATTCATAGAGTAAAAACAGGACTAATTTTTAAATAATTTTTCATGAATAAGTCAAAAAATGATGAAAATATTGAAATTCAACGGTTATATGATATAGTTTCATTACCCGAACACCTAGGAACGATAGAAACTGAAAAGATCGACATAAACTTGGCTTTTACTTATGTATATGCTGTTTGAATACTTTTGGATCATTTCGAATACTTGTCAGAGACTCCTAGTACGTTTGTAGGGTAGTGTGAAAGCTACTTAACTTACTTAGTGGCTTTATTAATCAAAAAGTCTACCTTATCAAGGGAGGCTGATCTAACTGGATGACGCGCGGTGTATGTTTTAGTTTCTACATAAATATACATACATACATATGTATGTACACTCACACGATTTAAAAAAATCAATTTTCTAATTTTTAAGCTACAAAAAAAGCTGATAAAATTGCCCTGTGAGCCACTGTAGGTACACACGATGCAAACAATTTGCAGCAAGTTGATTGCTGCAATCAAATTTGCACGTTTGAACACGACTGCAAACATTTTGCTGCAAACAAAAAATTTGCAATAACTGTTTTCGGCAACTATTCTTGCTTGTCGTCTGTATACAGAATTTTACCGTTAATTTGGTGGCGTCAGTTGCTTGCTTGCTTATTTGCATGTGCTGTTTGCTTTCAGTCGCAATATTGCAGCGAGAAAAGCAACATGTGGGATCGCGAGAAAACGAACAAATTAATTGAATTGTACGAGAATTATGCTGTTTTATGGGATGTCTCATCAGCAGACTATAAAAATAAGCATAAGAAGCAAAATGCTTATCGCGAAATTGGTGAAAAATTGGAAAAAAGTGATGATGAAATAAAAACAAAAATTCATCATTTGCGCACTCAATTTTTGCAAGAGGTGCGAAGAGTGAAGCAAAAAAAAAGTGGCCAGGGTACATCGGACAACTACACCAGCAAATGGGAGTTTTTCGATGCGCTTAAATTTATTAAAAATGACGACGGAAATAATTATAAAATTCAAAATTTGGTATGTAGTACAGTTTATTGAAAATATCGGAGTAATTACTTTTATAAATGTTTATATTGCCATGGCACTTCACCATCAGGCGAAACAAAAAAAATGTTTAAATTCTTCACGTATATCTTTTGCTTCAGTAGAGTTTTGCGTATTTCTTTGAAGTGGTATGCAGTTTCCTTCTAACGTCAGACCGTTACGCCAAGTACCTGGTACCACTTCTCCATCAGCTTCATTGTCGAATGTTCCATTCGGAGCATATTTTTGTTTTGACTCTTTCTTGGCCATCAACCAGTTATGTAATGAGCAAATTGCAGAGACAACATCTATTGTCTTTTCTGGGCCAAGTTCCAATGGCTTTCTTAAAACCCGAAATCTATTTGCCATTATGCTAAAAACATTTTCTACCACTCTTCTTGCTCTGGAAAGACGGTAGTTAAAAACACGATTTGGAGCTGGTTGATTTCTGAATGGATATGGTTTCATTATGTATCTTTTCAATGCGAATGCATCATCCGCTACAAGTATATAGGGCACCTTTAGTTCTCGACCTGGAAGCGGCTGCTCCCCAGGAACATTAAGTTGCTCATTTTGTAACGCATATGATAGACTACTTGCGTTAAAAATTCCTCCTACAGAAATTCTTCCTTTGCCTCCTACATCGAAGTAAATTATTTTATAGTTTGCATCTGCTAACACCATTAGCACAACGCTATGCGTGCCCTTATAGTTGAAGTAGGTACTACCACTGTTAGGCGGAGCTTTCATAACTACGTGTTTTCCGTCTAATGCACCGATACAATGAGGAAAGTTCCAAATACTTTCAAAATCAGATGAAATTTTAAGCCACTCGTTTGTAGAATTGGGAACCTAAAAAATTAAAATAAATTATTAATATTTTGTTTACATTTTTATTTCATACTTTTTCACATATTTTTAGGATCTAAGTGAAAACCCCGTGAACACAATACTCCTTGGAGAGACACCATGTTCAACTTATTCTTCAATAACACCAGATGACGTACCAAGTACATCCAAAGAAAAAAAAAGAAAACGTGGCGAGATAGAATTTAAGGACGAAGATCTGCTTATTAAAAAGGCAAGCGCTTTACTCGATAAGCCAGCGGATGATCATCAGGTGTTCGGTGATTTCGTTGCATCTGAGCTCAGATTGCTGAAATCACACCAACATAGACTTTTGCTTCGCAGAAAAATTCAAAGAGCTATTTTGGAAGTATCGGAAATTGACAGCGAGGGCACTTTTACTTGTTCCACTCCTAATGTCGTGTACTCATCTACCAATTCTCCAGGGATGCGGAAAAGATACATCAGAGAATGATATGAATCACCTGAATAATTAATACAAATAAATATTTAAAATACATCAATAAACATATTAATTAAAAGTTCATAAAAATGTTAATTATATACATACATACATACCTGTGGCTAAAAATCGCAATGTCAGGGCTAATCGCTCATTTGGTGGGATCGCAGGACGCATTACAGTGTCTTGTTTAGTTATGTTGTGTTTTACTTTATCTAATTAAAAATTGAAATCACTGACTGCCATGCGGAAAAAATTGCAATAGTATGTTTCATCGCCATTTTGCAGCTCTTTTAAAAGGTTCTGATGTACTCCTTTTTCATATCTTTTGGAAATACACTCTTTCGCCCAACACTTTCTTTTTTTTGCAGACTCTAATCTTCTCACTTTTTTAAGTTTCATTAAAATTGCTAATACAGCAACAGCAGCCACTCTCGATTTTTGTGCCGACATAATATAAACACGTCGTTATTCCTTGACTTTCTCAAAACAACAGAACTTGCAAATGAGTGTCACTTGCAAGGACTGCAAACAAAAAATGAAAACACATGTAGACATTAATGCAATATATTGCACGAAATAGCCATGCAAAAGTTGATTGAAGCAAGAAATTTTCATGCAATATTTGCATTGGTGTGAACAGATGTGCAAACTTTTGCTGCAAATTATTTTCAACTTGCTGCAAATTGTTTGCATCGTGTGTACCTAGCTTTAATCTTACATCTTTAAAAAAAAATGAAGCAAGTAAGTCGACTCGTCGACTTGGGTATACCATACACCAGGTGAAACAAATATTTCAAATTTCGAAAACCAAATGTACATATGTATGTATGTATGTCTATTAAATTGTTTTTACATGTTTCATAGTATGTGCTACCTCGCTCACTCTACGAACACACAAGCACTCTAGCGCCGCCATTAGCCAACGGCCAATTCTGGCCTTGTGGACCGCGTAGTAAAATACGTTCATACGCATAATTTGCATGTTTCTAGTCCGATTTCAATAAAATTTGGTAGTTTTGTAGAAATAGATAAGATTAATTATTCTGCCGAATTTGAATGCGATAGTCAAAAAACTACAGGAGGAAATCGGTTTTTTCTTAATTATGGAGGCGGAAGTGGGCGTGGCAAAATATGAAAATATATATAATCTGCGCGCATACTAAGCCAGTATACATACTAAATTTGGTGACTTTAGCTTTGTTTGTTTTTGATAAAATCAGTTTTGTTTAATTTACGGGGGCGTAAGTGGGCGTGGCAAAATTTTTAAATAGCCAGTTTCTGCGCGTCTATTAAACTAGTCTGCATACCAAATTTGATGTCGGTAGCTGTCATAGTTTTTAAGAAAATCAGTTTTATGTAAATTCCGGGGGCGGAAGGGGGCGTGGCAAAAAGTTTAAACAATTAGTTTCAGCGCGCCAACTAAACGAGTATATAAACCAAATTTGATGTCTCTAGCTGTTATACTTTTTAAGAAAAACAGTTTTATGTGATTCCTGGGGGCGTAAGGGGGCGTGGCCGAAATTCCAATTAACTCTATATATGTACATAATACACGAGTATACATACCAAATTTGGTGACTCTAGCTCTTATAGTCTCCGAGATCTGCGTGTTCATACGGACGGACGGACGGACATGGCTAGATCGACTCGGCTATTCATCCTGATCAAGAATATATATACTTTATAGGGTCGAAGAAGCTTCCTTCTGCCTGTTACATACATTTTGGCGACTTTAATATACCATTTCACCCTATGGGTGTATGGTATAAAAAACACAATACAAAATGACATAAATTTAATTTATAATATATTTTATCTTTGCTTATTTTTTTTTTTTTTTGTATTTAAATTACATTACTTAATTAAGAGGCTAGAGAGGGATGCAGGGGGAGAAAGTTAGGGAAGGGGATGGCGAATTAGAGCGAGAGGTCCAGGCGAATAGAGAAGGAAGTTCTTAGCGGATGAGTAGGGCACAGGGAATCCCATTAGTTTTTACAGTTAGTTCGCTGTCGATGATGTCACTCTCAACATTCCATGGCCAGGGAATTGGAGTTCTCATTCAGAGCCTTAATGCCATTCTCCATGGGCATTGCCAGGCTATTGTCGTCATCGGGTAGACTTACATCCTGTCCAGCATGCTTGTGCGATGTGGATGGAGCATCGTCGTCCATCAACATTTGATTGTCCTCGTTGTGCCCGTTGGTATTGCCATAATCCCAATTGATCTTGAAGCGGGTCACACGAGGCTTACTGGCCAATATGTTGCGTGTTAGCTTGTCAAACAATGGCTTGGGCGGGGGATTTTCGCGCAGCTCCTGATCGGCATAATCATTGTTCACATAGTAACCAACACGAACAAATTCCTGGCCACGGTATGAGCATGTCAACAGTATGATTGTCACACCTACGGCATCCGGTTCTGGGATTTTACTCACATCTGGTGGATCGGCCTGAAAAACGAATATATGTCGACCCTCGGGCACCGGTCCAACGTAAATGGTGTCCAACACTTGATCATGCTCCTCCGATTCGGCCGAACCCACATAGATCATTTTCCATTCCAGATCCTCTTTCAGCTCCTCAATGCACTCGAAAGTCAATTCGAATTGAAATGGGTTGAAAAAGCTGCTGGGATTATCCAGCACCACCACATTGGTGATGTGCACCTTGGCCATGGCACTGCTATTGCTGCTGCACCGACTGTACCTTTATGGAGATCGAAATGTAAAGACTTCTGCGAATGCGTCTGCTGAGATGACACAGCGGCGGCGTCGCGATTTGCGGTGGGCTTTCGTTGCGAAATTGTTTGATGGCAAATGGAATTTGATTGAATTCGTTGCACCAATACTCTTTCGTATCTGTTTGTTTATTTTCGGTAATTGTTAAAGATGTTTATCACTCTATTTTTTTATTGCTTGCTGTAAACGTTGTCTTTTGGCGGAAATTTTATTGTTAAAATGATTGCGCTGCTTCTATATGGAAAATATTACAGCTGACTGGCTTTCCCGCGCTTAAGAGTGACCAGGCGAATATCAGTCACATGGTATCGATATCGTTATCGATAATGCAAACGAAACGCGCGACCAATAGTCGAAACGCTTGAAAAATAGTCGAAACGCGTGAGCACTGGTCGAAACGCTTGAAAAATAGTCTAAACGCGTGAGCACTGGTCTAAAACGCGTGAGCAAAGGCAACACTGTGCGCTCTGCATGCTGTCAATTTAACAAAAAGTTTTTGTTAAATTTTTTTTTTTGGTTGCCACACTCCACTTAAAAACGGAGTCAAGTGAAAAAGACAGAGACACCGTGTAAGAGCGAGAGAGACACAGAGTGAGAGGGAGTTAGTGCGAATTTAAGCTTAAAATTAAATCGATTCCGATTCCAATCAGAATCCAAAATGAATAGCAAATATACGCACATTTTACAACGGGAGTTTCCGGCCATGGACACCGAGTTACTTGATTACATTGGCGGCGTGTTAACTGGTGGCGATGAGGAATTCGAGACTGGCGATGATATATTCGATGCTGTCGGCGATATTCTGCAGTCGGTCGATGGCGAACGAAGTGAGGATAGCATAAGAGGCATCTGTGAGGAGTTCCTCCAGATAATGAGAAACGACTCGAAAAACGTGGAACGTAAAGTGCTTAATGCTCCGGTTAACATTGAAGAGATGGCCAAGAATATGGAGCGTATGGACAAGGATATGCAAAGCATTTGGGTGGTGAATAAGGATGGGGCTAATGTAAGTGAATGAGTATATTTCCGAAATTTCACAACAAAACTTAATTTTTATTCCTTTCGAGTAGAAGGTGGACTCAAAGAAGCTAGAGAAAGCCGAAGCCAAACTGCAGCAGAAACAGGAGAAACGACAGGAAGTAACCAAATCTGGGGTTGTTCCGGTGGCAGTAAAACTGCAAACGGCCACTGCCTCTCAGGTCACAAACAAGAAGAATACAAAAATGGATCAGAAGGGTCTTAATCGTTCGATGGACATAAAAATTGAAAATTTCGATTTGGCCTTTGGTGAGAAGTAAGTACACACAATCACACACACAGATGGAGTGTGGATTTGACTGAACCTATTCCTTTTTTACAGAGTTCTACTGCAGAATGCCAATTTGCTGTTATCTTTCGGTCGTCGCTATGGTCTGGTTGGACGCAATGGCCTGGGCAAGACCACGCTGTTGCGCATGATTGCCGAGCGACAACTGCAGATACCCTCACATATTTCGGTTCTGCATGTGGAGCAGGAGGTTGTCGGCGATGACACATCCGCTGTGGACAGTGTCCTTGAATGTGATACGGAACGAACGCGTCTCTTGACACGCGAAAAGGAGATCTTGGCCGCTTTAAACAGTGGCCAAGTGCAGGATGCTTCGCTTTCGAATGAATTGAGCGAGACATATGCAGCCCTGCAAAATATTGAGGCTGATAAGGCGGTGGCTCGTGCATCTGTGATATTGAAGGGTCTGGGCTTCGATGCCGACATGCAACTGAGGCCAACGAAATCATTCTCTGGTGGCTGGCGTATGCGTTTGGCTTTGGCTCGCGCCTTGTTCTCCAAACCCGATCTATTGTTACTTGACGAGCCGACTAACATGTTGGACATCAAAGCTATCATTTGGCTGGAGACTTATCTGCAGAGTTGGCCCACCACAATTCTGGTGGTGTCTCACGATCGCAATTTCCTTGACACAGTGCCCACCGATATAATACATTTGCATAGCCAAGAGCTTGAGGCATACAAGTGAGTTTAAAGAGAAAATCAATCAACTATAGATTAGAAAGTCTAAAAGAAACTACGAATTTTGACCCCAAAATTGTAAAATAAGCTTTCCACAAATCAGCTTTTTCTAGAAAAGTTTGACAGTTAAAGTATACTCCATTGCTTTTTAGGATAGAACATGGTCTGCTCCTTTTTAAAATTAAGACCTGAGACTGAGTAAAGGCTATCAAAATGAGCGAGACGACACGAATTTGTTGTTGCATACAAAAGGAGAAAAATTTTAAGAACTAATAACATTGACCAATTATTTAAGGAGCAATTATAATGAGTAGATAAATTTATTTATTTATTTATATTCTGAATTGAAACCGTGATTGCAAATTACGGACAATTCTTAAATCTAGCTATAGCTACTAGGCCTTAAGCTAAAATTGTGCTAATTAGTTAGAAATATATTTACAGGATACTAGATGTATATGTGTATATGTACAAGGGCTAATTTGTATTGTTGAAAGTTATTTTGGTAACTTTGAACCAGATGATTATATAAGATGGGATAGGTTTGCTTCTTGGAGGAATTGTTTAATGGAAAGGACGTTGGAGTTGTTAAGGGAGTCGAGAGGATTAGAGGAAAGGTATTTCTTTCTTATTGTATTGTATTTGGTACAATCTATGATTATGTGGAGGACTGTGTTAATTCTGTTGCATTCAGCACACTGTGGTGGAAGTTTTCTCTTAAAGAGAAACTCATGGGTGAGGCGTGTATGTCCAAACCGGAGTCTTTGGAATTTGACGAAGTCGACCCGAGTGATGGGGTTTTCTATCTTTATTTGTGAGTCCTTCGCTGTGGTTTGACTTAGGTTGACTGCCCTGTAATGGTCTGATGTTTTTAGCCATACATCCCTACTGTGTCCTTTGAAAGTACTCTTAATGTAGTTTATTTCATCTTTGTAATTCAAATTGGACTCTAATATATTTGGGAATTGGTGAGCTTGTTTGGTGGCCAAATCTGCTGTTTCGTTTCCCTGAATACCTGTGTGGCCTGGGACCCATACTATGATTATTTTTGGGTATTGGTGTGTTAGAATATCGCGGGTCGTTGTTATATACGGGTTTTGATTACTTGTCTGACCTACTGCTTGGATGGCTGATAGAGAGTCCGAGCATATTGCACTCGGGTGGTTCAAGCTTTGGGCGTAAGTGCAGGCAGCTAAAATCGCTGCTGCTTCTGCCGTGTAGTTCGAGGAGTGGAGTGGTAATATGGCGGTCTTAATAATCTCGGTCTCTGTTGGTATGCTATAGGACACTCCTAGGTTGGATTTTGACCCGTCTGTGTATATGAACTTGTAATCTCTCAGATCTTCTTTAAGGCTGAGAAACTTCTTTTGGTAAACTATGGACGGAGTTGATGACTTGGTTGTGAAGTGTAAAGAAAGGTTTAGGGTTTTCTCAGTAAAAAGCCATGGGGGATTTTTTTGTACTCTTGGTCTTGGTGGCGTAAACATCAAACCATTCTCTATGCAGAAGTTTAATGCTTTATGCAAGGAGGATGGGATTCTGGGAGTTCTCTTCGCTTTCTTAATCCTGTTTACAATTTCCTGTACAGTAGTGTTCGATACTAGCATTAAAGACTTGTACATTTTTGCTATAGATAGTTTGAATCTCGATTCCAAAGGCAATATCTCTGCTTCATACAGGAGATTGTTGATCGGGGTTGAAGATAAATATTTTAATTATCAATTCCAAGCACAACCATTTTTTTTTTTAAGGATTTCCTACCATAACTAACTAACCATTTGTCCTTTACTCTATATTATTTTAGGGGCAACTATGACCAATTTGAAAAGACCAAGACGGAGAAACTGAAAAGTCAACGCCGTGAATACGAGGCACAAATGGCACATCGTTCTCATGTTCAAGAATTTATTGATCGTTTTCGTTATAATGCAAATCGTGCCTCATCTGTCCAATCGAAAATTAAAATGCTAGAGAAACTGTAAGTATTAAAAAAGCAAAACTTCATCTAAGATATCTAACTCCCGATTAATCCTGCTACAGGCCCGAGCTGAAGCCTGTGGAAAAGGAAACTGTGGTTACACTTAAATTTCCCGAAGTTGAACCATTGAATCCACCCGTTTTGGCTATATCGGAGGTATCATTTCGTTATCAACCAACAGATCCATTGCCCATATTTAAGGGTGTCAATCTATCGGCTACCTCGGATTCACGTATTTGTATTGTCGGTGAGAATGGAGCGGGTAAATCAACGCTCTTGAAAATTATCGTTGGACAATTGAGCACAATTTATGGTAATATTGTATTGCATCGCGGCCTGAGGATCGGTTATTTCGCTCAACATCACGTCGATCATCTTAACATGAATGTGACTTGTGTGGGTGTTTTGGCTGAACTCTTTCCGGGACGGCCCGATGAGGAATATCGACGACAATTGGGCAGTTTTGGTATTTCGGGACCATTGGCATTGCAGAGCATTGCCAGTTTATCTGGTGGACAGAAATCACGTGTGGCCTTAGCTAAAATGTGTATGGGTAAGTGATCGACTAGATCATAAGTTGTCTCGTTAATTAATTCCATCTTTCTTTATCTTGATTGTAGCGGAACCCAATTTCCTGGTGCTTGATGAACCGACAAATCATTTAGATATTGAGACCATCGATGCCTTGGGAAAAGCTATTAATGCATTTAAGGTGAGATTTATCCAAAAATAATGGTAATGCCTCGTAATCAAATACATACATTTTTTGTAAATAGGGCGGCGTTATTTTGGTATCCCACGACGAGAGACTCATTAAAGTTGTCTGCAAAGAGCTGTGGGTATGCGGTAATCGCACTGTTCGAGCCATTGAAGGCGGTCTGGATGAATATAAGCGAGAAGTATACAAGGAGATTGAAGCCAACGGTTGAATAAAGTGGACTTAATTCCCCCTTCATATGCCCATCCACCATTCAACCCACATAAACTCTCAATTTTTGTGTTTTAAACAATTTAGCAATAAATTTATATAATGCCAATGACGCGCAGGACAAAGATGATTGCAAAAGTCTTTTTAATATTCACTTTTTAGCTATTTATCAAAATTATATACAGGCTAAATTTTCCACATTGTTTCCTTTATCTGCAAAGTCACATGGAATATCAAAAACTATCGAAACGAAAGCATTTATAACTTTAACATTTTCAATTCTTTATCTAGTCATCGCATAAACATATAAATAGTTATTCTTATAAACAACTATCTTTAGATCGAAAATATATAGCAAAAGATAGCTTATAACTATGCAAGATTGAATTCTTTAGCAATTTTTGAAAAGAAACCTTTTTCAAAATGCCCGAAAAGATTCTTTTGCTTCTTTCCATTGAAAAATCCATTTAAAGTTATATGATCTATTATGGTCTTTTGACTCACAAGAAGTAATCAATGGCAATACAGTCATAATTCCCAAATGATGCCAAGGATTATTTCTTTATTTCTTTCAATTTGAATGTCATGAAATGTATTGAAAGTAAAGAGGTTTGGTAAGGTATTCGAAATGTTGGACAATGGAGAGTTTGAAGATTCCTTAGGTATAAAGGCAAACCAATAAAAGTATTAAAAGTTCATTACATTCGGAAAAGTGTACAATTAATGAAAATCAACAAAGAGTTTATTTTTTGTTTTTCGTTAATCATTATGCAACAACATTTTCGTAACTTATGTTTGTTTTAGTTTCCTGCGAAGTTCAAAGAGCAGTAAGGTTAAGGCAGACGCCACATTAAGGCTATCCGTTCCCTCGGCTAGAGGTATGTAAACACATTTACCCTTGTTCTGACCCACAAGGTTCATGAAACTGCAAAATAAAGTAAGGGAGGAAATAGTTTTATAACATCATTAATAGAGTTTTGCTTACCTGTAAGCCTCTGAGCTGACGCCGTGACTCTCACCGCCAATGATGACGATTTGATGGCCATTTGGAGCAGCTGGCATATCAGCATACTCAATTGCTGTATGCTCGGCCAGCTTTTCCAGATTATTTTCTGCTATATAGACATGACAATTATCTGCTGCTTCTGGCGGAATTGTCAGAGCCAAATCATCCCAGGCAATGTCATCGCGTATGGGCAAACGGAATTGTCCACCGCAACCGCCACGCAAAGCCTTCGATTCCCAGGGATCACAAGAGCCATGAATAACTACAACCTGATGGCAGGGAAGGGCGGCACAGGTTCTGATAATGCTGCCCAAGTTGTTGGGTTCTCTGATATTGTCACAGACCACAGTGATGGGTAGAGACGACGATGTGGCGGTATTCTTGGCAGTTTCAAATCCTCTAGAGGAGGGACGCTCAAATATGCCCATTACACCAGGTGGTGTGACCAATGTGGACCATGTTTTCAGATCATGCTGGGGCACTTTGTAGATCTTTGTGTTGGTCTTCTGTTGCGCCAAGGCCACTTCCTCCCTGAGCAAAGCGAGCTGCTCCTTCTGACTAAAGATCAGAGTTTGCATTTTGAGGCCACATGAGAGAGCTTCACGTATTAGTCGTCTGCCCTCAATAATTATCTGACGGTTCTTGTCTCGCCGCTTGCGGGAACGTACTGTGATCATCAGAGTGCTAAGCAAGGGATCTTGCAAATTAAGCCGGACAAACTCCAAGTCCAGATCCTTGTCCCTAATAATTGTCGATGGTGTAATTTGGGGTACAGCACGTTGATTAGACAGGGACACACGTGCAACACCTGCAGTCGGAACAGTTTTCACCGGCGCTTTTCCTCCATCTCCTCCTCGACTCGCTCTCGATTTTCCCGCATTGTGCTTGCGTAAAGTGTCCCGCGTGTTAACCGGCTCATGTTGTATTGATGAATTCTCAAAGAGATTGGCTTCAATGTCCAGGGCATCTTTTATTTCCTTGGAGCTGCTGCTGCTGCTGTCTAAACGGTAGAAACTCAAACAATTCGCATTGATCTGCCGGCCTAAGGAACGTTTTAGAATATTTGCTAACATTATGTTTTTGCGGCAGCTGAAAATTAATCGATATACATAAATTGCCATCGATATAAGTATCGATTGTTTTCTGAGCTCTATCGATTTGAAATTTACCGTATATTTTAACGTCATTTCTTTAAAGTTTGTATAAAAATATTTCGGTCTTTTAGTTATATTGTAGTTGTTTTAATTTAATTGAAGTGTTTCACATTGTATCTGACAGTTTGTGCTAATTAAGTCATAGATTGGGAGAAATGATTTTGTAATGTGGATAATTTTGGTTTCCAAATTGCAAATGTGAGTAAATATAAAGTTCACAATATTATAACTAAATTTATTTGTTGTATGTATGTATGTGTATGTATATATGTATGAAAATCCATTTTGAAATATGCATACATATATGTACATAGGTATGAATGTATGGATGTTCATACATGTTCTAACCAAATCCAATCCCTAGTAATATTGAGATAATCACCATTAAGCGTGCTTACTATGTAAGTTATGTACATATATGCACATACATATACACAATAAAATGGCCGACAAAGGCCTACGTTCTAGTGGAGCTTTTTGTCCAATTGGGACTTCGTTTGAAGCATGTACCGTTACCTAAGTTCTCGATCTCTTGGGGACAGAGACAATTATTTGTAGCTTGTGAAAAGAGAAGGGCATATGTAGGTAATTGGCTGCTGCATTGAGTGAGCGTGTGTCTGGACAGTGAGCGACTCGAGAGCAACAGCGATGCTTGATCAAAGAAAACAAATGGTAAATTTTAGAACAGGAGAAACATATGTATGTATATATGTATGTATGTATGTATGTATGTACATATGTATGAATGTACAGTGGCTTACAGCTTATTTGATACAGCTCTCTTTCAAAAATTGATACAGTCATTGCTTGGAAACTGTACACACTACCGAAAAACTAAAAATGCCATTTTTATAATAAATGCTATTTGTTTTCGAAAACAAAAAATTTTAATTCAAATCAGAGCTATTTAACAGTAGAAAACTAACATAGCGAAAACACGCCGTAAATAAAACTTTCTGAGAATCCCATTTCTTGGAACAAGCTTTTGAAATATGTACATACTGTTATACATTTCAAGTTTATCGATACAATTTATAGTCCCGATTTTAAAGATATCGAAAGTGAAAACATAATGCTGTATCAAATAAGCTGTGAGTCACGGTATGTACATATGGATGGATGTATGTATGTACATATGGATGGATGTATGTATGTACACACATAGTTCTTTTGGAAATCAAAATCTTCGATGTTTTAAGAAAAAACATCAAATGAACAGAGATATTTTTGAAAAAATTAAATTTGCGCTCAATTATCAATATTGTTATTAATATCTGTAATTTTTGGCCGAAACTTATAAAAAATATAAATACCAATACCAATTACTCTGACAATCCTTCAAATTATAAACAACAGTGAAATATAAAATTCCAAAAATCAAATGTGTTAGTAAATAACTTAATAATGAAAATAAAATTCAAATAAGGTAGATTTTAAGCTATAAATTGTCAAGCTATGAGTGTGCAAATAAGCTAGATTTAGCTGTGAATAAGCTAAGACGACATCACTTTATTAGACGTTCCAAAGGACTATAATAACAATAGTAACCAGTTGAGGAGTCATTTAGTAGTGTTAAGATATATAAGATTAAACTGGCGCCAGGATTGGAAGTTTTTAAGATCGGCTTATAGCCGACTAAATAAATCCGTTTCTTTATAAGTAAAACAAGGCTTAACATCGTCAGCATACACAAACACACGCGAATGAATAATTGCTGATAGAAGATCGTTAATGAATAAAGTAAAAATAAGAGAGCCAAGATGACTATCTTGAGGGACACCCGATGTCATAGGAATGGAATTGGAATAGGAAGACTTAAAAAGTAACTTCTGTTTTCTGTTTGTTAAATATTCTCGAACCCAAGAAAGGAAAAGGGTTGGGACCCCAATGTCGTTCAGTTTAGAAAGTAATAGGGTATGATTAACAGAATCAAAGGCTTTACTGAAGTCAGTGTATACAACATCAGTTTATTTAGCGTTTTTATAGGCTTCGTACGTTTTGTCATCTTTATGGAAAAGAGTAAGATTCGACAGACAATAAAAACAATTTATACAATTTAAATAAAATGGGTTTACATAATGCGTTTGCACAGAACCTGAGTACACGTCCGTCAAATAAAAGGTATTCTACATATTTCGTCATAATTGGTGATCGTTGTAGTGTTTTCATCATTTCGTCTATTATTGGTGACGCTGGTGATCCCATAGGCATTCCTTTTAAATGTGTTGTCCTTGTATTTAAAATATCTGTTCTTTTGTATGCAAAAACGTACTATTTCCATGAATGTTAATTTTGGAATGTTAGTGTGTTCTTTTATTTTTATCCAGGGGATAATTAGGGATAATCGTGTCAAGTGCAAATATTTGACCTACCTAGTCCTAGATCCGGCATTGATCCTAGTTGATCCTTGTTAGTTGTATTCCACCAAAGTTCGAAAAACGCCAATTTTTAGTGTATTTTTAAATGCGCTAAGTTTATTTTTTAAAGAACATATTTTTCCGTTAAAAAATCCAAGATCACGCTCAATGTAAAAATCCGATATCCGGCTGTGTTTCTCTCTTGATCTCCGGCCCTGTAACCCGAATTCAGGCGAACTTGTCGGTGCGCTTCAGTGTCCAGAACCTGTTGAGTTGCTGTATAGTCCATATGGGTCTAACTCTTGTAGTCTCCGCCATCTAGGTGTTCATACAGACGGACGGACGGGCGGAGGGACATGGCTAGATCAACTCTGCTGTTGATGCTGGGGTCGGAAAAGTTTCCTTCGCCCTGTTACATACATTTTGGCTACTTTAATATTTCATTGCACCCTTTTGGTGCATGGTATAAAAGGAGTACCAGAAAAACTTGCAAGGGTATAAAGACATGAGATTTTTTTTTTCTAATTGTTTGGTTTGTTTTAACGTTATATTTCCGTCTTTTCTATTCTTCTTCTGGCTTTCTTAAATTTGAACTTTTATTCTATATTTTTGCACTTTATGTTGCTAGTCGCCATCTTCTTCCTCTTGTTTCGTCCTGCTTCCGCGCTTCGTTGCTCTGCTTTGGTTTTTTTTTGTTGTTAGATTTCCCCTAAAATGGCCGTTAAGTTTGAAATGGCCGTTAAATTTGAAATGGTTTGAGGCACGTGTGTGCATTTTCAGACCCGTATACACACAGAGGATAAACAAGGACTAAAGTGGGACTAAAACAAAAGCTAAAACATAGATGATAAAATGTGGGGCAAAGGGGGCGATTGTGGGGAGTGGAGGCGTATGAAGTACACCCACCCATCCATACATAAAACCTACACGCGGCCTGAAATTAATACGAATTTATGACAATTTGAAATGCATTTTCAGAGTTGCCGCTCTCGCCGCTCCTCAGAGGCCATAAAAGTTTTTATGTATTTAGATGTCAGCTACAGCTGCCCTCCCATCATACATTTTTAGCCTCAAAAACAAAGCCAAAAACATGCGCGAATTTTTCTTGGCTCTTCTTCTTTTAGTCAAGATTTTATGTCCCGATCCAGCCGGCCACGCCTACAACATCGGCAAGGCATATGTTTGATTTTTTTCTTTGACCGATTTTATGAGCCACGCACAAATTTGCAAGTCCATTTTCTGAGAGAAGCTTTTGTCTTACGAGCCGCCTTACAAATAAGGCCTTGCAGGGTGCCGGGCGGGGTGTAGAGGCAGGCTGTGGATTGTTGTTATAATTTTTATGGTTTCCATTTGCTTTTGGCACGTACTCGTATATATTTTCTCAACCCAACTCAACTCCGACTTAGTATTGCACTTTATATAACAATATAAAATTTCGTTGTTTTTTTTTTTTTTGCTTTCCTTTTTACTCTTTAGAGGAGGAAGCATTTGTGTAGCTCATAAATATATTTAATGATATAAACGTTTCAGGGGTTCTCTAATCCCCTGCCATCCCCGCCATTGTTTATGCATTTTTATTAATTTGTCACAGATTGAGAGCGATAGAGAGTGAGAGAGAATGTATGAAAGGAGATAAAAGACTGTATTTAAAACCAAAATGAAAATGAAAATTGATTTGTTGGGCAGTTATTATTTTTATTGCTAAGAGAATGTCAACTTAATTGCGTCGATGAGAGGGTTGTCTAAAAAGTTCTACAAAAATGGCAGCCCTAAAATGTTAAAGTAAAAAAATAGTTTTAAAGACTTAATTCGACAAATCATTTACGTAAATTTTCATTTGCATTGTTTTTTTGCAATTGGCACAGTAAGCACATAAATATTTAATCTTTGACGTATTAAAAAATACCCCACGAAAAAAGGGTTTGTTGCGATGGTGTGCTGTTGGCTAAATTTTCTCAAATAATATTAACAACCAAACGGTTAAAGACGTTTTCTATACCTTTGCAACTACTTTTACTGGTTTTTGTCGATGTTTTTTAAGTTGATCAAACTTATGAATGCCCTAAACGATATTGTTTCTGGGTAACTAAAAAAAAAACACGAATTTCTGTCAAAATTTTCCTTATAAACAGTCGGGCTTCGATTACACAAGCCGACATTTTTAAGGTCATGGAGAAGTGTTTTAAGTTCAAAAGATCTCCGATCACGGCATTGTACTTAGTTTTACCCATCACGTCAGGACTTCGAAAAAATGCCTTGAAGTAATTCAAAAATGATCACATTTTCAATAATTTATTGCATAATTTAAAGATAATATTATACTAAAAATATAATTTTTTAACCTATTAATAAATATGTATATTACCTAATAATATATGATTTAAAAGAAATTTACAAATTATCAAAGAGTTATTTCTTTGTTGTAATGCATAATTTGTTGTAATAATAATAATGGTTCTATAATAAGTAAAGTTTAAACCAAAAACTATGCTATAGGGATTCCAAAAATTGTCTACTTTTTAATTTTACAGAATTAGGGGAATTTTATGTTGACAATTTTTTAAAACTTTTTATAGTATACTTTTGGGTGCCTGTTTTCAAACCCCAGATCCCATGATTTTACAAAATGTTGATGTGATGGACAAAAACCAAGTATGCAGTCAAAATCAGCGTACGAAAATAAGTTAAGAACACTTCTCAAGTTAACTTCACTAAAATCATGTCGGCCTGTGTTATCCGTGATGGTCGGGACCATTACGGATAATAGATTTTCACCGTTAATCGAACAACAATTTTGATTTTACAATTTTTTTAAATATTCTTATTATTTTACAAGTTAACTGAAAACATGAGGCAAAAAAGTTAAAGTAAATAATTAAAAATCTGCCCTCACGGATAATAGAGGTAATCACGGTTAATTGACGCAAACAATTTGAAAACATTGTAACCAAAAAACAATAGACTGATCTGATCTAATCGGGGTCACCCGTTAATCAGATCACGGATAATCGAGGCCAGACTGTACTTTACAAAAAAGTGTTGCCTACTTTTAAGCCTGGCCTCTAATGGCAAAACGTATGCATTTTTATGCTTTCATAAAGGAGAATTGAAAACAGTCCAACAAAGTGCTCAGCGAGTAAAAATATTGAGTTTCAATAAAGACATAAATAAGTAAATACTACCAGAGGGAGTTAGAGAAAGAAAGAGAAAATTGAGTTCATTCATGTTGAATCGGAATATTTGTTGCTATTTACTCAGTATAAATATTCCAAATGGTTTGACCAATACTTACTCGAAAACTTCTAACTACTATTAAGTTTCAATTTAAAGTTTTCACTTTTGTGAAAATAGAATTCATTGAAATAGATTTTTGTTTCCTTCTCTATTCTATCATCTCTCTTTGTTTTTCGGTCTCTTTCAAAGTGCGAACTAATGCGAAAAACAAGAAAATTATCACGAAATGCGCATCAATTGTACTTTTTTTTTTGTGTATTTCTATTTGTTGTTGCTTTTCTTTTATTTAAGTGAAATAAGCACGAAGAACTAGGTTCTCTAAAAACGATTGATAACACTAAACAACCAAATATTAAATCGATGTGGATTTTCAATTTACTAATGCTAATATCAAAATTTAAAAACAATATTGTACAAGGACAATTTATCACAAAAGTCATTAATTTTTTGTATTAAAAACCAAACTTTGGTTATCTAGTGTAGTCCCACGACAAAAGCAAGCACCAAGTTTTTTGTATACAAAAGTTTGGAAAAGGAAAATTTTGGCCGCATCGAACATTTGTATGTTTTGTTCACCGATTTGATTTTCATATCTCTCAAGTCGAACAAGTTGTAGGATTAATTTTTTGTTTTTGTTGTCGACAACCAAAAGAGGAAATGAAAATAAAAATCGGAATGTATATAGACGGGGTAAAAGGCAGGCCACAATAGTAAATCTGAGAGCGGCTTTTGTATTTAACGAAAGAGGTTTTTTTTTTTTTTACCATATTTGTCCAAGATAAAGCAAAAAATTTAAAATACAAAAAAAATTACATTCATGTCAAAGACCATTTCTACCCAGACAAAGAGTTTTTGGAACAGATGGTTGCGCCTTATCGTAATTAGCTTCTTTAAATAGTTGCCTTAAAAAATAAAAAAAAAAATAGAATCGGAAAAATAATGTTTTAAATAAAATGAAATATGTACATAAGTCAACTCAACAGATAACTCAATTAAAAGAGTTTAAGTTATCAAGCCTTGCTTTCCGACTCCTCCTCAACTAGCAGACGACGACAGACTTTAAAAGTCACAAAACTTTATTTTACTAAAAGCAGCCGCGTGGCAGAGCGCCAAAGCAGTCAAAAACTAAAAGTCAGATGAAAGAGGCTAAAACAAAACATTTAAATGACTGATGAAATAGCGGTGGGCGGTTGGGTGGGCGGGCGCGCACAGACGGACAGAAGGGACAAAAACGTGAAGATTGAGATGAAGATGTATTCTGCATACACCGTACGTACTTTTCCACTACCAAGTATACAAAGAATAATTTAGTTTTTGGCAGCCGCAACCTAATTGAAAGGTATTTGTTTAGCGAGTGCAAAATTTTACCCCCCGGCCCCCCAGGCTTTCGTTCTCGTCTTTTAACTACTTTCAATCTTGTGTCGCGAAACTGAAATTAGAAATTTTGTAGACAGAGGCAAACCTCAGAGACGAGAACATTTTCAAATGCTTTCTTCTGATGAAAGCAGACACTGTGGCAAGTAGCAAAAGTCACACACGGAAGCAAACCAGAAACACACACACACACACACATACACAGGATAAGGATGCACGTGAGAAAGCGGCAGGGAGTGAGTCTAAAAGGATGGGAGAATGAAACTGAGCTAAGACACAGCTCCAACAAAGACAACGTGTAGTATTTCTTTTTTTCTTACTTTAATTTTTTTTCTACTATTTTTTTGCTGCTTGGCACGAAAATTTTTGCATATTTGTTTTTCCTAATTGGATTAATTTTGCGGAAATATAGTGTGGTACATGAAAGTTTACCGCTTAGGCGAAAAAACAAGCGATTGAGTGCACAGTTCTCTCTCTCTCTCTCTCTATTTGGGCTAGACAAATTATGATGATGGTATGCAAATAAAAGCGGATACATGTAGCTCTATGATTCCTTGATCTCGGTTAGTTTAATTCGAATTGGTGAAATTTTCGCGTGTTTAAAACTAGATAAAACGATAAAAAATAATAAAACCGCTTTTATTATGGCAGGATGTTGTTCCATTGCGTTCGATAATTCCATTCCATTTCGATAATATAGCGTCAGAAAATGTATGACATTAACTTTTAAATGGTAATATTGTGTCTTTAGCATGCATAGAAACCACTTTTGAGAAAATGTCATGCTGAGAGCTAAAAGAAAAAATAACAAAAACTTTAAAGAACCAGAGGGCCGGGTTAATAATAACAAACAATTTGCTTCAAAAGTAACGACGTTATTCATGAAAATTACCGTTTTCGACCAATCGTTCCAATATGATATAGTTATCCAATCAGTCCAAAACCAAGAAATATTAATTTTTATGACAATAGCTTAGAAAACAACGAAGTTATTGTATTATTTCAACCCTGTAGCTTTAACGAACGGACGGACACGTCGCGTCGCGACCCGTCGTGCTGATCAAGAATATACATACATACATACATATATAGAGATGCTTCCTTTCAAAATAAATATACCCTTTTTGCAAGGGACTAACAAAGCTCCGTTTTTTTTTTTGTCATTTCTTAAAAATCTTTTTATCAATTATAATTATTTATTCTATATTTCTAGAGTAAAAATCAAAGAATTTGCGATTCTTTAATTTAATTTTTTTTTTTTTGTAAAACTTGTTTTAATTGCAATATCCATTTACCTTTTTAATGTTTTCCATATGCATCTTTAAATTGCTAAAAATATATATATAAAATGTATATGTACATATATCTTTATTTGCTTTGTTTCGTTTTGCTTCGGTTTAATGTTTATCCGCAAAATTGAATTAATTTACCAAAAGTGACCATAAACTTATGTACAGCAATTTAATTGAAAAATTTTCCACATTTTTCCGTAACACCTTGATGATGATAAAGCTAAAACTGCATGCAATTGCAACAAAAAACCACAAATATGTTCAAAATCAATAAAATATTTGACAAAATGCCAAAATAACAACAAAAGTTCTCATAAACAAAACCCAAAAAAGCAGAGCCGAGGCAGTTAAAAGGCAACATAGAGTTGGCCGTTTGAGAGTTGGAGTTGGTTGCCTTGCATTAGGTTTTAAGTAACTAAAGGATGGATTGAATGCATTGCATTGCTTTGCTAACACAATCCACACACACTCTCCCTTTATCTGTATGGATACATTTGTATCTATTTTGTATGCACTTTGCGGTTGCGGAAATACCCACACAATCTTTCATTGTGTGTGCAAAAGCTACACACTAATAAATTTCGAGTTCATTTATTAAAGTTGCTGTAAAGTTGCCATCAAATGTCTAATCATGCCGGATTTGTGGTTAGCTTTAGTCAAGTGTGGCTTACATTGTGTTTGTTTGTCTCACTATATTTCTTTCTCCCTCTTTCTCCCTCTCTCTCCATCTATCTTGTATGTGTGTGTGTCTTTGTGTGTTAGTGTTATGTATCTTTTGGATACAAAAACTTATAAGCCAATGCATCTACACAGTGTAAATATCTAATCGAGCGTATGTACTTTATTCCCAAGGGGGTCTAGAAACAAAAATTTTCAATACTTGACAAAAACAAAATGGAAAAGGGGAAAACAAAAAGATGCCACGATATCAATTGTGTTTCTTATTTTCATCCGAAACTTCGAAAACAAATGACAGAATGTTAACAGAAAACAACACCACAATTTTAAGTTGTTAGTTATTCATGCCGTAACACGATATTAATTCTGATTTTAATAATAAAATATCCTTTTGGAGACTTATTTTTTTAACTATTATCTAATGGAATATAGTAAACTAAAATCCTAAGATATGATGTAAGTATTGATTCTGTGATCGTTGCAAACTAATTGTGAAATTTTATTTTTGATTCTAGAAATCTACAAGCGGATTTTAAATGAACTATCAGACTTCTGTAATTAAGCAGCGAAAACAGGTATGAAATCTTTGATTAACTTACTTTTAATGTTGTGATTTTATTGTTGGAAATCGCAAAGATTACACATTTCAATGCAAGTGTAAGTACCATTTGGATGTAAGCCCCTTATGTATATGTCATTACACCGCCTGTGAATACCATAATGCACAACCACTTACACACGCACACAAACAAACATATAGAAAACCTAACATACACATACAAACTCCTAACATAATACAAATAAACAAAATGCCACAAAATGTGAATGCTCAGCGATTGGTAAAGAGCTCAATAAAGGGGAAAAGGAAGGAATCACATTGCATGTGTGTTTATGTGTGTGTGTTTGTATGGTTTTTTGAAGAGCGTTTCTCAATAACATGTCAATACAAATATATGTTTATTTTGGAATGGAACTTTACTGTGCAATTTTCAAGCTAAATACCAGTCGAAATGAATAGCATACGAACGGTAGGTATATAGAGTGTACTCTTTATTCAAAGTTGCAGTTGCAAATGCCTAGCCAAGTGGATAATTGCAATGGACACATAGCAAAGTGTTTCAAATTGTTGAAATTTTTAAACACACAATTTACTGCAATCAAACTGTTGCAATCAGAGACCAAAGATCGCAGCTCAATTCAATACCAATAGAAAAAACCTTTTTATTTTTAAATGGTTAATATGTCATATTTGACTTTATTTAGCGAAAACTGTTTAATTGGACAAGAAGAAGTAAATTTCATGTAAAATGGATCGATCAATTTTACATTGTACGCGAATCAAGTTAGCTTTAAATTTTTGCGAGGGAACAACAGCATTCTATTTTTAACAATATTAACACGTGTTTCTCAAAATAATAATATAAAATCAAATGAATCCAACTAGATTAATCTATTGAATATAAATATGTATAAGATTATAAATTATAGTCGGCACAAGTATACACAGTGTGTCTGTATAGCTATTTAGAAAAAAAACCAAGTTCTAAAAGTTATATCTGTCATACCAAATAGAAAGTATGTAGTTTTTGCATATAACCTTTACGGACCATAAAAGTATGCTACGGTATTTTTGCCAGCTCAAATAAAAACCCGTGGGTATAACTATAGACGTTAAAATTAATCCACATTTGTCCATGATATTGACATAAAGTAATTAAAACGTTTTCCTATAAATACCAAATAACTTGTTTAATATTTTATATCTAATCTATTTGAAGCATTGTTCCCAGAATACTTGGATTTAGTAGATAATTTGGGAAAATTTGTAATTTAACAAAAAAGCTGTTAATATTTCAACTGCACATGGTCTGATGCGCCTTGCAATTTTTTATAGTATTTTTTTGTTGCCGCTTTCCTTTCTTACCGTTTTTCTCGTTCTCGGTTTCCCTGAAGCAATTAATCAACTGGATTTTCATTTAATAGTACTTTGTACGCTTCCACGAGCGTAAAACGTTAACAAAGTTGTTGACTTTATTGCACAGTCGCCGTCGTCGTTGGTCGTCATAAATGCCATTACAGCTCACACGCCACACAACTCTTAACGGCCGACATCTAACCCTAAACCCCTCTGCCTCTTCTAACACCTTCCTAACGCCGCTAACTTCAATTTCTGCACTCTAACTAATGCAATAGCACTGCTAAGAGTGCAACATTTACCACCTGACTGCATATTTGTTGGTTTTTCTTTCTTTTTTTTTTTTCATATTTATGCACATAATGTAATTTGCCGGCTTTAAGGCTCAATGTGCAAGGGAGTATCTTAATACATTGAAGTACAAACATTAGCCTCTGTATAGTGGCTATGGTTGTCTTCATTTTAAGAGCTATCAATTTGCAATAGCAAGTGCATTATATTTCTTGAATATACGTGAATGTGCATTTTTCATTTTAACAAAATCATGCACATGGCAATGAAAAATAAAGAAAGGAGTAAAAATGTTATACCATAATATATATATAATAAGAGAAATGGCGTTTTGAAAATGAAAACATTTTTCATTGGCCACATTTAAGCGAACTTTTACTATATATTGTATATGTACATATTATAAATAAATCTAAGCTGAAAGTCGAATTGTGCCTTTTACCCTCTCATATTTTGTATATTTGTCTCTTTGTTCGCTATTTTCAAATATGCGATTGTTATTTTCAACCTCAACTTAGTGTCCACTTTGTCTAATTAGAAGTTTTGTGCAAAATATATTTTCAAAATACACAAAACATTTGAAATATAACATTATATTTGTCTCTCAGCTTTGTTTTTCGGTTGCACATTGCAACAAATATCTAAAGCGTGTTTGTCAAATAAAGAATTTATTGATACTTCGTTAAATTTATAAAATTTTCCAATGCTCTTTTTGTAGTCTGCCTAAAAAGAAAGATCAAAAAATTTAAAACTTCTTACATTTGCACGGTTGTGATTTGATGTGAGATAAGACGTCTATACACTAAGCCGTCAAGCTAAATTCTCCACTTCTGACATCGATTTAATTTAAGACCTTGCCAACGTTAAGGAAGTTATTATTAATCGAATTAAAAACAAAGTAATTAGAAAATTTCCGGCAATGCCCTTTTGGTATTTTGGCATTTTATGCACATTTGCTTCAGTGTACACTGCATTAGCACTTGATTAGTTTGAATAGATAGAATATATACAAAGGTATGTACATACATACATATACATACATACATACGTACGTACGTGTGTACGTTCGTTTGTATATATGTATGTATCTATTATTGTAATGTCTTTCGGTTTTGTAATAGTTGCCTTGTAATTGTAGAAAATTTTGTAAATTAGTTAAAATTATTTGCTTGTTAGGCAAATTGTTAAAGCCTTTGGCATTATTCACATTGTTACTTCAATTGGCATTAGGTATTATTAAGTATTGAATTTATGTCTTCTTCTTTGAATTTTCAATGATTATGTTTGCCACGCCTATGTGATTTCCTTTTTCATTTCAATTCATAGTTTTGTAACCAGATTAATTAAAATGCTAAGCAACTGCTTCAAACTGCAAATCAATGTTAGTTTCGATAAGTGTCTGGTAGTTTATTTATTTTAATCATTAGATGCGGACTGGTGGAAAAAAAAGAGGCGAGATTAGGATTTTTTTCGGGGGAAAGCACAAAAAAAAAAATAAAGTGCAATTTGGCCAACTTCATTAACCCCATTTCTAAGGGGCTCCGTTTTCATTTTTTTTTTTTTTTTTCGTTTTTTGGGAGAAAAAGCAGAAACTTGGCATGGCCACAATTTCTGGGCTCTGACTAACAACATAATTGAATATAAATATTGCCGGTTGCCTTCGGGGGCCTTACTCCTGGCGCTTTTCTTGGCTTTCCCTCCGCCCTGCTCTGCCCTCGTCATCTTTCGTTTAAAGTTGGCAACTTCTTCACTTTGGCTTCTTCTAGTTGTTCCTTTGGCTTCTTCGCACACACTTCACACTTGCCAGAGCAAAGACGAGACGAGACGATGCGATGCGATGCGATGCGATACGATGCGATGGGAGGCAGTGCAAGGAGCCTGAGAAAAGAAGGCTATGCCAATGAAATTTATACGCTGTGCAGATTAATATTTAATAAATACAATAACGCTGAAAATTTTCTAACAGTTCACGCGCTGTCTCTGTCTCTCTCTCTCCTTGCTTTGCTTTGCTCACTGCAATGGGGGAAATTAATTTGCTCCAGCCTCCATTTTCATCTCCTGGTAAAAGTCCTCTTGAATCTCCGTCCTTACAGCATCGCCACCTTGTAACCAAAACGAGGAACGTTTCCTAAAGAAGTTTATGTGAAAGTTATACACTAAACTTAAATATGCACTAGTATGTTGTAGTTGTAGTGGTAGCTATATATGAGTATGTTGGGTGTGTGTGTGTGTGAGTTTAGGGATTTCTTTATGCAAATTTGCCAAAGCAATGTTATTTTAGCCAAGCATAAAAGCCTGAAGGGTAGGGCAAGACGGGGCTAAGAGTGTAGCGATTCCGGACAAATTCTGTTCAAAATGCATAAGAGCGTGTATTAGTGAATACTCATAAATATTACCATATGCACACACTCATACACACATCATTCTACATATATGTATATATAAATATATATATATATTTTCATCTTTTATCTCCCTACCTCCCTTTGCGAATCTCCCTGGGCAAAATTTAAAATGTTCTTTAAGCGAAAACACATAGATTTAATCAACCATAAAAAGTAGAACCTCCAAAGATTCATTATGTACATATATCAACATTCAAAGTAGTTGAAATGATGAAACAATTTTTATTCAATGTACTCAAAATTAGCTTCTAGTGTAATAAGAATGAATTTAAAAGAATATTATCAATATTCCTAGGCATGGCCATATTCTTCAAGAAAATTAAGATTTTTGTCTGAAAATGAATCTAAAATATGGAATGAATCGGATGATATACAGATGGTAAAATGAATGTGATTTGGCAGCAATTCTGGTTTATTTTGTTTGTATTCTTTGCGTTTTACTTACTCACGTACTCAGATAATCGTAGGCCATAGACAAACATTCGCATCTGCTTCATATGTGCTCCATTCCATCCTATTATGTGTCCTTTTTTTTGTGAGTTCCTTTTTTCTTTTACTACTGTTTGTTTTCTTGCCATCTCCCTAGTCATCAACGCACTTTGTATTTAATGTTTTTTAATGGAAAAACTTTGTAATGCCAAGCAGTTTTCTCTTGCAGCATTTGTCATAGGCGTTGGCGTCGTAACACACACACACATATGCGCGCACACACACATACACACACACACACACTTTCGTTGCCATCCAATGCGGCAGCCGCTTTAACCACTCAACTGCGTTTTGCAGCTCGTCGATGTTTGTTTTGCCTTTTGCTGCTATAGGATAAGAGATTCTTGCAGTAGTTCTATCATTCTTCTTCCTATTCTTTCCTTTACGTTTTCCCTTTCTCTTTTTTTTTTTTTTACTTGAACTTTTCTCGTTTTTCGTTGTTTTTTTTCTGTTTTTTTGTTAGCATTTATATATGCCTCCATTTCATCTGGGTGTGTGTTTGTGTGGCGCTACAAAGTGGCAAAAAAAAAAAGAAGGGAAAAGCACAAAGGTGGAAAGAGATTTTCCTTGCCGAGAATTCTTAAGTGCCTTCCAATATTTAAGTGGGCTTCGAATTCGATTGCTATTTGTTGTCAGCGGATGGCATGTTGTCTACGCATCTGAGTGAAAGACAATGTAAACGGGGTGAAAGGGGGAAGGAAAATACTTACTCAACCTGTAACAGTAGACGAGGATACTAGGCAATGGAAAATTGCAATGGGGCCTACAGACTACTGTAATTAGATTTGAATATGCATAGGATATTCGATATGATGCTAGGCATTAATGACTTAACAGCTTTTCGCTTCGTTTCTATTACATTTTTTTGTTTAGAAATTTGACACATCGAGAACTGTGAAATTCAAACGTAAATTATTCATACAATATCTCTAGCGATGAACGATAAAAACTAAGCCAATTGAAAATTTCTCACTATGCGGCCATAAACTGGCATCGTTCGACGTAAACATAAACAACTTCATGGGCGTAGCCAAAACAAAAGTAGTTACTCAATTATCCTTCTCAAAATCCACCACAGACACCTTAACCAAAACTGGAAGAGAATCAACGAATCGTTTACAATGAGATCTAAGACACTGACTATAAAGATTAGTAAATAAAACTGCATTTTAGCATAGATATATGTACGTCATTCCTTTAACTAAATATAGGCTAAGAAGTTGCCAGAAATGCAGTCTGCATAAAAAAGATAGATTAAAAAAAGCTGCTCATATTGAAAAACTCTTAAAAGGCTCAAATATCCTTAACTTATATACATCGATTTATTTGGGTTTTCCTTAACACGATAATGACATTGAGTCACTTGCAGTGATTTGCTCCTTTTTGCCTTTGCCAAAAGCTAATTTTTTGTTTTTAATGTAATTATATTAAATACCGAAACGAACCCAACTGAACCCAAAAAACTATATCTTAAGTCCATATCTTAAAAGGATCTTTAGGCTTAACGATGAAGAAAAATTTGTGAATTTACTAAATAAAAATGTCTAATTTCTAAAGTTTTTATTAGTTGAGGATGCAATTTTGTGATATTGTATACAAAAGATATTTCTTAAGTGAGAAAAGAATTTGGATTTTGAAAAAAGGGTAAACATCTACGCCCATTTAAACTGTACACAGGTGTGTGTATTTCAGTGAGGCAAATAGCACAAAAAAAAAACTACTGGAAGTTTAGAGGATATTGAAGAAGGCACTATATACCCCACATATGTATGTATACGTATGTATATAGTGGTAGTTGTAGTTGTAGTAGTAGTACATAAGTAGTGCATAGAGGCAACTGAAAAAGTTTAATGTTTACCGCATAAAACTCGCACACCCAACTAGAATGCCAGTAAAAGACGTTTACAAAATGAAGTCAGCATTTTTATGATAGTTCTTGTCGTCGACGCATTTATGGCATAGTCGGGAAATACATACATACATGTATCTACACTGTATATGTATGTATATGTATGTTTCGATGTACATACTTGAAAATACGACTGAAAGCAACGCTTTGGGTGTACATGCAGTAAACTTTGTGGGGTACTCAAAACGCTAATATTAGTTGCTGCTATTTCTGGAAAAAAATGCACTGTTCAAAATATGTTTGGTCTGTTTGTTTTACGAAAAACATGGGAATTGTGCTCGTAATATTCTACATGTTCTCCTGTCTCTCTCTCCACATGAGAAGAATTTTAAGAAATATATTTTATTTTTGACTTTCTTTCAATGTATTGATGACAGCAAATACAGGACTCAAAAGCAACATTTATGAGTGAACTAAAAAACAAGCCATTAATCCCAAAATAAACACATTCGAGATACAGGTTATAAAAAAAAAAAAAACTGTAAAATACCTACTCATTGAAAAATGAAATGTTGAGGTTACTATTGCCCCAACAAACGGTTGGTCCAAGTGTCAAAATACAATAAATTTTGTGACGAGTTGAAAAAAAAGACTGTGGGAGCAAACCCCAAACACTAATAAGTTAGCATGTAAGATTTTGGCGTATAGAGTTTTTATGCCCTTGTGGAGGGTACTATAATTTTAGTCAGATGTTTGTTAGGCCCACAAACCATATTTTGTACATATATTCTTGATCAGCCAGAGAAGTCGAGTCCGTCAATCCGTCTGTTTGTATTAACCTCACGACCACAATTAGAAAGCCTCTGGAATGAAACTTCGTATTTAATTGTTTTACTACCCAATTGAGAGCAAAATTGTCAATTTGACGGATTGGATCACTATAACTTATAGTTTAATACGATACTTTTTCAAATTTACTGAACACAGTTTTTTTCGCGTCAGATGCTGTTTTTGTAATTACTAATATGCAGATTGTTATCTAAAATTAGCCTGGTAAGCATCAATCAAGCAAAGTTTCTTCGAAGGCCATTGACTAAATTTTAAAGGCAAAGAAACAAAAAAGGACATAAATAGATGCTAGTACGTGGGTCTCTCAATTTGTGGTAAGCTTAGAAAAAACCGCTTTGATAATTGTGCATTTTGTGGGCGCTCAGTTCAGGTCGCAGTGTTCAGTGTTTTTCCAGTCAAAACTCATTCCAAAATCAATGTGTGTGTGTGCGTGTGTAAGTGTGTATTCCTCTGCATTGTGCATGGGACATGCGTGTACTTTTCCCTCTTTCTCTTGCATTTTGCGGTCAAATTGCTTAATCGCCTGTAGATAATGCACGTTTAGCCCCCCCTCCCTACACCTCCAATCTACTCTATTTCGCTCCACCCACGTATTCAGTCAGCAACCATGGGCATACACATTGCATTTGCGGAATGCGTGAAAAATGCCATGCAAATTTCTACAGAAATTTTGTAATGCTGATCCAAGCGGCATTTTGCACATTTCTTGCTTGAAAACAACATATACGGTTTAATTATGTGTGCGTAATGTTCAATATTTATTCAATGATTGTATGGTGAATGCTTTTAAGTATGAGGTACTCATCGAATTGCATTCAATTCGACATTAGGGGCCTAATAGCTTGGAGCCTCTGAAAAATTCCTCTTAATTTTGTTATTTGCCCAAAATAAATGGCAATGATGCTCAGATAGATTGTCCTTTCATGGCCTTTGAGTTTTGTTCAAAACTATTAACTAATATGTTTTAGACAAAGCAGCCTTAGTCGTTAGAAAGTGAACCAAATAAAATGTTGCTTTCTCTTTTATTTGCAACCAATTTATTTAAGTTTAAAGTCTTTTTTCAGCTTTGATTTTTAATTTTTTTTTGCTGTTAAATTTAAATATATGTAAATGACTATAGAAATAATATGAAGTTGCTTCATAGACTCTAGACGGTAACAATTAGCAAATCGTAGAATGGAAATACGCTTAGCTATTTGATTTCCGGTTGATTGCGTTTCAAATAATTATACCAGACGGAGGAAGTGTAGGAAAGGAGAGAGCAATAACGCGAGAGCTGTAAATCTAATTTAAGCCATATCTATTCTCAAGACTTTAGATGTAAATCCACTAAAGCTCATTAAATGTAATCGCATTGCAATCGCAAAATGAAAATCGTTCATGCATTATTGAATTCCATAACTTTTTAAATAACCCCTGCCGTTCCGGCAAACAGACCCAGGACCAATCTCTTCGTTTATTTCCCCTCTATGTGGATACTTACCTTCTCCTGTCAACAAAAAAGTGCAGTCAAAACCAGTCTCATTCGGATCAGGTGAAATTCGTTCATTTCATTCATTTGCATTGAAAATATTTTTCGCTGATAATTACATCAGTGAAAATATAATGCAAGACGGGGTTGGGGTAATGCCACGAAAAGGGGTACAAAAAAAGAGGGATGAGCAGGCGAGATGGAGTTGGTTGAGTCGGGATGTGGAGGAGGAGCAGAACATAATCTGACAGAAGCAAATGTTTCTGCCGGATCTCTTTTTTCGTGCTCCTCTTATTATTGGTGGCTGTTGCTGACTATTGTTGGCTTATGTTGTTGTTGTTATTGTTGTCTGTTGGTTGTTGCTTGCCTTTCATGCCAACGCTTATTTTATTTGCCATTTTTGTTTGAAATACGTTGAATAAATTACTCGACATTTGCACTAATTGCGCGTGCATGAACCGTATAACGGCCATGCAAGCCAATCCAAATTTCAGCCCAAAATCCCCACCTACACACATACATACATAAGTATGTATGTATGTATGTGTATCCTTGCCCACATTGCAGCGCCAGTATTCCCCTTTATAACACCTTTTTGGATAGTCATGACAGTTAAGTAAATGTTGACATTTCAATTGCGATACCTATTTAAAATGAATTCAATGTACATATACATATGTATAAGTATATGCAACATTATATAAATACATACATATGTACGTATATTTAAATGGACAGCAATAACAAGAAATGTTTATGGCAAATAATTGCGGTTTTAAATTAATGACAAAACGAGAGCGAACCAAAGAACGAATAGATTAATGGAGAGACAAAGATATTAGACGACTCTATATAAGCACATGACAAATGATCTTCCTAATTAATACAACATAAAAATATTTATATAAAATGCAAACATTTTTATAATAAATAACGCTCTGAGTTAAAACTCTAAAAAAAATTGAAAACTCTTAAAAATGAACAGGATATTTGGTGACTTTAATATGAACTCGGTTCTTGGGTTCAAATGAAGTGAAGTGATCAGCGCCTGGAAAGACCGACGCCTGTGTTATTGTCATTGAAATATTGCGTAACCCTTCTTCGATTTGTTAAGAAATTTATCTATTACAACTTGAATTTGATAGTCATTAAATGTATATTGAATATACAGCATCTTTTCTTCTATATTGCATGTACCAAAAGGGTGAAATGGTATATTAAAGGCGACAAAATGTATGTAACAGGCAGAGGGAAGCCTCTTCAATAATATAAAGATAGATATTCTTGATCATCATCAACAATAGTCGAGTCGACCCCCACATTTGGTCTCATAAATTTAAAATATTTGTTTCACTTGATGCATGGTATATCAAAATCGGCGAGACGACTTACTTCATTTTGATATTCACTTCGTTTAACTTTGCCGGCAAAATGAAAAATCATATTATTGAAAACATTCATTTTTTTTTTTGTTGAGAGCGAGGCAAATTACTGTGAAACATACCCAGAAGAGTTTGGGGAGATTGTCCGTGGCCAACTTGAAGGAGAAGACAAACAAATGTGGTCAATAAGGAGAGAAAGAATGTTAAATTTCACTGTGGTCAGCAAAAGCCAAAAGCTAGAAGTGGAGATGAACAAAAAAATGGAAACGGGAATGGGAATAGAAAAGGAAACAGCAAAAGCTGAATAGAAAACGAAGCCGAGGAAAATCTTTTTATACAATAAAATTTTTGCTATTTGACAAACGGAAAATTTCCCAAAGTCAAAGTGATTTCTTTCTTGTTTTTTTTTTTTTTTTTTTTTTTTTTTTTTTTTGTTTGTTACAGCATAATATATTGGGTATTGTATCCGACAAGTTCCGAATGGGCGGACGGGCGTTGAGATGGAAATCAAGGGAGGGAAGGAGCGAATTGAATTATAGAAAATTTGTAAGGGCAAAAGCAATAGCAAAATCTATAGAGAGGGTCGTGTTCGTATATGGTTTGGTTTATATGTCTGTTTGGGTGTTGGTAAGTGCATTGGGTCGTATGCTTAATATTTCGTCAGACAAAGGCAGAATTTAACAACAATGAGATCCATTCGAGCATCTAGCAAAGCTAGCAGTGCTAGCTCTTTGATTTTTATGATGCCCTGCACTGCATTCTGGGACCACACCCACACCAAATGGGTGTAACGATATTATTCACCATCCAACCCTTTTCATTGAATCTTCCCTTTATAACAGACAATTTTATGTTTGCCTGTTCAATTCATTTGCCACAAAAAAAAAAAAAGTAAAAATAAATAAATAAAAGAAAAGGAAAATCCAAATTTCGAAAGAAATTAAATTAAATTAAAAAAAAAAGGGAGAGGGAGCACAAAAAAAAAAAAAAAAGGAAAAAGCTCAACGCCCACGTTTTTCGCCTAGCTGAATCCAATAAAAAATAAGGTCTTCAATTCGATTCCCTACCACTTGCATATACATATGTATATCCCCTCCATCGCATTCCCGCAAGCTCTTTTATAGCTCGTACGTGTTGCACGCACGCGGTTACTACTCAAGTCAAGTATTTTCCCCTACCTCTTGCATCGTCTTTTGGGTAAAAATCGGCGAAAAGTGCGCAAAATTGTTGGAAACTATTACAATTTGATATATAAGCAATTTAGTTGAATGTATGAAAATCCCAACCAAGGACGAACAATTTTCATAGACTTGGAGGGCAATTCCGAGCAGCAGCTTTGCTTTGCCTCTCTCTGTGCGGCCCTTCTCGCCATCTTGGCCATGTTCATGGTTTGCGGCCATTTTTGCGGCCAGGGTCAACAGCTGTTGCAAATTCGTGGGCTATAAAAATAAATTTTACTTAGCGATTTGATTTTATATTCTCTAGTTTGGGTGTAACATCATGAGATTTTAACAAAATTAAATGGCAAACTGTTTTTTTTTTCTTTTTTGTTGTACATATGTATATGTACATTGAGACATATTTATAGATTATATGCAATATATTCTTTTTTTATATTGGTTCCTTGAAGTCATTTCAATTGACCTAATAGCTCTTTGAACTCGTTTCCGAGTCCAAATTGGACAAATGGGGCACTGTCCCACATTGAGTAGTGCGATCAAAGGTTATTGGTTTTTATTTTCATTTGTAGATAGTTTTTATTTTTAGTTTTACAGCGATTTTATCATGCCCTGTTCAAAGTACAACAAAAACCTTCGTGAAATGGTATTTCATTTCCGTTCTAAAGTTCTATGCATAAGTTGTAAAATTCTAAGGCATTTTTGAAATATTTTCTTGATAATCAAAATTATTTGAAATTATAAATGACAATTTGAGCTTATTCAATTGTTTGTTTTCTTTTAATGATAGATAAAGCCAAACAATTTGGCAAACAAATGGCAAATGAATTTCTCTCTCGCATTTTTCTTGTCTTTGACAAGATCTTGCTATAGTACATATGTATTATGTATATACATATATCATTTGAAAATATTGGGCTCGATAACCTGTCAATATAAATCAAGAAGACTATTTGCATATTTAGTGTCTCTGTCACTCTCTCTTTCTCTCTCTCTCTCTCTCTCTCTCTCTCTCTCTCTCTCTCTCTCTCTCTCTGTCTCTATTTCTCTGTTCTAGTCGTTGTAAATCTTGCAATGTTTCGCATATTACTCGCATTAATTTCCTACAGAGTTTGCAAAATGATTTTGGTAATGAAAAGGAAATTGAATGCATACTGAGTGGACGAATTTTCATTGTATTCGCAGACACTGGTAAAATACCTATACGTACATACATACGTATATGTATATACTTATACAAACACATTTCACTCTATACATTCATACTTGTCATCTTGCTTAATTCCCCCTTTTGCCCTCTTTGCATCATTTGACTGGATGCACTTCTTCTCCTCTTGTCCCTGGTTCTATGGAACTTTGCCTGCATTTGAGTGGCAAACATCCGTTTCCGCTGTTTGCTGACTGCTATTGTTGTTGGTGTTGCATTTGCTGCTGCTACTGCTCAGTGATATTATGATGTGATATGTTGCAATGTACCTACATATGTATGTGTGTGTGTGTGTGTATGTATCGCATGGGGATGGTATGGTATGGTATGGTATCGTATCGTATCGTATCTCCATGTGTCCTCTGTCTTTTATGCATATTTAAAATTCTCCTGCATATGGTAAGCAAAACACGAGACCGAGACATTCCCATGAGTAACTAAGTATAACCATACTGTCAGGCAGGCATCGCCCCATTCATTGTACTCCAATTGTGGATTGGTTACGGTCTCTCTGTGTCTCTGTCTCAACATCGGCTTCAGCTTCATCACCATCTCCATCTCCATTTCCAATGTGTTGCACTATTTATTCTGCGGATGCAACCGAGAAGATAAATACAGAATGCGTGAGACGGTAAGGGGACATTTTCATGCCCGTCTGGACTTGATTATGTCTAGTCGGAGTATGTAAGTTGAATGCTGCCATCAGATGCTGGTATTAACTTGTCCCCTAATTGGCAGTTAGACACTTAAAAATGTTACTTTAAAAATGCATTTGCATCCGGTATATGAAACAAAGGATGGTAATCAATGTGAACATATATTTATCCAATTTAAAGCTTTATTTTTTGGTCATTACATTAAGACATTGGAATTACATTTCCCATTTGAAAATGAAAAATTTGTAATATTTTTACCTTTCTCTATTTTAAAAGTATTTTGATTTTAGAAATTCTTTTTATTATCAATTACACATCATTTTTATTTAACTGAATTGTGTGAATATTGTGAAACTTTATGCTGTTTTCATATTTTAATACTTTGATTATGTAGTTTTTCAAATTAAAGCTTAAATGTGAGGAAAATAGTCTTAAAAATGTAGATGAATCGAACTTAGAAAACAACGAGCAATGCATTTACTGTTGAATTTGTTCTTAAGGGACTTGTACTGAAAAGAAAACTAGGAAAATATTTTCATCCATTTAGAAAGTAAACTTTAGATAGTGATCCCAAATTTTAAGCCTTTTTTAATCTTCTTTAAAAATAGAATCTTCTTTTAGAATAGAATAATAGACGAAAATAGAATAGTAGAATAAAATGGATAAAGTCTTTTTAAAGAAAACTTATCTGGTTATAAAATTTATACATTTTAAAAAGGCTGATAAAAAAAATATGAGAAATAGAAGTAAACTCTTATTTTGATGAAAACAAAAGTCTTTTTATATTAAATGGCGGTTGGTGAACATATGATGTATGTATATACGTTTTCTAACATTTAGATTATCCCAGCAGCAGCAGTTATTTTCCTACTACATATGTACCACACATTCTTTCTTCATTCAGCAATATTTTTGTGCGGACTACTTAAGTGCTCTGAAAGAAAAAACAAACAAAAACTAAGAATTAATATCCGCTGCACAATTTTAGTTCCCAATTCAAGCCCCACCCCCATTATTTCGCCTACTTCAATTTCCTCCTTGAGCTCAGCACAGCTCAGCTCTTTTTTTCTTCTCTTTTTCATATGTGGCTGCTATTGCCGTTCTGCTACTGCTACTGCTGCTGTTGCTCATCCTGTTGGTGTGTTAGTCATTCTAGAGGCTCGGCTGGAGTTGTCCCCATAGCCACATTTGTATAACATTGAATGCCTTTGAGTATCGTAAATAACAGTTTAGTGTTCATAAATTCAAAGAGAATTATGAATGTCCAAGGCTCAAGTGCATCGAGGTTGCATGATGATGGTCGGAGAATAGTCGCAATTTGAGGGAGGTAGGGAGCAATAGCAAACTATGAGCTCTCCACTATAAAACCGAAACCCAAAACCAGCGTTGACACTAAAAACAAAAAAAAATGAAACAAAACCCCCTCCAAAAACTGAAATAGAGTCAAGAAGGGTATGTAGGGAAAGGCGAAAAAGGACCAAGCAGAGGAAAATTGACTGCATTGGCTTTGGCCTTCTCTGGCCTGGCCTAACTTGGCCACAGGATGAGAAACATGGACTCATTGTCACATCAAATGCACGTCTCGAACGCGTCGACATTGCCGCCATCCAAGATGAAGATAAATATGCTGCAGTAATAAAAAAAAAAAATTCAAAAAGCAAAAAAAAAAAAAAAATAATAGCAACAAAAACTCTAAAACCACAAATTCTCTCCGGCTACACTGGGCCATCTACACTTTACTCCACTTGCACTTCCACATCCACATCCACTTTTGTCTGGGCATCATTTAAGTGACCAAAATACACATTAAGCGTCCTCGCTTGTCGCTTGTAGTCCTGCGACTGTCCCTTGTCTACCATGTCGTGCCTTGCATTTTAAATGTTGACATAAATTTGCAGTTTGCCTTTTGTCGCTGCTACCAAGCAACCAAACGACCAAGCAAGGTTTGGTCAGGGACAGTCACAGGGCACAGGGCGGTGGTGCCTGTTACTACAACTACTAAACTCCACATGCCTGACATAGTTGCAGTTAAATAAATTAAAAACTTCAACACTTGCTCAGCATCCATCCTCAGTATTCTTCTTCAGCTCATCCCCGTTTGTCGGTTTTAATTTGTCGACCAATGGCAATTAAACAAATGCTTTGTGCCTTTACTAATAATAATGCATCTATGTACATTTAAACATCCGAAATCGGCACCAGAGTAGCTTATTTTAGTCCCTAATCTGTTGGACAAAATCACTTAAAAGGTTCTTGTTTTAGCAAATACAAAACGAGTTTGAGTTAAAAATTAAATAACTTAGATTTAGTTTTCTCTATGCAAAAAGGAACAAAATTACTCGATGTCATTTGAGGAATTTCGGGATTACATAGTATTGATATATTTGTTTAGTATAATTTTATTGTCAAAGTGCAAGTATCTTTTGACTTCTCGACACTTGGCCAATGCGTTTTCCAATTAGTTGTGGTTTCAGATGACTTTATTTCTGTTAGCATTAGCTTCATTTCAATGCAAAATCAAGTGAAATGTGGGTCTACAAAATTTACTTAAAGCTAATGTCAACATAGTAATTAATTATAAATTGAACTGATTAAAGTTAGAAATGTAGTAATGCCACAGAAAATTATCGATTTGGCATCTTACTTACATGGTTAAGTGTGTTAACATGTGGGAACGCGGGGCTTGTGTTGGTTGCTCAAATGGTTGAAGGAGGGGAGGGATGTAAATACAAAGCCGACCCCAAAACAACATGCGGGTACACAAATTACAAGCTAATAGACAGAAGAGACAGACAAACAGTCAGCCTAACCCGTCAGACGGCCACCCAGCCGGTCAGCCATCATTGCCGGAGATCTAACCTTACCACAAAGTCTATGGTAATTTCTCGTCTGGTGTTGTAACCTCAAAGCATGTGGAAAGATACTTGGGCCAAATACTTGGTCAGCTGTTGTCCAGTCCTGTCCTATCCTATCCTGTTTCGTGTTGTCTCTCTCTCTTTCTCTCTATGGCTATGGCCCTGAGTCCTTTGCATTTGGATTTTCCCAGAAACAAGCACAAGACGCTAATTAAATATGTGGCTTGTCAAAATGTTCAGGAGCCACATAAATAATAATAATACCTACATGGCATATACATACATACGATGCCAACTGATAGGTGGGCGGTGGGAATGACAAAAAGAGAGACAGAGAGAGCGAATGGAAGGTGAATGGATTGTCATATACATTGCCGTTGCTGGCATTTAACATATTATCATTTTGCATTTGCCACCACATTCGGCATTGTTCTCATGGGCAACTAACTAAAATTTGCTACCTTTATGTCCCCAAGTATTATAATCAATTCCCAAGCGCTTTTCACCTTTACACATATGTACATACCTATGTATATCTAGTTGGCATTTGTCTTCTTGGGTCAGCTCAATTTTAACTTACAACAAAGATCAACACATGCTTAGGCAACAAAAAAGGTCAAATGCAATGAAAATTAGCAAATTGAAGACTCTTTCTCTCTCATTGAAAGTGGAATTTTAATAACTAATCAGTAACTAAATGTTGCCTGCTGTCAAAAACAAATCACCATTGAATGGGCGCGGGAATTGGCCTTTGACTTACATCTATGAATAAATTATTTTCATTAAAATTATTACCATTATTATTGCTCATTGGACAAATCTTAATAAATTGTTTATTTGTTAGAGACTACTTAGATGTGGGATTCATGTAATAAACAAATGACAATTGTTTCAACTACATCGAATTTAGTTCAAAACCAGAGGGTCGGGGCTTACTTCGGCCACGCCGAAGTTTGTATACCCTTGTTATTAAGAGGTATGTTAAACTTACATGACAATAGCTTACAAAACGATAAAGTTACTAAAAAAGCCAAATGATATAGTGGTCCGATCCGGCTGAATCTGCGACATATCTGCAGTATATAAAATACCTACATTCCAAATTTCAACTCGTCTCGTCGTGCTGATCGAAAAAATTTCAAAAAAATTCCATCGGTGACTTTTTATAGAATGTCATCATCGTTGACATTTTATACCTTGTCATCGGTGACTTTTCATAGATTGTCATCGGTGTCATTTCATGAGAACAATTCAATAAAATAATAAGTTAGTGTAAAAGATTTAAGGTAAAATAATTTGCCTAAATAATTTAACTTATGTAATTTGAAAAAAAAAAAACAAGCACGTCTATTTCTTGAGCTTAATCTATGTATATAATTTACTTGGAAACAGACAGTTGAAAATAAGCTCTATTCACCCTCTCAAAGGGCTGAGAAACGAAGAAGAATATGCATAATACTTTCTACAAGAGCGTTTAATATCAATCATAATTGTCATTAAATTGAGCCGCAGGCAATTGTGTTGACCAGAAAGCTGTCGGGGAAAAACAGGGCTGGCACTGGCAAACCTTATAAACCCACACCCACAATGTGGCACACCCACCAATCATTATTCCCCATTCAACAATCTGTAGGTTGGCATTTTGCTATTGTTGTTGCGCTTGTTTTTGTTTTCCAGTGCCCAGGGCATAACTTAATTATATTTTTCGCCTTCCTTTTGAATTGAGCAGCTGGTCTCCCATGCTCTTTCATGTTGTTTACCTTACCCTATCCAATGGGATTTTTCCCAATCTTTATTGTCGGGTTTTGTTGATTTTTGCAATTGCTCAATTAACTTGACCGCAGGATAATAATTACAGCACATTTATATAACAAAAGAATGACACAGTAATATGTTCTATACTTAATCGCCGCTAGGCAAAAAAATTGTATCGTCTCACTCAATCAGAACGTAAATTCTTATCTCTTCTTTTAATTTATTTTTTTTTTTGTGTTCCTTCTCAATCAATTTACTAAACATAATTATGATGGAATTCGATTTCGTAGACATACTTCGGTATAAAAAGAATGCAAGGCTTACAAAATAAGTTCTCGTCTACACAATACTAAACTAAAGCCTAGAATGCTTTTAAATTGTTAATGCTTTACTTAAATACAGTCCAAAATAGTATGCTATGAAAATTTCACTATGACGTCTGACAGATCCATTAAGTGGCAAGGCCAAAAAAGTATGCTATACAAAATTTCAAACTGATGTCTCACCAATCCATTGATTGGTACAGTTTAGCATTCAGACTTGAAAAGGAAAATCTTACATATGATACTCGGGCCGAATGATTTTGTAATTTATGCTCTTTAAAAATCAAAAAACTTTTTTGGCAACATTTTTGGTATGCTTCTTTATTTCTTTAATTCTATGTTTTTTTTAAATCTTCTTTTACTTTCTGTCCTCATCCTTTGCATATGTCACTGCCAATTGCATTGGGTTCTTGTCTTAATAGCAAAAATATGTTTCAAGTTGTTGCAGCGCCAAAAGTCATGTCAGCGTGGAAGCCATAAATCTATGTACAATATGTATTTGCATGTATGCCAATAATTGGGACTAGCACTGCTGAATAAAGAGGAGCGAAATAAGGAAATGGTTGGGATTTAATACATATGTTAAAGTTGGCAAAATGGCATAGGAAAATAATTTCGTCAATTGCCAAAGGTTCATATTGATTAGAATAAATTTAAGTATTACAGTTTTATGAGTATTACACATAGTTAGGATTAAGAATTTGTTTCCATGTGTTGACTATGTACATATATTCTCGTAAAAGCCCTTAGATAAGCAAAGATGCTTGCTCGCTTGCTATGCGTTGCTATCTCCTGACCAACATTTGGTATATCATTTTAGACTTCATCTGGTTTTGTCTGCTATCTTGGTCGGTTTATGCTGTAGTATTGTGGCAGTGCATTCAACATACTGTTAGCTAGCTACCAAGGACCTGTCTCTGAGTGTCAGTTGCACCTGCTGCCTGCCATCCTGTCAGGCACCTACGCATTCTCCTGGACGCGTTAAGCGTAAAATGATGCAAATTAACACCTGTAAAACCTTTTTCCTTGGCCCTCTGCAATCTTCTTTTCACACACTCCCTTTCCACAAATCCCGTAAAAGCAAAAAAAAAAAAAACGCAAAAACCAACTTTCAACAGCCCCTCGGAAACATGAAAATTAATTTTCGGCCAGGAGCACCATGATGTTCATCAAGCTTTGTCTTCCTTAACTTGACTCTTCTCAACGGCTGCTTTTGTCAGTTTCTGCTGTTTTTTTCCTGTTTTTCTTTCTTTTATTTTTTATTTTATTTAATTTTGTTTTGCTGGGCGTGGTCTGTCGTTGACAATTAAAAAAATAAGCATGATGGATTTCATATTTATTTTCTATCAATTTTTAACAACTCTTGTTTTTTTTTTTTCAGTCTGCCGTCAGCAGTTTAAAAAGTTGTAGGCTTTTTCGATTGCGATTTTCCTTGGAAGCAAATTCAATTTTTTGTTATTTTTTGGGTCGGAGGTTTTCTTTGGCTCTGTCACAGTTTGAAAGAATAAACCAGGGTCACGTCTACGATAGTCTTCCAAGTGATTTACTACTACTGCTTTCAGTCTCTTTCCCCCAACATGCTTTGGCTGCTGCTCTTTTTGTGGCTCTCGTCTTGTTTTCAGCATTCGTGAGGTATATTATTATCGTTTATTTATTTAACGCCCGCGCATAAAAAGCAATAAATATTAAATTGTCTCGATGCTGATTCGACTACACAGAAAGATAAACCGAAATGGCTTCATTGAATGCGAAAGCAATTAATTTGTGGTAATAAGATAACTTATGAGCCACAAAAAGTGTGTGGCAAAATTAAAAAAATAACTCTAAAAAAAGAAACAGATTACTTAACGAAATGAACTTACTCATAATTTGGATTTAAAATGTTTTTCTTCTAGTTTTTTTTTTAATACTCCTTTAATCAATTGTTAAAATGGCTCACCAAATTTGAATTTTAAATGCGATATTTGTCTGCCAAACAAGTTTCAATCCAAAATAAAAAAAAAAAAACAGAAAACTGCACTAAAGTCAATCAAGCTTATAAAAGTTATGCAAGTTTATCCGAACAAAGTCTGGCCAAATGTTTTCATTTCAATTTCGATGCTCTTTTAAAAACGGGTAACACATCTTTGTGGTATGCCATATTAAGTTCTTTTTTTTTTGTATTTTAAAATAAACATAATTAAAAAGGTCTCTGAATGATTCCTATACTTAATTGTATGTTTTCAAGAATTAGGCTTGACATATTTATTGTCTAGGGTACAGCAAATTCGTGCAATGCAAACGTTGATTTTATATTGGAATTGGGTACCTTTTTGCAAGTACAAAGCGTCCTTGTCGTATCCTTTTTGCATAAATTCACTAGCTTGAGTCAACACGGTGGCACCACTTCCCAACTGACTGTTGAATTATGGAAGAGGCATACACATATGGACTTATAGATGTAGTTATGTATACATACACATTTCTATACATATATGGAATACATTTACACAAGAGTGTGTGTATGTGTGTGTTAGCATTTCCGGTGTCCAAACAATATTTTGTCTAAATGTGTAACTGATTTCTTCATTTGTTTCAGCCAGCAATTTAAATCAAATTGTGAAGAATAACTTGTTATACTTAACTGATAACGGATATATTCAAAATTTATTCTATTTGCGGGAAAGAAGTGCTAGATATAGAAACTATAATTAACATTAATTAAGCGATAAAGGTTTTTACCCTTCACTTTAGTAAACTATCTCTCTACTCTACATGTACACAAATATATGTGTATATGTATACACTGTGTATGTATATGTAATGGTTTCATTCACTATTTACGTGCTGATGACATCGATGAGCTAGACTTGCTTGTCCTGTCTCTTGTTTAACCAACGGTTCGTCCACTGTAGTTTGGCGATGATGACATTTTTGTTGATTACAACACTTTTACACTTTGTTGTTGCTGTTGTTTTCTTTGTGGCTGGACCACAGAAACCAAGTGCACTTTCAATATTGCTGTTATGTACCACCAGTACGAACATATGTACATACATACATACATACATACATATATCCATATATGGGGATGCATATATGAAGTTTGGCTACTGCATACATCAACAGGCTCCTTCTGGTTGGCTACTACATGTAAATGATGCATTTTTCAAGCGTTTTGCATACAATTTTCAGTCTTTTTTTTTTTTTCTTTTTCAAGAAAATTACACGTGAATTGGGATAAAATGCATGCGAAAGCTGTGAGAACTAAAAAGTTGAAATTTGAATATTGACGAGACTGGCGTAAAAAATTATGACCAAAGCTTATAAAATAAAGACAAAAAAAACTATGTTAGATTTATGTGGATTCAATGGCCATATTCTCAATTACTTTCAGGCACATTTACTTAAAACACTTATGTGTTCGTTTTAATACCCAGAACATCATGTCGTATGAGTAATTTTGAAATATGTACTTGTTTACTTTTTTGTCAGTGATAATAAATTCTGATTCTTTTCTTTAGATATGAAGAAATAATCAGTGGAATTGAATGTCTTATTCAATAGGCAACTTGTTCTATTTGTCTGTTGCTTTTTGTTGTTGTTGTCATTGTTGTTGTTGCTGTCTCGACTGTCATTTTGAATTCAGTGCGATTTCCGTTTCCGTTGCATAGGAGTAGTCAAATCGAGCTAATGCTAATGACTGCCGCAGCTACGTTTCCTCCTTCTCATTCATTCTCTACATCTCGCTCTCCGTCTCTATCTGCTGCACTTTGCCAACTGCAAACTCCTTCTCCACGTTGCTTACCCCCCATACAATTCTCTCTATTTGAATTATGTGTGAAAGATAGCTAAATTATAGCACGCATGTGTATTGTTACCACTCATCGCCTCTTCATCACTTCACTTGTGTTTTTTGCCCCTCACCTATTGCTGCTGCTGCTGGTTCTCTTCCTGCTCCTGCTCCTCCTCCCCGAATTACCTACAATATGACCAACAACAACAGCCACAACAACAGAAGTAATAGTAACAGCAATAACAACAACACCAACAACAGTAGCAGCAAATAACTTTGCTAACTTTCCACGCATTGTCCTCGACTGTAAATTGTCGGCTCAATTATGTGAATGGCATGACCTGACCCCACGCATGGTCAACACCATTGAAGTTGGCTCTATTAACAACCCGCCATCCGCCACCCATCGCTTCGCTTCGCACCAATCCCACTCCCACTCTCTTACGCTCCACTACTCCTCGACAATTTTTGCTTTTGTGAGGTCAGTTTATCAGCCTGGCAGAGCACATGAATCAACAACTGGTAACTTGGCATTGGAATAGCCTTTTACAGGCGCGTTCCCCCGCGTGTTTTCTCCTTTCAGTTGGTACCAACTCTGCGCCTGCACTTCATTGATTCTTCAATTGATTTATGTGTCTAAATGTCAAGCCTTTGCAGTGTTGCACTGTTGTGCATAGTTTTGATTTGTTTCATTTGCGGTAAAACCGAGCCGAGCAGCTACCATCCATTTGATTGCCGACTAAATGCAGTTGACTGCAGAAATGAAAAACTTTAGATAGCAAATCAAATTATCAAAGTATTTAGAGTGCATGAATGTGAAACGAGAAATATTCTCTGAGTATCTTACGTTAGCAAAGGTATATACACGGCCTAGCACTGTAAAGTATGGACTACTAAATGCCGTCATTTTCACAAATAACCATCGAATTTTGTTGCCACCCTCAATCTTTACGAATCCGCTTCCCACATTTATACCGTTTTACCATTCCCACTCTCTCATTCAGTGTCGCATAAAAACATGTTTTATTCATCAGATGCAGTTGAGCTGCCATTGCAACGGAAGTTAGTTTATGCCAAGTCGCCAGAATTTGCGCCACCAGTCACCAGGCACTAGCTCTCTAGCTAGCTAGCTAGCTAGCCTTCCGCCCATCTACATTCTTTCGTCCTTTATCCTTCATCCTTCGAACAATTTGCCCTCGAAGTTTTTGTGAATTAAATCAAATTTACGCTTCAATTGATTTCATGCAGAGCTGAACTGCAAAATTGTTAAAGTTTTTAGTCCTACAAAATTTTTGCTTAGCTGCTTTAATTGAATGCTAAAGCTAAAGCCAGAGACAGAGCTATTGCCAGAGCCATTGCCAGAGCCATTGGGCCAAAACTAGTTTATAATTTTGTTACATGTTTTAGTTGCCATCTGCCATAAACATTTATCAGTTATTAGATATTGGTTCAACAGCTTGACGGGGACGGGCACTTGTGAAATGCAATAAACACTTCATGCATGTCATTCATATGAAAAAAAATCCCCAACAACGACACAGAAAACAGCATAAAAAAGCAATAGCAGCACTAGTAGTAGTTGTAGTAGTAGTAGTAGCTGTAGCAGTAGTAGATAGATAGTGCCAACTCTCAACAGAGCAAATAGAACATAAACGTACCGAAACTACCCACAAGTACTCAAGCATGGATATCATGGTGCTTTGGAGTGGCCCTGCGGTGATTTTAACGCCAAACACAGTTTGCTATATAATTGCAATTGCTATTGCGCCACATTCACAGCCAGATCCAGAGCTCCAGCTACAACTACAGCTGGAAAACTACAGAGCTTTAGCTAGAGTACATGTCCAGCTTGTCATGTGCAGAGGAGTGGAACAAAAGTTAGAGGTTTTCTGTGTTTAAAAAAAGTGTTAAAATTGGTTGGTTGTATGGTCGGTTGCCGGTTTGGTTGACTCAGTCAGGCTGACTGAATGCCTGCGTGAAAAGATGATTAGGGGAAGGTCATAACAAAATTTTTATATGTTGTTCTGGCTTTCATTCACATATACATATATCGCTTGCGTGGTCAAATTAAATAGCTTTAGAAGTGTTATTGTTTTTTATTACTTTATGAAGGGTTGAGTACACAGAGAATTTGCTTACGAATCGTTTATTAATTCGCATTACTCCTCAAGGTATGCTACATATTGGTTAGTTAGTTCGAGTGATAGTTGTAGAGTGATTGTCTAAAATTTTCGTGCAAGCTGTGTAAATGCAACTTAAGTCAAAGTTCACCGCAATTCACTCAACAGAAAACAACTTGAAATCCTTTTAACAAATTATGCAAAACATTTGTGTCCCTCAGCCATAGTCTTTCTCCCTCTCTCTCGCTCTCTCTTCCTCTGACCACTCAATTCTCATTTTGTCTTTAGCTGGGGTAACCCAGAAGTGGATCTTATTCGAGTTTATTTCACGGCCGCTAAGCCACAACAACTGTCAAAAGTACCAAAAAAGACTTGTCGAAACAAAAAACCCACATCCCACATCTCCATACCCCCGTGCCACCCATTCCCGGCCGGGCGACAGTGCCGGAACAGTGCGCCAAATATAAATAAATAATTGTAAGCTCCTTAGCGGAGATTCTGGCCAAAATTTCACCTTCTTCATCTTTATTTGCATGCAGATGCTGCAAGGATTTGTAAACAGCGGCATGAAGCAGTCGACGGAAAGCTGTTCGTAAAACTTGAAGGCGCCGGAGACGGTGGAACTTCATTGAAAAGCCGCTTAAGTGGCAAACTATGGGTAAAGTGAATCAAAAGCACGAAATATGCACAAACTTTCTCAAACAACAATTATGCCTTTAGTCCTCATATTAGTTGGTAAAGTTAATTTATTGTTGAAGAAGGGAAAAATATTGCAATCATTTTATTTAACTTTTCTATCCATTTCAAAATATTTAAGAATCCTTTTAAATAAAAACGAACAGACAAATTTACTCATGTCTATACAAAACAATCTTTATTTTATTATTAATCTGATTACTAGCTGAGATGGTTATATTCTTTAAGACTTTAACTATTATTTATTAAACTATTTTCTTGAAAAAGAACTTATATCTTAATATCTTTGAATATTGCAGACGGAAATTAAAAACTATAATTATAAAGGCAGCTGCTGATTCCTAAAACCTTTCAGGACTAAAGTTTAGCAATAGAAAACGCGTCAAAAAGTGTTTAATCAGTTCGCAAGTTGTAAAAAAGAAAAAAAATTACTATGCTTTAGGGCATCTTAAAGTCGATGCAATGAGTTGCTAATAACTTTGATTTTCAGTGTTGTTGCAAAATAATTAATCACTTTGATGGAAAATATTTCATTTTTGGAATCGTTATCGAAGAATTTAATCTGCTTCACTTTGCTTTGCTCTTGTTTTCTCTTGTCTTTTTTTCCGTTCGTTTCTACTTGTTTATTATTATTTTATGCTAAGATGTGGCAGCATCTACCCTTATCCCAAAGCTCCACCTCAGAGACAGTGATAGGAGACAGAGGGTTGGGACAGGGGCAGAGTTTAGTCAGTAAGATTGTCAGAGTGTCAGACAATTTTGTCTGTGGCTCACTTGGCAGTTTGTTAAGTATGCTTTTGGGTCGCTTAAGCAGGCTTAATCGCATTATTACTTTTACGAGAGTTTGTTTTTTCTTTATGATTTACGGAGCAACTCAAAATGCAACGAAAGAGAAAAGTTCAAACGAGAAATTCCAAGTTCAATTTGTTGGAAATGAAAACATCAGGAATTAAGTTTATAAAAAGTGTGGTTTTATGGTTTTAAAACATTTTATCGGTAAAGCAAAGCAAAAGCAAAGTAATCATTACTTAACACACACAAACACACATGCACATATGTACATACATGCATTCGATAGATGAAAACTACTGAAAATTTTTCATTAGTAGCCCGCCACTCGACACAATTCATAGTTGCCGACTAAAAACCACATTACAGCAACGCTATTGAATGAAAACCGAATAAAAACCGAAACATTTCACTTGGTCCAATGTAACACAACAATTGTTGGATATGTATGTATGTATGTGTTTGCCTCTTAAAATGCTGGAAGGGGAAAATTACGAGAAATCAATTGAAAAATCACATTAACCGCACAAGCAATTATTGTATTGTGATCATCGTCATCATCATCATCCTCCTTGTACATCATCATCATTCCTATTGAAAATCTACCATCACTTGCCTTTTTTCGGTTGTTGTGTTCAAAAGCCATAAAACTCATTACATAAACGTCATGAACAGATGAAAATGGCATTTGACAAATCATTATGGGTTATTTTATAGGCTACCCTAAAATGGTACACCAATTTAAGGCCATATTCTAGTCACTCCAATGGATTGAATTCGTTACAGGGTGACCAAAATGAACGGATGAATGAATCAAAAATGTACGGCTGAATACAAGTGGATGTGAATGTGGGGGTTGTCCACATTTGCAATTGTTGGAAAGAGTTATTCGTGTTATTACATGCTCATATTACTTATTAAACAAAAAGAAAGTAAAAAAAGAAGCAAATTCCTTGCCATCAATTTCTGTTACATTTAAGCCATAACCATTCAGAGGCAAATAACAAAAAAATAAAAAGAAAAAAACAATTAAAGCATTTTTAACATTTTTCAACACAATTAATCAATTTCGCCAGTAGATACTTGATGAGTTCTCTCTCTGGCTTCTCCTATTATTATTATTATTATTATTAATACCCTTGCTAAGGAGTATTCTACAATTTATAATTCATTTACCAACAAACCATAAACATGTTAATAAATATATGAATCAAGCTTTGCATATAAAATGTCTAGCATATCTTTATATCTTAGAGAATTTGAGGTTCTTGGCCAAAGTATTGCAAGTGTATAATTGTTGCGGTGCAAAACCGAGGGGTTTACGGTTTCGTTTTTTTTTTGCTATTATTTGGTTTTCAGTGTTTATCTGTGGGAATTTTTGTTTTAACTGAATTTTAAAGTAAAGCAATTACAAGCGCTTAAAACAGCAGCACAAATTGAAAAAAATACTACAGCTAAAAGGCAAAGTGGAGAGAGCAATCTGGTTAAAGAACCATGAAACATGTGTCTGTACACACATACACACACACACACACGGTCACTTGCATATGTACATTTATGCACTTATCTGACTGTTGGGGTGTATGTGTATGTGTGTATGTTCATTAAAGATACATATGGCTATGATTGTTGCTTTTGCAGTTGGTATTTGTGTTTTAATAATACCTACGAAAATACTGAAATAAACTGTTATTTCATCACCAATCAGTCAACCATACCTCCAACATTCCGTTTACCCTGACCTCCCACCAGCTTCCACTCAACTATGCACATAAAAAAAGGGAGAGAGGGAAAAAAAATAAATTAATCGATGTAGTCATATAAAAATCATAGCCTACTTATCCGCGCAGCAAAATCATAATGGGAAAACGTGTAAACTTTTGATAGCTTTTGCAGAGATTTGATTACAGTGCCCAGATGTGCCAGACAATTTATATAGAAGTGGATAAACAGATACGCATTTCCAAATTGGTTTTGTCGATTCTTTCTGATTTGCTGAAGTATCTTAAAGAAAGATATGTAAATACCCACAGCAAAGATATTGCCAAGGCTTGACAAATGAAAATGAATTTCAACAACAATTAAGAATATTGTAAAGTTAATTTCTAAATAAAGTAAAACCTTTTTCTAACGTCCTTCGAGACTCATCGTAAAAATAATTTAATTTCAGTTATTTATACATTTTCTATAACATGTAATTATTTAAGGGCAATATCTAATTAACGATTCCACCATAAAGTTACTTACCCTTTTATCGTAAATCAACCACAGCAGCAGCAACAGCAGCACTTTTTTACATATTATCAAGCAACCACCCGAAATGCGACCGCTTTGTATGTATGTCTTTGATAGACAAGTTAAAGTAAGCGGAGAGCGTGAAAATGTGTGGGTGTGGATGTGGGAGTGCCCGTGGTTTAGTGGGGAAGTCGGTTGGAGTGGAGGAGGAGGGGGGAAAAAAAATACAGCATCCGTGTGATTTATTTTCTTATTAATTTCCGTTATTTACGCCGCACACAATTTCCGTTACGTGTTGAACAGAGAATTGACCAGTCCTCGTCGTTCTCGCCCCCTCCTTTGTCAAGAACTCACCATTGACTATGAATAGAAAAAGTGAATAAATTACGGATGCTCTGCTCTTCGGGCAATTCATCGTCATCCTAGCCTAACAATCTAATTAATCAGCAATAATTCATAAAATTAGAGTTACAAGAACAACAACAACAGCAGCAGCAGCAGCAGCAACAAGGTGATTGTTGGTGCCAGGCAAAGAGAGAAAGAGCGGGAATAACAGGAACAGGGGCTGGGACTTCAGAAGCGGATGGTGGTCCAGTTGTTGCCTGGTTTGTTCCACATAAATTAAAGCTGAAAAGCGCATAAATTAAAATGTACTCGAGGAATAGCGCTGAAAAGTATACACCCACTCCCACACCTCCACCCTCCAATATGTATACATGCCATGCTGTTGGTGTGCTGCAAGGTGGGGCGAGTTAATGGTGGTTGGCACAGCGTGGCAAGTGGCGCCATTAATTGCATATTAATTTAGACAAATTTGCAAAAATAACGACAAACAAGTAGAAAATTATAACAAAAAGGCACTTTGAAATGGGGTATACTCAATGTTTATATACAGTGAGTTAGAAGTGAAAGCAATTTCTACTTTCTTATGTAAGCTAAAGCACAACCACTTTAGAATTTTGTTTTTTGAAACGCAATTTCTTCTGTTGCATTTTTAGTTTAATGATGTATGATATTTCTAATTTGCTCTATAAAATTTTCTTTATACACCAAACATGATCATCAAACTGTACTGCTTGGTATGTACCAGGCAGAAGGAAACTATCCCGAGCTCATAAAGTATATATGTCTGTATTCTTGATCAGAATCAATAGCTGAGTCGTTAAGCTAGAGCCACCAAATTGGGGTTGTGTAATTGTGTAGACTGCACGCACACCAAGTTTATTTTATACTTTTGGCACGGCTCTTTATGCCTCTACAAGTTTAACGAATATGATTTTCCTACAGACTATAACAGCTAAAGAGATCTAATGTATACATATACATGTATGTGTACTTGATAAGTAAGTTGTGCTTAAAAGTTTCGCCATGTTCCCCTCTGCTTCGTTATGTTATAAATATACTCTTGAGAATTGGTTTAAATGGTTCATTTTAATTGCAAATAATTGAATTCTTGAAATACTTATAATCGATAATTTGGCATTTTATTTTAACTTAAAGAATAAGAATTCATCTTTTGCTTAATGCCAACATTTTCAATGATAAGTGACTTCTGTTTTAGCTTCCTTTACGAAACTAATCTCTTGCAGCTTTTGCTTTTTCGTCATGGTTTATTTTTGGTTGTTGTTGTTGTTGCTGTTGGTGGTGCTGTTCATTTGTCACACAATTTCACACATGAGTCTGAGTCGGCGGTCTTTGTGTTCATTTATCGCCTATCTACCATCACTTTGGCATCAACCCCGCGCTCCTCTCCGTTATACCATGCCATGCCCTTCCTTAAACATCATCTTCCTGTTTAGCTCATTTCCGTTTGCTACGCTGAAGTGATTTACGTATAATTCGCCATTTAACCTGTGGCTAAATTTGTAATTAGTCAAGTTTTGTGTGGCGCATGCATAAAATTTTCTTCTTAAGAGCTCAGATGGCTTCACTGCTTTTTCTCTCTCTTTCTCTCTCTTTCTGTGTGTGTTTGCGATGTGTATGTGGCATGTCTATTAATAATAATCCGTTTGTGTGTGTGTGTATGTGTGGTATGTATGTTTATATATATATACATATGTACATCTATTTGGATTGTGTAACTATGTTCATATTATACACATAGGAGGATATATCCTCGACTGGCTGACAATTATACAGAAATTTATGGACTTTGGAGACCTTATGTGACCTCAACAATGGGACACATGTGACCAAAGGCAACTTAATTCATTAAGAACAGTCGGAAAAGCGAATTGATTGAAGTTTTATACATACATATGTACATACATATACATATATGCCATTCATACGTTTCAAACACATAACAAATCCCACACAGTGTCCTTGATTAAACTTTGTATAGACTACAAAAGGCGAAATAAATGTGTATTAACACAATTTCTAACTGTCTATCTTAGCCAATATTGTTGAGATGCAAGCTGTTGTTAACTGACTTCAACAAAAGTAGAAATTCTGATGTGATTTTCATTCAGAAACTCTTGTCGCACTTGCAATTGTGATGTTTAAGTAGCTTCAAGCTGCTTATTGAAAGTGCAAAGTTGTGTCAAAGCTAAGTGTTAACAATGTTTTTTATTTTACACATTCTGTTGTTGTTAGTGCAATTTATTTTCAATTTAATAATTTTATATTTTCACATAAGAAAAGTTTTCACGAATCACCAAAAGAGCAAATTTCTAAAATTAATAGCAGAGATAGAAATTTACTTAACCAAAATGCTTAACAAAGAATTATGATGAAAATATAGGTAACTATAAATGAAATATTTATGATCAAGTGCTTTAAGACGTCATTTGTTTAACCTTACTTCTTTTAACTTGAATGTAGAAATTGAATCCTATTTAATTGATCCAAAAATACATATTTTTATACATATATATTTTGCCATGAAATTGGGTGCAGGTTTTTTCCGTGCCCTTGTTCTGTGTTAAGCTCGACAGGCTTTCTCTTGTATTTGCCGGTTCTCTCATATATGTAATTTAGTTGAGATTTAGTTATAGCTATTTTCAACACCTGCAGATTACTCCACTGGGAGAACGACAACCACAAATGCCAGGTCAACACCTTTGTACAACCCGACCGATCCATTGACGCTTAATAAAATCAAATTGATTGAAGTTTCGCACGCTCGTCATACCATCATAGATACTCCGGTCACCCTAAACTCACCCAAAACATCCATTCTACAATCATTTTGTCCATCGTTTTTCTTTTGCCTTTGGGCTGACGACACCGTCGCCCACGCCCACGCCAACGCCCATGCCCATGCCCATGACCACGCCGAACCGACCTTCTGTGTCTGGCATGGCTAGGCTAGCTGTGAACATCAATTAAATTCATTGCCAAACAAATATTGTACAAAGGAATTATAAAAGCAGCCAAGCGTCTGTCGGCAGACACATGTTCCCAGTTACCATTTCCCAGTTTACAGTTTGCAGTTGCCGGTAGCTGGTTACCCAAAACGAGTGTTTTCCAGTTTTCCCAATCGCTTGCAATGTTTTGTTTTATTTTTTTTTTTTTTTTTTTAATTATTTTTTTTTTTTTCTGGTCTGGTCTGGTCCAGGGAGAGAGAGAGGAAGAGACACTGTCTGCCAAAAACCTCGAATACAAGCCAGAAAAGTTGCCAGCAATGTGTTGATTGAATGTGCAACCTCCGCAGTGTCCCTTCCATTCCTCAATCCTTATTCATGTACTTCTCTTTTGTCCTTTCTCGCTGCTTTTCTCTCTTCCTTTTTTGTGTTTTATTTTTGCCCTTTTTTTTCATTTTATTGCCAGCCAAATGGGCGAACAAAAAATTCGCCGACATTTTGTAAACAAAAGGCAACCATATTGACGGGGTTAAGGTTTTTTATATGATGTTTGAGAACTCTAATGCCAAAACCGAAGCTCGCTCTGTCTATCTATCTATGTGTCTCTATTGCTCTATCTCTCGCTCTCTCTTTCTCTCTCTTGCTTTTGCTCTCGCATGGCATCCTCATAAATTTTAGCACAAAAACTTTTCAATTTTCATTTTGTTTATGCTGTTTTTTTAATTTTTCGGCTGATTGCCTTATCAAAGTGCGAACAAAAATTCATTGGTTTTTGTATCTAAGCTTAAAGAGCACTTTACAGTTTGTTTTAAAATTCCACAAAAGGAAATATGTATTGATGTTTATTGAAATGTAATTGCTATACCAAATGGGCTTTTGTTTTTGTTTTCAGAAAGTTTCAAAAAATTGCATTGCCTTCGAAAGTATTTGAATTTTCTTTTTTGATCTTCGATTCAGTAGACAGCTTAAAATTGTTATAGGGATATAGGGAAAAGAGTATATTTAGTTGACTAGCATTTGTTTTCAATTAAATTTATATATCTTTTGTCCGAACAATAAAGGATATAGCGTTATCGCAATACATTCTTATGAAAAAATAAAGTTTTTTCTTTCTTTTTATTTAACTTGATTCCATCTTAAAGGGAACAATAAGGCATTTCTTATGCACTTCGTTTGTTCACTTGCTAGAATTTAAAATGTTTGCTCATGTAAAGCTAAAATTTTAAATTCATTTTTTAGTTTACTTTACCAATATACTGCATTTATTTATTATTTTTATAATACTGACAAATATTGTTTGACTATCTGCTTGTTGATATCCCAAGATAAACATTTATGAAATATTTAATTTTCATTAATTTCAATTCAATTTCAAAAGAATGCCTTTAAGCGGAAGCCAGGTTACACTGGCCAAATAAAAAAGGGGTTCAAAATGAATAGAGTTTGGGTTTTTGGTTCTGAACAGGAAGGCGTTGCCTTGGAATCCGACTATGATTCCGACATAGAGCAGACTTTGAGGCATTATTTGGCTAACAAATGAAACGCTCTAAAGTAGACAACAAAATTCTTCCACTTCATTTCGCAGACAGAGCATAATAAATCAACTTTTGCCTGTCTAATTTTCAACAACGTAGACAAACACACAAACAACACACAGACACACACAACTAAGGAGAAAACTGCAATACAAATAAAAAGTACGACCAACCAGCACAAATAAAGATATACACATGCAAAAAGCAAGAAAGATAGAGATAGCAAATAAAGATTGACATACCTAGAGAAGAAAGAGAAAGAAAGAGTTAAAGTTTTTGTTTTTGTTGTGTGTTATTAAATTGACTATGCACGCTTTATTAAAAATGCAAACATACATATGTATGTACATACATACAAACATATCTCCTTTCATCTTTTCGCATATCACATCTGAACTTGGAGATGCCTTTTGTCTTGCACTGCCGTCACATGGGCACTTGATGTATAGAAATCCGACGACATAGAAGCTAAGAAAATAAGCGGGAAGCGGCACACTAGTTGCCCCTACTATTACTACAAACATATGTAGATCCCCACCATCATCCGCCATATTATTCAGTTATGCGTTATGGTGATTTTATGTGGCATAAATGTGAACCTTAAAGTTTATGGCAATAGCAAATATGGTACAGAAACTGTCTCTCTCTCTCTCTCTCTCTCGCATTGTGTATATCCAAAGAATGGCTTATTGAGCTGAGAGCAGCATTAAATGTCCGTATACCAGTTATTTGATTAAATAAAACTTTCTTATAGGATTTGTGGCAATGAAAAAAGGCGCCTTAAAGTATGCCGTACCGTACAGTCCACATTTATGACTAAAAGAATGCAGAAATATTGTTATAAAAAAAGAAAAAGAACTATATATGTATGGATATATGCAATTTCGCATGCACTTGGAGCAAAGCAATAAAAGAAAAGGCGCAGAAATATGAAAAAAATAAATATTTGTTCACTTGTTTTTTTTGGCGTAGCATTCGCATGAAGAAAATCATGTGCACGATGTAGTCATAGTTCGCTAATACTAAAGGTTCAGTTCTTGAAGTTCTTCTTCTTTCTGTTTTTTTTTTTCGTACTCTTGATGATGATTTATAAATAAACTGCATGAAATTAATTAGCGCTGTCTGTATATGTGGGCGTGGCCCCATTTGAGGTATTAACCCTTGAATTGCATAAAACTTCTGGCCCCACTCGAGAGCTTCGCGCAGCCTTTTTCAGTTAATTAAAAAGCACTTACGAGTCCTTGACTACATACTCACATACACACACAGACCTACATACATGTGCGGTGCTTGTGTGTGTGTAGGTTGATGATAACTGCTGCTGCTGCTGCCTTCATTTCAAAACGGTCAAGTTGGCAACAAAGAACCTGTAAAATGTGCTTACACAACTTATGACTGGAGGAGCGTTTGCTGCACGTCGTCACACAAGTATTTTTGTTTTTTTTTTTTTTTTTTTTTGTAAAAAAAGAGGTGGTGGGGGGAGGGTGGCGGAGGGGAAACATTAATATATTTTTACATAAAGCTATAAATATGGCCATAGGCTAGCAGTAGTCTGATAGATCGTCTATCATTAGCATTACCAACTTTAATTGTTCCCTCTGTTTGACTTTTAGTTTCTCTGGAACACATGTATATAAAATATACATATATGTTATAGTATGTATAAAAGAGTGATCTTATCGTTGTTTTTGGGAATCAATTGTCTTTTGATTTTTTTTTACAAATACCAATGTTTTATTAGATTATAATCTCTCTCAAATAAACTTGCTTACCATGAAATTTGCTGACGCTAATCTCTTGCTCTTTCTTAAGTTCTGTTCTAAAGCGTTTTGTTCTAGCATTGCACTAAGGTCGAAGTTTGAAGCGACAAAATTTGTAGACGGTTGAATGTATTTATATATATATATAAAACAATATGGAAAATAATGATGAACGTATGCAGTTTAAAGTGTTTCTACTTATTATATGTATATGCAGTTTCAATATCTATGTGTTTTGCGGAATAGAAGTAATTGTATCCGTTTGTATTTCTCTTTCTTTGCATTTTAATAACTATTTTTCATTTGTTCTCTCTTTTTATTCATCTGATAACGTTTAAGCAAGTTTGAGTATTATTGTATGGGTTCAATCTTGGACGGATCCCGGGGATCTAGTTTATTCCTTAAACAGTTCATTTAATAAAACTATGTAAGATTTCTTATCAATTTTAAACACAGTGTCTTATAATACTGATCCAGAAAATACATATGTTTGTATATACTATACTATGTATTTTGAAACCCGTATTTATTTTGTTACTAACTTTAAAAAGCCTGTTGAGGGTATAAGCTTAAAAGTTTATTTGAAAAGCTGAAAAATAAAGTTAATTTTTGCCCCCTTTTTTCGGCTTGTCCTCTCTCTTAATATATTTTCGTTATGCAAACAAAAAAGGTGAAAAGTAACAAAGTAACGGCCACTTTCATCGATTACTGTCGATGATCATTTGACTGGCAAATTATTTAATGCGACACTTGAGGGACTAAATAAAGCTCAAGAGAAAAAGGATTTGAGTCAAAGTGACCTCATAAACAAGTCAACACGATGCTCCTTTTATCCAGCTGTCAATATGTATTAAATATGTAACTTCTTTCAAAAAAAAAAAAAAAAAAACAAGAAACCCGAAAAAAACGAAACAAAATAACAAAAAATATCAATCATAATAAAAAATACATAAACAAAGCATTGAAAAAAGAAATAGGAAAAGTCCAGCACATACATTTAGTATAAGGAAATGTAAATTTTCCACAACCTAAAGCTCTACTCACTCCTTGCATATTTTTTTTCCTGCGTGGGTCTGTGTGTGTGTTTGAAGTGTGTAGACAAAAGCAATCGTGACATTTGGGTTTGGGCTTACCAACTGAATTTGTGTAGATGTTTGTGTAGCTACATATGTATAAGTGTGTGTGTGTGTGTGGGCTTGTATTTTATTTCTAGTGACAACATCAAAAATACATATATATATTTTGACATCTTAGCCAAGAGCTGAGGATAAATAATCTTCCAATGGCTCAAGGGGAAAGAGTAACGAAAAGTTTTAGACAGCTAAAAGCTATAATAATTGATTTTCTTGTCATTTGAAAAGGTGAAATATGTTTGATAAATTTAGCTTTTTGGTCACTCTAAATATTTAAGTTAATTTACCTTATTTATAAATCTTTGTATATATGTGTGTACATATATGTCTATGGAATATAGAATATTTAAAATAAAAGCAACTGAAGCAATAATATTTAGTACCCCACAAATTTTCCACTACTACAGCCAGCCATAAGACAAAAGAAAAGTGAAACCCGCTTAAATTTAACCATCCTTTGGTTCGATGGTGGTGTTGGTGGTCTCCGTTCCCAACCATTGGCTTGAAGGAATGGGATGGCAATGCGTAGTGCGAGGCGTTGCGTTTCCATCGCCAACAAGTGCCACTTGAAACAATGCAAATTTAATTAAAATTCCGAAAAATCTGAAAACGATGCGCACATTTTCATCATCAGCATTAATTCTCTGTGTCTTTCTCTCTCACTCTCTGTTTTGGCACGAAAAACGATCTTTCTCTCTTTCCAGATAGAATTTTTTATGCTTGGTGGAAACTATGGTTCAGCCCCAATGATTTGCATTGTTGGCCATGGCCATGGAGATGGATGGTGGTGGAAGAATAACTATCTGAAAGCAAGCTAAAACAAAGAAATCTCTTAAGTAGTAGTTGCAACGATTAAAATTTTAAAGAAACACACCGAAAACTTCCCAACTTTATATTCATGTTGACATACCAGCAGCATCTCCTCATCGGTTCATCCTTTACAGTTATTCACTTGGGCTCTTAGCCGCCCCACCATGGAATTACTTAGGTACCTACTTAGTTAGTTGGCTTATTCCATCTAGTATATTCCATTACTAGTTTATCTTTACGTACATAGAGTTGTTGCTGGAAAATCTCGCTTATAAGTACAATTCTTTTTAAGTACAGAAATTCGTTATTTCAAATATACCCTCGTCATTTTATACACATTTCGTCTGCTCAACACAATGAGCTGTTAGCCCTCACACTTACTTTTGGGTTTCAGTTACATGGACTTACTTCCTAGTCGCACTTATTTCAAATATTTGGTAAAACTTAATAAAAGTTTTTTTTTTTTTTATTAATGTGCAAAGTTGTGCATTTTGAATGAAATTTTTTTTTATTAACGGATGCTTTTTACTTTGTTAGTTCAAGTTTTAGTGAGTCCCCTTAGAAACCAGATTACAGGGTATATAGAAAACGTAATGCTAAGCATTTTCCTTTTGTTTTGAATTTGTTGGTGTTGGTGCTGGTGTTGCTGTTAGTTACTGGAGCTAAGCTATGTATTGCCGACGCTCGTTGGTCGCATTGAAATTGCATTTTTATAAAGCCAAAGCAACTGTCGCGTCTCCCATCTCCCATAATAGAGTAGTTTTTAAATAAACAATGCCCCAGGACCGTAGCCATCCTGCGGTGCCGTTCGGTGTTAGAGCTGCTGCTGCGTTGCTGTCATCTGTTCATCTCACTGGGGTCACCATTGCCACCAACTGGTATTCTCTTCATCGTTTTTTGCTTTCTTTATTCCTTTCATTGGGTTTCTTCTTTTTCTTTTTTTTATTTGTTTTTTGTCGCCTTGGTCTTGGTGAGTTTTTTCTGCAGTTGTCACAGACACAGCAGACATGGCCTTTATTTTCATTGGTAACGCGGGAGTTGTGGTATTTTATTGCTTTTAGTATTATTTTACATTTATGGTTTTCCTCTCTGTTTTTATTATATTTTATAATATAAAAGTGTTTGGCACTTTTTTCCTCATCTGCCATAAAAGCCTATTTTGATTTCAATGCATTGAATGTAGTTATTACACGTATTACAAACAACTATTTATGTATGCATGTAACTAAATTGAGGTATCAGAGTCTGACCATAACAATCTCAGGGCATTCAAAAGTCCGAATTCGCACCATAAACCACCAGCCATCCCGCCGCAAACGCCACAAAGATGCGCATGTAAATCAATGTAATGTAATGGTCTCTTTTTATGGTCTCTATTTTCATCTTCAAGCAGGAACAGGAGCAGCAGAAGCAGCAACGACACTTATCGTCTTGAGATTTTGTAATACAATGCAAGAGAATTCCGCGCATCGCGGTGACAATCGCAATCACAATGAAGACGCAAAGACTAAAAAACGCGGCGGCACATCATCCTCCCCCATTGCCCCAATGGCCAACTATCATGGCTGGAAGAATGTTGAGGCAAACGGCTGGCGGAAGAGGGAGTGCGAAATGGGGCTTTGACTGTTACGTGTCTGCGGTGATAAAAATAGTTGAAATGCAATTGCCGGACGGAAAGGACAAGAAGAAGCATGAATGAAGGAGTATCTGAATCTGGGAAAGGAAAAGAGGGCAAGTTCCAGTAACAGCCAATAAATCTTTAGCTAAATGCTAGAAAACTTTACGACCAGCCCGGTAGAATGGTTTTTTCCCTACCATTGATCCACAGCCCCCAACCGTCCCCCCTACCTTACCCCATCCCTTTGAGTAGATAAAGCTCAGGAGCATTTTTTTATGGTTTAAATACTTTGCGCCAAACTTGAAATAATGCAGCTACCAACAAAAAAAAAATAAAAAACAAAGAAAAAAAATAAAAAGAGATGAGCATAAAAATGTGCAAAAAAAAGAGAAGATACATAAAACCGAAAAGAAATGCGGCCAAAATCTGCAGGCAGCTTAAGTGGATTTTACGCTACCATCAAAGCTACACCCCAAAAACTCCCAAGCTCCCGTTTCATCAAGCGTAACCCTTCAACTTGCCTCCTCTTTTTATCAGCATGTAGTCAAAAAAATAGAAAAGTTTTTATATTATTTTCGTGGCAAATCCGTGATAGATAAGTCTAAGTCTAAACGCTGTTTGCCACTTGTCGAAAGCGAACATGCGAACACAGAACAGCAGCAAAGTTTATGAAATTTCTATTACATTGTTTTTCACTTTTGGGCTTTTTGTGTTCTTGGCTGAAATTTTCAACATTTGCATTTATCAGCCTTTTGCAGCTGCAGCTAGAGCTAAAAAAAAAAAACCAAAGAGGAAATGTTGCGATTCCTAAAAAAGAAATGGCACTAAACTTAACTGTAAAGGCAGCGCTTAATGTATTTAATTAAATGTTAAAATCACATTAGTAATGGCTAAAAATAATATATGTAGAGAGAGAGAGAGAGAGAGTGAATTGTAGCATTTGAAAGTTTTCTTTCAACTCGTCAGATCCAGATAATTTAAAAGGGGTCAACAAAACGTTGTAACCAAAATAACTTTGTTTTCATTTCACCTGCCCTCGAGACCCAATCTGCTCTGTCTGTTCTCATTCTCTAGTGACAGCAGTGGCTTTTATTAAACAAATCAGTCACATTAAAATTTCAATATGTTTGTCGCATGTTTGGCAGCATATACATATACCTCATCTGCCTTTCAAATTACTTCTTTCTCGCTCTCGCTCTCTCTCTCTTTCTCTCTCGGATCACCTATTCCCCGCTGCTGCTGTCCCCTGACCATAGATCATTAGAGGGCATCTTCAGAGGGAAACTTTTTGGACAAAACTGTCAAATGGCTGATTTATTATTTATTAGGGCCTAGCGAAATGGACGTGGAGCATGTAAATAAATACTTATGCGAGTGTTGGCTAAAAGGCCACGTCCTTTTCGTGTCGCCCCATCCCCCCAACCGACTGATGATGGGGCCCGCAAATAATCAATCAATTATGCAGCATCGTCAAAGCCAAGAAAACAAATCAAATCAAAACGAATAAGGTACAAAGACTTGGGTCAGTTGACAGCTGACAAGTTGACAATTTTCGGATTTCGGTTTGTCGAATTTTGGGGTCCTGCACACACACACACACACAGTAAAAAAAAAAAAAACACGAAAAGGAAAACTAATTGGACCATGAAAAATAGTTGATGGCGAAAAATAGGCAACAGTTTTAGACAAGTATTTCAGCCTCAACCACTTTACGCTCCACCCCCCGCTCGTTTCTTAACCTAATTGACTGGTTTTTTAAAATTAATTTTTTATCATCGACCTCGTCTTCAATGAGCCATAAAAACTGCGGTCCATATTATATTTGAAGGCCTATTGGGTTTTCGTTTATTGTTTGTTCGCACCGAGCCTTGGAATGAGTTCGTATGGCTAAAGGATAGGGGACTTGTTGGGGGTCGGGAATACTGGTTGGTTGGTTTTGGTGTACGTGAGTTGCATGTTGAATGGTGTGAAAAATGAAACAGAAACAGTTGAACTGCCGCTGACAGCTCGCATAATGAAACACAGAAGCGCGTGAACTGAAACGGAAAAATAATATTGCTCAAGTGTTAAGGATGGTTTTGATGTGCCTCCAAAAAGAGTCAGATATATATATAGAGAGAGAGAGAGACGGGGTGGAGCAGAATAAAGATGAAGGATAGCGGGGTAACCTTTCATTGCTGAGGTTCTCTCGTTTTGTTGTTAGCATTTGCTAAGGAATCGTTAATCAGTAATCGTTATATAACAAAGATTTTCTCCAGCTAAAAAAGCAACCAATTTAAAAAGAGAATTTGTTGCCCCTCATTTTGCTTGCCTATAATATCCAATTGCTTTCTCAGCTTTGTCGTTGACAGGGCCCAAAAGTTTTCAGCACTTTATAAATTATGCCCACAGCTACTCACTTTGGAAGAGCAAAAAATGAATTGTTTTGTGAATTTCACAGTGACCAAATTTCAGATACTCTACTCAAGTAAGTTTTTCGAATGCGAAAACCAAAATTACTGAATACAAGACCAACGCTTTTTGTTCTTCTCAAAGATAACATGCGGCGCTTACGTAATATACTTTTATTTAACGGTTATAAATATATTTAGTAATTAGAAAAACATTTATAATTATAATTGCAAATGTTAGAACCGCAAAAACCAAATACCAAACTGTTTCAAAACGTTCCTGTTCTGTATTCAGAATCAAAGAAATTCTTCAAAGTTTTTGGCTTACTTTTCAAAAATAGTTTTAAAGTAATGAGCATACAAAACTTACATGGCAGCTACATGTGAATTTAAAATACATACTATGTATCTTGTAGCTGTCACAAAGAGTGAGACAAACTAAAGAATACTCTCTGTTAGAGTAAAACGAACGAAAACGTTAATTGGAGCGCTGTCAGAGCAATATTAAGGGGAAGGGTGGGGCTAACACCAATTGCGGAGGATGAAAGTTAGGCGGTAGTCTAGGGGGGTGTAGTAGTAGTGGGAGTATAGTAGTTGAAGTTTTCCTGCCTCTTTGAACTCAGACAACAAACATGACTGACATTCTGGCAAAAAAATAAAAGTTTTGCTTTCTTGCTTTTTTAATTAACAAACATTTGCTCGTCAATGCACATTAAAAGCTGCTCAACTGGAAAATCTTAATTAAACACTTGACTTTTTGGATATGAAAAAGGGGGATAGATGTATGGGGGGAATGAGAGTGTACAGATAGATAGAGAGAGAGAAAGAGAGAGAGACATGGAGGATCAAGAGGATGAATGCTACTTCTTTGGCCTTCAGTTCAGTTCAGAGGCGTGTTGACAACTATGGCAACTATTTGCCAAAGAGAGTGAGAAAAGAGAATAAGAGACAGAGGAAGAGAGAAAAGATGCTTTTCAATTCACAAAGTCGTCGCATGACTTGTACTTGCACCAAAGTTTCCAAACTTGTGTGTGTGTGTGTGGGAAAAACTGCAAAACAGTTTTCCAGATGATAATGAGTGTAAGCCAGCTAAGATGATGATGCTGATGATGTTGATAATCATGATAATGATGAAGATGATGACGATGGCACTTAACAGCAACACATGACATCATCGTTGCTTGAATTAAATTTTATTTTTCGTTTCAACTTTGTGTTGTGGGCGAAAGCAAAAGCCGAGAGAGCCCAACAGCAGCAACTTTGTTAATTTATTTCTGCAACGTTCTCCATATGTCCGCGTGTGTGTGTGTATGTGTGTATGTTTGTGCATGTATCTGTGTGTCGCGCATCTGACGGATGTTTCTGTCATTAAGAAAAACTTTCGTCAAAGCATAAAATTTTCTACTCACATACACATACACTAAAAGAGCTACAGCGACAGAATGAGAGAAGGAGATATGGTATTATAAAAGGGGGTACATACAGGAGCAGGGGTTCTGGTGTTGTGGATCAACCCACTTTATACTTATTTATCTGTCTTTTTTTTTTTGCTTTCTCTTCTTCTTCTTCTTATAAGCTTCTCGGTATTTATGCTCTTGCCATTTTGCTGCCTTAAATTGTTGCTTTGATGGCTTTTCTACTCTCTGACTTTAGCATTTTTGCTAGATAATGAACTATATTAACATAGATATCAAAATTTTTGACAAAAGTGGAAAAAAACGAAAGCTTGCATTATATCGTCTTTAATAACTAAACATCAGTCCATCAGAGACATGGACATGGACATGTACATGAACATGGAACATCATCATCCATAGGTCACGCCTCAAATGCGTACATGACACACACAACTTGACACGATTTTTGTGACTGAAACTTTGTGGCCTTCTTAAAAGAGGGTTAGCATAGCATACACACACCAACACACACACTAAGTGAGTGAGATAGAAGAAGAAGGAGAGAAATTGCAGAGAAGACCAAACGAAAACTCAATTCGAAGTTGCCCACTGGAACAAAAGCTGGCGTTGATTGGGGGGGACAGCATTTGGCATTTTGGAATCTATGCACAAACATTGCAAATGAACTTTGATTGTGCAACTCATTGCAATGTGAGGAGAATGGGATGCCAAGCTGAATGAAAGTGGCAAGAGTTGGATGAGATGACACTCACACACACACACACACATAGATACAGTGAATGTGTATGATAAGGAAGTGTAGCTATCGGCTGGAAATCTTTCTAAAGATATTGCAAAAAACATAAAGATGCTTTTAAAATAAAACTTTACATACATATATCATACATACATATGTATATTCGTAAATGTGAACCAAACTCAAAGATGATTAATTTCAAATCAGCAAAAACCACACAGGTAATTCATGTTTTTGCCTTTTCACCTTCAAGCATGGCCAACCACCTGCACTCGCTTCATTCATACTTGCATCATTAACATCATTGTCACTTCGACGTGAGCCGATGGCTAGGACTCCACTAACTAGCTCACCAAAAGGTTCACCACAAATTGATGTTTGGCAAAAATGGCAACTTCGATGTCGATGTCGTTGTCATAATTTCCATGCCATTCAGCCTGATTGACGATGACGAAAACGTTGTCTAGCTAGGTTCCCTTTTGTCTTCCGGCAGTAACTCAACGCATGGGCCACAAGAATAACACACAAAAACCAGCATAAAAGCCAAATGGATGAAAAGCAGTAATGCAGAAGGGCACTATTAGGGCAAGGAGCAAAAAACCTTAAAAGTTGCAACCGGATCACTTATTACTTAATCAGGTTGCAATTTTCAGTATGCTGCTACAGCAACCAAACTTGAATTCACTTTCAAGAGTTCAACCGATTTACTATTTCTTTAAAGGTAAAATGGCCCAATGTCACCAGTGACAGCACCAGCAAAATGATATAATCAATGTAGGGTTATTATAACAACCGTACAACTGTCATACTACTTCTACTTTCTAAAAAAATAGAAGCCTACAAAGTAATTAAAAAACAGTTTACTATTGAGAAAAGGGATGATGCCACAAAGTAATTTAAAATTGTTAAGTTGATTCGACGAAAATGTAATCACTTGCTGTCCTCGTTACTTTCTCATCTAATTACTATTGTTAAAAGTAAATAGGTCAGTGATCACTTACGGAGGAAATAAAGTTACTTCAAAATACTATTCGATTGCCTACATTGCATTAAAACTGTTTAAAATGTTGTATTTTTTCATGGTAGAAAATCGAACCCAAGTCTTAATTGTGGTGTAGACTTTCCGTCTATCCACTAAGCCACCAACCCAGATTCCCGCCTATTAAAATCAAGCAAATTGAGGACATTCGTTAGATCTCATAATGTATTAATATCAAAAAAATCAAATTGCCTTATTTCAAACAAGTCAATGTTTTAAATAATCTAATTTTAATATGCAATATATAACAAAAAATTGACTCTCAGGATCAGCCATCAGCTATGTATATAAACAACAGACAATTGTCAAATGGATAAGGAGCATACATACATACTTTTATTTATTTTAGATCATTTATGTTTTGTAATAAACTTTTTTTCTGAAATTTACATACCTGTAACGTATTTATTCGTTTCATTTGACTTTTTCCCATCCGTGGGGTTTGGCTTCAACTGCGCATTCTAAGTGACAGGCACTGAATGAGTTAGATAGTTCAGTCAAAGTTTGGATTGTGGATCTATATGAGGTCTGTGGGGTCGTCTGGCATACCGAGGACACGCTACATTACATATCAAACAGAACAAAGACAGAGAGTCAAACTAACTGACAAACTGACACAATGACCGAGTGAGTTTCGTTTCGTTTCGTCTTTTTTTTTTTTTTTTAGTTTGTTTTTGTATTTGGCTTTTCGTGAATAAGGTGGGTTGGGATTGTGGATTGTGTGAAAGAATGAATTGGTAGTTGCTCCATTAAATGTCATGTACTTCTGTGTTTCCGTTTGTTTTGTTTTGCATACTTTTAAGCACCATTAGCAGCAGACGTATACGGGACAGACAACGTGACAGAGGGTCAAAGTGCTGAAGGAGGGTGGAAGGAGGGTCATATGACAACAGCAGCCGTTCTTCTATTATTGTTGTTTTGTTGCTCTTCTTCCTCTAGTTGTTGTTTTTAAAAATTATGTAGTTTTGCTGGCTGCCACTGCAACGTGTCATTAGAACACTTTGCAACACACAAAAAAAGAATATACCCCTCTCCGGCCGACATCCCCAAAAAACTCCAACGTACGTACAAACGAACGACAAAAAGGCAAAAAAACAACAAAAAAAGTTCGACTATTAAAACTTTGTCCTTTGCCTGAGTTCCGCCTACTAATCCTCCCCACTGCTATTGTTACACCCCTCTCTTCATGCCATCACCCGTCAGCTCAACAATTTCTAGGAATTTCTCTCTTGGCCGGCTGCAGGTGTTGCCCGTCTAGTCATTTTATCTAGAGGTCACTGCAATGGCAAAAATATTTTCTAGTATATACATTAGCTGGACCTGGATTGGCACATAATTGTTTTACAGTGGGTCCCCTCCTCTTTCTCCGCTCGACAGCATTTTCCCTAGACTAGCAATTATTTAGTAATTGCTTAACAGTTCTTCTTCTTTGATGGCAAATGAACTGGGCGAAATCTTCTTCCTTTTCCTATCCCTCTATACCATCTTTTGCATCTTTGTCGTGATTTCGTTGAGTAAAAGTTGTGTTGGTGCCTATTTTCCGGTTTTGAAATTGCAATTCATAATTTTCCATATAAAAATGAAAAAAAGCGCTAAGACACCTGGGACTATTCTTTGCAGGTTTTTGATTAAAAGTTGTTAAAGTTTTTCTTTTCTTTTGTGAAAAAAAAACACAGAAACTCTTTAAGAAGATGTCTGACAAACAAATTTATTAAAAAAAGAAAATAAAACAAGATCAACCATAATTGGTTTATATTTAAATATTTCAAGTTTTATAATAACTATTTGCTGTGAAAAGTGTTCAAGTTCTGTTTTTCTTAAAATTTTTTGCATGAAAGATATTATATATTCACTTCAAGCGGTATTATTTGGGTCAGTTGATTGCCAAAAAAAAATATATATATATTTTTGTATATTGTAACAACCAATTTCAAGTGCCTCATTAGAGCCGCAAAATGACAAAAATTTCTAGCGAAATTCTAATTGGAAACAATAACAAGCCTAAACCAGCAGCGAATTGAAAACCGCAGGCATATGCATTTACATACCAAATATACTAAACGTAGTTTTGGGTGGCTGTATGGCTGGGCAATTGTGCAATTTGAAGATGCTCATTTAAAACTAAATATAATTCAGTGACATTGCGGAAATCAATGCGGTTTGCCCTACTCGTATGGGTCTCCCCAATGCGATGGGCGACAATAGCCATTGGGCAGAAATAAAATTACATTTAAAACAAAAAGAAGAAAAAGAGAAAAAAAAACTTAGCAGCATATACACACACATACACATTAAAGTGGCTCAAATCATGCAACTATTTCGTAATGGCTTTGAAATACTCAAAACTATAAAAATATACTTAAAATGAAAAACTATATTAAAATTTTTACCATTTTTTTAACTTTATGTTCACACAGAAAAGATGAATTTAATTTTATTTTCATTTTAATAATTTAAAAGACAGCCCCAACATTAAAACCAACAAAAACTTGGACTTGGACTAAGCATGACTAAAGCTATGAACCGTATTACAATAAAAACAAACATTTGACAAAATGGCACGGTTTTGAATTTTACACTCTTATAATCGAGGACATTTTTTTAAAGTTTTTTAATAAATAATACATAATTTTTGAAAGAAAAATTTAATTATAATACCCATCAATGTTCTGAATAACATATTAATTTCTAATGATTGTGTTGAATAGTTTTGAAATCCCATTATTTTTTTGAGATAATTGCGTTTAACGCTTTCGTACCGCTAAAACAGCTTTAGAATCGAAAATACTTTGATTATCTTTCAGAATATTTGACAGTATATTAATCCTAAGAGCCTTTACTTTCTAAATAGTCATTAACATTAAATCGATTACATTACTCGACTTCAGAGCATCGATTCTCCTTAAGATCTCGTGTAAATAGATTTAGTTTAAACGATATTTGATTTTCAAGTCGAATTAGGAATGTGCTTATACCCAGAATAGCTAATGAGATAAATGTATATTCAAATGTATGTAACTTTCAACCAAATTTGAGTTGAAAAAGATTTTTATAATGTCAAACTCCTCGTTATTGGTGTGGAAGGTTTGTTCTCTAACAATGGAGAGTTTCAAATGTTTTTCCCGATGTTAAGTCTACATTTCCAAACTAACGTTAATTCATAAGTATTTAACATTAAAGATGGACTGTTGAGAGATGTGCAGACTGGACTGGATTCCATTAATAAGTATCATAGAACTTTGATTTATTTATACAGCTTTGATTCACCCTAATAGCTAGAAATGTACATATGTACATACATATATGGTATGAAAAAAAATTGAAAGCCAATTGACTCATTGAAATTTGTTGCCAAAAATGTTTGCAGCGCAAATTAATAGAGCTAAAATCGAATAGTTAAATGTCATCGAAAAGTTGTATGTACGAGCATGTATTTGTACATATACATATGTGTTATGCAAGTGCATAGTGCACAAACACATGAATGCATGTGTGTGTGTGTGTGTGTGTATTGCGACAGTAACGGAAATGACAGAGCTGCAATCGCAACGAAACTGCATTGCTGCAGGAAGCAATAACCGAATTCAGTTACGTTGCTCGGAAATGACACACAGGTGCAGCTAAAGTAGAAGAAGCAGCAGCGCAGTAAGGGCAGAGCCATTGTGGGCAGGGAAAAGGGAAGTAGAGACAAAGTGAATTGGATGCCACGTGTGACCTAGCAAATCTGACATAAATTCTACTCCCATTTGCAATTGTGTGCAACAGAAAAAAAATTGTTATTTATCACGCTAAAGGCAGCAATTTGATTAAGCCAACACTCGCAGAAAATGACCATGGCCAAATTTTGTGAAACTAAATTGTTTTTTTTTTTTTTTTTTTTTGCCTTAGCCATTCAGACTCTTGCTTATGCACATAGTTATAAAAGCTCATCATTAGGGGCTAGGCCTAATTTAAATGTCAATTAAATTTACGAGGCCTTACTTTGAAGGTTACTTTGCACTTTGTAGGTTAGCCCGGCCATACCAATTCCCCTTGACTTTAAAGATTTCTTAACTCTAATTCTTAATCAATCTCTAATCTAATTTTAAGCAAGGACTGTAACGGACATGAGGATATTAAAGGGATTATTACTAAATTATGCGTTTTCAGCATACAGCTCCGATTTCATTACCGTTTGCATTTTCGGAGTTCCACATATGTGGAACACAGTTCCACACCAAGTATTGATTTTTAGATAATACTAGATTTGAATTAATTAGTGTTTAATGTCTTTCGTCGTTTTGGTTAAGTCTTTTCGAAGTCTTAAATTAGTCTTTCTAGTCGTACTCTAAAGGCTTTTCGTCTTAAACCCTTCCGTCTTCTTAATTTTTGTGCGTCGTCTCACACCTTGTTTTTTTTTACACTCTCTGTGTCTGGCTGGCTTGACAGATTGTCTTGCTTTTTCGAGTCGGCTGTTTCAACTTAGGCTGGCTAAATACGATTGCCAGACCATTTCCACATATATACATAATACAGTGGGGGTCACGTATTTATGACGTTTTCAGTTTTCGAGAGATTTGTCCGTAATAAATGTTATTCATCTCAGCTTTCCGCTCATTCTACAGGTGAAATGATATCCTTAAAACTGCAGAATCACATATGAACTCTTTAAAAAAGTTCTAGCAAAATAATGTTAAATTGTTTACATCAAATGTGTAGGGGCTTAACCCCAGCATTCGTTTTGGGACCAATTAAAATTCCAAATTTGTACAAAGGCTGTTTTAACTTTTTTCCTTAAACTGCGAATAAAATTGAATGAAATTCCAGATCGAATGATATAATGAATAAAATTAGATTGTTTTCAACTTCTTTCGGTATTTTTAAACAAAACTGATTACCTATCCTCTGTATCTTACTGTTCCATGCGCAAGACCTTCCATTAGAGCCTCAATATACTTCCTCAGACAGGCAAAAATATGATGGTTCCTGTTCAAAACTAGAAGCTCGCATGTCTCAAACTCTTCTTTGTTTTCTATCTTTATATTATAGACAATATTTGCGAAGTTTTGCTTCAGAATACCAATCAATGTTATCCGGAAAATCAGAACTAAAGACCAAATACTGAGAAAACGTCAGTGGTGACCGACCATTTAGGTGTACTCCCTTAAGATTTAAAACAAATCCGATTAATATTTTAAGAGATATGTATATCCATATTTATAAGACCGTGTTAGAGTGTGTATTTTTGCAGAGAAATAACGGATGTACTATTTGGATGAAAAATTAGAATTAACACTGAGGATTACTTTGTTTCATTTCATCACTAGAGCTCGTTATTATATATTATAAGCTTCATGGATTATGAATATCTTTTTAAAAATCTTTTTTTTTAAGTTTTCAAAATAGATTTCAACAACTGAATAAAGAATTATAATTTCACATTTAAGAACAGATTTTCGAATTTTTTGACTTACCCATAGGTCCTAAGGGTCACTTCACAAATGCGAAAGAAAACAAATGTTTGGAATTACGTTTTACAATTTTATTATTCAGTTTTTTCATTTGCATAATTTTTTAAAGTTTTATGGTTTATGTTTAAATATGTATATATATATGACATATATGTATTTGTACGTGTATATACATACATATATACTGATATATGTATATATATATATATATACATACATACATACATGTACACATATGTATGTATATATACATATGCATGTACTTAAATACTGGAGTCTAAGTTGATTTTTGTTTTAAATTTTTACTCTTATTTGGGTTGCCATCTTCGTTCACAACTTTTCCTTTATTGATTCTGCTGTTTTGTTGCATTTGCAAAAAAAAATTCACATTACATTTACTTGTATATAATAATGCCATAATATATATGTATATTAATTATATATATATATATATATATATATTTGTTTGGATGTATATATATATCGTTTTTGTTCATGTCGTTTGGTTTGTTTTTTTGTTTTGTTTTGTTTTTCTTTTATTTCCTTTTTTGTGTGTGTGTTTCCACATAATTAATAATAAATTATATTTATAATTAATTACAATAAATTGCATAACAAAAATTAGTTGACTTGGATTCATCGTATCAATTAATAATAATAATAATCATTATTATTTATTTTCATTATGTTTTTGATTCATTACTTCTAATATTCAGTATACAAATACAAATAGAAAACAGTGCAAATTATGAATTTTATTGATAGTATATTATTTTTCAATAAGTTTCGAATATTATTTGATTCGCCTATGCTGTGAGAAGATGATGATGATTGGTTTTAATGTGTTTGTTCATTTGCCAATACTACATACTTGTAAATGAAATTATTGCAAAAACAAAAACCTGAATAACTAAAATACCTATACCAAATCGTTTGGCCGACTTTGCAAGTTCCCTTTACCAAGCCTAGTAAGTCGATGGTTTGCTCTCTAGTTGAAATTGACAAAAAAAAAAAAAAAAAGGAAATAGAATTCCTACTCTTATATTAACTTTTTTAATAGAATTTCGTTAATGAAAATAAAAAGAAAAACAATCGCTGGATTAGTTTAAAGAAAACGTCACGATAATATGCACCAATCAGATGACAATTATACAATGCTGATCAAGAATATGTATGTATGTATATATGTAACTGTATGTAATATATATATATATGTAATCTGTAACTTCAAGGACAACCACATGGTTTTGTCCTCTTAACCAATGCTCAGTTACAGTACGTTGCACACATAAACGAATTATTGCTATCCAAGACCCAATCACTGGGATAAAAGACCAAAAACACACATAAATATGTAAACCGATCGGCTACGATTCATGATGATGCTAATATACCTCTTAAGCTATTTCCGGGATTAGGGTATACGTATGTATAAAAGCAAAAGAGAGCAGAAAAAAATAAATCAATAAATGAAAATATGTATTATTTCAGTTTCTGTTAAATGTTGGCTTGAATGTTTGAAAATTTCACGCAATTTATATGACTTTTGTTGTTGTTGTTGCTAGTTTTAGATTTTTAATTGGTAATTTGAATAAATGTTAATTATTCTATTTTATTTCCCTTTTTTTTATTTCTTGTGTAATGTTAAAAATTATGTAAATTGCCATTTTTCACTTTTTTCGTTTTTGTTTTTTTTTTTTTTTTTACATCTGCTTTGCATTATTATTTATATTGACTGTCAAAATGTTTTGCTATTTTACTGTTTGACTTACCATATACATATATGTATGTCTATATATATATATATATTTTTTTTTTTGTTTACTTTGTAACAATTACTATTATTTAAATCTTTTTTTTTTTTTGGTTGTTTGCTTGTTTAATATTTAGTTTAGGAAATTCGGTATTTCATTTGCTTTTTTAAGTACTTAAACAATTTTACAATTCGATTTTTCTTTACTTTTTAATTTTTCTCTTTTTTTTTTTGTTTTATTTTTTTGTGGGTCTTTCTTTTTTGGTTTCTAGAGAAGCTCATTTGACCATGATGAATAAAAAAAACCATGAGTTTTATTTGTTCGTGTGTGTGTGTGTGTGTGTGTGTGTGTGTGTGTGTGTGTGTGTGTGTGTGTGGGTGAGTGGGTGAGTGGGGGATTCTTGGGATAGGGTTTAAAATAATTGTTTAGAAAAGCAAGAAAACCTAAAGATTTTACATGAAATGCAAAAAAGATTGTAGTTGTTGTTGGTTTTGATTGATTGATTGATCATTAAATCATTTATTTTAATTCTTCCATAGCTCCCGTCTTCTTGTTCTTCTTCACCTGGGCATAGAGAGAGGCGGCTTTATAATTGATGGGACCATAGTGCTGACTCTCGAGATCGGCATAGATGAATTCATCATCAAAATTGGCTGCATTCAGTGGCTAAACGATGTCGCAGAATATTGACGGGGAGTAAGTACAATAATATATACAATATTTCGATATACAATATTAAGAAACCTTTTAGAATTCTATATAAATATATATAGAGATGGGACATGCGTTTAACCTTTGTTAAGGTTCGGTTAGTTTTACTTTCTTTTGTTTTGGTTTGTTTGTTACTTTTCTTCATGCGTTTGTTTTCTTCTTTGTTTATTATATTAATAATCTATTTTAGCCTGTCGTTTTTTTTTTTTTTTCAATTCATTATTCTTTATTTTATTCTGCGTTTTTTCTATTGCTGCGATTAATTTTTGGTAGCTTTTTGCATTTGATTGTGAAGTTTTGGCATGAGCAAAAGAGATAGATAAAAAAGGATAATAAAGAAAGAGTGGAAAAGTTAAAGAGAAAGTGTGTGCTAGATAGTTATAGCATATAGAACGATTTTTCAGGAACCAACGCCAGAATCAACGACAGTTGAAATAAATTATTAACATTACGGAACAAATGAACTTGGGAAATCAATTAAACTGCTTGAAATTAGAAAATAGTTTACCTTTTCGTTTGCTTTTTTTTTTGACATAAAACATTTGGTTTTCTTTTTTTGTTTTGTTTTTTTTTTTTTTTTTTTTTGGTTTTTTAGTGGAAAATTACACAAATATGTTTGAATTTAGAATATATAGGTATTGCTGCCTTTGTATGGATCCTCAAAATCGGACACATGCTATAAGAAATCACAATTTTTGGTTGGTTTGGTTTGTTTTAGAAATTTTTAGAACACACTTGGACATACAAAACAATATATATGTTTCTATATATAGAAAACTAAAACATTTTCAATTAGTTTTGTCAATGGATTAATATAATAATGAAATGAGAGTTACAGAAGAGGAAGGGGGGGTATGGAAGGTAATGTTATGAGTCTGAGGTTTTGGTATGCTGCTCAAGAGGTTTCCTTTTTGTTGGTTTTTTGTTTTTGCTTTGGTTTCGAAATAATTGCTGCATATTTACAGATGAATGAAATGTATATCTAAAAATTTTAACTCAATTATTGCCACTTTAATAAAATAAAGTTGTCATTTTTAAATTAAATTAAACATTAAATACATCTCGAGATGAGTGCAGAGAACTGTACAAGGGTTATTTCCTATATGTATGTATATAATAGTATTTATTTATAAATAAATATGCTTAACTATTAAATTATGCGTCAATTTATTATATATATACACATAAAAAAAAAACTATTTGCAAATATTTCAAACTTAACACATACAGTCAAATGCCGATTTATGCGTTGCCTTTAAGAACATTTTCTTTTGCCATTTTGCGACGCATAAATTTGGCCGTAGTTTTGTTTTCCATCTAGGAGGGAAGGAAAGGGTAAATACGTTTCGGTTTCATTTCCTGTTTATAGCTACTGTACTTAACTATATAGATCGAGTTGAACTTGGGAATGATTTCTGTTTGTTTTGGTATTGATTTGACATCATTATGCTTATACTGTCGATTGATCTATTTAAATCGGTTTTCTGGATATATGCCTATTATATATAAAGATATATATGGTTTATATACCTATATGTGTTATGTATCTGTACAATACGTTAACTAGATGTCTTTTTTGGGATGTATAGAGTGAACACTCTAATTGGCCGCGAATTAAACAATTTCTTCAAATTTGGTTTTGTGTTCCTGGACATCATCTCATCTGTGAGAGCAGGAATTCTACATATACCATGTGTATGTATGTATGTATGTATGTATTCATGAATGTCTATATAATATTTGAATAGTGTTTCGAATGAGTCTATTTTTGAATATCGGCCAGTATATTTATATATATGTATATATATATATAGTTTTTACAAAGTCTATAATTCTAAATCGTTTCCTTTTTCAGCTGAACTCACACATACACACAAAAAATTTGCTAGTATAGTATAGAGAGAATCTTGATCATAATTTCTATTTGTCTATAGAAAGCCGATATTCATTTTATGTGAATGATATTGTGTTAAACTTTGAATTCTTGTTTTTGTTTGTTTACCTATATCATAATATCGTTATCATTAAAATTATGTTTATCGTTATATTCCAATTTCACACATGAGACTTAAAAAAAAAAAAAAAAAAAAAAAAAAAACATTATGCTACATTAGTTTTATATTTATATAAATATATCCCCTCATTTTTCATTACTCTCTATATATTCTAAATACCTTGTATGCATCGTTTAGGCCATTTCGTAAATTTCGTATCTAGGGTTTGTGTATCTATGTTAAATATATTATTTAAATGTGAACTTCGCGATAGCTTTGGGTCATAAAGTATCTTAATGCCCCAGCTGTGGCATTGGCAATTGCCGTTTGCTGTTGCTGTGTTGCGGCATTCGTATGGGCGGGAGTTGGTGGTGGTGCTGTCGCATTTCCATCACCATTTGCATACGGATCTTCGTCGTCTTCAATGCGATCTTCGTCTCCATTTCCATCTACCATATATTCCTCCTCGCAAAAGCTATAGCCGAGATCCTCTTCATCCTCATCATTGGCTTCCGCTGATGCGGCAGAAATAATAATTTGCTCGCTTTGTTCCTTTCTTGGTTGTGTAAACTTAAAGTCTGGATGCGTTTTAGTTAGCACCTCTAATGCCTCCAATGAGGCGGCGGGATTTAGTTGCTGCTGTATGTGCTTGTGTTGTTGTTGTTGCTGCTGCTGCTGGTGTTGCAGTTTAGCTTTAGTTAAATCTGGCTCTATGCTCTCAACTGCTGTTGCTGCCGCATCTTCTTCGGCAGCAGTAGCAGCTGTTGCTGATGATGACGTTGCTGTTGTTATTGTTGCTGTTGTTGCTGGTGTGGGTGAAATTGGCTTAAAGGCATGACGCTCAGTCAGAGTCAATGGACGATAGTCGCCCTCTTTATGCCGCTGATGATGATGATCCATTTTCTCCTTTTGCAGCTGCTGACGTAGTTGCTGTAGTTTGCCATTGGCCGTCTGGGTGGTCTGAAAGTGGAAGGTGTGATGTTTGCGCAATGGTAGACGCATTGGACGACGCACCACCAGACAATCGTAGGCACCATCTGCTGATGTTGCTGCTGTTGCCAATGGATGTGGGTGTGAATGCAAGTGGGCAGCATTAGGCGGCACTATGGGCGGCACATATCTTAAATTTCCAACTGTATTCGAGGTGGAAGCTAATTGTGTTGCCTGCAGCAGCAATTCGTTTGGCATTAGCATTTGTTGTTGATGATAGCCATTGTTGTTGTTGTTCCTGTTGTCATCGCTAATTTGTTGCTGCTGCTGCTGCTGGTATTGTTGCTGTTGTTGTGTGAACGATGTTGCTGCTGATGACGCAGCTGGCGCGGATTTGGAGCTGCTATCACCGTGGGCAGCAAAGGCTTCTGAATTACCGTCGTATTGTTGGTAGTTGGCATTAAGGGTATCTGCATTGTACCGTTTGATATGTGCGTAGGGGTCACTGATGGTTTGTCGTCGTAGTTTCTTGTTGCAGGTGTTATTATTGTTGTTGCTGCTGCTGCTGCTGTTGCCGATGTTGTTGATCCATTTAATTGCTAGAAATGGATTAGTAGCCAGCAATTTGATTTGCTTTGGTTAGTTTGTAAGCAAATTATTTGGCATGATATTTGTATTTGCATGTTGTGTTGTGATTTGTTGACATTGTTGTTGTAAATTTCACCATGTTTCCACATGAAAAATCATATATTTCAGAACAGAAATAATATTGCATGTAAAATAAATAAAGAAAAAAAAAATAAACACAAATATATATAAGTACTATTTAAAATTTTAAAATAATCACAATTATCATAAAGTTTTGGCTTCTCTTTTTTAAATTATACACTTGTATTTAAAACAATTGCCAAAGATAGATTAAAGTAAAATTGAATAATTGAACATTAAACAAAATCTATATTCACTTAAACCAAATTACTAATATTATTGATAGTTTTAAGTGAACTTCTCTTGGGGTTTTGCTCAAATTCTTGAGTTTAATAACATTTAGAGAACTTTTTATTTGAATTGGATTAGTGATGGCAATTAAAAATCATTAATCAATCATTTTATCATATGATTTTTCAAACTGTTGTGATTATTTATCACGATTAATCGAAGAAAAATAAAAGTAGTCGATTTTTATTATTTCGTCTCATTTTAAATTGAAAGCAACAGCAACTAGAAAAGACATTTAGAAGCACAATAATGCATTATATTCCTCTATTCAGTGGACTTGCATTGGCAAAAAGATATTCCTGAAGGGATTAATGGTGGACCCATATACCAAATTGAACTTCGCCAGTGGGTATAAAATCGTTTAGGCTTTCATTTGCCTTTGCTAGTTTAGGTATTTCTTTTCTATGTTCTTTATAGCTAAAACTGAGATCTTGGATCTTGAAATTTTTTTTTTTTTTTTTATATTTGGGTATTGTATAAAAAGAGTCTTTTGCTTCTGAGACTAATCGATTTTAAGATAAATAATTGTTTACTTCGTATTATAAGATTCATCGTGCCATCACTAGATGGAATATCATTGCAAGTCTGTTGAAAGGTTTTAGGTCTAGTTCAAAAGTTTTCATAAATGTCTTAAAACTAATAAATCAAAACAAAATCCCCAATGGAAAATAATTTTGACCATGTTTGACCATGGAGGACGCTGCGTAAAATGGTAAATTACGTACCTCATAGGAAGCTGGAGTTGTGGAAACTGCGCGCTGCTGTTGCTGCTGCTGTTGAAGATTATGCTGCGACATTGTTGCTGTTGTCTTGCATTTACCTCTGCTAGCGGCACTGAGACTACTGGCTACAGAGAGCATGGAGGCCGAATGAGCTGGCTGATGGCCCAATTGGTACTGTTCGTAATCCTCAGGTGTTGTTATGTCCGTTGCTGTCGTTTGCTTTTGTATTTGCTGCTGCTGTAGCTGCTGGTGATGACGATTGCAACGTGAAGAGGAGGCAGCTGTGCCTCCAGTACCACTGCTATATAGCGATGTGCAGGATGAGAGAGATGTTGGATCTGTGACTCCACCACCACCGCCGCTACCGCTAATGCCTCCGCCTCCGGGATGGCTGGTGGAGGATGCCGATTCATAGGAGGAATTAATATGGGCAGGCGAACCGGAGCGCTCGTCCTCAACATTCATGTAGACGGGTTTGCGACCCAATAGCCCTGAGGAAGAATTGATTCCTCCAGCTGACGTTCCCAGTGCTGTACTATTAGCATTTCCAGACTTGTGAGATTTTTGTGTACGTTGATGACCCCCCATTGCTGTGGTGGGCAAATGAGACTCGTAGGAGCTATTGGATATACCGGAGTCACTTCTATAAATACTCAGACGTTCGGGTTCCATTAACTGAAAGTCGGCACCACCAGATGCTCCTGCTGCTCCTCCTACACCTACTCCTGCTGCTCCTCCGACCATATCATTTTTTTGCTGGTGCTGGCGATGGTGATGTTTTTTTTTGTGATGCGAAACGACAGCAGCTCCCCCTACAGTGCCGCCACCAACTGTTGATGTTGTTATTGCTGTTGATGGCTGGGAATGTAGTTGCACAGTGGCCAGATTTATGTTCAGGTTGCTGCTGCCGCCGCCCATATCCACATCAATATTGTCGGCAACGTTTTCATAAACAGGTGGATCATAGAGAAGCATGGGCTTACCACTGGAATCAATATCGCCATGGCCGCCACCAGCAAAGGAATGATGTCTTTTGCATTTCGATGCACTCGATGCCAATGAATTCGATACCAAAGACGAGTTTAAACTATTTAAAGGTGGCTTCTTAAACTTATTGCTTCCCGGAAATTTGAGTGAATAAAATTTTTTGTCCGTATCTTGTCCTCCGCCTATGCCAATACCACCGATTCCGCCAGATTTTCCACGTTTACCCCGCTGCATGCTGCCGTGCAATTCTTCGCCTGCTGCATCATATTTTTTAAAATTGCTAGCAGCCAGAAACGGATTCGTATTGAGTAGAGCAGAAGTTGGTGCTGGCGGCGGTGGTGGAACACCACGTTCAACTACCGCATAGGTGGGTTGATAATCGTGTTCGATTGCATTCAATAGCTGAATATTCGATGCAGAGTTTGTATGAAATTTTTGCTGCGCAGTTCCAGGCAATTTTTGATGATGATGTTGTTGTTGCTGCTGCTGCTGCTGTTGTTGCTGATGTTGCTGGTGCTGCTGCTGCTGCTGCTGTTGGTGATGTTGCTGATAGTATTCTGTATAGCTTTTGGGGAAACAATTGCTCAGATTATATTGTATCTGATGATGTGAGCTATCGTCGAGTTCATTCAAACTACGATTATGCTGTTGAGCCGCCGATGCTGGCAGGCGGTGCATGGTGTTGTACTGTTGCCCATGTTGTTGTTGTTGCTGCTGCTGTTGCTGCTGGTCGTAGTAAATTTGCTGCTGGTGAGGATGAGGATGTTGTAGAGTCTGGTGATGTTGCTGATGCTGCTGCTGGCTGTTCGTTGGCTGACTGATACTTCCATTTAGTCTCTTGGGTCGTGGAGCGACGCGCACCACATTTGTGTTGTTATTAAAATTTGTAGGGGTAGTAGAGAACTGGATGCGGTATGCGGTAACATGCGTTTATGGTTAGAAGGCGGTACACGTTAGGCAACAAGTGACGATGCAGCAGCGTATGATGGATAAAGTTGAAAGAGAACATGACAATTATTGGTTAGTTTTTAGTTAGTTTTTGGAATAGCACAAGTTTAACCTTGTTAAAGTTTTTTGTGTTAATAAATGTTGTTTAAATGTTTTTAGTTTGGCTTAGTGTTAATTACTAGCGACCAAAAATGTTTGTTACAAAACATATATGTATGTATGGGTAGGTGGGATAAGAGAGAAGGGGTTTATATTTATGTACAGGTGTTCAGATTCAATTTGCAAAAAATTTCTATAGAAAATTTGTCATCAATCTTCTTTAGTTTTCCTTTTTTTTTATTTTTATATGTGCAGAGTATAGTTATATATTCAATTGACTTTTCAACAAATAAAACATTAAAGAAAGCTATATAAGGCAATAGCCGAAATATGTATATGATCGGACAACTATGTTTTTTAACTATGTTGAAAAAAAAAAAAACTGAAATCATAATTTTGTTGATTTTTGCATAAATTGAATTTTCAAAAATGACTTGGAAAATAAATTTAGAAACTCTATCAGAACCTAATTTACCTAAATAGAAATTAATTAATGACATCGGACGACAGAGTTTAATATTTGATAAAGGCAAAGTTTAGTGTATCATAATGGTCGATTAGTTAAGTTAGTTAAAGATAATGAAAAGAGTTGTAAGTTTTAAAAACTGAGAAATAGGAAACTTATAAACTATTGAATAAACTCTAATTATCTATCAAGTAAAATATGTTTTTAATATAACTAAATTATAAATAGATAAACAGATTTGTTTCTTTCTTAAAACAAAAACTTAATAAATCAATATATGAAGTCAAGAGATACAGAGGGATAAAAAAAAATTATATATCGTGGCATAAATAGTAGGTAAATAATTAATTATAAAACGAGATTTTTTTTTAACAAGATCGAATAATGAGGTGAAATGAAAAGCAGCAGGCATCGGTTGAAGCAAAAAGAAAGAAAGCTTAAAGATTTTCTCTATAAATGGTTTTAGCTTTGGTATGTAGAATACTTGGTACACATATGTAATTCTTCTATATATCGCTACAGATATCGTACGTCTAGTTAATTTTAAAAACATATTTTAAATTCTTTTTGTTTGCTTTGCTGGAAAAACTCTTTTTTTTTTTTTTTTTTCTTTTACAGTCAAGACATTACAGGTCAGCAAAATTATAATGAAACCAAAAAAATAGAGCCAAATAAATTGAAATATATGTAAATATAGATAGTGAGAGAAAGAGACAGAGATAGAGAGAGCGAGACATATAGCGTTAGAGAGTGAGAGAAAGATAAAGGCAAGAGGCAAAGCGAATTTCATATACCAATTTTTTGGTTTTTGTTTTAGTTCAATTTCATGGAGTTTGGTTAATATTTATTTAGGTTGTGTGTTGCAGTGCATTTAAATAGTGTGAGTGAATTGGGTGGTGGAGAGTGCTTGGTTGTGGGTGGATGGATTGGATTGGATTGGTGGTGAAAAGTGGTGAATAAAAAGGTTTTTTGTTTACGATTTTTCGTTTTTGTTTCTCTAAAGTTTAAGTTAAGCAACAAACAGAAAATATTTTCTTGTAACTGTACCTTGTTGGGAGCCGTTTGGAGGCCATGAAATGGTAGATTCTCATACTCGCCAGGTTCCGTCAATGGATCCCCCAGTGAAGACGACTTGTCGTGTACTATATATAAGGTATATATATATTTTTTTTTGATATATGATGATACGGATCGGATGATTTGATTTCGTTTCATTTTTTTTGGCAATTAGAGTTGATTTTATTTTTTGATAAAGTTTTGATTTGTTGATGTGTTTCGACGGATTTTTTTTTTTGTTTTTTATATAAATATACATATAGAATATATATATATTTGTTGTGGTTGTTGTTTCATCAAATTAGAAGCAAATCAGATGTGATAATATAGATAAAAGAAAAGGAAGAATAATGGGGAGAAAAAAAATGGGAAAGAGAAATAAATTAGTCGAATTATAAATAAATATATATGTATTTAACTTATAATTTCATTGCTAAAATCATTACACTTAAAACAAACTTAAGTTGAGGTTTTTTTTTTAATTTTTTTTTTTTAATGCACAATTCACCTAAATGCAATATTTTGCATTTTGTTCTGCATCTTTTCGTATTGTGGTATTTGTAAAATTAAAAACATACAGTTATTCAAGTGAAAATTGAGAGACAGAGATAGATATGTATATCACAAGCATGCAACATGGACAACACGAAACGAATGAACAAATCAACAAACTCATTCTACATACTCTTTATTGCAGGCCATAAACAAAAACAGGAAAAAATAATAAAAAAAAAACATTTAGAAAATAAATGATATATAGAGACACGTTGTTGAAAAGCAAATATGTATGTATATATAGATTTGGTTAATGAATTATGATGGATAGGCAAGCAAATTATATCACAAGTTCTTTCTTGGTTTGTCTGTATTCATTGATATTTATTTTTTTGGTTTTTGGTTTTGGTTTCGTGTTCTCTTACTTGTCGATTATTTGTTGTTCTAGTTGTTGTTGGTTGTTGTTGTTGCTGTTGTTATTATTGTAGTTGATATATGATTATATGAGGACCTCAGTATTCGATTCATTATAGTAAATTACTTACAGCAATAATAATAAAGTTGACATAAAGAGAGTATGGATATAGTGAGGTACATTGTTATATACACAGAATAATGAAAATGTTCATGACAACGATAGTGTAAGGAAATCAAGTCAAAATGGGAACACAAAGAATTGATACGAGTTTGAATATGTATGTACATATATTCGATTATATATACAGTCTTCTAAAATGCATGAAACTTATACTTATAACTGATTCATTATCTTTTCAATCATTCTTTTCAAAAGTTCCTAAATAAGTAAATCTATGTACATATGTAAAAGTAAATCTATATGTACAAAAGTCGCAAACATTTTGATTTTAACTTGCCAAAATTTGAATAGTTTTTAGTTTATCTCTTGTTTCTCAAATGCAAAAATTAAAGAAACATATTAGGTTGTCTTTGGAAGTGAATCAAAGCCCTAAATTTGTTAATAAAACTCCATGGGGCAAGTTAAAGCTTTCAACAACTTTTGGATACTTATAATCATATGCAGATGACTAAAGACTTTTTTCGCAAAATTGAACAAATTTTAAAATTGGCAAAAAGAAATACTTAATTAAATGCATTGGATTTGCGTGTATATAGCAATTTTTTGCCTGTCTGTTTTCTGGTCTTATTTCAAGCAAGTCATTCATTTCTAATAACCTGAAGATTTAGGTTTCTAGATAGGTATCTCTATGTACATACATATGTATGTATGTATATTTGTTTGTAACCTATGTTGAACAAAGTCACCTTCAAATATTGCAAGTACATGGAATTAACTCCAAAAAAAAAGGAAAAAGAAATCGCAAACATGGAGGTAATAAAATTGTAAATGATTTATGGTTGGATAAAATGTGATAAAATAAGATGAGATTGTATATGAGATATGTGTGTATATATGTTGTATGTGCATGAGCATGAGCATGAGCTTGTGATGACTTGCCAGAGTTTATCTTACTTTGAACGCGTTCGATTTTGCTGCTGGGTGATACGAGAACCGTGCGTTTGAGCAATGGAGGCAATGTGGTGATTGTGTTGCTGCTGCAGCTGCTGTTGCTTCTGCTTCTGATCCTGATGGGTATGTTGCTGGTGGACAATTGTTGTTGCTGGTGTTGGTGCTGCTGTATGTTTTGCTGCTTCTGCTGTCCATGGCCATGACGCAAGGGCAACATTGGTGGCGGTGGGCGTGGCGGTGGTGTGGGAGATTTTAAGATGCTCCGCTGTTGTATGGGATGATGATGATGATGCTCCAAGGAACTCACGCCAGGCCCAACGCGGACTATGGGAGCTGTTGCAGCTGTTGCTCCTGGGGGGAGATTTTAATGTGGTTGTTGTGGTGTCCTGTATTACAGTTGCCATTGCCGTTGCTGTTGCTGGCGTTGCTGGCTTGTCTAATAAAGGCGCTTGAAATGTCACAGAGGCATGTGATTGGACACTGGTGGGATTGTGAACTACGTTGCTGATGACATCTTTCAATGGTGTCGTCGTTGCCGTTGTTGATGTTGTTGATGTTGCTGCTGTTGTTGTCGTTGTTTGATTAGTTGCTGTTGGCGTCTTTTTGTAAGTGACTAGCGATACGTGAACGATATGTGAGAAATGTGTGTGTGTGTGTGTGTGTGTGTATGCGTGTGCATGTAAAGGTGATACAAAAAATTAAAAACAAAAGAAAAAAAACAGAAATCATAAGTCTATATATTTTTAAATATGTAGGTTTGGGGGTTTTTTGAATCTTTACCACTGCCACTGCAGCGTATGCCCTTGAGGCGATGTTGGACACCAAATGGACTTGCTGCTGCTGCTGCTCCTGCCACATCATTATTATTGCCACGTCCTCGCCAAAATGTTTGCAATAGACCCACATGACTTCTCTGGCTATCGCGTATGCCATCGTCTGGTGATTTCTTGGCCCGTCTAAAGACAAAAGCCAAAATCCTTTCCACTCTCGATGATGAATTTGTTGTCGATGCCGATGGCATTATTCCGCTTGGGCTTTCCAGGCAATACGTTGCTTCTGGACCGGAGGATGCGGCCTCATGTTCATCTGTTGATGATAATGGTTTTATTTTGATCATTCTTCGACTGCCCAAACGTGTCGATGATAATCCATTATCTGTTGTTGTTGGTGTTGTTCCTAGTGCTGTTCCAGTTGCTGCTGTTGTTGTTGCTATTGGTAGTGGTGTGTCCGTCACCTCGGTTAACATTGTGCTATTGGAGTTAGTTGTTTGAGTATCATTCAATACGGCACTCAATTGTGCCGACAACTGGCTTGCATTCCCTGCCTGCCCTGCCCCACTGAGATTCGGTTTCAATGTCATACGATTCACGGCTAGATTCTCTTTGGTATCGCTGCTCACATGTACCATTACGCCCGGACGCAGTGGCCAGCGTGGGGGTGATTTTGGTATATTTCCATGTCCACCATTTCGCTCAATGGTGGTCGGAGGCGTGGCCAGCAACAACTCGTTGTTGTTTTCGGCTGCGGGTAGCGATTCTTTTTGTTGCTGTTGTTCATGTTTTTCTTGCTGCGGTGGCAACAAAGTAGCTGGCAGCAATGTTCCTACCGCTTCTGTTGCTGCCGCTGCAGAATTTGTTGTTGTATCTTGTATGGGCAGGGCAATGCCCACTTGTGGCAAAACTGGCTGATATGAGAGCACACTGATAGTTGATATCGTTTTTGATGATGTTGATGTGGTTGGTTTGGTGGATTTGTGGGTGCAGTGTGTGGTTGCAGTTGTTGTTGTAGTAAGTTTGGTTTGTTGTGTATGTTGTGTGTATTTTGTTATATTTTTTTTTGTGTGCGAATTTTTTTGGTTGAGAATCAAGCAAGCGATATGAAAAATCCATTTTTATGATTACACATGTGAGTGATATTACACAGCATTATATAACGCAAATTATTCGCAATAATCAAGAAGCAATTATTCAATTGTTTATATATGCAACGAAAAACGTAATTGAACAAAATAACAAAAAACAAAAGAAAAAGAAATAAATAAATTAAATAATTTTATAGTAATTACGTATGTATCATCAAAAAGTACATATGTATGTATGCAAAGAGCAAAAAGCATGCAACAGTTTACAATTTAAAGATTTGAACAAAATTTTTCAATAATTTTCTTTTCATTTGTAAATTTGTTTAAATTTGAACTTGAAATCATAAAAGCGAAAATAAACTACGCAGAGTAATTTTTAATGTTGAAAATAATTTGATATTGTAAAATTTTAGAGCTTTCTCTCTCTACAAGATGTTGTAATTCAGCGACCAACCCTGTCAGATGAACAACCTCACAAAAAAAGTAATCAATTTTGACAGAGTTTACAGAGTTTTTTTTTCTTCGTTTTTCTTTTGCATGAAATTATGGGCTGCGCCTCCTGAATAAACGCTAATAAGTAGGCAATAGATTTTAAGTTTCTTGTGAAATTTTATCGTGTTTAATTCATTTCTTTATTTAACTAAATTTTTACAAAGCAAGGTGTGCTTCTCGATGTATCCTTTTAATGTCTGTATAGGCAACTTAATTTTTGTCCAGTATGCCAGATTTGTTTTTGGCTATAAGTATTGCTATTCGATTTTTGCATTGACATTTTATTTCTCATTGAACTTCAAAATGAAAGTGTTTGTTGGAAAAACTGTCGTTGCAGAAAATGTTTAAGTTTATAGCTATAATCTTTTTGGTATCGCTTATTTATTCCCTTTCACAATCCTCTATTTGTTATTGCTGAGAATCTAGTCTTATCCTTTGTCATAGAATAGGTTTATAATAAGTTATTCATTTCAGTTGAAATAAATCGAGTCTAGCCTAGATGAAAACTGTTTGTTCTCGAGTCCGAAGATGGTTTCGGGATAATAACCAAAATTTTAGATTAACTAAACTTAGTATAATAGATGCCAGTGTTGTTTACACAATATTTATGATTTCAAGTTCAAGAAACTGATTGCCAAAAAGAAAATAAACAACCAACTGAGGAGAATGAAAAATGGAAAAATTTTATTGATGGAAAACGGTATGTTCACTTACCTTTGATTAGCGCTGATGGAAACTTCCGTATGATCTTTACCAATATATATATATATTTGCACACGTATATATATATATATGTCAAAAAAAGCATACATATATATTGATATTGAAATTGAATATCGATGTATGTGTAGTTTTGTGTGCGTGTGTGTTTAATGGTGTCATTGCGTGTAATTATTTTATATTTGATTAGCAGAATTAAAATGTTGTTTAATTTATTGTTGTTGTTGTTGTTTGTAGTTTGAATTGTTGTTGTTGTGGTTGTAGCAGCGAGCAATTATGAAGTGAAGCCGCGGTGTATGGGGACAATGGTCGTTGTCGTTGTCATTGTTGTTGTTGTTTGTTGTTTTTTTTTTTTGTTTTTTTGTATTGCAAATTAAATTGAAATAGACATAGGAAGAAAGAAACAAAACGGCAAGAGCGTAAGCGAGATAGTGAATGTGTATGACAGAGACGGAGACAAATGGAAAGATAGAGAGCGAAGCATATCAATAGAAAGGAATGAGGGAGAAAAAACAAAATTTCAAGCGAAAACAATTTACAATAAATTTGCGGGCAATAACAAAAGGCAATCATTTTGTTGTTGTTGTTGTTATTTGTTTGTTTTGCGGTTGTTAATTAGTTGCATTTGTTGTTGTTGTGTAATTAATAATTATTTTAAGTTTTTTTTTTTGTTTTGTTGTTGTTGTTATTGTATTTTGCATGTTGTTTGCATTTTGCAATTTTCGCAATATTTCATTATCCAATAGAGTTTTTTTTTTGGTTTTCATTTGTGTGTATAGATGTGTGTGTGTGTGTGTGTGTGTGTATATTGATGTTCCATTTTTGATGTTGTTGTTGTGTTATTTGTTATTGTTATCGTTGTTGATGTTGTTGTAGTAGTTGGTATTGTTGTTGTTGTTGTTTAAGCATTTACACATTGATGCAGCCAAGCAAAATTATGTTTATGTACATAGAGCATAATTTTTAATTGAAAAAACAAGAAGAAATTTTTTAATCAATATTAATAAATAATTAAATATATTGTATATATGTATATATAAGTAGACAAATGAATATTTATCCAATTCTGTTAATTAATGCTAATTACTTTGAATATTGGTTCGATCATAACAGGAAATAAGTCAATCTGTCTTTGAATTAAACATTCAATCATTTTAAAACTTACAATTCAATTATATTGGAAATCATCTACTATTATTTTCAGTCTTTGTGTAATTCAATTTCTAATTTTAATTCATTTGAATGAAATCATGTAGGATTATTCTTTTCAATTATAATTCGTAAGTTTTGTCATTAGTATTAAAAGCAACATTGGTATTTTTACTGTCCTTTTTCTCCTACTGGAAGTCATACGAATGTTTAAAATTTTGAACTCTGGCTGTATCTTTATATTGAGTCATCTGTCCAAGAAGTAGAAGGAAAGAGGAGTAGCCTACTTAAATCGGCAATCCAATTTTTTTTGGCGAAACTGGCAACATGCTATTAAAAGCAAGCGAGGATATCTCATGCAAAAATTAATGAAATATTTAAAGCGAAGGCTCAGCACGTGCTGGTGTCGTTCTAAATTAAACTAAATATAGTAAAAAAAAAAGAAAAAAAAAAAAAAATAAACCAAAATACGTAACAAAATATTTAAACAATATTTAGTATTTGTTGAGTAGTTTTTTAACCAATTGATAGATATGGTAATTTATAACTTAATTCTAGAATTTCCTCTGTAGCCTGCTTAATATTAAACTAATTTGGAGATGGTAATGGTACGAGAGGTACATAGGTCTTTGGGGACAAGGTTAAACATATTTTTTTGGTAGCGGGAGGGCAATGGATTTGGGTAATAATAATAGTAATAGACTCTCTTCTTACATTGCTAAAATTGGCATAAGGTACTCACATTTATCCTGTCGCCGACGTCGACGGCAAATGCAAATGATTATGCAACAAATGATAATGACGGCTAGCAATAAGCCCAATATGGCGGCCACCAATATAATGAGCGTTGTTTTGTCCCATCGCTGCCACCAAGCGCGTTGTTCTATTTAAAAAAAAAAGAAAGTTGAGTAGAAAATTAGTGATAAATAAATAAAGCGATTGAAGATAACATGGAGAGATTTATCAGGTAGAGGATCAGAAAAAAAAAAACTTGAACTCTTGACATAGACGAGGAGGGGTGGGTTCGTGTGACATGCCATAAGAGTGACATCTGGTTTTAAGGCTGCCTACTTATTATGATTGGATGCTTCGTTAGCTAACTGTCTCACTGACTGACTAACCGACTGACTAACTGACTGAGTATAGCCACATTCTCTTGATTCTGGCTTAGACAGTAGAACATGGCTTCGTCTTCGTTCAGCCTCTTTAATTTATCAACTTGTCACATGGCTTTGCCCCATGCAATTCTCATTTCTATCTTCCTTTCTTATTCATTCATATCTTCCTCTTGCTCTCTCTCTCTCTCTCTCTCCCTTTCTATTTCACTCTTTCTCTGTTATGTCTGAGCATCAAGTATGCAGTTTTTGACACAAATGCATTTGCAGGTCTACCCACAATTTCATGCTCTTACCCCCTGAAACGAAGCATGTTTCTCTTTTTATACCCTTACAAAAAAAGCATATTCCTAAATTAACAAGGTCTTTACTTTCACACAAAACTTCTTAGGTGTATTGTATTAGAATCACTAAAAGAGCTATAAAATTTTAAACCAAGTTTTGTTTTCCTTTGCATTAATTTATTTTATGCCCAGTTGGGTTAGCTAATAAAAGAAATAAAAGACGACAAATGTTAAGAATGACAAAATATAGCAGAATATTCTAAATCTAGATTATTTTAAGATTTTTCAATCCTACATACATACACATGAACTAGTTGTATAGTGTATTAAACTGTTAATATTTATATAACTTTTATGGCATCGTTTCTATTATCGTTTTGGCTAAAGGAGTAAAAACTGTGTTAGTCAGTAGGTTGTAGATAATATGTATGTATGTATGTAGTAGCAGTGGCAACAGCAGCTGGCTTCCATTTCTACTTACTCCTATATTCTCTGCAGTTCTACAGTTTGTCTCTCATTGTTTTCCGTATTGCTATAATTCAGCTGTTTATCTTCCAAACAAATGAATTGTCTTTGCCAGCAGCGTACGCGCGGCACATTGCATACTTTATGGCTGTCTGTCTGTGTATGTGTGTGTGTGTGTAATGTATGCCAGCAGATGCCTTTGTTTCGAGAAACGTTTATCCATGTATTTACTCTCTGCGTGAGTAAGTGAGCGAGTGAGTGAGTGAGTGTGTAAGTGAATGCATGTACTTCGTATTTCTCGCATATGTTATGAGCTATTCATTTTGGCGTGCTGATTCTCGTGTCAACAACATTTAACAGTTAGGCACCACCTACAATTCAGCCCTGTCCTTAACCCCTGCCCGCTGTCCCTATTGACTGCATTGTTCTCGCTCTGTCTACATATATGCATGTATATGTATGTGTATATATTTATACCCTTTTCCTATCTTACCACACATACAACTCTAAATAAGCGAAATGAAAAATGGCGGTTTTTACAGTTGTGTTGGATTAATGGGGTAAGCAGCAACAGCAACAGCACTAGCAGCGTAGTGTATATAGATATATCCGTTTTACGTTTTTAACGGTCATTGTACTAATTTCCTACCAGATGTGCGCATTGCTAAACTTAAGATTTTCACTTTAAACTGACATTTATTTAATTATTTGTAGCTATTGCAACTATTTTTACTAAAATTACGTGTTTTGTTGTTCAATTGAGGTATCTACTTACTTTTTGGTCTCACTATTTAGCGATTAGTAGCATTTTTAGTTAGTGTTTAATTCAAGCAATTCAACGAGAAGATAATAGTAAATCAATGATTGGGTTAATATATATAATTAATTAGTTATTTATTGTGGTTTAAATGGCTACTAGTCATTGTTACTAGTTGCTAGTATGTAGTCTTCTTTCTCCACACACACGCACATACACACCCACACATATGTATACAATCATAAATCAAACGTTCAAACTTCATTCACATTGAACAAAATAACAAAACTAACTCAAAGAACCTATATTGGCATTTACCTTGCCACCAAATAAAAAGCGCTGAACCAGCTGTCGAACAATAAAAATAAAAAACACACAAAATAAAACCAAAATTAAAATATATAATACTAAATAATTTTTGGGGACAAAATGAAAATAGAAATAAGGGTGACTAAAAGCTATAAGTATATGATAGAAACAATGGGTGACAAACAAAATTTTACATTTTCTAACGAAATTGCAAATTTAAATTTGCAATCATAAATTTAAAATAAAAAAAAAAACACGAAAAACCAAATTAAAAAAGAAAATGAAGTCAAGACAGCGCCATCTGCAGTCAAATTTCAATTTCAATTCAATCAATTGAGGAGCAGACCGAGAGGGTCAGAAAGTGGTGAATATTTAGCAAGTAGATAAAAAGGAGAAAGATTTGGAACAGACATTAAAATTGAAATTGAAAATAGACTGGGCGAAAAACTCATGACTTAAGCAGCTTATCAAATTGAAGGAGCAAAACTGGAGTACGAGTTGAAGTAGAAGTGAAAAAGGACGCTACTGCGAATGGCATAGTAAAAACTGTGAACGGATTTTGGTCGCGGTTAAACGCAAAAACGTGAATGATGGCAAAAAAAAAAAAAAAAATTCAAAGTAAAGAAAAACGAAAAGTGAATAAAAAGGGCAAAAGCCGAGAATAAAATTCACGAAAATCAAGAGAATCAATTTCCGCTGACTCTTGTTCTTGTCGTTGTAATAAAACGTAAAACGAAATGAAAACCAGATTTTATTACACTTTAGAATCTCTTTTTGGCAATATAACCATTAATTGACAATTCTTTTTTGAATTCGTGGGGCTACTAGTACTTAGTGAAAGCAGAGATCGATTAACTAGTTGATTGTTAGCTTTAAGTTCTATAAACTATACTTACCGGCAACTTCAATGTCACAGAATGCACCCAAACCGACTGTATTATTGGCCACACATCTATAGGTTCTGGCAATGGCATAATCCTCTTGTAGTATATAATAGCTTTTGCTAACAGAAGCCTTTTTATCGCCATTGCCCAAAGATTCTACCGTTTCATTTTCAGCTTTAATTGACCATGAAAAATCGGCCTGAAACAATAAGAAACATACAAAAAAAAAAAAAATATGAGAATATGAATTTGAGTTACACTTAAACTAGTTAAACATAGAGTTAGGTACCACATACATATTCATTTTGCTTTCATCTTTCATTTTTCGTTATCCCTTTTTGATTATTCAGGTATTTTTGGTTTTTATCCAAGAATTTTGCTTCGATTTTGCTTGTTTGTGTTTGTGTTTGTGTACTTAGTTCTTCTGATAGCTCTCGCAGGGATTTGCTGGTGATGCATTTCTTTCGAGTTTTACTGAATGTTTGCTTGGAGCTACAAAACCAGCATCAGCCTTTGGAGTGCCTACTATTTGTGATGACATATGTCCCGACTCTTGCCCCGGCCCAAAAGCGTTAACCACATTACCATTTCCAATTCCAATAATTGGCCAAAGACTTTACTCTGAAATTTCCATTTACCTATACCTATAAATTTTACTACCACCCCACGTCAAGTTTTTAACTGAAGCAAATTAAATTACAGAGCAGTTGAAACAAAAAAAGCGGGTAAAAGAAATCCAAAAGAAAAACCCGGGTAAAACAAAAAAATGCAGCACTGATTTATGCGCCATGGCAAACTCAAACTGCAAACTGTTTGGATAGTAGCTGCAACCTGGCCAGAAGGTAAACTCATAAAATTGAAAATTCTTGCAGCTACCTATCGAGCAACCAGCCAAGAGGCAGATGAGCCAAACAGCGGCAATAGAAGTAAGAGAAAATCAAAGAAAAAAATTTAAGGAAAAAGGTGAGGGAAAAGCAAAAACGCAGTTCCGCTTAGTTTCTCCAACTCTTGCACAATTGAAATGCTATCGTTATTGCCATTTCGATGGCCTGCCACCCATATATGTATGTATGTATGTGTGTCCCTTATCCCCCCAAGTGCCATGTGTGTAGGTCTGTGTTTGTGTGTTGACTATCAAAGTAAGGTTAGGTCGTTCATTGAGTGCATACATATGCTTACTTTGCAAGTCATATGACTTTAGAATGTCGCTTGCCTTACGGATACATAAACTCTTAGCTCACCATTTAGATACATATATTAAGAATAATTTTTTCCCCAATTAAGATTAGGTTACCCTTGGGAAAGTTTATGTTACGCTTGACGATTTCTTCATTAATATTTCTGATGAAACAAAACCTTCCAGCTCTTTTGTTAGGGTATTCAAGTTGGTACTGGTGAAAATTTGTTTATCCCTTGGCTTGTTTATTCATGATGTTGCGTACCCTTTATGGGTTTGTTCACTTCCTTTTCATTTCCCCCCACACTCTCTATATAGCCATACTAAAACTCACCTCTTCAGGATTTCCGTATGCTGTGCAAATTAATGTATCCTGGTCATCGATCTCTTGTCTTTCAATTTCACAACGTGGTTTAACTGTCGCACACCAAAAAAGAAGAAAAAGGTGGAAGAGAAGAGTTAAGAGAAATGAATGCAAATACAAGGCAAAAAGGGGAAAGTTAAGCTGGCGTAGTTAACACAACCATTTGATGATTTTGTTGGTTTTTCTGTTTACTCACATTGGACATCGATTACGGTTTCGGCAATACTCTTGCCATGCTTATTAAACGCCAGACAGGTGTAGGTGCCATTATCATTGCGTTGCATTGCCTTATTGATAATCAAAGCGTTACCCCGGGTGATGGTCTGGTCGCGGAAACGCCATTCATACGATGGCTCTGCAAATCAATTAATTGGTGTGTTAAACAAATCTCGAAATCTCAATTGTCTAATACTAAGTAACTAACGCTCCCTAACGCTTATCAGGCAGCACTCGAATGAATCACTTACCGGGATTAGCTCGAGATTTGCATATGACACGTCCCGGTATGGTATCTTCCTGCACATAGACAATGCTCTCCGAAACGGTTGTATTATCGGGGGCATCTGTGAAACATTTGTGAAATATAGTATATACATCGATGTATGTATGTATATGTAACTGTGACACGGCAGTAATCTGGGGTCTCGGATCTCAGTTCTATGTACTCACATTCAATGCTAAAGTAGGTGGCACTCTTGATGCCCGCTCCCACCGAATTCGATGTGGAGACGCATGAATAATTCGCATTATCTGCCTCAATATCGAATTTTTTATTTGGCCAATTTGACATATTGAAGTGCTGTAATCGGTTTGCAAAATCCAACATGTCAGTGAGAGAGAGAGATAGGAGGAAAAGATTTTCATTTTAATGAACGGATAGTACATGGGTGAGGCAAAGAGTGGGTGGTTGGGCCCTGGTCTGTTGCTCTTGTTTTTGTTGGTGTTGGAGGTGGTGGTATTGCAGCTGACACATGTCGTTTGTTTTGTCGGTAGGCGGTTGTATTGTATTGTACAATTCAAAATTAATTGGGATTTCATTTGTCATGTGAAGTGGCGTTTTGTTTAAGTATATACTGAGAGAAATTAATAAAAGAAAGCAAACAAAAAGCAAGAAGAAAAAAAAAAAGACAGCAACAAAAAAGAGTTAAGTTTGTCAACCGAACTGACTGAAGACATCAACATTTTTTCAAGTTTAAAGCGAACTGTAATATAAATTTGAATTAATTTGCATTCTTTATCTACTCTTTTTGTGTTTTATGCTTTTGATTTTTCTCAGTGCATTTGAATGTTTAGCTAATTACACATAGAGAGTTGTTCATGTGACAAAACTTGAATTGTAATTTGATACAGATAAATATTTAAGTCGGCATTTAGGTATTTGCTTTGCTTTCTCCATATAAATTTAGATTAAGTATAATTGATTTGATGCATTTCTCAATTGAAATGTTTACACCAAAGGTTAAACAAACATTGAAGGACTTTCGCATATAAAACGTATAAAGTTATTTTCCTTTGGTTTTCTGTTTCTGGGAATTTCAACCCAATTGGAACTCCGCCGTAGTCTGAAGCAATCATCTATCAAAAACAAATCCCCAACTAAGCTCAATTCTGTTGCTCACCTCACTAACAAAAAAAAAAAAAAAAAAAAAAAAAAAGAAAAAGAAGAAAAACCAAAAATCCTGTGAGCAGTACTATGCAATTGACCCTTGCCTCCCACTCTACGCTTTTCATCAAGCCCTTTATCCGTTCAATATTGCTATGGAATTTAAGTAGTGAATGTGTGTGTATATATGGGTATATATGTACTTACCAAAACTGAGAGCATACTCTCAAAATCACCAGTTGCCGGGGAGGCATCCATATACTTCTCTTTGACAAAGTAACGGGTATCGTTCTTCTCAATCGGCACACCATCCTTCAGCCAGGAGATCTCACAACGTGGCACACACTCAATGCGACAGGTCAGATTGGCATTGGCCGAGGAATGCAGCATGCCCGTATATGGTGACAGATTCTTGATGAAAAATGGCGGTGCATGTACCTCCAAATTGACTGTGGCCATAACACCCTTGCCGCCCTCATTGTATGCATAGCACGAGTAGTTCGTTCGGCTGTCTAGGCCAACTGGCTCCACTGTCCAGTCCTTGGTGACAATATCCTGAAGGGGGCCACGACCGCCGCGTAGCCAACGATATCTGTGGGGTTGCATAACCATTTGAGCAATGAACGTGAATTTGCCCATTTTGCGGTATAGTGCGTAGGGGGATTGTACGGAAGCGGAGGCAGAGGCAGAGGCGGATGCGGATGCGGATAATGGTTGTCCCCATTCCCCATGTTTCCCCGTGTATAGGGTTAAGATTTGTGATTGTGGCGTGTATGTGGTGAGCGTGAGCAATGTACAAAGGGAATGATTCAAATGTAAATCAATTAGAGCATGCGTTTCTTTAATTTCATTTGTTGAATGGGAATTGCCAATTTTTCTGGATCCTCCGACTCCCACGAACGATGATGATGGAGATGATGATAATGATGACGATGACGATGTGAATGGAGTTTCTTGCTTTTCGAGGAGTTCTTGTTGCTTTTGCAACAGCAACGCCTCGAATGCGGCATCAGCCTCATGCGGCAGCAGAGCTTGCACCGTATGATAAACTATTTCTATTTTTGGTATTGTTTTTGTTGTTGTTGTTTTTGTTGTGCTGGTTATTGTATTGGTGTTGTTGTTGTTGTTGTTGTTTAGGTTGGCTTGTGGTAGTGATGGTACAAACCTATTCGATTCGGGATAACCCGGATCATCCACAGAGCAGGAGAATATCACACTCTTCTTTTTAACAGCAATCGGAGGGAAATGAGTCAGAGTTGCCGGACCAGGCTCATAGTGCACCTATAATGAATAATATTGAAAGCACACAGGAGAACATGATCATACTGATTCTATAGGTTACATGTGATGACCTACCATTAGTTCCTTCTCCTCACTGCGAGGACCCCAGCCAGCAGCATTCAGACCTTCACAGGAATAATTGTAAAAGAAACCACGTCCAATACTCTCCAATAACAATTTACTGGGATCAATATGGCAAAGATCCTCCTTCGAAAAAAAAAAGGGAAAAATATAAGAAATAAATATTTAAAATAAAAATTTCAATGTTTTGAGTGACTTACTCTCGTTTCCTCACAATCGGGCAGCTCTTTGAGCAGAGTCGAATTGGCATACCAACGCACTTTGGTTAACATCGATGGATTGGCATCGATGATATTACAGAATAGGGTTACATTCGATTCATCGCTCTCCTTGACTGGTCCCTCGGGTATCATAAGAACCTCCACACGTGGAACATCTTTCAACAGAATCGTTCAGGATTAGAATGGTTTACTTTTAAATAAATATGTCTCATGATTCTTACATTGAACATCCAAATCGATTAATTGATCTGATGAGCCTTTGCCAATGGCATTTGAGAGTTCGCATGTATAATTGCCAATATCCTCCTTTCTGGTGGATTTAATAACCAGGGCTACATTATCGGAATTTCCCCCTGATAATGATCCGTATCATTCACATTGACCGTTTCATTATTCCGATACCTAATAAATCAATGGAAAATAAACATGAAAGAAGAAAATTTTACTTTACAATCATGACTTGTCATAATTTAAGGCTAGTTAGAAAAAAGTAGAAAAAAAAACACACACACACACACACTCATACACAGTCATTCTCACTCTCTGTTTCATTTATTATGTAACAGAGTTACAGAGAGAAAAGGGAGAGACTTTTACTCTTGTCGTATCCAAGGCTATTTAAAATTTATGGGCACGTTTCATTGTATTTTTGTTTTCATAACACAACTTGCACAAATCTACAAAAAAAAAAAAGGAAAAAAAATGAAAATATCCCACTCCAATTCACTCCCTCAAAACATGAGTGACATGAATTGCTTGAGAGGGAGTGGCTATGGAGGGTACTAGAATGAGATGAAGTGGACTCTGACTGTGACTGACTTTTCAGTTCTCCTTTTTTTTTTTTTAGCCGGACAATTGTACGAACGAAATTATGTCAAATGTCTTTGGGGCCTTCTTCTGCCTTTAACTGCTTTCCATTGCTTTACTTATTTAGTACTCTTTCCACTTTTCTCCCACCCTCTCCATACATCGCCTGCCTGCTTGTGCCTTTCTATATTTTTCTGTAGTTCTATCGTGTTCATTTTGCATTTTGTTGTTTGACAAGCTTGTATACGTATACGTATACATATTACGTATGTAGGTCTCTTAGTAGGTCTCTTCTCATTGCCAGGGTTTTAAAATCTACTTACAAATGCTGCACAATTGGCAGACACAAAAGAGTTCACGTTGACATTTCCATAGAAGTAAGTCTGTAAAAGTACTACTCTGACTGACTGAGTGACTGACTGGTCCCTTAAATACTTAACTCAACCTTATTCTTGTGACTCTCTCAAACATGACACAAGTTGCAAAGTTAATATTAAACCAATAAATTTAAATAAGTACAAAACAAATGTAGTTTAGGCATGTAAATTCGAAAACCTTGTAAGTTTTTTTTTGTTATTTTTAACCATTAACTACTTCAGTTGATATTGAAATGTATTTTCCTTTAGTTTCTTGTACTTAAATCTGCTTTAAGTGTCTAAGTGTTTTAAACTAACTGCAAAATTTTAATCATTTAACTCAAAATAACATCGTTTTGCATTTGCAACAAAGCCCACCTGCTGAGTGCAATATTTTGGATATTTTGTTAAAGCTTTCTACAAACATATATTTGTTGACCACTAAAAGATTTCTTTGGACATTCGACAATTGTCTCTGTGGGATATATGTATGTATGTATATAGGATACAGGGCAGGCATATCCTTTGTTTGTTATTGTTGTTTCTGTTTTCTTTGATGTAAAAACAATTTTACAGACTTGCCTTTACTTTTTGTTTTGCAATAAAAAAGTGAACGGACGAAAAGAAATTCCTTTCGGTAACCGTGTGCGTATAATTTAAAAGGCATTGGAAGGCGGCATAAATCGAAATTATATTGCCATCGAACGAACCCAGGCGGATTACAGTTGAGTATAAATTTTAATTGATTTGCAATAAACGCAAAAGGTAACACAGAAAAGCAATTTCCACTTCGCTTCCTTTTCACCTCTGCCCTTCGTTTCACAGTTTTACAGTTGTTTTCTTTCTGCTTTTTGGTCATTTCACGGACCCCTTTTATGCCCAGCCATTGATCAGCCAGAAAAAGGGGTATTGACAATTTGGTGATGACCATAAAAAGAGTATACATACATATATAAAACTCTGATCGGGATAATTTATCAAAGGTATTAATATGACTATTTGTCTCTTTTAAACAAAAGGTCTTAGAATGGCATTTTATTTACTTTGTCATTTTATGGGAAACTTTCTAACTAATCTAATCCAACTAACAAGTTGTTTGCAATGAAGCGTGACCACTTGTTGACCAAGTTTGTGGTTTTTTTTTACAAAGGGTATACAAACGTCGGCAAGAGTTGATTGAGTTTGTTTGTTTTCCTTTTGGTATCCGGCCTCGTTAATTTAATGAGTGACCGACCGCTTGCCACTCACCATTGGCCTGGACTGTACCGCTACCAATACCAGCTCTACTACTATTTTCAGTCTGTCCATGTGTGTGTGTGTATGTGTGTGTGCTCTATGGGGCTCAACTTGTGTTGCATAAATCCGCACATCACTACAAGCGTAATTAATTTTAATTATCGGCCCATGGCAAGGTCCACCGCTCTGTTTCCCCACATACACATATGCACATACAAGTGTGTGTGTGTGTGTGTGTTTGTGTGAGTGTGCGGACAACGAGTGTTTGCCAAAAAGTTAACGAGCCTCGCCTGGTCTGGTCTACTCTACTTTACTTTTGGGTTTGGGTTTATCCCCTTGGAACGTAGAAAAATTGTCGGCTTGAAAGAAAAACATTGAAATACCTACTGAGTCAAAGTCTCGGACAGCGGAAATGTGCGTCCTTCCATTTGGTATGATTCGCTTTCTTTTTTTTTTTTTTTTTTTTGTCTTTTGTGCTCTTACTCTTTGCTTTATTTTATTTTTTTTTTTTTTTTTTGGCTGACAGGAGCGGAAATGCTCTTAATGGTAAACGGAAAAAGTATTGAAATTATTTTTATATCGTGCAGACCAGCAGACAGCTGGCAGCAGGATTCTCGCTTCTTTGTCCTTTCCTTCACATAATGTGCGTACATATGTATAGGGTACATTTATGTGCATATGCTCTTTGGTCGGGAACTTTTTTTTTTGCCCAATTTACTATATATGTATACATATATTTATATAAATTCGCGTGTATGTGTGTGAGTGTGTGTGTGTGTGTGCATATAGAAAAAGCCTTCTCTGAGGCAGACATTTTTAATTGGTTCGAGAATCTGTGATTCGGTGCCTTTGTCCCTTCCCCATTTGACTGCCGCTTTCTTTTGTCGCAAAGTCAACTTACTTACGAACACTCAGGGGCTGGGGAACAGTGAACAGCCTAAAGAACGAGTGAGGATAACAGGAGTAAGCGAAACTCTTGTGGTTTATTGCTTTTTGCGCTTTAATAATTCAACAATTACAATTACTTTTGTGGTGATTTATGTGGGTGTGTGTGAGTATAACGGGGGAGTAGGCATAGCAAGTGAAATGAGGAGAGATATCGCTAGAGTGATGCGCGGGGGTGGCAACAGTAAAAGTTGTTTCTCTTCTTTTACCCTATCTAGTCCTTGCTTGTATTCTATCATTTAATTATTAGATGAATTTTCTTTGACAATGGAGTTTATTTTTTTACTTTAGTTTATTTTTCCCCCTTTTGTTTTTGTTTTGTTTGATCAAAATGTTTATTATTGTTTATTGTTTCAAAACGTCCATAAAGACGAACAATTTTAAGCAAACAAAATTTAATTGATAGAATATACACAGTGAAGACCCTTTTTTTGTCAATTTGTTGGGTCAATTAAATAATTTAAGAAAATTTATTATGCTTATTGCTCAGAAGTATGTAAGCAAATACAATTTTTAATCCACTGTACAATAGATAACTAGCAGCCAGGGCTTTCAACTGATAAAACATGTCCTAAATTTAGGGAAATTTAACGAAAAATTACTTTCTTTTCTTAAAAAAAAGATATATCTTTTGTTATTTGATTATTTGTTGGCACATTTTTGTAAATCCTTTATAGATATAGCATTTTAGATTAATGTTTTAGAACATTGCAAAAGTCAAGCAGCTTCTGCAACGAAATTTGTTTCTACAGTTATATCTACACATAAATATCTGCATAAGAAGAAGTGCATATACTTATGTACTCTTGTTCATATGGAATTAAAGAACATTTTTTGTAGATTCCGCATAGGAAAAAAAGCTTTGTTTCGAGATACCAATTAGAATATTCTCGTGTCAAAGGCAATTTAGACATTTTCCACAGCAAAAACACATTCCACATACAGTAGAGTGGAAAATGCATTTAATTTTTTTTTTTCTCACTAACTCTTCCTCTGTATCTCTCTCGCTCTCTGCCTTTTTCTATTCCTCCTCGGTTGTGCATGTGTGTGTGTGTGTTTTTGTTGTTTATATTTTCATTTTTTAAACCACAAACACATAGAGGCGTAAATAAAATGCCTGCTAAATAAATTTGCCCTGTATGCCACTTTTGTGTGTGCATTTAATTTCTCAGTTGGCAAAGCAAAGCGCCAAACTAGATGCAAAGAGGGGTCTTCTGTATGTGTGTGTGTGTAGGATAGAAAGAGATAGGTGAGGTGGAGTAGGGGAAATGTTGAACGTGGAAGGGCTTGTAAAATGCAGCCACTTGACACAGATGAGTGTAAGTGAGTGAGTGTGTGTGTGTGTCTATCTTAGGATTTACTAGAGTATGTGTGTGTGAGTTTGTTGACTGTTCCATCTTCATTCATCATAAGGGTGAGCTGTTGCTGCTGCTGCATCCTTAGCATCCTTCCACCCCTCGCCTAATTAGACTCGCGTATGTTACTAACATTTTTTGCTTTGGATATGCTGTTTGTATAAGCAAAACGAGCGATGTAGAGGGGTTGGGTGAGGCGGGTCTTGGGGAAAGCAGTGTGGGGAGAAAAAAGTGACTGCATTTTGTGCACTATTAATCAAAAGTAAGGCATTACAACCATCTTACTCTAAGTGTGTGTGCTTGTAAATATGCACACACACACTCACATGTCTCTGAATTCATGTTTATATGTACTTGTGAAGCGGCAAATTCAATTTCCAAATTGATTACGCGTTTACTTTTGCGAAAGGAAGGTCTCACTGAAATGAGACCCATCTACTCTCATCATATGATCTGCACTTTAATATATTTGAACAATCATATAAAGCCCTCATCCTGTTCTCCCAGTGCTCTGGTCCGCGTACAAAACATTCCAATTAATACAGCAAAAATCCACGTATCTCATATATCCGCGAATCCTCATCTCAAATCTCGGCGAAAATTGCATTTTGGGGGTACTCAAATCAAAGAGATGAGCTGCAGCATCAGCATCAGCATCAGTGCAGCATTTCCAGAAATATGTCAGACATTCGCCAATGAATTTCGGCCAAGTTTGTTAGCTATGCATACTGGAATTCGTTGGGATTTTCGAGTGGCATTGGGTGGCTAGATGGGTTTGTGAGAGGTCGGGTTGGTTTTGCCCAGTTACGGGTGAGGGAGGCAGCTCCTCCCTCCACTGAATGGTTGTTGCCATGCCAGCGATAATTTCGCATTATGCGTGTGCCTGATGCCACGCGCTATATGATTGTGTGTAATTCTATATGGCCCTGTTGCTGTTGATGTGAACGATGTCCTTCATCTAGGCTAAGGCGGCGCAAAATCAAATGACACTGAACAAAAAACACAAAAGAATTTACTTCAAACTTATTAAAAAGTCAAGCAGCCGATTACTTCGCATATTTTTTGTCGGAAACGTCGCAATGAAATTTAATCCAAGCAATGAGAACCCAATTCTTTACAAACTCATAATATTTTATGGCTTTAACAATTGATTTATCAGTCAACAAGGGTAGCGTTGAATAAAATTATTGTTAACTTAAATATAATTGGTTTTTTTTTTTTTTTTTTTTGTAGTGTAGCGTGCCTTAAAGATGAACTTTAATTTTGGCACGTTCTATCCGCATATGAACTGACATTCGCATACGGATTCACATTACGCATTTTCGAGTTGCATTTGGAGTTTGTTTTGATTTTCAGCAGATAAATGCATCTTCGCTGCGACAACACTCATGATGATGATGATGACGATGACGATGATGATGATGGGGATGGGGTTGGGGATGTTAAAAAGGACGTTTTGAATGTGAATGGGAAGGAGGATGCTGTACGTGTACACTTGTCTAAACAGAATGAGGTTCCCATGGCACGCACTTTATTACCACTCTTCTTCTTGTTTCCTATCTCTCCGCCGCCTACTCCCTAGCTCACTCATTCGTTCACTTTCCCTCTGTCTCACACTCTCCCTCTCCCTCTTTGCTTCTGTCTGTCTGTCTGTCTATATGTTTACTTTTGTATTTGTTTTTAATTAGATTTTTGTTTACTGTGGAAATTTTAGTTAAATTGAGTTCTGGATGCAATTCCACTACCCTTCCAGTCTGTCCACTCTCTCCGCCGTGCAGCCTGTTACCTATGCAGTTGAAAGTCAGAAAAGCTATCACCTCCGCGCACGCCCTTTCTCTAGTTTCTCTAACTCACACCTTTGCCAGGCGCCTATGTAGTCAACACAATACACCCGTCACTTTTGCCTTTGGGGAACGAAACACTCTCACACACACGCACAGAGAGAGAAATTTTCGGGCCCTCCTCTGGCACTCTTTCTATCTCTCTTATCTAACTCGAATGTGCGTATTTGCACGGCGGATTTAAAAGCAATTTAAATTCGTTTGCATTTTGCATTTGACTTTTGCATTTGCTCGGATTTTCTAGCTTCCGCCATGTTGGCAATTCCACTCGTTTCGGTTCTGTTTCGTTTTGTATTTCGGTTTTTTCGTCTAGCTTTCACTTTATCACCGATTTTATCGATAAAAATTCTTAAAAAACTTACCAAATAACTTCGGTTAGAGATGCCGGATTAGAGATATATTCACAATTCAGCAAAATTATTTCACTTGTATTCACGACTAATTCTGGTGGATTAACCCTAACAACGGGTGGATCTGTAGAAAGTAAATGCAAAGTATGGATTGAGCTTAGTTTTACTTCTTTTTTTTTAAGTAAAGTTTTAATTAGAAGTTGATAAATTGATGAATTCATTATTGTATAAGTGAAATTCAATTTTAATATATTTTATATACTTACACAACACTTCCAATGTCATAGCCGATGATATGGCCTTCTCACGATTGATTTGTAAAACAATATTCTCAGCCTCACAGCGAAAAACGCGCACATTTTCAAAACGAGTGGCATTAAAAATCAATTCCGATTGGGTGTGATAGGTGCCATCCTCTTTTTCAAACTGTTGCAAATAGAGATAACTCTTTGATTGATATGAATGCCTAAAAATAATGATTGAACTTACCGCTTTGGTTCGTATTTCAGTTAGTTCATTTTCCTCTGGGTTAATAATTGATGTGGCATTATACCAAGTTAGGTTAACCGCTGGGCGTGCACCATGAATCTGTTGAAAATCAAAATGATTATGCATATCATGATTTAAACCTATAAATTAACAACTTTTCCATTTTCCTGCCATGGGCAAATACTGTCGATTCTGGTTTAGAAAGGCAATCGCTATTAAATTTCCATTAAACGTCAAGTGCATACTCACACAAACACACACACTAACATATATATAAGAGCATACATATTCATTTATATATGTATGTGTGTACATACTTATATGTATACCCATTACCCCATGAAACGTTTTTACTATAGTACCTTGGCAGACAGTAGAAAACAATTGCATGAAAATTCCATTAGAACACATAATACGCAATCAATAGGCAATTTCGCATAATTTTACGGAGCGCACAGCTCAGAGGCATGTCCTCTGACTTAAGTTACATGTCCGTTGCCCGCTTTTCACCTCGTTTTTATCCCTCTCCTCCCCCCAACCATGTCAAAGTGCTGCTAAACTGCAGTCAATTGAGCGCTTTTCCATTAAAATGCAATGGGGAAAATTTATAGGAAGAGGAAGTCAGAGCAATGACAGGACGTTGTCGAAAAGGCTATATGTATATGTATGTTGAGAGGGAAAAAAGAGGCTCAGTTAGGTAGAAGTCGAGCTTGCCCATATGTCGTTTTCATTCTTGTCGTCGATGTCGTTGTCGTTGTCGAGGACAACGTGGACGACAACTACGAAAAATCGCAAAATAATTGGCAGTTAATTGTTGTCAATTACTCGACTGCAACGAACAAAAACATTGAGGACGACAGGATGAGAAAGACTACATTGGGTAAGTTCTAAAATGAACAAACCATAGTCTCTAAGAATGTGTGCCCATAAAAGTATGCTACAAAAAGAACCGACCAAGCACAAAGATAAAATAAATATGCATTCACTATGTACGTTTTTCTCTCTAACCGGATTCAATCACATACTAAACCAAATATACTTACATCACATGTTAGCACCACTTTACTGCCCTGTACTGTATGATGTTCCACTCCATTGATGTCTATGCTTGTGGGGCGCACTGTAAAACAATGAAAAAATACAACAAGTTAGAGGAGAAAGAGAAAAAAAGATAGCAAATTGCTTAAAATACTTCAGACTCACAGTAAGAGTGAAAGGGAGAGAACTTTGTAATTGGTTTTATTCGGTTCTCTCACTCTCTCTATGTCTCTTTTCCTTTTTACCCCCTCACTGCCGTTGGTTGGTTGGGGCCCTTTCTCTTCCATAATATAAAACATTAATAATGGCAATTTGCATTTGGGCTCACTTGCCTACCGAACGACCGACCACTTCTTCCCCTTCCCCTTCCACGCAACACCCCTCGGCGCGTCAATATACCAAAACCTTTGCCATCAATCAATTTGTCCACTTTGTAAATGAAAAACTTGAACGTTAGACATCATTGCCGTTAGCTTGCTCAGTTTTATGTTACATTTAATGACTTTCATTAATTTTGAAAAAGAAAAAAAGTTAAAAATAACACAACAAAAACAACGTAGTTCTAATGAAACAAAAAAAAAATGTCAAATCATTTGTTAATTGCAAAGCAAAAAACGAAAAAAACGAGCCACTAGATATTGTCAAAGAGCTTTTAATTATAAAAATTTATTTGCATGACTTTCAAAGTCTGAAAATTGAAAGCGCCTTGGGACACAATGCCTGAATGATGGCTCATGTTCCATTTGCTGTTGTAATTCGAACGGTTTCGAGTTTAGATCAACCCTCTGGGTTTAATGAACCCGAAATACCAATGGTAGACAATATGCCGACAAACGGTCGAAAAGTTTAAAAGAGATTTGCCATTCTTTTAATTGCCACTTGCTTAAATTAGGCATGCAAATGAGTCGGAAAATTATATTACTAATTATCGATTGGTAAATTAAAACCAAAACAAAACAAACAACAATAAGTCATAAATAAAAACATCGAGGAAAAAGAACGAGAAATGTTCGAAATATTAACTTTGGTACAAAGTTGTTTGGAAATAATGTTTTAAGTCGGTGCTTCATATAAATCCTACTGCAGGTAAAGGAAGAAGTCATAAAACTAAGGTTCATAAAACAGGCGACGTTTTTATCTAAAATATGAATTGCTTTTTCTTTTAAGCAAATCATGTCAAATAAAAATTGACAGAGTTTAACTTTCGTCTTAAAGGTTTTATATTAAATGCAATCAATTTTATGGGTCTTGGACCAATAGAATCAGACTCTTATTTTAAAACATTTTTGTCTTGTGCAACACAGACATAATGATCTGCCTGTTTCCCATTATATTTGGCATAGTTAATAAAGTATTTTATTGGCCCGCTTTAAACATTTTTCATAAAGCAAGATGACAAAGCTAATCCTGTGCTTATAAGTAAGTTTATGGTATCCCATTTAAGTTTTCTCTTAAACGAAACGCCAATTACATTTAGCATCTACAGCTGACGATCGACCAAAACATTTTCTTCTCCCCTTTATTTTTATAGGCTTTCACATTCACAATGTAGTATATTGTGCGCATTATAAAGTTTCAAAACAAAGTCGTAAACTGTGAAACGAAAGCATTTTCCTATGACCATTTCGCTAAGCGCACCTATTTTCTGTATATGAATGAACACAGAAAGAGAGGGAGAGGAAGAGAAAGAAAGTGAAGATACATAAAGTTGTCTGGCCTAAACATAAAGCATTTGGGGCGCGGAGTCATCATTTCCTTTTGGCTTCGTGTACTTTACGACCGTTGTTGTTGAGTCATTCACACAGAACTCATAGAAAACTCACCTTGCAAATCCACACTGAATTTGGTAACAATTGCATTCTTTATGGCCGCCGATTCCACACGACATTCAATATCCTGGGCGAGGTCTTCACGTGATAATTGCCAATCCAATTCAAGTGTTGATGTGTATAGGCCATCCTTAAGATCATGAGTGGGCGAATCTAGAGAAAAAGAAAATGTGGGAAATGTTTAAGTATATTGAATCAACCTTTTAGTATTCAAAGCAAAAAAAACCCATTCTCAACATTTTATACATTTTAATGGAGAGGAGTGAGTGGAGGAATTCCCTGTAATCCTTTTTGCATTGCTATAAGTTCTTATTCCACCTTTTATGAATGCTAATTATAAGCAATTATGCTCCCGTTTTATGATAAGGGATGGGCTTTTAAAACACAAAACAAAAAGGAAAAAAACAAAAATTATTTCAACATAAAATCAAATTTGTTTTTGGAAGGAGGATAATAAACTCCCCGCTACCCGTTTCATAACCTCGCACTTTCTGCAAAAGGGTTGTGTCTTTTGTCTGTGCTGTGAAGGACCCCAATTATCCTGCTTTGTTACAACGAAATGGGTGGGGCAAAAAAAATGAATATATATTCCAAACCGGAAATGTTAAAAATACTCAAGGCCAATAAAGTTAAGAATTTTGCTTGAATTTTTTTTTTCACCATTTTGCTTCTTTTTATATTTCTTCAGATTTTAGCTTAAAGTTCCTTTTGAGCTAATTGTTATGAAAGATTTCTACCTCCCTACTTTCCTGACATTTATTTCAAAACAAAGGGGGGAAAAAAATGCGAAACAGAATAGAAAGGGAAATGGTTAAAGTCAATTAATTTAAGGATTTCAGAGGAATGTTTTTCCTTTCCTCTAGCTCTCCTTTTTCCCTCTCGTGTTGCAGTTGAAATATTTAATGAAATGTCTCTAATTTTACTTTTATGCTTTACAATAAGAGCACATAACATTTTATGATTTCAGCGTGGTTAGGCTATATATATGTATATATATATGTACCTATTCCTATTCTATATGCAAACTGATAAGCATTGCCCAAATCCTTGCCAGAGCTACCCCAAGTCTCTTATTCGTTCGCTCTTGCTTTCTCTCTCTTTATTGTCGTCGTCGTCAGCCACTGCATAAACTTTGTGGCGCATCGTAAACTCTCGAGTCGACTGGAATCGAGTCGACTTTGCCACCGTCTTGACTTACTTCGACATTGACTCTGGGCGCGGGGGCTTATGCATCAAATTGGCTACTTAACCCTGGTCTGGAAATCAATAAACGCGCTTCGTTTGCTTTTATGACCTGGCAGCAGCCAAAGTACAACACCCAAAAACAAAAAAAAGAACAACAAAAAAGAGAATAAGTTTTATGTTCCTATACCTTTGACAGGGGAGTTGGCTTAGGCTTACACTTGGCAAAATTCTAAACAATCAGAGAGATGTAAAAACTGTAACATTTAACATGTAGTTTAGTCTACTAGTCCTGCAACTTATATCCTTTGTGTTTGCTTAAACAAAATGTTTGTTTCAATAATGATGACTTATTTGTGCATTTAATTTCCTTTGATATGATTGACTTTCTTCTTTCTACTTTTTGTTATTTAGTTTAGTTTTTTTTTCCCCATTTTCATTTAATTTGATTTTTGAAATACTCGTCTTTTGGGCTTATTTGTTACTTGGACTTGGTTTTAAATGGTTTTTATTTTTATAAGTGTAGTTTAAAGGTTGTCATAGTTGAGGATGGCAGATTGAGGGATTTGTTATTATACTCACATGTTGCCAGGCGCTTGGTGCCACGGAACCAGCCCACATCTGGTTGGGGACGTGTGTTCTTTACAGTGCACGTTGCCTTTAGAGATTGGCGCTCCTGCAGGGGTCCCACGATGCTTCCGTTCTCGATGCGGTCGCCCTTAGCGTCCAAAATCACGACCTCAGTGGGTGGCACTGTATTGTCCAGTCGTTTCCAATATCCAATATAAACGTGTGTATGTGTGTACGTGTGTGTGTGGGCGGGTGCAGTGTGTGTGTGTGTGTGTGTGTGTAGTCAGAGTGCGTCGTTATAGTTGTTGTAGTTCATGTGTGGTGTCGATTTTTTATTTTTTCCAATTTTTTTTTTTTTTTTCGGGAGGTAAAAATGTTGAGTTGTGTTTTAATAAATCATATTTCGATTTTCGTTTACTTATTTTTTTTTTTTTGCAAAATATTAATTGATAACAATTAGAAACTAAGTTAAAATTAAATCATAAAATTGATGAAAATGAAATTTGAAATTGAATGATCATTAAATTGAATGATAGAACTAAGATAATTAGAAAATATAAAACCAAATTAAAGCATAAATAATTTTCAAACATTCCACCATTCATCATCAGCAGCAGCACACCATCATTCGAAAAATTTCGATATGAAACTAAAATTGATAAACTAAAACCGAAACTGAAAATGAATTGAATTTGTAAATAAACAGAAACTAAAACTCTTAAACCGTTGAGGCAAGAGAATTTTTTATCAGATGTTTATCATCTTTTTTTTTTTTTTTTTTTTTTGTTCAAGCACAACTAAACAAAAACCATTAATGGAAATCGTTTAAAATTATTATTTATCATTTAGTTGGAGATTTACCAATGTTTTCTACGTTTTTAATGCGCAGATTTTGTTCGTTGGTTTCGTATGGGGGGATGGGGGGATTCAGGTTAAAAATTTGTTTGATTTTTTTATGGGAATGTTTTTTTTTATATAAACAAAAATCAAGTTTAATTTCAAAAGCATTTGTTGGTTGGAGTTTAAATTGTTTTTAGTTTGAGTTACAGTTTTATTTTTAAAATTTTTTTTTTAGAGGAATTGGGGTCGGGCGGGGGGCACACAGTTAGTTCATACAATATCGGATGAAAAAAACACAAATTTTTTGGTGAGTGAACAAGTTGTTGTTGGATTTTTTTTTTTGTAATTTGTAGTTTTTTGGTTTGGTAGTAGTGTTGGTGGTTGGAGATGGTGGTGGTGGTGGTGTTGTTTGGTGATGGGCATGGATTGTTCCATGTATCGATCGATTTTTGCAAATTTGTTTGAGTATTTTTTTGTTTATTTTTTTTCACGTATACACCCAAAAATATATGTGTGTTATATATGGAATTTCCATGTCGATGTTGTTAAGCGATTTTTTTTGGGGTTTTTTTTTTTTTTGTTTTTTGGAAAAGTACAATCAGTTAAGAGAAAATATTTGCATGAGTTTTGACACGTTTAAAAATGTTTATGGAATAGAGCAAAACAAATAAAGATATGTAGATAGATAGATAGATAGGTAGATAGTTAGAGAAAGGAGAGAGAAAAAGAGACAGAGAAAGAGAGAGAGAGAGAGGATAGCGATTGGTTATATGTAAACTTGCGGGGTTGCACTTGTCAAATTGGTTATCTGTTTTATAGTTGTAGGATATATATATACACTTTGATTCAACTAAGGGGGTGGGGGTCAAAAGATTGTTGGATACTTATATACAGAGAGATGCAAAGCACACAATAAAAAAAAAGAAATCGACAATGGAAATGGCATTTAAATTCAGTCAAAAATTTAAACTTATTCCGATTTGAATAATGAAAAATCAGAGAGATTGAGATACAAATCTTTGATCATGACTGATTTTCCATACAATGGACAATCACAGTAAGCAAACACATGCAGTTCCTTTAAACATAAATATTAAGATTAGGATTCATCTCTTCCCTTTATTTTATATTTGAAATTCGAATGAATTTTCCCATGCATCATTTTTTTGTGTTTTATTTTCTCATTTATCATTGGTTTTTTTTTTTTTTTTTAATTGTTAGAGATTAGTTATTGGCATTTTGTTATTTAAAGCGCATACGAACAAACACAAAACAGAAACTTAAAAGCAACAATAAAGCAATTACAATAACATTCAACAAATGCATAAAATAAGCAACAACTTGAAAGAAATACAAATGTACACAAGGCGAGTCGATAACATGTGAAAATATGTGTTTATATGTATGTATGAATGCATGCATGCAATTTGTTTTCCAATCATTCCGAATGGAAAAACTTACCTAGGACTCTCAGTTCAACACGATAGCCATTGAAGTTATCACACGTTTCCTCGGGTATATAAAATGTTGTATCACATAGATAGATATCCTCATCAGATATTTTTAAGTCCTTAATAACTAATCTGTATGGATTTTGTTCAACTGTTACTCTGAATGAGGTCAAACATAAGAAAATAAAGCCCATTAGCCATTATATATTTCAAGAAGAATCAAAAGATGTATGTTTATTATTATTTACCTATTTTCAAATTCTTTGTTTACACTCGTCACATTGCTATCACCCAGTAGCATGGCAGCGATGCGACCATCGCCCTTAAACCAATTCAATGAATGCAGTTTACCGCATTTCTGTTCATTGACCGGACAGGGTAAAACTACATTTTTGCTCTCATGTTCGCTTATTGTGCGATCTGTAATGAAATTGTAGAGAATACAATAATATGGATTAGATCAATTTTGCCATTGCAAAAGTATTATTTTATTAATTAAGTTTAATAATTATGACTTCGAAAAAGTCAACTATATGATTTATTCAGGAGAACATTTGCCCCATTTCTTAAAACAAAAAAAAAAAAGGAGAAAAATCAGCAGCTAAAGAAGTCAATTTCGTTGTCAGATTTCCATTTGCATAAACTTTGGCGAGAGACCAAAATGAATGTTAAATTCTAGAATTGAATTCTTTATCAGGGAGCGTATAAAACACAAAAATTGGTAAATTGAAATTAAAGTGGCATTAGGTTTTGCTTCTAAGAAGTAAGCCTTTAAGTAGGCTATAAATATTTTCGTTTCGCTTTGCCTTTTCATCCAATTCCTCCTATTTCTAACCACATTTTTTTTCCTCAGCTTCTCTGCTTACTATGTAAATTCTAATGTTTACATTTCGGTTTAACATTTTCAACATTGATTTATTTGTGTGTGTGTATACGTGTGTGTATGTGTGTGTGTGTGTGATGTGTGCGTGTATGTGGCAATGTTTGTTTTGTCTACGCCTACAAATTATGCAAAGCAAATATAATATTGAGTGTATTTTGATTTGTTGTTGTCCCAAACTAGAAATTGCTGCTGCTGCTGCTCCTATTAAGTGTAATACATTGAAATCGACTTTGGAACGACTTTAAAGGTCTTTACCGTAACAGTTTATGGGAGAGCTTTGGCTGTATCTTTTATTTATTTTCTGTGGGCAAAGCCAATAGCATAATTTAAGATTTACATTTCACTTGTATTACATTTCTTTTGCATTGGTATAAAAATATCATTTATTTCGCACGTTTCATATGCCATAAAAAGTAATGCCAACTTGTCCACCTCATATGCCATTTTGTTGGGCTATAAGCGTGCTGGTGATGGGGAGGGGGGGGGGGAGGGGGGAGAGGTAGTAAACGCACATTGCCCATAACCGACAATCAGCTCCTACGTCTATGTGGCTTCCTTTTTCTTTCTCCCCTCTCTCTCTCTCTCTGTCATTTTTTCCCTTTTGGTGTCTATAGAGTAATTTTTTTTTTTTTTTGCTCTGTCTGCTGCCCCTCCGCAAATATCCTGCACTGTGGCATATTAGATTATGCTTGCTTCAGCCTCTCTTTTTCTCCTTTTCATCCGGCTGCTGTTTCTTCATCTTCCTCTGTGTGTGTGTGTGTGTGGGTTTTTTTTTTACAATTTTTCCATTTGGTTTGCTGTTTTCGTTTCTTTTTTTTTTTTACTGAGCTACACTTCCGCTTTTCCTTTGGCTTGAATTGGTTCCGCTCTTGGCGCATATAAAATTCAGACAGACATGTGAAATATTTAATTTTTCAACTAGAAAATCCTAGCCAGACGCTGTCCTTGTCCTCGTCCTAGTCTTGGTTGTCTCGTATGTCCTTGTCGTCCCCAGCAGCAGTAATCTCTTCCACTGTGAAAAGTTCCATGCTGAATTAGCTGAGACAAATGCCTCTGCATAAAGCGAATTATAAAGAAGATAAACGGAAGCACCATCGAAAAACTATATATGTATGTCTGTACATACATATATAAAGAGATATACGTACTAAATTCATATAATATATCCGACTTCCAAATAATCATTGTCTCTAATCGAAAATCTAATTTATATTTGTATAAAGCCCTTGAATTCCCCTAATTTTCATACAATTTGAGGAAAACAAATGCCGTGAAGAGAGAGAGAGGAGGAGAACCTGACCAAATGAAAAGGCAATATGTGAGAATTACAGAACTTCCCCTTCTGCATTCAGACAGATATCCATTCAAACACTTCCACAAACTTTGATTTGTTTGACCATAAATCGCACTTCATTTTTCATTAAGTTCTTTGTACGACGACGATTCTCGTTTCACACGCTTTCCTCCATCCTCCGCCTTCACACACTGCTCCATCGCTTTGGGAACCGCCCTGCTCATTTTCAACCATTTTTGTGGTTGCCTGTTCATAAATTTTTTACCCCTATGGCAAAAACTTGGCAAAAGTTTCTCTTTTCCCTACCATATTTAAGCCTTTGGCAAAGACACACACACAGATACAGACAGACACATAGAGTTTTCTTATCTCCTTTACTCGTGTCTGCTATATGCATGTGTGTGTGTGGTTTCCCTCCTGCTATTTCCCACTCAGCCATTGCTTTTTGTATGGTCTGTCAACGTCTTTAGCTTGGCTTTTATAATTCTATTTCCGTTTCCGTAGCAAAGCACAAAAAAAAAAAAAAACTTTTTCCTACATATTTTTCGCCATGTTTCATGCATTCTTCGCTCTGCTGGGTCTGGTGGAAATCAAACAATCAGTGTGCATGTGTGTGTATGAATGTCTTTCATTGTGTGTTTGTGTGTCATCATCATCTCTGTCTGGGCTACTGTTGTCCATTTATATATATATGTATACACATACATATATAAGTATACAGTTATATAAGTATATTTCATGGGAGACTCTTGTGCCCATTGACATTCAATTTGGGCAGCATTTAGAGGCTCGTCTTTGTGTATGCCTTAGTGAGATTGTGGTTTAAAGTGTGCGTTTTGAGCTGGGTGTTAGCCAGAATTCAACCCCAATCCTCTCTATCACCCACAAAACACACGCACACTCCTGGGCCAAATCCCCAGCCCGATTAAGTTTAGTTTTACTCTATGTTATTTTTGCGCCCGCATGATATTGTTGTAGTCTGGTTAAATATATTTCTCTCAAGTTTTTCTTATCTCTTGTTTTCTCTCTTCCTCTCATTGTGTTTTTTCCTCTTTTTCCTTTTTCGCAATCGAGAGTAGAAATAGATGAAAACTCGGTTGAAACATTAAAAATTTATAAATTAATTTCTTTCTTATATTTCTTTTTCTTCTTTTTTTTTTTTTTTGAGTATTCGCCCATAAAAGTATGCTATGAAAGCCAGCAAATAGGTTGAAGCAGAATATGAAAAACTTAATTTCTATTATTAATATTTTATGTTGGCTGTGCGAAAACCAATTAGGAGCCAAAAGAGAGAAAATGCATATATGATTTTTATGGTCCATATTGAGAGCAGGCTTGGAGGCGATGTGGATGGGGGCTGGCAAAAGAGAATTCAATATAGTGGACGACCGACCGGCTGCTGCTTCTCCTATTTGTACTGCTGCTACTGCTTGCTAGTCATTAAAGTAATATGTTTTGCCTAATTACAGGCTCTTTCCTTTTCTCTCACACACACACACACACACACATACTCATAACTCAATTGCCAGAGATGTGAACGGCGGCAAGGGGTAGCATACTTTTTGGGGCATTTGGGACTCTTTGACTTTTTATAGTTTTTAGCCCACAGCTGACGACGTCCAAGTGCAGCCTTCGTAACGGTAAATGTAATTAAAAACGAGCAATGTAACTGTTGCTTTTTAATTAATGCCTTCTCCAACTCCCCCCCAAACTCTACCCATCCATACGCACAAAAAAAAACCTCAAAATGGGCAGCCATTTTGATTAATAAAATTAAATTAAAGCCCAAAACCAAGTGCCGGGCATCCTTTTGTGTATAGCATTAACACACACACACACTGAGATACATAGACACGCCCACTGGCATGGTAAACAAAAAACGGAGACAGTTGGTAACCCCAACAATAACCACAACAAGAGTAAAAACAACAAAAGAGACATGTGGCCCATTGAAAATTTTTGCATATATATTTTTTGGCGAGGCGCCTTAAAGCGAGCAACACGTTTTTATTTTGCGATGCCCCATTGTATGTGTGTGTGTGTGTGTATATATATATGTGTATTCGACTTGTGCTTTATTTTTAATTCATTCTAAAATTCCCTTTTGTATATGAAATAATTCCATTAAAAAGAGAAGACCTCCGATAACATGCTTCACGCTTGGCCAGCTTCTGAACGTTGCCGAAGTAGAAGGCTGTACATTCATACATAAATACATACATTGTATGGTATTGGTATTGGTTTTAATGTGTAGAGTGACGATGAAACGAAGGCATGGAGTCAGGAGATAGAGCCCCTAAAAATATGCAATACCAACCATTTTTCATGCCTGCTAGCCCCAGCAAAAATGTGTTTTTTCTTCTTCGACACTCACGTGCCGCGCGCTAAAAAAAACATACCAATACATACACTAGGCATGTATAGCTCGTATAGCTCTATGTGTATGTGAGTGTGCTGCCTCAGCATGGCTGCAACTCTGTCCGTGTGTTATGTATAATAACACATCTCCTCTTCATCTGCTATTCATAGCATGTTCATCAATCAATTAATCGATATACATATGTGAGAAATTTTCTTTAGGGCGAAATAAAAATGGTTAAATTGCGGCACACACAGAAAGAAGACCACGAGTGAAAAAGGATGGTTGTTCAAATCTAGCAAAACAAGGAAAGCAATATTTTTAAACCAAATATAGATATATAAATATATACATATATATATATATTCCATATGTATATGTAGATGTTTATAGATTGAATGACAAATGGCCATGTGACTATGCCAAAGCCAATAGAATATGTTGTTAATTAAAGCCCGAGAGATTGAATTTAGCATTTAATAGTCGTTGTAGTATATGTTTATTATAAAAGTTTTGTGTGCACATTTTGAGCTATAAATGTTTTCAATTAGAAACTTGAAAATAAGTTGACAAAAAGTATAAAAAAAGAAAGGCAAATCAACTATATGGAGAGTATAAAGCATTTTGTCCTCTCTTTTTCTTTGTTTTTATGTTAGTAAGCATTCCCAGTGGCACAATTAAGTTGGCAAGCGGCTAACAAACACACACACACACACACATGCATGCCGACACTTATCGCACAGACAGCAATTCGAGAGTAAGACCCTTGGGAGCCCCTTGGTCACCAGTAATAACAACAAGAACCACACCATCATTATGAAGTTCATACACACCATAAGGGTCTCTATATGATTATGGCCTGAAGTAGGCGTCTTGTGTTCTCTGTCTTGGTCTGTTCACCTGTCCTGTCTCTGTCTGTCCCTCAAAGTCCGAGTCACGCCTACTCTTTTGTTCAACTAGAGAAATGGATTTCAGTTCAATTATCCATCAGATTTCTTTAGTTTTTCTTTTGCTTGTTTCGTTTTTGTTGCCCTTACTCGTTTAGGACATTGTTGTTTGTGTTTTCTGTCACATACTTTAAGGCGTTTAACACGTCTGCCAACAGTTAGAAGTAGTTCTTTTTCTCATTGTTTATTTTGTTCCTGGCTTACCTTTTCGTCCTCCCTCGCCTCACGTTCGGTAAACTTAAACGTGCTTTGTTTTTGATAGCGCTGATTATCGGGCACAAAACGAAACAAATAAACGAGACATATTGAAGGGAAAGAGCTAGAAGCTTGGTCTACGTATGACATGTGCTAAACTATATATGTACACTGAGCGAAACACTTGCAGAATAAACGCCTAACTAAAAAGGTTTAGTCCAGGTATTGGCATTACCAACTTTCTTAATAATGCAAAATGCAAACCACTTTAAGAAGTGCCATTATTCCCTTAATTTGTGCTCACTCACAGCTTTAAAGATCTAAATTTGTATGTGTTTATACTATTTCATGAGCAATATAAATGTTTGTTGACTAATTCATAATAGAATTTTAAATAATTTTCAATTTGATATACAGATAAATCAGAGAGCATGACTTCATTAATAGACAATTTAGCTAAACAAAACGAATGAAAATCAGATATATTTACACTCACACACACACACACACACACAAAACAGATTCAAATCAGTAATTCGCAAACAAAGCCAACAACACGTAAAAACGACGCTTTCACAAAAATTAGCATAGCCTAATTAAAATTCAGATTTGTGAAAATATATATATGTATATACAAATGTAAGTACATAGACATCATTTTACATACAAAAACGCTTAAAAAAAGAATAAGGAGAGGGAAAGGAAAGGAAGGAAATATGAATGCAAGATAATTCAAAGGCAGCGCCACAAACAGCCTACGTGAGGTCATGCCTACACAAAGAAGCCAGACAGACAAACACCTCCCACCCTAAAAAACCAAAACCAAAACAACAACAAGTGCTAAAAAAGATGAATAAAGCTGAAAAACAATTCCTCACTTGAGAAATCCCTCGCCCGAACCATTGGATGAATACCTGAGCGTAGTGTCTAAGCTGGTGTTGTACTTTGGGGGCTAATTAAATGACAGCAAACGAATTCGGACAAAAAATTAACCTTTAATTTTTTGATAAACAAGACGCCTCGTCGACCCCCTCCTAAAAGTATGCAAACAGAATGAATGAATGAATGAATGAATGAATGTAAATGAAGTAAGACAGAAGTTGGCCAACCAGACAACAGGCAGTCCAAGGAGAGGGACAGTGAGAGCAAGAGAGACAGTGAGAGTGATTTAGCGCAAAAAGTAGGTTGGGATCGAGAGTCGACCTGCAAAACCCCCCACCCCAGTAAGGTGGCAAACAATTTTTGACAGTAAAAACAGAAAAGAAAAGCAAAGAAAAAGAATGAAAAAAATCGTGCCCAGTTTCCGGACTCTCAACATAATTTCAATATGGCGTTGCGCGTGGCCAGCAGACGAAACTGCCACTTAACGGACGTTCACGGCTCACACCCCTCTAGATATTGCCATTCTTTTTCTCTCAATCCCCCCTCCCGTCAGTTATTCGACGCCAACGCCAACGCCGACAACGACGACGACTCATTCAACTCGACTCGAATCCGTGGCATTTTATTGTGAGTAAGAGATGAAAAAGTAACAAAATAAAAATTTGTGTTTATGTTTCATTTGTTTCCACCTCTACGTCCATCCTTCCGTTCCATTCCCCGTCACTGACATGCCTCGTTCGACACTCATTTTTGACAGCTTAAGGACATTTGAGGGTCATGCCACTTTACATGAGAGTTGGGGAATTTATACATACCAAATTCGTTTTGCTTCTCTTGTTTTTGTGTTCATTTTTTTTGTCTGTTCTTTGGTTGTAGCTCTTGTTTTTGTTGTTTTGTGCCATGTCTGAGATTTAAGTGCTGTAACCACAATCATTATGAGGCAAGCATCTGCAACAAGAAGCACCTTTACCAATTTTGATACCTCTCCTTTTTCTATGCAACTTGTGGGCGAGGGTAAAACCCTTTTTCTCTGGCCACTTAAGCGACAGGCCTAACAACTGTTGCCTGTGTTATTAAATTAAATTATGGTTTACCCCCGCCCCGTCCCGTTTAGCCTCCATCTAACCCATTCACCCACATTCTCTCCCATTCCCAGGAGGCGACCAAAAACAAAACCGGAATTCAGCTGATGCCAGCAGCAGCCCAACTACTATATATTTATATAGTTATGGAGGTGGACATGGACCTGTACATGGGCATTTGGGTAGTTTCGTTAGGTGATTCGCATTAAAATTTAGTGTTGCTTTTAGATCCCGGTAATACGATATTTCTATGCTTTCACTAAGAGTATGACATCTGGCCACTACGACAAGGAGGACCCAAATGGTTAACTAGTGTTCTATTTGTGTTTGGTTTTTTTTCTCCTTTTTCCTTTACGGCGCTTCAGTCTAATCAAAGAGAAACGAATGTTTGAATGAAGCATTTTTCATTTAAATTATTAAGTCAATTTTTCTTTGCCAGCTTTTGGTGTTCTTGCTGGGCCATTTTGCTATTTCCATTCTATGTGCTCTGTGTGTGTTTGTGTGTATATGTATATAAATCAGCCCATACCCACACCCATACAACTGTTTGGCTGGCTTGCTGGTTGCTGGTCTTCTCTAAGCATAATTAATCTACACGGGGGAACGTCAAGCGTCCGAGCCTAGTTAATAACTTGCTGCGGGTTGGCAACTGGTAACTGGGAAGTTGGAGCTCGTTCCTTGTCCTCATGCCGCTTAAACGCAACGCACTTGTCAAGATTTATTTCAATTTGCTGCCACCCAGAGAACATACACACACACACACACACACAAATAAATGGCTCTTATCAAGACATACACAAACACACTCCATACATACATACATATATGGGGCAACAAGTCACCTCCCTGTTCCCCTGAGACGTGCAAAAAAGTTGTTCGTGCTTTCGTTTTGGGCCTACGTGTCGTATACTTTTTCTTTCTCCCCCTTTCTTTTTTTCGGTGTATTTTTCTACTTCGTCTTGTGTGTTTTATTTTTGCCTTCTTGCAAAGTAGGCAAGTTTGCTTTTATATTTTCCTCTTTTTTTTTTTTTTATTTTGTTTTCTCTCCTTCTCGCAAAGAAAGAAAAATGAGACATAAAAGTGCTGTGTAAATGTGTGAAATTAATACGCACATACACAAACACACACACAGACACACATGTTAAGAGTGTGCCAATGTTAGCAAACCAAGGACGTAGCCCTTAATCTAATTTAGATATGAAACAAAGAGAATTCTTTTCCATCAAGTATGCAAGTATGAAATCTTAATAACATAACATATGAAAAGTTCTTCGATTTCAGATATGGATGTTCTTAAGTTGGTGTTTTGGAATGTTAAGCCATTCTTTGATTATGGGTTCGAGACCATCAATTAATATCACAAACGAAATAAATCTATTGATGGTCAATTGGTATACAAAACCCATAAAAGATCTTTTTTCCTTTTAAATTTCGATTGCTTTTTCTACTTTGCTTATTGAGATTCTTTTTGAGGCTACGCCCATGTGCAAAAAAACGAAACTTTTGCGTTCATATAAAATATTCGTTATTATTGCATTAGCAGAAAGTCCGAAATAAACTGAAATAAACTGGAATTTATGCCTAGCAAGCAATAATATTCTGCCATCTTTTCCCCCTTCTGTTCTGTTTTCTTTTCGTTTACTCCTTCCACTACATTTTCTTCTATTCGCTAAGCAACATTTTTGCTGGTCTTTCTTTTTGACTAGGTGTTGAAATTTATAGGGTTTGAGCAACAGTTTGTCGTAGTCGTGGTTGTATATAGTATTTCGTTGCTCTTTCTCTTTCTTTTTCTCCATTTCTTTTTCCCCAGCATTATTAACAACCTAACAATGCGGTCATAAACATTTCTTATATAGCAGTTTTTTGTGCTATTCCTCCGTTCAGTTTTGGTTCTGTTTTTCTGTCTTTTCTTGGACTCTCTTCATTTTGATAATTATATTTTCGAACGCATTCCATGTAACGGTTCGTTGCCCACGCGGATCAACTGCATCACAACTGTCACTTTTTAGTACTTGCTGCTGCTTGCTGGTGGCAACAGAAAGAAAGGGCCACTAGACAAGTTCATGTTGTAGGTCGTCAGGCCGTCAAGCCGTTTGCCAGTCGGAGCGTAACAATCGCTTTATTTCATTGCACTTTCTGACCCCTGCTGCAGGTAGTTTGGAAGAGCACTTTAAATGCAATTGCTGTTGTTTAGTCTGGTTTTGCTTGAATGCCAGCGACCCTGGTCAGAGTCGTCGTTCATTTAGATATACATATGTATTTGTGTATATATGTATGTATGTTTATTTGACTCAACTAACTTGATATAGCAATTTGTATGTATGCATATTAACTATTTTGGCCAACTTGAAGTTCAGGGGGAGAAAAATATTCACTTGGCCCATCAATCAACAAAGAACAAACTCCCAAACAAACTAATGATCCAGGAACACTTTTAAACCTAAACATGTTCAAAGTCCAAGTGTAATTACGTCCGAAAAACATTAGTAACATGACATAAACAAGAAAGGGTGACCCAAAGAGAACGAGAGGGGTATGGTGGAAAAGAAAAGTTACGCGGGAAAAGTAAAAAAAGGGCAACTTAAATTTGCAAAAGGGGCAAGTCCTTTCCGTTAGTCGCTAGGCAAATGTGTTGCCAGCATGCAAAATTTATTCAATGCAAAACAACAAAATAGAAACAAAAAAAAAACTAGCATTCTCGTTTACATTTCAAAGCACCGACTTAAGGTTACCCTGGAATAGCGAACGTCATGAATAAAAATGAGAATTCCAAAAGTCTATAAAAAAATTTGGATCTGCATCGACTTTTGTGTAGAAAACTCACCATAACGGTGAAAAGCCACCAGAAACGGTACTAGTTGACTCTACGGTTAGCCGTAATAGTCTAACAACATCATTTTGGCCTTTTCACGAGACCAACGAACGAACGAACGGGCGGACGCGCGGACAGACAGGCGGAACGGAAATGTGAAAAACTGACGCAGCGGGAGGGAATGTCAACGAAATGAAGAGGACAGAGAGCCGCAATGTGGGTCGTTGTGTGAGGACTCCCTTGTCGTGTTTTAGTTTGTTTTGTTGTTACATATATTCTCTTGGTTGCTTTTTTTTAATGTTTTTTGTTTGTTTTTTCCTTCATTTTCAACACTTTATACAACAAAAACGAGCAAAAGGTCAAACGAAATGACCCAGACATGTGAAAGAGTATGGCGCGGAGAGATGATGATGAGGGAAGGTTGTCAAGTTAGAAATGAGAAGGAATTTGTCTCCCGAGTGCTGTGACATAATTTTTAACTCTGGATTAGATTATCACAGAGTCCTTTTGGGTCGAAAGTTCCCTCTTCATCACCTGCAATCACAAAACGATGAAGGCAGACAAACAGAGAAAGAGAGCGAGAGAGAGACAGAACGGCATGGCATTGAAGGAAATTGAAACGACTTGACAAATTTATACATATATTTGACCATATATGTACATACATACATATGTACATATGTACTACACATTTGTATATAAATAGATTCATTTTCTATTTATGAATTCTGTGAACATATGTTTTTTGTGTGTGGCTATCGTGTTGAGACTTTTTGTCAAAACTTTCTTTAACAGTTTAATAAATATTTTCAATCAACAACATTTACCAATAAATGTGAAAGTTAAAACGCAAAGGCCAATATGTTTAATAAGGTCAAATGGTGGGAAAATGGTAAGTTTATAAATAATACTCTTGACATTGGTTCGTTTCTCCCCAAAAGTGTTCCAAACCTTTCTGTTCTTAAGCTCACTTGAACTTAATTTGGCAAATGCTTTGTATCTTTGGCCATATGGAGTTGTCTAGCCCACGCGAATTTCCACACCAAGTAAGATAAAAGAAGAAGGGGGGAAAAAACAAACGGCGAATAAATATCTCTAGGCCGCTGTTTCTCTTTTTTCTCTCTCTCTCTCTCTTTGTCTTCCAATTTTGCCACAGGTTAACCACTTCCGGCGGCAGAAGCAGTTCCTACCACAGGTAGCCAAAGGCAACCCCAAAACTCTGGCCTGGCTTGGTCTTGCTTGACTTCCTCCTTTCTCGGAGCAACATATGCAAATTTAATATTTTTATTAAAAAACTTTTTTGTTGGACCACACAAAGCAGCAGAAGCAGCAGCACCAGAAGAAGAGGTAAGAGAATTCAGTTGAGTTGCGTTGGTGGTGAATTGCGAACACTTCAACAATTTATACCACCAAGGGATGGGAGCGGTTAGGAGGTGAGCTTGAAGGTAGAGGCCAACTGTTGGACTCCTGCTGCTGCTTTGATAAGAAAGCGAATTAAGTGCTGCGGCTCCTGGAAAGGTGTTTTTTTTTTTTTTTTTTGCCCTCTCTCTTTCTCCCTCTCTCTTTCTCTCGCTCTCTCTTGTGTAACCCTTTTTTTGCAGTTAAACAAGTTTTTTTTATGCATATAGAGTAAGGATGTCTATCTCTCCCTCTCTCTTTGGCAATTTTTTGTTGGTTGCTGGTTGTTGTTTATTGTTACTGATGTCAATGGTTTTATATTACCATAGGCAAAAGTTTTATTGACTTTTGCTAACAAGTAACGACAATCTATATATTGCCAATTAAATTCAATTCTTTTGACTGACACAGCAATACGAAAAAAGCAAATACATATATGTACATACATGTGTTTGTACACTGTACACGTACAAGAGACTTATCAGGTATCTTTCTTGCATAATCTCTTTCAAACACCCCCAACCTCAACATCTCATGCATTTGAGTTACCACAGATATATATAAGTATACATATATACTTATATGTACATGTACGTATGTATGTATATGTATATAGTAACTCGGGGCAACTCATCTTTTGGCAATCTTTTGTTGTGGTTTTTGGCCCAAACTGCCAAACATGTAAAATATAGCATGGCCCAAAAAGTGCAGTTAACAAACAACAAAAACATAAAAAAAACACACAGGAAGTACATTTCTAGGTAGGCTGCTGTTGTTTCCTTTGCTTTTTCATTCTACCTCCTGCCACGCCCTCATATCAGTTGGTTTGTTGATTCGTTCGTACGTTGACTATTGCACAAGTCAGAAAAATGTCAAGCGATAAGCAAAAGCCGCTTAAATTCAACAATCGCAAGAAGCAAACGGCCGCCTATCAAAAAAAGAGAGATGAAGAATCTACCCTATAGCTTTTGACCGATTTTGTCTGTTTTGTTTTTGGTTGTTATTCACGTTATGGTTGTTTTTCCTTCTTTATGTTCCTTGAAAAGAATTTTAAAATGTTGTCGTGCTCTTAAAGTAGGTATGGTATATTGGATTTTCTTTTTGGTTGCAGTTTAAAAGTCTTTAAGCGATATTTCAAGCTAATAATTGTATCGAAATCATACTAGTAAATAAGTTTAGTTACTCAGTCACTTAGAAGCACACTGACTCATTTGTTCATTTGAATCATTTGTTTATTCCATTTCTAACGTTTCTGAGGTCCCTGATCCCGTTCTATACTCTTGGTAAAGGATCTATTAACAGATGTTGAATGATGTTGATGTGCAACGAATAAAGCATTTCTGACTAAAGATAGAGCGAATCTATATTTATAATTAAGAAATCGATAAATCTATTTGTTTTATCTTTAACGACCCAACACTATTTAAAGTATGAGTTGCATGTAGATATGTAGGTCCCTATTAAGAACATAGAACATTTTCTGTCAAATTGCAAAACAGAATAATTGATTTACTTTAAGAGTTTTTACTTTTAAGCTGTTGAATTTAACAAAGCGTATCTCTTTAAGATTGAAAGCAAAAACTTTGTCACCCACTGATATTGCAAGTGTATTTATTTTGCCTGACTTGACAACTTCATTTTGCAGCTGGAGTTGACGTTTGACGCAATGTTGAAAAGAAAGTTGTACTAATAAAGAATTACACATTATACTACATAATATTATGACAAGGGAGGAGCAGTTCAAAGACAAAGAGAGAGAGAGAGAGAAAAAGTACTGAGCATGGAGCATGTCACTCCTAGCAACATGGAACTCCGCTAACAAGCTACGAAAAATCTCGTTCCTGTTGCTGTTGCTGCTGCTGTCAGGGAAAAACTTTTATCCTGGGCAGAGTGAAAAACTTTCCATCATCATTAAAATGCGTTCAGGCCTAATTTAAATATGTTTGAACTTTGTTTTTCTTGCCGCCTCATTTTGTATTTATATTTACATACGAGAAAAAGTTCTTTGTCAGATTTGGCAGACAGAAAAAGAGAGACAGACAGATAGACTGAGGGGAAAGTTAATGTTGTTAAGAAGTTGATTTTTTTTTTGCCTCTCTCACTTTTATATACATACAATGTCGCATTAATGCAAATATAAACTGAACAAATTACAAAATGAAAGCTGCCTTCACGTTCGGCCCGGACTATCCCCCCATATCTCTACCCCTTTTCACATTCAACCCGCATCCCTTACATTTGTGGCACTTCTTGGTCGTCGATTCCGTTTTGGAGCGCCGGACAACAACACCTTTGACTTGGACAACGGGGAAACTTAATGCAGCCGCAAGACAACTTCACAACTTGAAAACTAAACTAAAAGTTGGGGTTAAGTTTTTAAGTTCTTAAGTACACATATCACACTGCTTGGCCAACGAGAATGTGGTGAGAAGGGCAAAGAGGAGAGGAGTTACCGCAACAAATGCGGTTTGGGTTTGGACTTTGCAGGATCTTAAGCTCTTAGACTGAAAATGTGAAAATGATTTATTTACAATAAGATGGTAGATAAGAGAAAAGAAAAGCGAAAAGAAAAAGAGAGATGAGACCAATGAAAGGAACTTAAAGAAATAACGAATAGTGAAATGGTTAAACAGAGAGTACTAAAGAGTCGAGAGTGAAGTAAAGTGCTAGGGAGGACCATGCCAATGCATGCTTAGGAACACGCTTTTACAAATACCATATACCCGACTATAATAGGATTATAAGTAGAGCGCGGGTGACTCATTGTTGCTATAATTACCTTTCACCTCCCCCACAACCAAAAACTCTACATTTTCTCACCCAGCTACGGCGGGGGAAATCATCAACAGCAGCAGTAGTAGTAGCAGCAGTCTCGCCTTTTGAACCAATTTGCTGTTTAAGTGCCCAAAGCAGGCCACATGCAATCTGTTAATAGCTTTTTAAAGTATCTACATGTATCCCCGTCTCTCTTTAGCTATTTCCCACTCTGTCTCTCTATTTCTCGTTTTGTGCTGTTTATACGAAAATAAACTTAGGTGGGCATTAGTCATTCAATAGAAACAATGCGGCAAAATATAAAATGCTTTTAGATAGGTCAATCTGCTAAAAACTAAAAAAAAAATTATTCACAGAAATAAAGTATTCATTAAATCAAAACAAATTCCAAAAACTAAGAATTGTAAGGCATATTAGTTCCAGTTTTGTTTTATTTCATATATTTAATTAACCAACTGATTTCATTTAGATTTAATGAAGGACACCTAAGAAAAGTGCAAAAGATGATTCATTTTTCCTGAATTAATAATGCCGAAACCCTTGGCTCAAAAGGGGGAGATATATAAAATTATTTAAAAAACTTATATAACTTTTAAGAATCGATATAAAACAAACATTAGAAGTTTACTAATTAGAATTATCACTCATAAACTTAATATTAAAGAATCCTTTTTATACACAAAACATTTTGCCTCCTTCTTTTGTTAATCATTTTTTTTATTTTTAGGCGGAAGTATACAAAATATAATTTCCGTTGTAATTGAAAACCTCACAATTCATTAAGCGATTAAGACAAAGCAAAACTTGAGAGCTGATGGCAAAAGAAAAAAAAAAAACCTGGCGAGCAAGCAAAAAATTAACAAAAGGAAGAGAGAGAGAGAGACAAGAAAGAAAGAAAGTAATCAAAATATTAAAGCTTACCAAAAAGAAGAGGTAGAGTTAGGCCAGCAAAGGGACATAATATATTATGAAACATTATGGCAAATGTTTTACTTCAGGTTTAGTTTAGTTGCTTCAGGGTTAATCACTTGACAGATTTTCTATATTTGCAACTCCTGACAAGATGGCAACGGAAGAAGCAATCAAGGAGCCACATAAAAAGGGTAAGCAGAAGTGATCAAACGGGAGGTGTATGTGTGCGTTAAGAAGGGGAAGCCATAGATGTGGCCTGAAGTTGTTTTGGAAGCAAATGTTCCATGTTGTATGGGTGATAAACAGAAGCAGCAAAGCAAATGTGTGGACAGCGTCTCCAAAGTATTAAATTTCACTTTCAAAATTTGCCAACTGTTCGAACTGCTGTCGACAGTTGGTTGACTGGCTGAACTTACTAACTGACAAACAGACTGACTGACTAAGTGACTCTCTGGCTGGTCGTTTGGTTGCCTAGTTGTTGTTTGCAAATACTTTATGCTCATTGATTTTGTGGCATGTTGCAAAAGCGACCAACCCGTTTATCGAACAGGCAAATAGACAGATGGGTGACAGGAGATACAGAGAGAAAGAGAGAGAGCGAGAGAGGTAGAGTGGGAGGAGAGGGAGGAAGACTGGCAGGTTGTACAAGTTGAGACTTTTGTAACCAAGCAAAAGGACAATGAGCATAGATTTGAACTGACTTTGGTTGCGAGGTTATGGGCGTACCACTTGAGTTGGGTACGACTTGGGTTAACTGGTATTGGATTACTTACTAAGAAAATAAAGGGTTTTCTTTTCTTTCTTTCTGTTTTGTTTGGTCAGAACCGAAGAAGATATTTCAAAACTTTAAGTCCGACCAGCTAGTATTTTTTTTCTTAACAAACAAAGGTAACAAATCTTAACAATGTCAACTTTGAACTGCAGCAAACGAACAAACAAACGAAATAACGAATGAACGCCTCAAGAATTTGTTTAACGCGATGCATTTTATCAATGTCAGTGGCAGTGGTGGCGGGTGGTGGGGACATGGCCATTATGCATGAGCTCCGACACTGCACCCGCCACCCCACACACACTGCTCCTCCTGCTGCTGCTGCTCTTGCTGGTTCCTAGTAGAGGGACATTAGCAAATATTTGCAACTTGAGTGAAAAGAAATGCAGCCATTTAACTTGTGAATCACAACGTTGCCATTCGCTACAGCAGGTGCGACAGGTGCGTGTGCCTCATGCAAGGAATGCAGTGGGAAACGAAACTTCATGAGGCGAAAGGCAAGGGGCGAAAGGGTCTTAGAGGAAATGACAGGAGGATCATTTAATTTATGCTGACACCACCCTGCTAAAATTTTCTCATCTTAAATCTTAAAAGGCAGCGGAACTGCATGTGCTTCAGCTGCAACTTGGAGACTTTGACTTTCGATGCTTGAGCATCTTTAGACAGTATTCCATTTGTCTCTTTTTCCCTCTCTCTCTCTCTCTCTCTCTCGTTTTCTTTTACTCTCTGTATATCCCTCTCGCATGGTCTCAGTGTGTCATTCAGCGTTAAATGAATGGCCAACTGTCATGTTGTACAAACTAAATGACAGTTTATGCAATGTCAAGAACCCGCACGAACCCAAAAAAAAACAAAAAAAACGGAAATGTCAGTCTCTGACAAGTCAACAAGAAACGGGGTGAAGTAGGGGGCTGGATAGTCATACTTCAAAAAAGAAAAATAAAAACAAAAAACTTTAGCGCATAATTTTCAAATGCGCTTTTTGATTTTTTATTCTTTTCTCTCTCTATCTCCCTCTATCTTTTTGTTGTTATTTTCGCTTTTTGTTTCAGCCATTTTGCATATGCGATGACGTCGCGCTGCTCATGGATGTTGGCTGGTTTATTGTCCATGTCTAAGCGCCACAAAGCAGTCAACGTTATTTTGTTCTTCTTTGATTTCTTGGTTGTTGCTTACCACAAAAACCATAGAGTGAAGTGCGGAGTTGGCTATGCCATGGAGTTTGAAACTGGGACGGAGTGGAGAGACCCCCAGAAATAACAAACATGACAGGTTAATTCGACTGTCAAAACGGGAATTTATCAAGCACAGGGCGTTCGTCCTCTCCACCCATTCCCCACCCCTAGCCACCTACCTATCTATCTCCCTTCCCGGCCTTCTTTTCTACATGAGAAAATATGTAATTCTAGACAATCCCCGGGGGCATTTCCACAGCCCCCAAATATGGCGGTACATTAAGCTCTCTTTCTCCCTCCTTTTCTCTCTGTTCAGGGTCCCCATCGACTTTAACTTTATTCTTTTATACTCTTCAGCCGAAAAAAAAAAGAAAACAGAAACCAAAAAAGAAAAGAAAAATAAAAAAAGCTAAATAAATATTGTGAAATGTTGAGCCTCAGCAAAACGGCGGCTGATTGTGAGTTTTGCCTTGCTTTTGTGGGTCTCCGCTGGCTTAGTTAGCAATTTGGTTTACTTAAGAGGGTTTCCACCTAAGCTACGTCTCCCAAGACTGCCCAAATAAGAATGGAGAATAAATATACACAAAGACAACTGCAGCAACAGAGTAACTAAAATATAGGCAAACATACTTATTGTAAGTACTACTACTACCAAAAATGACTTACTGGTCAAGAGCCACCATAAGGCACTTTATTAAATGAGTGGACTGAATCTATGTGTGTTTAAGGTATCTATCTGATTGCATAAATATTAAGCATTAAAAGTTTTGCTATATATAAAAGAATAAAATTAAACTAGCTTCATTAAAAAGTGACAACTTAGTCTTCAATTTATCTATCTGGTGGCTAAATATAGAGAACTATTTAGGTGTCAGACGTTGCCTGTTATAATTTTGCGCAAATGAATATGAAATAATACCTTTAAATTAAGCCAACATAAACAGGATATTGACCTAATAAATAAAGTTCGAAAGTTTATATAGCGAATGAAGATAAATTATAACAAATTAGACAAAAGATTACTACGAAATTTTCTTGGGAAATAATAAAATAAATGCATTAACGATTTGTTGAAAAAATTAAAAAGGAAATGACAAAGAATTATTAATTTTTTCGATTCTGAGAATTTGTTTAGAATTCATAAGAGAACCTGGCTAAAATATATAGAAAATAGATGGATGGAATGACTATGAAATCAGATATAAAATTGCTGTTGGCAGCAAATTTTATTTTATGTTATGTATTTATATAGTCAATTGTATTTAAAATCGAATTGAAAGGTTGGGCTACATTTAGCTGTTGATTCTGCACAGCCTTTGAAATGTGTAATCAAATTTAATTATGAATTTTTGTCAAATTAACATTGTACATTGAATCGAAATTATAAATTTAGTTTCACCAACGTCATCATTATGAATGGGCGGGGAGAAGTATGTCATTGATGAGGTTCTTTTTATGCGTCTGATGCAAATCGGTTTTGATGACATCTGTAACAAATTGCAAATTGCCAGTAACATTTGTTGCTTGTCTTGTTTTTGCCGTTGCCGCCCCCCTTCCCCTACCCATCCCTACCCAACCCATCATTGTCTTAATGCATTAATTATGCACTTTTCGTTCTCTTTGCTCCTCCTCCTTCTGCATGTTGTTGCATACAGGGATATTGTTATGTATTTTTGTGGATTTTATGTACTACATTTATGTAGTTATGTTTCTGTTTAGCTCACCCCTCTCACGCTGTCTCTCTCTCTCTCTCTCTCTGTCCAATACACATGCACATATGTATATTGTCTCTTTCCATTTTTTGGCTCTCTGCTTAATGAACGAAATTTAGTTGGAATTTGGTTTTTGTTTTAGGTTTTCCAACTGCCACGCAGTTTTAATTATGTTGCCGTATGCATTTACCCCGAACAAATGTATGGATAGTGGGGGTGGGGGCGGGAGTGGGGAGGCAACAACTATTACAAATGAGTTGCCTTTTGTCTGAGTTTTGCCAAAAATTTATGCAGTCCATGAAAACATAACGAGCTGCATTGAAAACATGGCTCAAAACAAGATCATAAAATTTAAATGTAATGACTTGCAGTTGAGGCGGATGGGCAATATGAAGAGAGTATGTATATAAAGAGTGTTTGTGTGGGTGAAAAATGGTGCCTTGTTGGGTGGTGATGGGTGGTGTTGTTATAGGCCGTTTCTCTATTCGTTGTCTGGCTTATTATTTAATTAATTATGCACTTGCGCTTTTGGTACCCTTTTATTTTTCTTCTCTTTTTTTTTTTTCCTCTAGTTGGAATTATTAATTTAGCAAACTTGGGCGGGGGCGAAAAAAAGAAAAATCTGAATAAATGAAAAGGCAAGAAAAAATGAAAGAAGCATGTAAAAGGCTTTATTGTTAGTTCCCTTTTCTTTAATGTTTTTCATTTCTTTTTTTTTTTTTTTTTTGTTGCATTTCGCCAACTTGTCTATTGCTGTCTTTCTCTGTTCATTAGCATTTGTTGGGCATCAGCTTCTGGTTCTCGTGAAAAACTGCAAAAATGCATAGTTTTCCTTTTGCTGCTTAGTTGTTGCTATTGCATATAGTTCAGCTCTGCTGCTACTACTACTACTACAAAGTCTTGCCTTCAATCTTCTCCTGTCCTGCCCTTTGCCCTGTGGCTTGTACAACAGTTTTTTTTTTTTTTTTTGTTTTCTCCCCTCTTTACTCTGGCCTTTGATGAGCTTGTTGTGTTGTCGCGACCAAAGGCGAAAAGCGGGCAAGGCAACAGGAAGCAGGAGTAGTAGTAGGACAAAGTTGGAAGAGGAGCTGAATAGAGGACTGTGCCAATGCAAACTAGAAAATGTATAGCCTGCCCTTTGACGGTGGCATACCCCTCCCCACGCTTTTACATATATGAGCTCTTAAATGGATGCCATGACTGGGCTAAAAAAAGGGGAGATTAAAGGCAGAACACACACACACAAACACACACACACAAACACAACCTAACAAGTTAACAATTTCACAATTTTCATTTTATTGAGTTAAGCAATTCTTCTTCTTGATTTTCATGTTCTTTTTTTTTTTATCCGCTCTTTTTGTGAAATATCCCCTTTTTTTTTGGTTTTTTTCCTAGGTCTTTCAATCTCATTCTCTTTGTCTCAACGCAATCTACTTAGTCTACAACATTCGTTTTCACACGCTAAAAATGGAATTGAATCAAGAATGGACAGAAACTGAGAAAATAAAAAAATGCGACCCAGACAGCGACAGAAAATCACTGACCCTTGAAAATAAATAATAATTACAAAAAAAAAAAAAAAAAAAAATAGAAAAAAAAACCTAACGATAAGAGTTACGACAAAAAATAAGAAATAAAACAGAACAGAATGAACATAAAAATAGAAATACGAATCGACTTGTTAACTTTTTTAGGTTCGAAAAAGTTGTGCTCTAACCTCAATATATTAGAAATTTTTATGGAAACTCAGTCTTAGAAAAGTTTCGACTATAATATTTAAGAGTAAATACAGATCAAGGTGCAAACCAAAGTCTAGCTAACATGGCCTCAATAAGAACAATGTCCGAAACGTCAAAAAAAAAAACTTTGTGCCTTGGCCAAAATATTAGTTCGCCTGTCTGAGGATTATAATTGAAATTCTACCCAATTGAGGTTTGGTTTCTTAGAAAGGGTATACAAGAAAAGGGAGAATGAGAGTGAGGTAGAGAGAGAGAGTTGCAAAGAGTTGGCCAAATTAATTACTACAATAACAACAAAGCGCTAATGTGACTAGAAAAAAATACAAACAAGAAGAAAATATCAAGAATATGGCGAGAGTTGTGTTCAAATAGTCAAAAACGAAAGAGACGCATAGAGAGTGAGAGAGAGGGAGAGCAAGTGCGGGAGAAGAGTGGGAGGTCTGGCTGATGATGAACGGGCCGAGCTAAGCAATTGAAATGAAATGTTGCACGCAAGGTAACAATAAAACCAACAAGAACAACAAAAAACAACACACCAGCGACACCGGCAACAACGCCAACAACAACAACAACAACTACAACATTAGCAGCAGCATTGCAGGTGTTTCGTGTGAGAAAGTGAAGATTGTTTTTAGTTGCTGCTGTTTGCGGGTTATTTCGGGTAAAGTGGTGGGGGGTTGGTAGGAAGGTAAGTGTTGCTGTTGTTCTTGTTGCCATTGTCGCTTTTAGTTGATTTAATTAAATTAACATTACACACACACACACACACGCATACACACAAACAGGCAAATGTATGTATATACGAGTCATTCTTAGGGCGCTGTTTGCCGGTTGTTGATGTTTGCTGTTGACTTAAATATGCATTTCCTCTTTTGGCTTTTTGTTGCGCCTCAAAACGATGGAAGAAAAAAAATGCATGAGAAATGCATTTGTGGAATGTGCATTTTCCTTTTTTTTCTCAGCTTTGTTTTCGAAAAATCTGAGACTTGCCTGCTGCAAACCTGAAACATGCTTGGTTGCATGGGAAGAAACTCAACTTGGAGTGTTGGACAGATAACAAGAGTCGCCGTCGAGGAGAGTGGAATGGCGAGGCAAATGTAATAATGTTGGGGGAGTCGGAGGTGCAATCAAACCGCTTCTCACTGCCTCTTGCCCCTATCAGCCCCTACCAATGACTGCCTGACTTTATTTGCCTTCTCGACTTGCTCGTCATCTGAATATGTTTTATGAGGCAAAAGTTTTCATTATACATTTTTATAGCGGTACAGAGCAAAAAAAAAAAAAAAAACCCGAGATGGTATGAATGGTTTATATGTATGTATGTATGTATATATAAATATATGTACATATATCTATATACAAGCAGATATGTTTGTATATATGTATATTCTAAGCGCATAAACTGGCTAAAAGAAGTTTGTGGTGCAAATTCTTCACACGTTTAGCGTAAAAGCAAATTTTATGTGCAAACTTTTGCGCCGGTTTTTCTTTGGTTTGTTCTGGCCTCCCCCCATTCCATTCATTGCCATCTTGCCTTAATGAAAATGCTTGCCAACCATTTTCCCATTCATTTTGTTTTATTCTTGCATATTTCTCCCTTCATCCTACGGCCCTTCCTGATGCTTTTTTTATGCTTTTATGACTTTCATTTGAGTTTTCATTTTGCCTAGTTTATAGTGTGCATTATATATTCTACTTTTTGTTGTTGTTGTTGTTGCTGCTGTATAAGACAACTTGATATGACAACATCTGGCTATATTTTGGTCTCTCTTAGTTTTTTTTTGGTTTATGCCGATCAACATGACCATATATACATATACATGTAAAATGCTAGGGGTAGGAGTAGGGGAAGAGCACATAGTCTGTATTTAATGGTTAGTTGCGCTCAATTGCCATTGCCAATGTCTGAAATGGAAAATGGAAAAGCGTCAAGAAAAACCCAAAAAGTCAAAACAAAAAAAAAAAAAAAAAAAAAATGAACCCAAAAACAACATTGTTCAATTGCTCGAACAAAATGAATTTGTCTATAAATAATAACAAGAGAAAACATTTACGCTTCTACTTTTTTCCCCTCACTCCTCACCACCACCCGTTTTTTGCCTCTGTCATTTCCTTTCGAGCATTCACTTGAACAGAATTTACAACGAAACATCAGCAAAATTTGTTTCTGTGTGAAACAAATGTTTTGGCATTTTCGATTTTTGTTTTTGTTGTTCTCTGTATTGTTTTTTTGTTTCTTTTTTTTTTTTTTTGTTGTTATATCATTGTGCTATTTTTATAGACATTTAATAAAATGCGAGTAAGACGAGGCAATTTTTCAATGATGTCGTTTCTAAAAAGCTTTTCATGTTGATTAATTGACCTTTTGGGTTCTAGTTAATAAACCCAATTTGTTGGGTAGAAGCACGAAATATTAGTAAATTAAAATATTCATTTATGTATGATAGAAATTAAAGAATAATTAGCACAATAAATATCAGAATCCCAGACTAAATGCAAAGTAAAATTTGATTTAATTTGAATTCTATAAAATTATTGGTAAAATTCTATTAAATCACTTGTTAAATTTTGATGTCTAGTATTAGACGGCTCATTAATTCAATGTCAGCCCTATATATATGTATTTTAAAATATGATTCGGATCATAAATACCTATACAGCTCTTGTGCCTGACGAATGTCTTTTAACAATTTGTTGGCATGCTCAGTTATAGCTCGAATTTAAAAATAATTTGTATAGGGAAAGTGAAATTATTAGATTTATAAATTATATTTAGATAAAGGAGTCAAAGCAGTTGGAAAGGGGTGAAAAAAAAGGTTAAATGGACTTGAAATGAAGGAAAAAGCAGTAAATGAAAAATGAAACGATGAATGGTAACGAGAGATTGATGGCGAAGGAGATTTCAATTGGATAAATGATTAATTGCAATTAGATAATATTTGTCCTACTTCAAAATCCTTTTGTCATTTTTCGTGTCACTTCAATCAGTTGTTGTTGATGTTTTTTTTTTATTTTTATTTTTCGTTCTTCCCTTTCAGTTCGTTCTAATGTCAACTGGCTGTCATAAGACAAATTACATCAAGTATACGCCTCGTTATGTGTCTCATGTTCAGTCATCAGCTTTTAACAACTCTCTGGCTGCCATTTAAATCCAGTTAAATTTAAAAAACATTTTAAAAGTCAAAAAGCACAAACGCGTAAGAGACTCCCTTCTGCCCACCATACGCCCCTCCATTCCTCCTTTTACCTCTACCCCATTCCAGTTTAAGCACGCACAGGCAGCAAATTTTATTTTATGTTGTTATCAACATTACAATACAATGCAGCATGTGATGTTGTCACACAGATACTCATCTATGTGTGTGCGTGCCCCATGTGTGTGTGTGTGGGTGGGTGTGTGATTTGTAAAACGGAACAAAGACGATGAAGCAAAAGCATAGCCAGAACAGTACAGAACAGCACAGGCAACAACAATTGGCACGTGTTGGCATAGAGAGAGAGCGAAAGGGGGAAGGGAAAAGGAACATTTTCCGAGTTAGCTGAAGCCCTATATATATACATTTACATGCCATCCCCGCCTTTTACAATTTGCCTCTCCAAGCATATCCCAGACCCCTTCTTTCAAAGACAGGCTGTGGCTTTGGTTTTGCCTCTGCTTTTCTTATTCGCCTTCGTCTTATCTTGATTTGTGGCAATTGAATGTCATGTGCAGCAGCAACAACAACAACATCACAACAGCAACTGACAGCATTAACATTATCAGCAACACATGCATAGTGAAAAGTAAGAGGTGGCAGGGGATGGTAGGGAAATGAAAGATACATTTGACGATGTGTCGCTTTGAATTTCGCGAAATAAATTTCCGTTACGTTTCTTCAATTGTTGAATTGAAGAAAATTTTTTTTTTTTTACTTTTTATTTTTTTGCTTTTCGGAAAGCAGGTGGTTCGAATTAGTCAATATATATATATACATATAATCGTGTAACATTTGCGATAATGCCAATATGTCTGTGATTTGTCTTGTTGATTTTACTTGCTTATCAAACAGAAAGACAGATGGATGTGGAGCAAGTTCTATAGGATGTGAACTCGAATTGTAGTTAATTATTATGTACATGATTTAAGCAGAAACAGAAACAACAAAAACTGAATGACACTTTCAATTAGTTAAAGTCCAACTGCATCCAATTTCGTGTTCAACTATGGCCAAATACATACATATGCGTATCCAAAGAGAATTGGGTAAGGTAGATAGGCACAATGAATGAATCATACAAACAGAGAGTCAGTCAGTTAGGCATTTGCCACTTCTAATCGAGTCGAGTTGAGTCGACTAGAGTCGGACTTGTTGTTGCCGTTATCGTTGTTGGTAGTCGTCAGTGGGGTCCGTCTGGACTACCAATCTACACTGAATATAGCAATTGAATATGCAAATTGACAACTTTTTCCATCCGCTCTTGGCAAAAAGAGAAAAATTAATGAAATTGTTATGACTATATATGTATGTTGATATCGTCTATATGTATTTGCTGCCATATGCCGGCTTTTAGTGTGCACTTCAATCTCTCTCGAAGAGAGAAAATTGGATCTTTAGACGTGTGAGTGTGTGTGTGTGTGTGTGTGTGTGTGTGAGTGTGTCTGGCTTTCATCTGGTATTTGCATTTTAAATGAAATGCTTTTTTCAAATTTTGATTTGTGCAAATGTTGACAAGGGATTTTTGTAATTATTGCAAAGAGTTGTCTCTACCCACATTCCATCTAAAAGCGACCCACCCATATTGATATTGTTAGTGTAATTTATCTTCTTGTTTTGTTTTCTATCTTGCTTTAAATTGATTTGCTAGAAAATACATAAGTAGAGACCATCAAAACAGGTAAAACTTACCAATTTGAGCTGTACTTTGGCCAATGGCAAATGCCAAGCTAAACAGCAACAGCAGCAGACCCTTGGGGTTCCATTGAAATCCGATTAGCGTCTTGTTGCCGCCGTTGCTGATTTGTTGTAAGCGCCTCAGCAACATGTTGCCAATGTGGTTAATGATGATATTGACGCAATGTTGCACCGATTTTTAGTTAACTCAGTGTGTATGTATATATATTTAATATATATACTCTTTGTTATGATGTCTTCGCTTGGCGTTCTCCTTGGATCTTCTTTGCATTCAATTCACTCAAGCACATTCAAAGCGTTTTGTGGGCGCTGCAGTAGAGGGGAAGTAGAGGAGGAGAAGGAAAAGATGTTGTTGGTTGTATGTATGATGTTGATGATGTCTTATTTTGATTCGTTTCGTTTCGGTTCGTTTTAATGCGATTCAATTCGATTCGATTCGATACGATTCTATTCAGTTTTTTTGGTTATCGTATTGCGTTTATATTTCAATATTTGAATTTTAATTTTTGGCATTTAAATGAATTTTTCCTTTATTTTATGATTTGTATTTTGCAGTTCCATTTCTCTTCTGTTTTTTGGTCTTTTTGTTTTTTTGTTAGTTTGCACTGATTTACACTTTTTTTTAATTCCGTTTCTCTTTCCCTCTTGCTTTCTTGTTTACTTGCTTGCTTTCTCTCTATGTATGTATATGTTTGTTTGTTATTTGTATTTCTTTGTTTGTTCACATCTTTGGTATTAAATTTCTATGATTGAACATTTTTAGCAATTGTGTTCTGTTCTGTAAAACAAAAAGCATACAAGAAATATTAATAATAGTAATGCAAGAACAATTACAAAAAAAAAGTCACAAAAAAGTCTCTCTACCATTCAAAAGGAAAAAAATAGTGCAGACTAGAAATATGGAAAAGTTTCTAGATTTTGTCTCCATGGAATTGTAGAAGAAAATTGCCTTTCTCTTTGTTTATCAAAGGAATTGCAAAAATGTTTCGAATATTATTACTTTTTTTGCAGTTTACCAAATAATTTAAAGTTTTGGTCCGGATTACACACCAACAAAATACAACTATTTGTATTCAGTCATTTAATATTCAATTCATGTTTTTGGGCCCTATCAAGAAGCATTCATTCTCTTCATCATCGTTCATTTCCATCATTGCTTTGGTAATTTTTGGTTCAGTTTCAGTTTGAGCCTCAAATTTCACATATTCGCATCGAGACGTCAGGCAGACAATTGATGATATAAATTTGAGAATTTTAACTGTCAGTGCCCATTTACTTTTGCAATAAGTATATAATTTCAAATTTAAATTACTGATTGGGTCTACTTTTGATACCATTCAAGTAGACTCCCCTACCATTCATCCCATTTCCACCCAATGGCATCCCATTACCTGCAAAGTATTTGGTTACTCATTGAAGATTGTCTAACAATTTCAAATGAAATTTGTGTCTTTGAAATTGATATTTGTACATTCTCACGTATTGAGAGTGGGATAAGGAGAGAGAGAGAGATAAACTTAAACTGAATTTTACAACTAATGCAATGCAAAAAGAAGGTTAGGGAATGTTTCGAAACACCGAAACTGTGACAGAATTTGGGCAAAGAAAAAAAAATCCTGTAAGATGAGAGAACGCAAAAAAAAAAGAAGGTTATGAATTTTATTTGATTTTCCAGAAATGGCAGAGGCAACTGGTCTGTGTAGAGCGTGGGAGCAGGAGGAGGAGCAGGCCGAAGATAAACAACAATATTGATAGGAGAAAATTGTGAAAACTCTTGCCAGCAAAACAGCAAAACGAGAAAATTATATTAGCTTTGCCAGAGCAATTTCCTAAAAGTATGCTGCACAATATTTTTTGTAATTTCTTTTCCAGCTTTTGTTTGTGTTTGTCCAGCGAACTCCTCTCGGTTAGCTTCAAGGGGCGGCCGGGCCTCCAAAAGAATAAAAGACAGAGAGAGCGAGAGAAAGGGCAGGGACTTGAAATCAGGGAATAGACTAGCTAGAGAGCTAACGGCAGCGATCCATGTATTTTAGAGGCTACTTTTCTATTGATTTCGGTCAGTCCCCGCCGCCGAAGGCCATATGCGGCGTATGCGCAATATTTGCCTTTTGCACTTGCCAAAGCGAAACGAAGCGGGCAAAATAAATAAATATCGTTGAGAGAAATCGAAGGAAAAGTCGAAACGAGAAACGAGACAAACAAACAACAAATACCAAAAATACCAAATAATATTAACAAAAACTAAGCCAAATGAAAACGTGACTGGGCCACACACACACACACTTCACATAGATACATATATACACAAACACAAATACAAAAACACAGAGATAGAGACGTTGTACCAAAATGTACTAAAAGTAAGCCATGGAAATAAGTATAAAACTACACAGACATTATGTGTCCATGTATATTGATCTGCATGTACATATTGAATATGTATATACATATATATTCACATAGATTTGTATATACTTGACCAATTTCTGGCACGCAAAAATCAACGCCAACGCCAATGTCGACGCCGACGTCAGACACATGCCGCAACTAACCCCTCTTTAGATATATCTAGTCAACGGACACATCCCACGTTTTAGATAGTGGGCGTCATTTCTTTTTTTCCTTTTCGCTTTGTATTTTTTAAGTTCAATATGTTGAAGGGTATTCTAATTATGTCACATTGAATGAGTCCCACACATGTAGTAAAAAGATGTAAATTAAAACTTGTTCAATCAATTAGATGCAAATAGTTCTAATGCATTTGTTGTCTTTCTTGAACAACGATTTTAGTATTCGATAACAACAACTTTGATAAATCAGCGTCTATATATAAATATATGTATGTTACATAAATTGTCTTCTCTCTCTCTCTCTCTCAATTTAAACTAAAATTTATGCTTTTTAATTCAATAAAGTCTTTAATAACTACATATATTTTTGTATGTTGTCGTTTTTTAGTATTTTTCTGTCCGTAGTTTCCGTAGTTGATTTGTTTAACTTTAGTGCTCAGTTCAAGGCATAAAATATTATCGGAAATGGTCGCAATTTAAAGAAATACATAAGTTTATTTATTTAGATTTCGCAGAGAGGGGCCTCTACATCTCTCTCTCTCTCTCTCTTTTCTATTGTTGCCCTTCTGTATTTATAAATCTTAAGTCGTTGGCCGACAATTTGTTCTTAATGTTAAAGCCATTTACTTTAAATGCCTGTCAGAAGGCAGTAGCTGTAAGAGTAACGCTAACTAGCTGTCTATTTCTTTGTTCCCCTGGAAGTCTCTTCCTACCTCCGTTTGCTATCGCTTTCTATTTGGAAAAGTCCTTGTGCGGACATCGTTGATTGACAGGCGCTTTTGCCTGTGTTTGGCTACCATTAATCAGCTTAAACAGCTGGCGCGTGCAAAATTAAAATATGGAATGGAATGGATGGATGGCGGATGGCCCAAAGATGGAAGTTGATTTCGAATCAGCAGTGAACAGAGTAAGCTTTTCAGAGGAGTGGGAGAGCGGTCACATCAAATGGCAAAAACTCAAGGCCGCAATGAGACAAAGAGAGAGCGAGAGAGAGCGAAAAAAAAGTAACACTAATAGTCATTTGAAGGATATTCTTCATGTGCTTCTGTATAGTTGTTCTTGCCTGTTTTTTTTTTTTTCATTTGTAATATATCTTTTCACATATTCTATTCTCTTCATTCGTTTTGTTTGGCATAAAGTTTGGTTTCTTAATCTCCTTTTCTCACTGCTTTTTTGCTATTTATGATATGCAGTTTTTGGTTTTTTCAGTTTTGAAAGTTTACAGTTTTCCTTTTGCCATGTAATTTCCCGTTCAACACACACACACACACACACATACACACAGGAAGAAGTAGGAGAGATATCAACACACAGAGTGAGATTTGTTGCTTCATTTATTCCATTTCTACGCCATTCTCTATCACCATATTCTCAGAAATACGTTGGCCTTGTGGTCATTCAACTGTAAGAGAGGCAAAAATACAATAACAACAACAACAACAACTACAGAAAGAATGAAGCAAAAATAAATAAAAAATTATTTGATTTTCTTTGCTGTAGTTGTTGTTCTTCCTCTTATGTATACACACATATGTATGTATATGAGAAGTACAGATATACATGTATGGGTGTATGTGTGTGTGTGTGTGTGTGTGTATATGTATTTTTTGTTGTGAGGCCTGGCCAAATTGCTTTTGTATGCATATGCCGGATGGTTTAGATGGGGACACAAACTGTTCACCCACAATCGTGGGAAATTAGGCAGAAACATATTTAAGGCGATTTTCTTGATGAGATATCGTTTAATGGTTTTTGCTGTTTATCTTTGTCCGGTTTCCGTTCACCCACATGGCTCCACACCCCCCACCTGCGGCACCACCCACTTAAGTGCTGGCATCTTCTTCTAATGAACATGGAGAAAAGAAATCAGCAAGTCACAAAAAACAAGTTTCCCTTCTTTCATTCTTTACTTTTTTTTTCGCTTTTTGCTTTTTTCTCTTTCTTCTCTGGTAGTCTTTTTTTAGTGTCCTGGCATTTAACGTATCGTTGGCATTTCAATGCCAAAGAAAAGGTAACTGAAAAGAAGCATCCTTGATGGTTCAAAGGACATACTCACACAAGTACACACACACTTATACACCCACATGTCCACAACAGTAGGCGGCATTTAGTGGCATGAAAATATTTTTATGAGAGACAACACAACAACAAAAAAAAACCAACTTCAACTCCTCATTCAATACGACTGTGAAATGCTCTACATCAAGTTTAAAACAGCTTCTTATACATAATTATATTTAAAATAAATTAAACTATTAAATAATAAAGATTCTTCTAGGCAAATTTTCTTTTCCAATACTAATTTATAATTGAATTCATTTCAAAATTTTAACCTATGAAGTGCTTGCTTAATTCAAGGTATAACTAAAGTCCAATATTCAAGGGTTTTTGTTTTGTTATCAAAAAGTGAATAAATGGAAGGTGCCTGAAGAGAGACTTTCATTCATTGGTATTCAAATAATGTCATTAAGCTTGATTATAATGAAAAGTAAAATACTTTTTTGACGACTATTCGGCGACTATTTTCAGTCAGTACAATTGGCTTAATGGTTTCCCAGGGCTCATGTGGATGCCCAGCCACTTAAAGCTTCATTAGAGTTGACAAAAAAAGAATCTAACTTGGCTATCATAATAATGCCGGAACTTTCACTCGGCAATTGTATGGGCCTACTGGCTTTCTTTCCCTTCATCGCTCTATCTATCCGTCATCTGTCTGCCTATCCATCAGGTAAATGACTAAGTAAACGCCTCATTAAAACGGTTAACAATTGCCTGAGAAAATCAGGAAAAATACTTAAAAATAGCAATTTTTTAATTGTAAATTTCCTTCATGATGGACTGCAAAATATTCCGCATTCAAACTTTTAATTAATGAGCCGACCTTTTGGAAAAATGAGCGATTCGAGGGGCAATAGGTGGGTGGGTGGCTGGTTGCCAGTTGAATGTGACTTGAGCTATGTTTATGGAGGCTCTGAACGAGTCGTCGACACGTGAGTTGAGCATTAAACAAACAAAAATGGAAACAGGAAAGAAAAACTAGTGACTAAAAAACGTAACAGTGAAATGTTGCCCACTTTCATAATTTGCACAATATTTTAAGTCACGTGGTGGAGGGGGGACTGGCGGGGGTGGGAGTAGAAAGCGACAGGAAGGATATACTGGCTGACCATATTGTTTATGGCTTGGGCAGGACGACAGCGACAACGACGACGAGTGGCTAAGCCAAAAGAGGAAGCTTTGTTTTCTCCATTCTTTTTGCCATTTTCTCTTTATTTATTTTCTGTTTTTTTTTCTCTCTCTCTCATTTTTGTCGTGCAAAGACAAACCCATAAAAATGTCACAATTCATCAACGCTGCTAAGTAGTTTCGTATTTTATATTGGCCCAGGGGAAGGTGGTAAGAGCGCTTAGCGGGAAGACTAAAGCGTAAGGAGAGGGGGGTGGCAAACGGGACTAGCGCTTAAAAGTTGGCTACAAATTTGAAACGCTTTTAGCGTGACCTCAGCGAAGTTTTTTTTTTTTTTTTTTTTTAATTTTTCCTCCTGCTTTTTTGTGTTTGTTTGGCAACTTGAAACAGGCCCAGCTTGGCTTTTATTGTGTGGTCTGCCCAAGAATTATTATGCATATATGCAAAGAGATGGCGATAAATACATATACATACACAGTATATGTATGTATGTGTGTGTTTGGGTAGAATGACAGATAAACAACTTCAACTTGAAAACCATTTCTAGATTTTCAAAACTCACTCAAAGGATACTCGAACAAAAGCAAAAGGCGGCATATATTTGGTATGGTATTTCTCTTAACGAGTTAATGCAAAAGCAGTTAACAAAACTTTTCAAGTGCCTGGCAAATTGAATTATTATAAACTTGCATAGAGACAAGAAAAACTCAATCAATGAATTGTCTAACAGACTTCTTTTGTTCATTCACATAAGTGGGCACTTTCAATCATTTTCTATATTCCCACCTCTCAGCGCCCCACAATCATCTGCATATTATATGTATGTGTGTATGTACATGTTTATGTATGTATATTAAAAGTTTTAATTAACTTAACTCTAGAGATGCCAGCCTCTGGCAATCTTCCATCATTCAAACAGCTTCACCAATTTGCCATTGATGTCAAAACACAGTGGGATGACAGAAAATTACCAATATATTTATAATCTACATGCATACATACATATGTATGTACATACATACAAATAAATATATTTATTTATATTGATGCTGCTGCCGGCGGGTAGAAAAAGAACAAACAACCAAAAAGAGGAACGGCGTGGAGGCATAACAAAAATATTATAAAGCTTAACAAAAAAAGGAAAAAACACATAAAGCGAAAAGAATTATTGAAACTTTTTAACTTGTCGATCAGAGCAGTTAGCAAGCAATTGGCAGTGCAAGCCAGTTGGTCATATTAAACAGCTAAAACTAGCCTTTTTTAAAATCTATTTTCTAATCAAGCGGACTACAAAGGAGCTAATAGCTCATAAACTTGGGAACCTGCCAAAAGGTTTGAAACTCAAATTGGTACCAGGATATGTTTTACAGTACTTCCAGTTTAGCATCTATTTATTAAGACAAAGTAAAAGGATCTACTGAAATCTGAATGGTCAGTGTAGATCCACTTGAACTTAAACGGTTTTCTTTTCTTTATGGATGCTTTTGTCATCTGCAAATTGACAGCACTGGCTATCAGTGTAGTTCCTTTCTCTCCCATTCTCTCTTTTTATCCATCTCTCTCGCTCTGTTTTAAATTGCATTTATGAGTCCTTCTTTTCCTTCTTGTTTCAGTCGCTTTTTTGCAGTATATGTATATGTATTTTCCATTTTTGATTCGATGTTTTTTTTTTTGTTTGTTTTGTTGTTTTTGGTTTGTTTGTTATATATATATATTTTTTGTTCTCCACTTCTGGGCAAAAAGCTTATGCATTCGAGTTTTTTATATTGTTTACGCCATTTAAACTTTGTTGTTTTGCGTGTGGCCAACAGTGTTGCTATCTCTCTTTCGCAGTATGTGATGGTAGAAAGGATGAAAAGGACAGAGTGAGCGAGAGAGAGAGAGAGAGAGAGCAGAGTATCTGTGTGGCAAAAGTGAAATGGTTATCGCGCTTGTTTGATTTAATTTATTGGCTTAGCGCCATTGTGGCCTGATGTGCAACACTTTACACAACACTCTTTTTTTTTTACGCTCCCTCTCAGGCGGCTGCGGCTGAGAAAAAAGGACAGACAGATAGAGAGCGAGGGAGATAGAGACAGAGAAGGAGTCAGAGGAGCTGAGGTTCCTGCTGGCTCTCTAGAGTGGCTTTTTGGGGCCTTGCTTCCAGTCAATCTACTCGGTTGGTTGCCAACTTTATAGTTGTTGCATGTTGTTGAGTTTTGTTGTTGTTAAATTTTTTTCTTTTGCCTTTTCTCTTTTATATGATTATTCCCTTTTTGCTCCTGTTTTTTTTCTTATATTGTTGGTTTTTTTGTTGGCATGTCGGTTGGTTCCTCTTGATAAAAGCTGCTGATTGCTGGCTTGTCTTGCGTAAACCTCGGAATGAGTTTGTTCTGATGAAGGGAGGAATGCCAGCAGATGAGTGAGTGGGCAGGAGGTTAAGGTAGCATCCCCAAACTGGACACTTCAGTGCAGTGGAAAGCACTCAATTTTTTTTTTTTGTTAGAAAAGGCAAATTGAATATTGTTATAAATGAAATTCCTGTCCAAAGTCCATTGAAGAGCAGCAAAAACATTTAATTTTCTTGTGATAGATTTTGAAAAAGTGGAAAATTGTTATCATAAATCACCTAACGCTCTGCCCTTCATCATGGAATTGTTTAGAATTCTGATTATAATTGATATCAATTACTCAGTAAATTGATTTAAAGATCTAATTTACTAGTTAGTAATTCTATTAAATATAACAATTAAAACGATGGTTGTCACCCTCGTTTCTTTGAACTGTATTTGTTGTTGAAAATGGTGGTTGATGTTGATGATGATGAAGAATAGAAAGTAGAAACCACTTAACAAGGGGGCAATTATTATTCATTCCCCTTCCCTCAGTGGATTCCTAACATTTGTAAAAGACATTTTTGTAAATTGAAATGCTTTCAAATGCCTCGCCCCTTCAATGAAATCGGAATCAATAAAATAAAAGGTGTATATAAAATAATCAAATATTTGATTTTAATTCGGATCACTTGACGATGATGATGATAACGATGCTATAGGCTATATATAGAGATGTATGTGGGCGACAAAACAAAAAAAGAGAGAGAAAAAACAAATGTCTAATGTTAATGCTATTACGTGGTTACATATATGGAATTCTCCCCTTCCCGCCCTTGCGTTGGCAATCACTCTCGTTCTCTCTATCCCTCTCTCCAATGCCTTTCTGCTCCCGGCACATGTCATTCATTGAAGTTTGATTCGGCAGCCCGTAAACACCAAGGAGTCATCAAGTCACGCACACATCCCAAAGTAGAAAAAGGGGGGACGAGGTTGGAGGTGACGTACCTTCCGCCACACACATGTCACAGTGATGGGGGGGGACGCCGAGACGGTGTTGCTGAGACAGGGGAATATTGTGCAGGATCAGAAGCCCGAGCAGGGGAAGGATGGGGTGTCACCTCTCTTTCTATTTACTTGGCCTTTTCTGACATTTGCTGCCAAAGTTGATATTATTAATTTACAGGCCCGGAGTACAAGACTTTGACATACATGATGGCATGGAGTATGGGGGAATGGGCATGGAATGATATCGTATGAAGGTTTTTCCCCCCGAAAAGCATGCCACACGCATTTTCTTGGCTCTCGAATTTTATCGACAAGTTTGTTTGAGCCCCAGCCAGCCAGCCAGCCAGCGAGAAAGTGAGCTAGCGCGAGGAGTGAGTGAAAGCCAAGTCACACACTCGGGTACCATAATCATAAAATCATTTTATTGCGCTGGCAATTTCATTATTTAGGATTTTAATGTAATTTCCCTCCAACCTCACACTAGCGCACATATATATGTATATATGTATATATATATATGTATATACTTTTATTCCTTTCCTTTTCTTGCTTCATGTTCCTCTCAATCTCCTAGGGTCTCCCCCGATGTGTGTCTCACTTTCTCACTGGGGCACAATTGACGGGGCGTTTTCGATAATTAGGCACACGGTCGAGAAAACAAAAAAAAAACCGTTGATACAATTTCACTAATTAATTTGCAAAGTCCTTGCATTGTCCCCAACAATTCTCCAATGTGTGCTTAATCCAACAACTTTGCGTGCCAAAAAGTTGAGAGTGAGCGTGAGTGAGTTGAAAGAGTCCCACATGATACATCCTGTGGCATGTGGAAGTATGTACATACATACATATATGTAAAAATGGTGTGACTTTTGTTAGTTGCACATAAATTTAGATTAGCAGGCATTATAAATGTGATTTAACCATTTAAACAAGGGTCTCCAAATCTAAAAGTAGCAAAACAACAAAAAAAAAAAAAACACCAGGGCTAACCTTCCAGACCAACAGCGAACCGACAACCCAAAACCGAATGCATGCCTCTTAACAATTTATCATCTCATGTGAGCATTAAAAATATATATGTATATATATGCAGGACCACAACTTGCGGCAACAAATGATAAATATCAGAGTAAAACCAACAAGTTATTGCACAAAACATTCAAAACTATGGTAATCACTTGGGCTTGGAATGTATAATTTTCATAAATATTTCAAAGTATTTGCCAACCAACAAATAGGTCACTGAAAACTGCATTGCACAAAAAATGAAAGAGAGATAGAGACGCACAGATTTCTAGATTCTACTTCAATTTCTAAATGTATCCCAATCTATAATATTTTGGCGACAGATCCGATTGATGCTTTAGAGATCTCTTCGTTAGACAAGACAAGTTGGCCGTTAGACGGCCGTCTTTTAAGATCGTGACTGTCTCTATTTTGTTTGTTGAATGTCCTTATTTTCTTTCATTTTCGAAAGATGCAATAACAACAGATAGAATCTTGAGACAAATTGAATTACTCGAATGAAAATATCAAATACTTTTGATTGTTTTATTTTGTCAGAAAATGAAATGAAAATGAAATCCTTTCGACTCCTGTTTTTTTGTTAAGAATTCACTATCAAAAATGCCGGCAAAGCAAATAAAACATTGTAAATTTGATTAAGTAATGCTTATAGAAGAATTTTACATGTCAAATTTTACATATTTTTGCCATAGACATTGTCTGGCGAATCGCCGACATGTCGCGACATGTTGTCCCCAAAATAAATCCCATGGAAAAGTACATGCTATATATTACCATATGAGTGCTCTGGTCTCTTTTGTTCCTCCTCCCCCTCTTGCTATCTTTATCTCTCACCCGATGTCTGCTGCAGTGGCTGGCATAAAAAGCGAAAAAAAAATGGCAAAAAAAAACAATAAAGAAATAAATTTTTTGGTCCAACCCAAAATGGCTGCTCACCAATGCACCCAAAAAACGACAAAAATAAAAATAAAGAAGGGCAAATGGTTTAAACAATGCACTACAGACTACAGACTACAATGCCAAACAAAATAGTATGATGCATGGGGCCAGACGTTGTTACTTCCCTTCCCCTTTTACCCCCCCACCGGCAACCGTCTTGCCGCACTCTGTAAGCTTTTCTAGCTGTTTGTTTAGTTGGCAAACAAACGCCCAAACGCCTAGATGCAGGCAACATCAAATTTTTCGAGAGCCCCAGACATAGGACAAATAATACTTTAGAAACAGCAGGAGCAGGAGAAGCAACAAGGAGCAGGGCGATGGGCAGGGCAAAAACTATTTCCCTTTCGTCAACATCATCATTATAAAGCGAGAATCAGAATTTATGACACATGTCCATGTCCATAAGTGGAGGGGTTGTGACAGAGCGAGCAAGGAGAGAGAGAGAGAGAGACAATCACTGCGTGGTTGGGTAGGTGGGTAAAGAGAGAAACCTCTTCAGGGATGACCGCAAATGAAAAATAACGTTTAGTGCGGTTTTTCCTATACACAATTCTATCTTTTCTTTTTTTTTCTTCCTCTCCTTCTTCCATGTATTGTTTTTTTTTTTCCTTCTCCTATATTTTGTTGTTGTTGCCTTTGTTTTTGTCGTAGTGCCCTGCGCCTTTGTTTATATAGCAATTTATGACATGCAAAGCAGCAGCAGCAGCAGCAACGGCGGCTACGTCGGCGTCGGTGGCAGCAGTAACCGAAACAACATACAGCACATTGAAAGGACCACAAGGACAATGGACAAACACGGCCATGGCTTAACCGTAATGTGTTGAGCAAATATTTATGCGGTCGCCAAACCCCTACCTCCCTCACCGACCCAGCTATACAACCCCAAAAACCCCTACATATTCTATTTGTATATGTTGTGCATATGCATGTGTCTGTGTGTGTGTGTGTGTGTGCTTTATATGTATGTATGCGTGTAGGAGGGAGAACTGGGTGTAGGCATCACATTAATATTTTTATTAGGTTTACCCAATTGGTATTACGATTTGCTCAACGTTGGACAAATGTTTGATATTCCCTGGTTATTTTCTTTTAATTAGTTGTCCAACGACATAAAGATATGTACATATATACACACACATACACGCACACTAACTCGCCATATATTCGTGTGCGTGTGTGTGTAAATGATTCTTTGATTACGACAATCGTATTAATTGTTTTTTCTTGTCTGTTTATATTTTATCAGTCAATATTTTTAAGGCACTACAAAGGAAGTGTTTTTATCATTTTTAAAATATTAAAAAAACAAAAATTGATATGAACAAAAATAAAATCGCTAAAAATGGCAAACAGTTGGTAAAAGGGTTGTTCTTGTTAAGGTTCAATATTTACTTTGGCAAAGCCAACACAAAATTCCAAATTGTCCCTCAATATCGAAAATTACTACAAATGTTAAGCAAACTTCTAATCCAACTACTGGTGAAATTTAATATATTTCTGAATCGCAGTTGTGAAAGCAAATAAAACAGTTTAGTTTAACTCTCCATTTCGGAAAAGCCATTGTGATTCCCAGCAATCAGAAAGAGGCAAACAAAAGAGGAGGAACCAAAGCCAAAGGGAGAAGAGAACTAGAAGGAAGGGGAAGAGTGGGAGTGGTAGCTTGTGGGAGTTGAGCTAGAAAGAAATTACATTTGCGCGCTTTTAATGTTAATTCATGGAAACGAGACAAAAAAAAAAAACCTTGGGAAAAATGTTTCGGTGTCTGGCCTTTGTATTTTTTCATTCTTGCGGTTCGATGTTCTGGGACCGCAGCGTAGGCCAACTTAAGGTTTGGTCAGGTGCAAAATAAGAACCAAATGAAATGTTGAATCGGAAGCAAAGTGGGAAAAATTTCGTTTCATTTTGATAAAAAAAAGTATGCTGAACTGAACTAAATTGAACTGATGCTGTTGCAAAGAAGTTCAAATAAAGTGAAATCGAAGAACTTCTCAGAAATGTACATACGTTTTTGTAGCTATTTCGATTTGTGCCAAGTAAACGATGTGCAGTCATTCTTTAACTTTTAACAAGTTTACAGAACAAGAAACTTGACCCTGTGCATTCTGTCTTTCGCTCTCTCTCGCCATCTCACTCTCTTTCACTCCTCCATAGCTCTTACAAGTTTCCACTTTCTCTCTCTCTCTCTCTCTCTCTCTCTGACGTTTCTCATGCGCTTGATTGATTGCACAAATGAAATAAACTAAACGACGTGGCTTGGTCTACCTGAAAAGTCGTCCGGACTGATGTCGGACTTCGAGTGCCTGTCTGGGCCAAGTATGCCCTATCAAAATGGACTCAAAGAACCAAAAACCAGAAAAAGAGAATCGAAAGATGGGCAAGGAAGATTCTTGCCCTGTAATTGTAACAAATGAAGCCCGTACCAGGCATTTCTCATATGAATCGTTTCGCAAAAGAAACGGATTCCACTCGTTTGGACGGATGGCAAATCCACCTGAGCATGCATACACATCACTTCATCCACTGCATTCCGTATTGCTCCATGAACTTCGCTTTTACCCACAACACAATCAGTCGGTTGCCCTCTGTCTGTGTGTGTGTGTGTATATGTTGTCGGTATAATGAAGTCCTATTTGAGTTTTCAAGTGGTCATCTGATGGATGATTTGATTTGCTTGGTTTGCGTTTCAATTAGATTTCTAATTTACCAATTTAATTTACTTACATTACTCATTTGCATAAATCCATAAAATTTCTATATGGGTACTTTTATTTACATACATTTGTGCATGTGTATGTAAAAACCGATATCCGTTTGAAATTGCATATGATTTATAATTTCGTATACATATTATGTTCATCTATGTATACAATGCTCAAATTGCATTATTTATTATTGCATTTTCAACATTCAATGCGGCGAAATAAATATTAGATTAACGTTTTAAATTTGTTTCATTTTTATTTCCCATTCTCCCCTTTATGCATATCCTTTTTTGCGTTTTTTGTTTGTTTTAGTTGCAATACTTTCTAGATCAATGAGCTTCATTATTATAATATTAAATGACAAAAGTGAAATTTACGAATGTTGTTGTGTGCGTGTGTGTAGGTGTAATATAATAATAATTTGAATCGTTTTAATCATTTACATATATTAAACTAAATGCCAAATATATGTATATATATAGTTCTTAGGCTACTTTTTGTTTTTTTGAGTTATGAAGGCAATTTGATGCGAGTTTTTGGAGTTGGGGGAGTTGAAAAACAGTTTATGTTCTATGATTTTCAAATTTCGTTCTCATGGCACGTAAAGCACATTACATGCCCCTCCTAATACTAAGGCAACGGTGCGTATAATTCGCAATTTAAATTTTTCCGACAACAACAACAGCATGAAAAAAAAGAACAGAAAGAAAAACATCTTCTGCCCATCTGTACACATCCTTATACACATAGATATGTGAGGATATTCTATATACGTATGTATGTATGTATGTACATATATTTAACCATATTTCTATCTGTCTGTCTCTCATGTGGCAAAGGCCGTTAAAAATTGGTGTTAACGAAAATGCAACATTGCGTTTCCACGCGAGACAACTATGACCCTTGGTCGATTTGGTTCGATGGCAGTTGGGTTCAAGCTACCACCAGCAGCAAATACATGCACACATTATTATCATCATCATCAACGTGGTCGTCATCATTATCATTGTGAAGCGTAACCCACGTGCACTTGTCTCTTCCCCAGCTGCCCCAGGGCAGGGCACGGCAGACCAGGCCAGCAACAGAGCCGACCCAAGCCGACTCTGCCAATGCCAGCCGTCATCATTGTCCGCGTCGTCGCATGTGGTCATTAAAGGAATTTCCGTTTGTGGTCATCGAACCGTAAATTAAAATGTGCACAAAATGATCACTTCTTTCGTTTTATTCATCCCCTGCCCCCTTCTGTGTGTGGGTGGGGGGATGCGGTGTTGTCGTATCCGGGGAAATGGGGGTAAAGTTTGTCAAACAGCTCTCACACAAAAAAAAAAAAAAATGAGAGAGAGGGGAAAGAACGAGTGAACAAAATTGTTTGACTTGATTCTTGTTATTGAGGCTATCGTCTTGCTCAAAACAAAAAAAAAAAACAGGTAGGAAACAGGTGCACATCCTATTTTGTTATTCAGGTTTTCAAAAGGATCTCGTACGAGACCAAGTAAACAAATCCTATGTAGCTCAAACTGTTGTTGTTTAATACATACTTAAATATGAAATTTGCACAAATATACGCAAAAACAACTTCTTAATAGTTTGGTTTACAAATTAGTTTCACCTGGAAATAAGCATTTATTTGACATTTTTATCTTTTACTTGTGGCCTACATATATGTATTCTTGATTGATCCTTATTGTTATTTTAAGGCCGCATTCGAATGTTAATAATGCAAAATTCTGTGTACATGGCAATGAACCGACGTTTAACCATGTCAAATTCTGTCATTTAGTATTAATTCCATTAAGGAATAATCCTTATTTAATCTTTCTCTCTCTCTCTATTTCGTGATATGTTTAAAACTACGACTAAGAATATGTCAAAACTTATATTAAATGTGTTTTGTAGTGATCGATTAGTTTGATAAAAACTTTTAAGACATACAAAAAAAAGATTTAGTAATGCCAAAGTTTCTAATTCTTCTAAACATTCGTAACATTTAATTGATTTATATGAATGCTTATGTAAAACTGTGAATAAGCGCATTTAAAACGGAATAAATATTTTGTATAAATATTCAAAAGAAAACAAGCAGTGAAATGAAACCAATAACAAAATCCTTCAATTCAACGAAACAGCATTTAAATACCTTTTAGCTTTAACTTAATATTAAAATCGGCAAGAACAGCTGTAAGTGATCTATGGCACCTCTTTGGACTAATTGACATTTTGTATATTCTACTTTTACATAAATCAGTTGGAAGACGAATTCCATGAGCTTGAATTTCCTAAGAATTCAATAGACAATAAATAGGCATATTTTGGAGTAGATTTTACTACCATAGCGTTTCTTTTATTTAGCTTTATGAGCAGCATCTGGTTAGAATATTACTCATCTATATCTATATCTTTACCCATAGATATACAAACATTACTCTGAATGTGATCGCAACAGAGGAAATGATTGGTACATACGAATGTAATATCAAAACCGTTATTGCCTTGTGGTTAGCTAATCAAAATGGAAGATTCATCTTTTATTCAAAGACATTCATATGTACATATGTATGTAGATATGTATATACATATATTGAATATATATGGATCTTTTGCCAGGCATGACACATTTTTTTACTTTTCGTTTTTATTTTTTGCTGCTGTTGTTGTTGTTGTTGGTTTTTGCATGAATTATACGTGAAACATGGCGCGCTATTTTTAAAAATGGAATCGGCTATGATATAATTTTGCCTGCCCCGACATTTGCTTAGCCGGCGATTTATATATCGTCGCTTATACATCTATAGATATATAGTACCAGCCAGATATACATACATTATATTTAAACATTTACGTTTTCGCTTTTAGCACACACACACACACACACACACACACATACACACACACACACACACTCATCACTCTCGGATATTTTCAACATTTGCTCATTTTCTCGTATAATTTCTATGACAACATTTTTATGTTTTCTTTGCGTTGATTTACTTTTGGCTATGACATAAATTTATGTTTTATGCAAACATTTCAAATTCTTTCTTAACATTTAACTTGTTGTATTTTATTATAAAGGTCACTTAAGTTATGAGTTTTTCGATTTTGAACTATTTCGGTTACATTTTCCAAAAAAAAAAAAAAAAAAAACAAAAACTAAAAAATAAACAAAAAAAAAAAAAACTAAAAAAGAACATCACAACCGGAAACTGCATTAGCAGATCTCAAGGCCAACCTGTGGTATTTATATGGAACAAAATTCTTGATATTTATTTATTTGAAAAAATTATATTCAAAAATCGTGTCAAGAATTGAACGGAAAATTTTCCATTGAATTTCACTTGCAAAAAACTCACAAATAAAAAATAAAAGAATTTTTTTTTTCAAATATGTTTTTTTTCTTTTTTCTATATTAATGCATTGCGTTTTTCATTTTAAGGATTTCCTCAGCGAATTTATTTCACACAAATCAACCGAAACTAACGATAAACCAAAAATACAAGAACAAAAACAAAACAAAAACCTACTAAAAGACGTAAGTTTTGGCTTACTTTCAAACTGGCTGTTAATATATATATATATATGTATATATACCAAATGTATGTACATATATATTTATGATATTTTGGTTTAACTGATGAATCGCGTAAGTCGCACGATATTTTCGTAATTACGATAAGTCGTTTTTCATTTTCAGTTGTACTGTTTGTGGTAAGCTTTTCTGGTCGAGACCGACACGCAAATCGTCCACGTACTCGACGCACGACGTTCAAAATGAAACTGAAATCCACTTGATGGCTAAAAGGCATCCAAAGCCAAAGAGCCAAAAGAGCCAACGGCAACAGCGACGTTCGCAGCGACAGCGACAGTGGCAGCGAGTGTGGCAGCATTATCGTCTCTCCTTCTAACAGTGTGTTGTGCCACACAGAGACAAGTGGCAGAGACAGCTGCGGTTCGGTGAGGCCAAAAGCCAAAGCCACCCCTAAAGTGGCTCACTGTTTGCCGCGCGAAATGTTGGCGCTGGCTTTGCCGTTAACGTTAACAGTCGCAGTCGGCAGCGACGTTGGCGTAGCTCGCTAACTTACTTGCACAGCTGTTGGCTTGTGTTGGTCAAGTGTCTTGCCTTGCCTTTCCCACCCCCCCCCTAGTATATGTGGCAGCAGCAAAAGCAGACGGCACAGTCAGCCAGCCACATGTTTCCCATCTTTTGTAGAGTTTTCCGTTGCTCAGCTACTTATACATTTGACTTTGGTATCTGGCAAATAATTAGATTACTTGATCTTTTGTTTGTTTGCTTATATTATTCTACATGAAATATATATATTTCTACATACACACACACAGGCAAACCATTTACGATGACGATTATAGTCGATCGAGAGAAATATACATATATGAAAATGAATTGATATTTCGGGTGGTCAATAAATAGTCTATAGGCTGAAAGCGAAAGAGTTTATTATTTCATCACGTATTTTCGCTAACCTTGAAAACTCAACAAATTATTGAAAGATAAATTAAGCAATATAATTATATTGATACCCTTTCCATCTAAGGGACTATTACATGAATAGAAAATTTTCATAAAATGAGTCAATGTGATTTCGAGACCAGCAAATTGTAATATGTTTAGGCTGTAATTGAGTCCTTTTTTCGCTGATTTCAAACTTAAAATTATGTTTTTGGTATGTTTTTTCATACCATTCATATCTTTTACCCAATGACTTTTCATTAATCGCATTCAATGTTCTAAATCTATTAAATTTTAAAAGATCTAGGACTTGTATTAAGTTATATTTAAGCGATAAGAGTTTTGATTTCGATGTAGACGACAGAAAACTAAAACGACTCGACTTTTTTGTAGGGTACAATAAACAAATACAAACAAAAAGAATAAAAATCTTCAAGTAGATTGAGATAAACTAGGCATACGAGGAATATTGAATGGAAATAATGATTAATTCAAATGAAATCTGAAGGAATGTTGAACGTAGAGTCTACCACCTAAAATACCAAATACCAAAAATAATTTTAGACAAACGCTTTGACTAATTTAAAAAATTCCTTGGTTTAGGCTTAAGTGCGATTGAGTGCATGGTCAATACTTCTTGTGGGTTTTGCGAAAGGCCCTCGAGCTTAAACTTCTGGACTATTAGGCGAGCCAAATGATCTGACAGAGACACTAAATTTATCATCTAATAAAATTCGTCATTAGATTCTCTTCTCAGAATTTTTTAAAATATACTCTACTTGGTCATTTGGAGCCACCTCCCGGGCTATAGGGTCACATGATTATGCTTGCTCTTGTCTCAAATCGGGTGCTTTTTAAGCCGACACACTAATTAACAAGTCAAACTTTGAGGACCAATCTCTGTCCATTTTCAGAACAACTGCTGCCAAATACTGCGGCCCATACTCAGCTGATTTCGAGCATCGACATTGTAACCTTAACGCTCATCAAAAATTGCATGACACCTGCAATTCAACGGGTTGAATTTTATTTCTAGAATGGCCAATCAGTTGAATGTTGTTAAACGATTTCAGCAAAATGAAAGACATTCTCACAGCTATCAACGAGCTATCACAAGATATCATTTATTTATGTACAGGCGTAATTCTCAATGCCTTCGAGTAATGAAATTTTGTTTTTTCCCCCTGCTTCTTAAATTTAATTGCCGACATTTCGGAATAAGGCATTGTTGCTGCTAATCTTGTTTAATCCTGCACGGCGCCTCAAAATTTAATTTGAAAATAATAATCATCTGGATTTATGGCCATAATTAGAACGCAAATACAACGGAAATTTTACAGCAAATTTAAATGACAAAGGAAGCCTTAAGTACCTACTAACGAAAAACAAATTTAAATTTATATCAAGTATTTATATTCAATGGTTATATTTAATAGCCAAATTTCGTAGTTTATTCTGTTGATGTAAATATGGTTTTTTCCAAATGATGAAAATCTTGTTGAGAATGTGTTTCTTTGGGACCTGGACTGTTTTTCCTCTCGCTTGCACCCTCGTGTTCAAATGGAACAGGAAATTTTATCGTACATGCTAGCCCGTGTCATCGCTATCATATAAAAAACTAGCTCCATCTCTATCTATTTTCGATCATGTTCGATTTAGGGGTCAGTTTGCATTTGTTTTGGTTTGCTTTCGTTAACTAGGTATATTTTCACTGTCTTATGTTAGATCCATACCCATGGATATCTGATCTACTGATCAGAAATGTAAATACTTTGCATGGCCGAAGATGTTTCCCTCTATTCCCTCTATGCGCTGCACACTTCTGACCAACATGAATATATCCCTTCTATTCTTCTTCTATATACATATGTAGTGCTCTACAAGATAAGTTCTTATAGACAAGTTAAGTTCTTATAGACAAATTCCTGAAGAGTGACAAATCTCAATAAGTTAGTTAGTTTTGACGAAATTGTAGGTAACGAAAGTTTAACAAAATTACTTCCAATGGTTTACAAACTTCAGCATAGTTGAAGTTAGCCTACGCTCTCCGCTTTTGTACGAAATAAAAAATGTATAAGACATTTATAATACAAAACTCTAAAATTAGCTTTTTATTTTAGATCTGTTTTGAGTCGAGTATTTTGTGCTTAGTTTGGAAAAAGGTTAGTAGACTTTTGTGTGATTTGCCACAACGATACATAAAAGTGTATAAGTTTTCTCGTTAAGTAACAAATTCGATCCTCTTCTTAGAACTTCCATAGATTTTGTTTGAGATTGTACACATGCATACATATATGTAAATATTTTGGTCGAAATGTGCCAACCACATACAAATGTAAATACATATGTATTATGGATGCATTAGGCCATTCCTGGCCATTGATCTTTATAGGTCACAGTCTGAAAAACACATTATCCCCTGAGGGGAAACTGGGCTAACAGCTGACCTTGTGTATGCTATGTATATATAATCTAAACACATATGTTCAGAATTTACTTCGAGATGATTTACTAAGCCAACAACAACAACAACAAAAACCATTTTGTTTGCGTGTGGGCGGTATCCGACCCAGCGACAATTTCAAGTTCAACAAAATGTTCTTTTTCCTCCAACCCCCTCCGACAAGTTTCCCCTAACTTTGTTCACTATGTATTTACATCAAACGAATGCGAGGCATCCATTAAATTGGCCCAAACGACTGGAGGAGCAAAAACCAAATGGTAAAAGAAAAGCGAAACCAAAAAAAAAAAAAAAACGCAGATTTTCGAAAATGCGAACGATTTATGCCTAATGCTTATTTTTGGCATCGCTTGACAAAAAACAAAACGCAGCGCCGATAGAAAAAAATTGAGAAATTCTTTAAGGACAAACAAAACGGCAAAGAAATTTGCTAACTAAAAAAATAGGAAAAAAACGAAGGCAAGAATGGCAAAAAAGAGAGAAAAAAATTAAGCTGGCTGCCGGCCAAAAACCAAAAGTAAAAAGCAGGAAAAAACTCTCCAAAAGACAGCAGAAGTCTACATAGCGAAGTGAGATTGAGATAGTAAAGGCAGAGAGAGACAGAGAGAGAACGCAGAGAGAGAGAGAGACAGCGCAGCAGGGCCTCTGCCGTCGTCAGCGTCGCAACATAATGCGAATGAGCATAGCAAAACAAAAGCGGCAATAGCGTCTTCCACTTGGCCACAAAGTGGAAGGAAAGGTAAGGGCAGCAACGGCAACGATGCCAATGTCTGACACCTGTGCGTACGTTTGTTGTTTGTGCCGCCTCTCTCTGTTCCCCCCCTTGCCGCGCATCTCCCTCGAGCCAACAATGACTCTTTTTTTTTTGTTTTTGTTAATGTTAATGAGTGGTATGAGGCAGAGAGGCGCCGGCAATGCCGTCGCACGCGCCTCTCCAGGCAGGTGGCACCATTGGCTGCTGCTGCTGCTGGGCAGGTAGCAATGCGTTGTTGGACCGTTCCCTACACTTGTGTGTGTAGTGTGTGTGTGTGTGTGTGCCGCCTGCTATATTATTTATGTGTTTTCATTTTCCGCCTGGTTGTCTGTGGCAGTGTCCTTCATTCTCTTCTTCATCTCTTCCTTAATCCGCCGGTTAGTTTGCAATGCAGATGCTGCTGCTGCTGTTGCTGCTGCCCCAACAGCTGTTCGCGCCTTTTGCCACTGCCAGCAAAGTGTTATTGAATTTATTGAGGGAATAAGATTGTTGAAGAGGGAATGAAACAGGTGGAATTGTGGATTAACACGATTTAACAAGACAAATGCAACAGGGGAAAAAACTGAAAAACTGAAAATTACATATTCTGATGAATTGAAAACCGGAAGAAGAAGAAGCTATTTTTAAAACAATTTTCATTTCATTTAATAAAAGTTAAGTAAGGTTAAAAAATTGTATGAAAAATAGATTTGTGATCACTGCTAACAATTTTCAATTTATTGCATCTATGCTTATTTCAGTTCAGGTCTAGAAATCTTTTCTTGCACATGATCTGGATAAAATCCATCACTACCTATGATGAAGGGATCTGGTAAATAAATAAATATTTTCTTATTAGTAACGTTGGTAATTTTTAATAGGGGATTTTGGCCAGTTTAAGAATTTATTAAAAATTACCCGCAAATTATTAAAAATATCGTTCTTTCGGTATGCCTAGATTCCACAGACTTCCATCCTATATCCGTTCATCCCACTGATATTAACAGTGGTGGTCAGTGGGTTAGCCTTTTTTTTTTACTTTGAATTTGATTTTCTCGGCTCCCAAGAAATTTGTAGAAGAAATTATTTCAGTCATGTACCTATATATTGGTTATTGTATTTAGATGATGGTGACGTAATTATTGTTATGCCAGCTTTCAACGTTTTTTTTTACAGGTGCGTTTGAACAATAAGGTCTTTTGGTTTGACGCCGTTTTACGATACCAATTTAAACTAAAGTAGTTTTTTCTTAATTTAAATATGAAAGAAAATTGAATTTCCCGTCAAATGATACATGTTCTGTAAAAATCCGACAAAAATTAGATCGATTTTATAGCCCATATTTTCAAAAAACTATGTAAGCAAAATTTCCCACACATCCGCCATATCTTTCTTTGCACGCATATATGGGAAATTTGTTCACTTAATATTGAAATTTACTTTTATTCAAAATATTCTATCCGATAACATTTCTCTATGCGACTAGAGGTGAATGTCTGAGGTTGAATGGTGACAAGGGAGCTTGAATATAATTTTGAGTTGAAGAACCTTGCTAAGACCCAAATATACATCCATACATATATAAAGACAAGAAAAATAAAAGTAAACAAATTTAATTTAAATTCGGTGAATAGAAATACAATAGAATAGTAACAAAATAGTCTTCGCTACTTTATATACTTATGAAATAATTTTTTTTATTACTTTCGTTGATCTGAGTGATTTTAAAATTATTGTTCAATAAATAGAAAGATTTTTTTTATTACATTTTGTAGAATTTTTGTCAATTGAAATTAACAAAGTTTGGTTGAAGCACCGTTGAAATGTCGTAATTGTTTCTATTATCTTTAATTGATCGCTTTAAAGGAATTTGGTCTCTTTGATGTTAATACCCGTTTCGAACATTGTTGCGAATAAATTGTTAAATAGTTAAACTCTAAAATGAATTTTAATCAATGCACTTAATACGCAAGTTTATCTACTTTAAAAGAGAAAGCAACTAGCCTCAACCGCAAGATGGTTGCCTAGTGTCCGCCAAGTGGATAGAAACCCATTCACCTGGGTACTAGAGAAATCTCCTTGTTTTGGGTTGCTGGCACACGTACTTAACCTTTTAGCGCTAATTTAATTGCCACAAAATGGGAATTTAACTTTTAATCCTTTTTTGTCCCGACAACGACGATGCGAAAAGAAAGTGCACAAGTAAGAAAAACTTGTCAGGCTAGCGTTAACGGAAAAGTGGCGTGAAAAGCCAACCAAACGACGATTCACCCACAGACCCAGCCAAACACACACACACACACAAAGAAACAGACACACACATACAAACACAGTGGGCCCAACACCTTGTCCCTGATTTTCTTCGGCTTCTTCAGTGCTTGGCAATGTTCGCGCTTCGTTAGCTTTAATTTCTGTAATTTGCAGCGACGATGTGCTAAAACGCAAGGATGGAGAAATGGAAATGAAAATGGAAAATGGAAACAGAAACGGCAACGGCAACGGCAACACGGCAACGCCAGAAATAAAATAAAACCAAAATATATATAAATACAAGGAAGAAAAAAAAAACAAAAGAAAAGTAAAAACGTCGCGACATTTTCACGAATCAAGACGCTCTAAAAGGGCCATACTCAATCGTCGCCAGGCCTTGAGACTTGCTTCCGTCTACTTCGTCTCCTGCTCCTGCTTCTGCCACATTGCCCACCTCCTACGCCTTTGGGGACTTTCGCTCTCTGTGTCCCTTTACTTCTACTACGGCTACTACTATGTACAATTGCTGCTGCTTCTGCTACTACTACTACATATCCTTGCCTACCTCTCCCGCTTAATATTTAATGACCAGCACTTGCTGTTTGCTTGAAGTCGCTTGGATCCAAAAAGTCTCGTCACCGTCCCACGTCTCCCGTCGTCGTCGTCGTCGCCGCCGCCATCTCATCCTTGTCCTCTTTCTCAATCCTTGTTCTCGTGCACTGTAATTGCAAAATGTTTCGCCCTGGAATTTCATTTACATTTTCCATGAGAGCGAACTCCGCTCTCTTTCTGAATAGAGTTTCGGTCTTCCTTTTCCCTGTTCCATTTGCTTTATTTTTTTTTTTTTTTTTTTTTTTTCTTTGCCTTGAACTCCGTTCTGTTCGTATTCGTCAATATGTGTAGGTAGGAACTCCCTTTCAGTCTCTGTTTAAATACTAATGTGATTTTCGTTTCATGTGAAAGCATTTTAAGGCCCAAAATGCGGAAATGAAGTGTAATAGAAGAAGTACTAAAGAGGTCTCTTCTACAAAACCTCTGACTTCTTGTTAGGGAGACGATTTTTATTAAGAAATGTAAAATGTGCTTGAGAATTAAAGGATGCACAAGCTTTTAAACGATTTCTTTCGATTACTATACGTAGAGCAAGCAGCATCATGTATAAATTGATCTTACATAATATCTTTGATATTATATTGTGACTTATAAGCGGTCAGACTTAATATAGATACAGCGACTAATGAAGATACATGCCAGGTAGATTATCCATGTATTTATCTAATATCAATTATTGTAATTAGTAATTTTAATCTAAAGCAACAGACTTTCAATGAAAGTCTTTCAAAACGTCGCTTCACTTTGCCTTTGTTTTACTCGATACATCTTCACAATTGCTACATCTCGAGGGTAAAGTTAAAGTTTTCAAAAACTGCCTTTAAAATGAAGCAAAAGTCATAAAGCCAACAAGCGATTCCCTTTCCAAGTCTCTCACCGCCTTCACGGTCTGGGCCCCTTTGGTGATGACTACTAAGTAGCAGGCCTCAACGGAACTCAAGTGGTACGGCATAATTTCCACAATTAAAGTACACAAATGTGCAATTTGAACAATTACTTCAACTTCCGAAAGCCATAAGGAGCCAGTAGTAAGTACTTCGCAACGGCACGCCCCGTCAACCCCTTTTAACCAAAAAAAAAAAAAAAAAAGGGGGGGGACAAAACTTTAATCCTTTTTACATTTAAATGAGGCAAACCCCAATCTCAACCCGGTCTCTGGCTCTGGGCCCGAGTTACTCCCACAACGAAGCGGTACATAAAATTATTTGCCCACCGCACAAAATGCGCAAAGATTTGCATAATGTTGGTTGGTGGAGGGGGACGGGTGGTTACGAAAGAAAACTAATTTTACAAAAAAGAAACCAAATATAAAGAGTACAAAATGAAATGCCTTGTGGGTTATGGGGAAATGTTTCAATGTTTCAAGAATATGATAAAATTATTAAAAATAATTTTTGTGTGTTTTCATAGAAACGGATTGGGCGCCGGGCGAAGAAAATTTACACATTGGGGTGGGAAATTATGCCATCTCTCCCCATATACAAACATACTCGTACATTGTTTCCATTTTTAATTAAATAAACAACTCCCGACAATGACGACAGGGGAATTTCTACTGCTGCGAAGTTATTTTTCCGGCTACAGGACGCAGTGCATCCGCAGGACATCCCAGTCCAAAAAAGACGAAACATGAGCAAAATAAAAAAAAAAAAACGCCACACACCATGCCAGAACAAAAAATAGAATTAATATGGAAAAAACCGGGCAAATGAAATAAACAAAACAAAAAAAAAAAAAAAAAAAAAAAAATGAGTTGCAAAAGAAATGGACCACAGAACACAACAGAAACAACAACAACGGCATGGCAAGGGGTACATAGGGTGTCCAGGCGGGCAAAGGTAAAGGGGAAGTGAAGACCCCATTGAACGTGAACTGACATTAGGGATTAAAAGCGTAGTATTTTTTCCGGCTATCCGGGTTGCTGTTGTTGCTATTGCTGCTGCTGCTGGGGCTACGTAACAACAACTGGCAAACAATTTGCCATTCATTCAGTCATTCATTCATTCATTCATTCATTTGCTCCGTCGCGTGCAACTGCAACGTGAAATGGGAATCCTTCGCCGGATTCATTAGCGATTTTTTTCTCCTACTGCTGCTGCTGTTGCTGTTGCTGCTGATTTTGCTGCTGTTGTTCCTGTGTTGCTACAGGATATGTCAGAGCAGGCATTGTTATTACTGGTTTTGTTGTTGTTGATGCTCCTCCTGTTGCTATTTTGTTTTATTATTTGTTTGTTTGTTATTTTGCAGTATTTGTTTGCTCATTACACACGTCATCATGTTAACCGCCAGTGGCCAATACCTCTTTTCCTCCACTCTTCCATCCACATGCCATCATGATACGCCGATTCTGCTCCTGGTACTGTTAGTAGGAGGGGTTCATAGAGAATGAGAAATAACATCTGCACTGGCGGTTGTCAACAATGAAGGTCCTGAAACAATTGCATTCGGATTGAATAAATGAAACGGATGAACCAGAGAGATTGTTTGTTTGAAGGGAAGAGTCCAAAGCTTGAAGAATATGGCTCCTAATTAGTTGCTGAGAGTTGGATAACTGTCGACTGACTGACGGAATATATATATTGTTGGCATACAAATTTCAGGCAGGAAAAAAAAAAAAAAGAAAACTCCATCAACTTTATTTCTAGGAAAAAGCCATTTCAATATAATAATACGAAAAAGAAACAGAAATACAAAGTCGGTCCCATGCACACACTCATACCGTTTATTGAGCGATTAAGATAGAAATCAAGATAGATAAAATCGGAAAGAAGGTTGTCTATTAAACTATTCCTTTCACACTGCAAAGGCTATTGATTTCTATATGTAAAGGTATTCCGGTTCGGACTAAAGTATTGCACGCATCAACAAGGAACTTAAATAAAAAGTTTTGTGTTCATTTCTCAGAGTCTTAGAGACAAGTTAGCATAGAAACAGAATAAGACACATTCGGAAATTGATCATTTTAATTATAAAATATCTTAAAAAACCGAAATTCAAGGCCTGGAAGATTGTATTTATCTTAAATTCCATATGAAGTTAATCAGTTTGATCAAATTAATGATTCAAAAGACTTAAATAGGTCAACCAGATTTATCAATGACCTTTTAGATCGAGACCATTCGCAGCATATGCGATGATCTGATATTATCTTTAAACTTTTCATTTGGCTTTTGTAAAGACATTGGGTTTAACTTAATTTTAGAATTTTTATATACTTATTTGACCATTGTAAGTAATTTATTATGCTCTTTCTTACTGTTTGTACGCCCAAAAGGCACAGACATTAGCCGCAGTCAAAGTAAACAGACAACCAAAAAAAAAAAAAAAAAATTGGAAACAAGAGTGGGTGCATGAGCTAACGAGAGAGATGAGTGGGCTGATAGGCCAGTGGACACCCACTCTATAAATATTTTCTCTAAATATAAGTAACTTCAATGTCTATAAAATAAATAAAAGCTCGTGTCCTTGTTAGACCAAATTTTAGCCCAAAGGCACAGCGCACCAGCAACAGTAGTAGGAGTGAAGTAATAGTATTCCATAGAATGAAGTAAAGTGAAGTGGCTTGGGGAGAACAGGAAGTATCTTGTAACTATGACGAAAGCAAAAAGCTGACCAAAATCATACCGCAGGCTAGTTTCTTAGTTCAAAGGCATTCAAAATCAAGAGCCAAGCCGGAGATGGAGAGTGAGAAAGAAAAATTCAACAAGGCCCAGCTCATTATATGCACCCATGATGATGCCCAGATTCTGGATAATATGATGGCGGCAGTAAGAAGGATGTGAAGTGTATTTCTGGGTAACATAAATCAGTGGGGCACCGCCTGGCAGCTTAAAACGCACGTGCGCTTTAGCAACGACTCAGTCCTGAGTTCTGATATAATTAAGCATCATAACTCGAGGGATATTTGTTGTGCCAAGGAGCAACAGCAGCAGCAGCAGCAGCAGAAGGAGAACAAGCACAAGGAGCAGCAGCACCTCCACCTCCACCCGTGAGTCCTAGGGCAGGATGGAGAAACGAATAGTAAAGGGAGGGGAGCAATAGGAGGAAGAGGAGCAACAACAGCAGGAAATGAGCAAAGCTGCGAAACTTAATCAAAAGTTGTTATTGTTGTTGTTGTTGTTGTTGTTGGTGGTGTGGCTGATGCATGCCATAGCATAAACTTTTATGTAGTGCAAAAAATTTTATAAACTTTATACAAAAACAAAAGGTAAGACAAAGACAGACAAAGGAAGTGACGATAAAAATGATGACCCAAACAGTCGAAGCGAATGATCATAACTTTCGAATTGCCACGGATGGGTAGCCGGGGTATGGTGGCTAGCAAAGAACATTCGCATTAATTTGATATTTCATATATACCTAAACATATAGATACACATACATATATAGAATTATAGAACAAACAAGTGTAATTGTTGGACATAATGTACAGTACAATAATGTTAGCTGGACAATGGCGGCCTCCTTTCGCTACCTTGCCTTGGGGCTGCACTCCCAAATTAGTCGTCCGGAATATGGCTGACAACATGTCATCTGAAGTCCGTTCCTGTTTGATGTGTAGAAAGAACAGAATAAAAATAAAACAAAACAAATGAAAAAAAAAAAGAAAAACCGAAAATGAAGAACCCAAAGTCAGAAACGAACCCAAGCAGAAGGTTTCCTTTTGCGTGCTTCTTGTTGTATGTAGTGTGTTTTTCTTCAGTTTCTTTTGTTTTTTCTCATACTTTTTTCTTTTTCTTATTTCTTTTTTTTTTTTTTTGTTGAAAGCATTTCGTTGACAAGCGAAAAAGGAAACTTTCGGCAAAAAAAAAGAAATCAAAATTGCCTCGCGGCTTTTGAAAATGCAAGACAAAGACTTAATAGGAAAGGTGCCATGGCAGAAGGAAGGAAACAGGTGAAGCAACCAGGCAAGGGATCAGAGGCAAGAATCAGGGAACGTTTGTTCGTCGTTACTTCGTGGTGATGATGGGAAGGAAAACATGGTGCAAATGTTGTTCTATTGTTTTTGAAGTTGCGTCCAAAAAAAAAAAAAAAAAAAAAAAAAACAAAAACAAAACGAAAGAAAACCAGAGAAAAGTTCACTTTGCGGGGGATGAAGACAGAGGAACAAAAATCTTAAACAAAAGGAAAAGCAAAAGTTCAAGTTGTTATTGAATGAAAGTTAAGGGTTGGACCTAAGGGTCGAGTCACCTGGCCGGCCATCGGTCCAAAAGGTTCACGGGTCTCTTCAATGGGCGTCGACATGGTCAGCGAAATGTGTTATAATGAGCCACAATCCTATTGTTTACCCCTTCCTCTACACCATTTCCTTCCTTTAAGGAGTGGAAGGGCCTAATGTTTCGTATTAAATACAATAGCTTTCAATGGAAATGGGCGGAGGAAAGGTCAAACAAAAAAATAAGGAAATATCTTGCCCATAATCTATTCAAAATTCTTAGCGCAACTAGAAGAACATGAAAATTGAATAGAACAATTTCGCACATGGCTTAAAAGTGTGAGGAAACGACACAACAATTGTGGATCAAGTTAGATAAGGCTTTCTGTTTGGAAGAGAACATTTGCCTATATGTAGAACAACCATTCAATGATCAATCGAAATTTTGTCATATATTTCTTTTCACCTCAATCGAAACGCAAATAAGACAACAGCTCCAACTCGCTACCATTTCACCCATTTCACAGCTCTTTAGCCTTGTTCAATGACGAGGGTTTGATGAAGTCTGAATGTGTGTATTTATTTCATTTGAATGTAACGTTTTCATTATGCCATTACCTTTCAATGGTAGTTAATATACATATGTATGGATGTAAGTACATTTATAGATGTATGAGTATATATAAATACCATTAATTTCCATAAATGATTTCCCTTTTTTGTGTATTTCTCTTGCTCAGTGTGCTTGTTGGTTTTTTTTTGTATGTATGTATTATACAAAAACCAATTTACTCGAACATTAAAATGTAAGAGAAATGTCACATTTGCCTGGACAAGAACCCAGAACGTAGAAAGATAGGCTAGGACAATCCAGCCAAACCAAACCAAACTAAATCGGGCCGAACCGAAGCGAACCGTACAAAACCAAGCCATATCATTTGAGTCCTTTTCAATTATATGTAGCACTAATTACACGCTTTAAGCCGCCGCCGGGCCAGAGGCCGTAATTAAATTCAAACAGGACGTGTAGGATAGAGGATGATAGCAGAGGACAGGAGAGCAGCAGCAGGATGGACGGATAGACGGTAGGACGAACAGACATCAGGACGACAAAATTGTAAATTTCTATTAAGCGAAATTCCCTAAGCTGATTTTGATGTCTGGCTGTCAGAGAGAAGAGAGTAACAACCGCAGGCATGGTAACCACGCCCCCAGTGTCGCCCATACAAAAAAAACAAAACAAAAAACCAAAAAAACACAGAACAACACAAAAAAAAAATGGCATAAAATTTGTATAATGTCGACTAAAAACCATAGAGAGAGAGAGAGACAGAGATGGAGACGAATTGCCTTAAACAACAAAAACAAATTCCTTTTTTTTTGGCAAGCCTTTAATGCGCGCAAAAAGGATTAAGTCAGAGACACACTCACTCACACACACACAGACACAAACACACAGATAGATAGTGTGTGTGTGTGTGTATGTACGAATGTAAATATCCTTACGGCATATGTACAGCCCTTGTATGCAAATGCCATATACTGAAGGAGAATGGACCACCGCGTGGGCGAGGACATTGACGGGGAGGCGTGGTCGGTCCGCTGCTGACGTGTAGCGAACTGTAAGGCGCGAGGAGAATACGATTTACATACATTTAAATTTCGCAAGCCTCGACGCTGTGGGTGTGGGCGGTGCCATCGGCGGATTCGAAAGGGAGAGAGAGAGACTAATGGTGGAAGTTGTGGGTGTGGGACAGGCAACCACACGTATCCAAATTTACACGCGTGTTCAACGTTGTCGACAGCCAACAAACATCATTAAGCGACAAACATTCGCCTTAAAAAAAAAAAAAAGAAACAACAACCAACAACGCACACAAAATGAAGAAAAACACTCGCAAAAAAAGAAACGGAATCAGTGGATCGCCCCGGTCTCCCGGCTCCTGCATTTATTTCTCCTCACTTGCCGCCTGCATCCTTCCTTGGGCACCAACAAATTGATTTGCGAAATGTGGCAGTGGCAATGGCAAAGGAAAAGAGAGACAGAGAGCGAAACAGAACGACAGAGAGAGATAGAGAGAGAAAGCAGGAGAATGATGAGGAGGAAAACCTGCAAGTGACATACCAAACAGAACGCACGCACGTAGCACTCCTCACATGAGTTTTGCTTAAACAAGCAAACATACTTCACTACCTCGTACCGCATCCCTTTTTGCCGCACATTCCCCCATAGCGTCCCGCCCCGTCTCCAGGGCGCATTTGGTATGGTGGACGTGGCAGAGACTTTGCTTAAGTGGCTTCTGTTCCTGTTCACAGTGTTGCTGCTGCCATTTCATTTCTTTTTGCAAATTGATGTGATGTGCACATGATATGACAAGCCAGGAGTGTGGGGCATTGGGCGGAGAGGGGGGATTGAAACCAAACCAAACCAAAACGGGAGTCGAGAGTGGATGAGAAAGAGAGTGAGCGGAAAGGAGAGGTATTATTGGTGGTGCCCTGTTAAGTATGCTATGATTTTTCCTTCTCCGATTTTATACATACGTATCTATGTATGCATGTATGTGTGTTTTCGTGTATGTATTTTGGTTTCTAATTTTTTTTTTTGCGCTTTCCTTTGCCTCATTTCAAGCTATTGAAGGTGCGATAGATGCCCTTGATGTGGTCGGGTACTAATTAGATTTTATGTAAATGGCAATAATGGATAATTAAGGAAGTTAGATTTATCTCTTTTCGCAAGTGAAAGCGGCGATCAATACTTCCGCCACCTCCGCCAAGTTCTGTCTCTGTTAATGGAAAGCTAATAGCAAATTGATAACAGACATATTACAACATTTAATTTGATAAGCCACAGAATAGTGTGAAAAGACTTCATACCTTCTTGGATAAGGTAACTATTTTTTCTTTCCTTTTTCCCTTTTTTCACTTATTCTATTTTGGAAATTTTTGCAATTTTCGCTGCTGATTCTGAGCAACTGACGTCTCGAGTAATTTGGATTTACATCAAATTGCAAGCTGCTTCAATAAATCGCTGCCACGCCAAAAAAAAAAAAAAAGAATAAATGCTGCCTACTCATACACGAGGCAATTTCCTTAAAGGGAGTAAGTAAGCATCAGCAGAAGCTGAAGGAGCAGCCTTAGTATAGCCTGTCGTTGCCGTCTGCAGTGTCCTAAATGCAAGTCGCCTGGCATTAATATCTATATAAATTTTTCATCTCAAAAGCAAGGAGACAATGCAAAAACCGTCAGCTGGCTGGTCCAAGGATAAGACGGGCTCCCAGCCAGCCAGCCAGCCAGCTGGCTTGCTCCTATGTAGCTCCTCCCCCATTATTTTGCTTCACTCTTTTAGGAATTTCACAGATATTTCATTGTCAGCATGATGGAATTTTTGTGTCCTTATTCCAAAGAGTCTGTCACTGTTCCACTCTACACCCAAAACACGCTGCACTTCCTCTTCCTCTGTGAGCCACTGAGAATTCAAGAGAACAAGAGAGAGAGAGAGAGACAGAGATAGATAGTTAGAGAGAAATGTCTGATGGGATGGGGATCTGAGTGAAAGTGCGGGAGAAAAACACACTTTCACTTTGTCATCACCCGAAATATTTTTGTCCAACTGGCAATTTCAATGATGAAATTGCTCCGGTCGTCGCCTTTCCACTGATAAAACTTTTTTTCCTTTTTTTTTTTTGTAAAGGAGAGTAACTGCAACGTTTTTGGGTTAATTGAAATTACACTCTGAGAGCTTTTAAAGTTGGGGAAAATTGTAGTGACGACTCACTCGCAGGCAAACAGGCAGACAGGCATCTTCTATCATTTAATTAGCCCAATTAGCGGGCTGGCACACACTCACACACACACACATCATCATACCCTGGTCTCAATACCGATTGGGATCACAAAGAAGAGCAATCGCTCTTCAACTCATTTGGTTTGCAAGAAAAAAAGAAACAAAAAAACAGATGAGCAGATGACACCGAAATGTTTATTTGCCTTAATCTGTCAACCTAATTGACTTGCTGAAGTTCGTATCCATGTCCTTTACCTCTTGGCCTCTTTTGCTCATTCCCATGCAGCAGCGTCTCGGCGAATTGCATCTCGACATTCAAATAAAGTCTGTTAATTAAAAATGAAAGAAATGTGCAGATTGCCAGACTGTACAGCAAAACTTAAGTACCATTTAATTAAATAAGAATGTTTTTAATTGTTATTGCAATTAGCAATCTGTCTACCTCAAGTCATGATGTGGTAAAATAAATCACTTTTCCAACGTTTAAACATACACATACAAGTGTTTGTAAAATTAAATCTCTCTTTAAACCTTTTTTAAAGAAACAAAATTTGATTATAATTTTATGGAATTGTACTTAGTTTATATATAAGTAGCTTTAGCTTTACATCTGGCAGAATATCGTATAAAAATCATACAAGAATTGTCATTATCCTAAATCAAACAAATCTTACTTTAAGATTTTCACACTTTTTCACCTTTGATATTAAAATATCAAAGAAGTTAAATTCGGCTATGCCGAAGTTTATATACCCTTGCAGTCCTTGACAATAATAATTTCACATGTTCAAAATTTGTTTTCTGCAACTCAATTCATTAATATACAAACAAAACAATTTTACTCTTCATACTATGTACAATTTGTTCTTCTTCTTCCCTCATTCCCTAAGCAAAGCAACGCACGCATACACATACAGTTTATGTAGCGTTGCGTCTGTGTGTGTATGCATGTGCTCTGTTGATTTGATGATGACGTAGTAGGCAGCAAGCAGAGCTGCCGGCAGCGATTGAACCGATTTATATAGACTGTAACTTGTGTTCTATTTATCCGATCAGGGTCAAATTTTGGGATCTGAGATTTTATATCAAATTCTATTATATTGGTAAATTTCATGGGGATACTCCAATTTTTGCAAAAATTTTTGTTCCAGAGTTATATGATATAGTAGTCCGATCCCAAAGATTTTCATACTTTGTCTCACCCGGGTAAAAAAAAGCTCCCAAAAAAAATTTCATCCCGATAGCTCTTAAGATGGCTGAGTAAAACGCGTACGCACCGACGGACAGACGGACAGACGGACATGGCTATATCGACTTAGCTTCTCATGCTGATCAAGAATATATATACTTTATGGGGTCGGAAACGTCTCCTTCTGTGCGTTACAAACATCTGACCAATTTTATAATACCCTCTGCAAGGGTATAAAAAGGAAAAGAAAAACAAACATCTTGGTTGGAGTTTCTTTTAATTTAGAGCCAACTTGTTCCTTTCGATTGTGAATAAAATTGTGAATAATTCAATTTAATTCGATTTTCATATTTCTCGTTTGCTCATTTATTATCAGTTGCTTACATGAAATTCAATTTCATGCAATAATTTGAGGAAATTTTTTTTTTTATGTGATGTTTTGTTATTGTTCAAATAACAAATAACAATCATTAAGAGAAAAGACTTCAAAGGCTGCTCATTCATTTGCATCTGATTAAGCATAACGAACATATCTGTACCTACATATATATACATACATATATATGTATATCTGATACATACGTATGTATGTATATACATATGTATATGTAACTAAGTAGGTAGGCAAAATGAGAAATGTATAAAAAAAAAAAAGTTTACAAGGTTTCTCATGGGCGTTGCCTGATAATTTTAAAATTCAATTTCTGGAAATGCGAATCATATTTCAACTGCGGCAAAGGCAAGTCGAGAATAACAGAAAAAAGAAAAAAAAGCTAAAGTGTGTGAGGGGTAGACAGAGAGGGAGAGAGAGAGAAAGCGAGAGATATTCATATTGATAAATCATACGTAACTGACATTTGTCATGCGAAAGAGTGAGTGGGTGAGCGGGTGAGTGGTGTAGCACTTTCCTGTCCCCTGTGTGACATGTGAGTGAGAGACAAAAAAGGTCATGGCTTTTCCCACTTTTCCATGTACTTTTAAGATTTGTCTTGAATGGCGGTGGAAAGAACATCATTCAAAATATAATTACATTGGAGGCGGTTTCTAGTGGCGGGTGCTACAACCCATTCCCACCTTACCGCTCCCCCTCTTTCTCACTGTCTCTTATCCTTGCACCGCATATCTCTGGTATTTCTGCTTTAACTTTCTGCAGTTGACATGTGATGCATGCAACCAGAAAGGGGTAAAGTAAGATGGAATGGGATGGAGATTGAGTGCAGCATGACCTGGTCTGGGTCATTTCTGGAACCTTACATCAACCACACTGAAAATTTTCTTATTTGCTGCTTGACTGAAGTTAATTCGTCTCTGAAAAGGATGCCTGAAAATCGGTTAAGGTTGCACGAAACGAACCAAAAACAACGTAAAAACGAAAAAGAAACGGGGCAAATAAATGAATTTTCATTTTTAACTTGCAAACACTTGCCACAAAATCCCCGTGCTGGATAACATTTGTATGTGAGTGTGTGTGTGTATGTGTGCCAGTCCATGTGCAGAGGATAAACGCATTTCCAAACACAAACACACACGCAGCGTCGCATACTGTGTGTGTGTGTGTGTGTGTGTGGGTGTGCATGTGGAATACATTCACTCACACAAAGCATATTTGCATTCAAATTTTGTTGCAACAAACAAACTGTTCTAGGAGATGAGCAGAAAGAACTGCAATTGCCGTGGTGTATATTTCCAGCGAGGCGTAAACCCACAGAAAAGGAGAGCGAAAGGAGTTTGAAAACATTGAAAAAACAACCTGCAACTACAACTACTACTAGCTGCATATACTGAAAGAAATTGAAAGTTGTTTTTCCCTAAAGGTCATAAAAGATATGTAAAAGCGAAGACTTTCCTTTTGATCCATAGCTTATACATTAAGGACTTTTCAATGATCTCAGATTTCATTCTACTTGAAAACCTAACTCATTAACAGATTGACACTTTAATTTAAGGACTCAATGCAGTATTTCTTTGTCATGACATTTATGTTGGAGTAATTCTTATAATTAATCCTTTGGCTGTTCGTTGCTTATTTTGCTTAAAGGACAAACAAAATACGATTTCTGGACAATAGTGGGAACTTTAAAAAAATTGGCTTCGATTCGTTTCTTTCAGTGTATGCAGGTCTACAGGAATTTCGACTGTTGCAAGCAGGAAGGGAAAAGAAAAATTGCATCGCTCCCTGAAAGACACACTCACCAGTAGACAAACAAACGAACATAAACGAATGAGGGGTGTGGGGTAGGGCGTTAAACAAGGAAACGTAGGAAAAAGGAAAAAGAAAAATCTGTCAGTTTGAAAACCGCGTGCATGTATCGCAATCGGGTTTCGTTTCCTTTTGGCCGCTATGAAACGCGTTGCCAAGGTGAAGTCAGGGGCCAAAAAGGAAGGACGCAAAGGACCTTTACCCCAGACCAGAAAAACCAAGTCATGGAAGGTTGTGTACGTACGTAGTATGCAGCCTCTGACTTGGCAGTCGATGGATGAATGTGGTTCCCACATGGACCCACACACACACATCTATATTGTTAAAGGACTCTATGGCCAGGTAGGTAGAAGTTTCAGACACGGCCTTGTTGCTTTTGAACAACTGGCAAAACAGTTGAGTAGCAGAATGGTTACACATGGTTTATAATATATAAATATAAACATATATACTTATATATCTTTTTTATATAAGTTTGTATATATATAGGTATGTTTTATGTGAATTGAATTGAGGTTAGGTATAAAATGCAGCCATATTGTGGCAAACAATTTGATTGAGCAGCATTGTACTTAGATTGACGATATAATTTTGGGAAGCATTATTTAGTTACTTCTAATGGAAACACAGAAGTCAACTTGACTTGAAGTTTTACTTGGAGATGGATGGCTTGATGGATGAATGGATGTATCGGTCGAATGTCTGACATGAGTTATATAAAATACAATTTTAGTTTTATAGTTTTTACAATCTAATTGAGTGCTGCAAATTGTTAACAATCAAAAAGAAAGTCGAAATAGAAAATAGAAAGCAAACTTTCAATTCGGGAATGCACTGAAATGAAATGTTTCTTTCCTATCCCATGTTTCTTTTCGCTGCAACAAATCAGCGTTAAATGAATGCTAATCATGTCAGCAGTAAATTGCCAGGAAACGGGACGAGGGCCAAGCCTCTTGTTAAATCAAGTAAATAACAAACTAAGAGCGGCCAAAACAATTAGAGGATTCAAACGAAGACCAGCAAAAAATAGAAAAACGAAAAGAAAAAGTACAGAGTAAAATAAAAAACCCAACCGAGGAACAATTGCCAATGACAAAATCCATTTAGTGCAAAAAGGATAAACGCCAATGAGACAGGGCGGAGGACTAGTTGAAAGATACGGAGGTTAGGGGCCATGAAGTCAGCTTGGCTGATTGCGACAACGACAAAACAATGCAATGTAGCACAGTGTACACTGTGCATTTCCAACGCTAATTCAATTATCGCTTATTGACATCAATTTGCAACAAAACGAGAGACAGAGAGGCAGAGGTAACATAGCCGGAGTAGATCGAATGGGTAAAGCAGGTGGAAGGTGGGGGAAAATGATAGAGAAGAAAATGGGGTGCAGCGCTGAAATATGCGCTAGAAAAATGCCAACTGGCCTCTGACTGTGTGTCTGTCTCTCTTTATCTGTTTCTGTTTCGCTCTCTCTCTCTCTCTCTCTCTCTCTGTTTCTCCCTCGCTTTCTGCGTGTGTGTTCAGTTGAAGTGCAATTGACACTTTTTGTGATTTAGTAGCAAACGTTTTAGATTACCAAATGCACAACAGTCAGACAGACAGACAAACAGATAGATAGATATATAGACATACGGATGTATATACAGACGAACGGATAAAATGGTAAATGCGATGGAAATGCGAGGGGGGAAAGGAGCGAATGCTAAAAAGAGCTATAGAGGGAACGACAATTGCTAATGCGAATGGAAATGGGGAAAATGCAAAAGAGCTCTGCTGGAAGTGGAAGTAGAATACTGAAGCTGAATCAAAATCAGAATCTGAAGCAAAATCTGGCAGCAGGTGCACACACACCATAGCTGAGCTTCTTTCTTTCTTTCTTCCTCTCTGTATTCCATTTCTATGGCCCCAAAAGTTGTCGTAAATAATTCAGAAGTGCTCTCGACTCTCTATTCTATTTGAAGAGAATAGTGCTTGGGCGGGGACGTTAGGGCAGTTTGTTGGATAGGAACAGGTCCGGTTAAGTAAAAGGATTGACATGCGCTTTGTTTTAATTGCATTAACTTTGATTTATTTACTTTCGTACGCATCGAATAGGTTTAGATTACCCAATTCCTGAGGGAATTGTGTTTTCTCCCCACACACAAACACATACGTACCTACATACATGCACATACATATATGGGTGAGGCAATCGATTTCATTATTTGGAATTCAATTATATTGATGCATTACCATCGCCTGACAATTTTCGGTAGATCGCTCACCTGCAATGAAAAGAAAAAAAAACATATAAAAATACAAAATTGAGATAAAGAGAATGCACTACAAGCATAATGGCAATTAGATTAGTTTTGTTTCAAGTCACATTAATCCAATTAACCTTTTGTGTAATCTTATGAACTAATATCTCTAAAGGAGTGCATTATAATGTATGTGCATATGTCAAATGAATTAAAATAAACATATTTCAGTTTGAGAAACAACAAGCATTGGGACTGCTTGTTAAATAATTATTTTTTTTTTTTGCAGACTTTTAGGAAATTTATTGTGTTTTTTTTTTCATTTTGTCTGAAGATACATATTTTGTCTCTTGCTGAGAGTATTATGACATGCCAAATTCCACCAAGTTCCCAGACAACGTTATGAGATTTTTAACAAAGGATGATGATACGTCTATGCTCTTCATGCTCATATGATTAGCATGATGCGTCAATCATCAAAAGACTTTGGTCAATAATTCAGAGCTGTAATGACCACACTATATCTTAAACGCTAAAACTAGTTGGGAATTCAAAGCTTGCATTTACAGATTACACATTTTTTTCTATGTATGTATGTATGTATACCCTTGGGCGCCATCCGAATCGGTGTAAAGAGTTTCGCGTTAATCATCTTGCAGAGGGAATTATAAAATTGGTCAGATGTTTGTAACGCACAAAAGAAGACGTTTCCGACCCCATAAATTAGACATATATGCTTGATTAGCTATGTCCGTTCGTCGGTACGTATGCACTTCAAATCGCAATATTGAAAGAGATAGAGTGAGAGCTTGAAAGCTTTGGCACACAGAGAGAGTTTGAAACCTTTAAAATTATTATTGCCAATGATTGCAAGGGTACACAAACTTCGGCAAAACCGAGATATAAAACTATTCGGGGATTTTTAAATGTTATCAGTAGAAAGGCAGTCATTTCAATGCAGAAAGTGCTCAAATTATTCTTGGACTATCAAATTGCGTTTTTATTTTGGACAAATATATGCACAAGTGTCAAGTGCCAAGTGCCAAGTGCCTGGCCTACCTTTCATAGCATATGGCACATATGTGAGTATGAGTGTGTGTGATGTATGACCTTTTTCCGTGGGTTTTCAATCATCATTCCAAAAGTCAACATCTTTATGGCTGGCAAATGTTTGCTTGTTTTTTTTTTTTTTTTGAGCAGTTCATAGAAGTTTTGTTATTGCATTGGCATTTGCAATCAAATGGCTTTACATGTTATATACATTTGCAAGCCTTCATTTAGTTTTCACTTTAACACTTTCTGCTATCCAATTAACATTTTTTATTGCCCACCCACCTCTCTCTCCCTCACGCCCATACCCTAGGCAAAAACACGCACTAGACTACGTTTTATAGGTGTGTGTTGTGTGTACCCACTCACATCCATATATATTCCAACTATAGAGTTAGTTTAGCTATGGCTTTTTACTCGTTCTATTTGTTTGATTTTCTCCACTCCTTCTCTGGTGTTTTACGTGCAATTTGCTCAGTTGTAATTGCTGTTGGATTTTGATTGCAAACAAGCCCGTTTATGGTTCTGTATGTAACTGGTTGATATATATTATAAAATCATTTTTCACACCACCCATCGTATTCTCTTTCCACCTGAAACCTGCCACCCCGTCATAACAATCAAATTCCATTCCATTTTCAAACCATTCCAAATGCCATAAATAAATAAAAAGGCAAAATAGTAAAATAAGAAGAGAAAGAACAAAAAAAGGAAGCAAAACGAATAAAAATACTTCGAAGGAGCAATACTCTAACGTTAATGATTAAACACGCTCTTTTGTTGTCTCAACTAAGATTATCGATATGAAATTCTATGCTACTTGTTTTTTGCAATTTGTTAAAGAAATCAATCCGATATGAATGTATCTTTGATTTTGAAAGAGTATTTGGCTAAGAGATCTTCAGAGGGCCCCTGATGACATTGACCATACTGAAGTTAGTATACCCTGACTGGCTGACTAGATACGTTTCTGTTGAAAGTCTAAGCTGAAAACTTAAATGTTACTTTCGGGGGCTTATACTTATATCAGCCCTAAAAGGAAATATCCTTGATCTTGATGTTTATAATAAGAGTTTTTATATATTTAATATGGACTGCTTCCATCTACTATATGCTGTTGACCAAATAGGCAAAATAAATAAACCCTTTTTGCAAGGGTATAATAACGGGCTGGTCCTGTGCGTCCTGCCTAGACGTGGCCATAAAATTGGCGTTAAATTACTTTGCACGCAGCCCCAGTGAGGAGCCTGACGTTGACGGCTCCCAAGTTTTCAACACTCCTTCACCTCCAACTCGACCTCAGCCCACCTTATCCTGCGTCTAGCGATTGGCAAAAGTCAAGGACTGCCATATTGTTTTTGCAGAAAAGGAGTGAGAGAACAACAAGAGAGTTAAAGCAAAAGGGGAAACGGGAGTCCAGCTGTTATTGCAATGCAAATTCATCACGTAATCGTTAACAGGCCATAGCTATGCTATAAAGGAGTTGGAGCGACGAGTTCTAGGAGTAGGAGATGGAGTGGCAGCAAAAGTTCAGTGGGCAATTCATTTCAGTCAAGTGCAGTTGCAGAGCCATCGTTGTAGTCACCAGGCAGTGAAAAGACATTTGTCTGCAGAATGCTGTTCTCTCTCTCCTTCCCTTACTCAGTCGGGCATCATTTTAACTCCTTTCTCCTTCGTTCGACCTGTGTTCCGTCATCCGCCTGTCATCAGTTGCCATCAGCTCTTCATTGTTGTGTTATCCTTGCCATTCTCCATTCCTTGTTTCTGACTCTGTCTCGACTCTGTTTGACTCTGAAGGCTTTGGTTGCCAGTCCAACTTGTTGACCTTCATGACATTATTTCATATTCATGTGCACGCAGGTTCTGGCACAATCCTTTATCATTGTTTTTCCCCGCACCTCCGGTTTTCGAACCCTTTAACAAATCATTGCCAACCACACAATCACCACACGTTGCCAAAAAACGTTTCTCTCCTTTAACAATAAAATTCGAAAAATAAATAAACAGATGGCATCCTGAAGAAGCATATGGCAAATTTGTAGCAATATAGTATAATGTCATGTATTATTTATGTCAAATAATTTATTTTCTCCCTTTGTGGCCAAATAACTGATACTTTTACTTTTGATCAATATAAAGTTTGATTGGAATCGATCATTGTATTTATTTTTGTTTTAATATATTAGGGAATTTTTTTGATCTCTTAGAGCTTAAATTGGTAATAGATAATTTTTGTGTGGCATAACCAATATCTACACTATATTGGACAATATTTAAAAATCATCTGTAAAACCGCTTGGACTTGTGATCTCAGGACTTTTGAACTCGATTTCAATCCCCAAACGACCTATTGCAATTTTTTTTTTTTCGACTTTAATTTTTTGTTTTTCAAGTGGCACACTGAACGACTTACAGGAAGAATATTTATAGCTTCCATAGCCGCAAATATTCACCACAGTGGCACACACTCCGCACTCTGAAAATCCGCACTCTCCATCCAATCCGTATACAATGAATGTTCCCTTGCTTCGTGCATCTTGCCACCATGTGTCCAGTCATTATTTATACGCTGCTAATCTTTCTCCATGTGGAAACCCTGACTCTCTGTGCTCCGCTTTCTCTCACTCTCTGCGTGTGTGTGACTTTAGCTCTGACTATGGCAATGGCTGTGACTGTGGCTGGTTGCCTTTTTGGCTGCTTTCCTCTGTTTCAGCTTCAGCTCGAACGCTGGCTCCGACTCCTGCTCTTACTCCCATTTTTGCTGCTACAGTTTATTGTTTATTGCGGTTGCCTGTGCCCGTTCTCCATTTCCATTCCCAAAGGACTTTCGTGTTGGCCATGTCCTTGCACTGTTGTTGGTTTTTTTTTTTTTTTTTTTTTTTTTGCTATAGTTGCTGTTGCTGCTGCTATTGCACCGGCTGCATTGCAACGAATATGACCACAAAATGCTAAAACGTCTTTTCAGTTACAGTTTAAGTTTGCCGCATTTTAGCTAAAGTGCAGTTAGTTGCTTCTCCAAGTCCCCCGTCTCAGATCCCACCACTACCATTACCACCACCTGCCCTAGCTACTGTGTCAATTATGGCAATTGCTTTGTACACTTGGCCACAAAATGTTGCCAGTTTTGTATGCCTTACCATATAAGATATGTTTACAGTAAGTAAGAGACAGAGCTACATAAAGAGAGCGACAGAGAGAGAAGCGGGAGAAAGCAAAGGCTTTGTTTGTTTGTTTATGCAGAGGCGTAATTTGTACGAACTTTTACCCACATACACAACGACTCCTCCAGAGGTGTGCAGTGAAATTTATGCTTAGCCTTACATAAAGCAGACAAATCGATAATCGTTTGATATTTATTGAGTCATTCGAGATTAATAGAGCTGTTTGAGCGATTACAAGAGAAAATTGTTTGTGTATATATAGAATTACAAATAGCCATGTGTGTGTACATATTCCTTTTTTCTCCCCGTTCTTCTCCAGCACAATATCCGTCCCTTTTTTTCAATTATTCAGTGTTTACACAGAAATTTCAAAATGGATTTTATTTCATTAATTGTAAGGGAATAAAAATTGTTAGTTTAATAACTATTTAAATCAACTAAGGTAAGCTTTGTTTCTAATAATCTCTGTATCAATGGACAATTAGATGCATTTTATAAATTACTTGACATCCAAGAACTAATGTTGCCATTTATTCTTATATTTTTCAATATGCTTAATGGGTAACATTCTATCTAACATTGATAGATTTTAGATATCTGATGTTAAGCTGTCTTGCATTTCATCTAAAAAGCAAAAATATGATTTGCCATCACGACACCGCAAAATGTTTGTTTCATACCAAAAAAAGTGCATTATGCCAATAAATTTTGTGGCAGCAGCCAAAAAAATAAAAATAACAGGCATTTCAACTAGGAGCTACTATTGCAGCAGCAACATTGGTGAATTTGTGTATGTTTTCCTAGAAATTTTCAAATAACTTTTGGTGCCCCCTCACACACGCACACACACACAAACAAACACATACTCTTTTTCGGGCTTTTGTGCGTGTGTGTTTGTGCTTTGAAAGGCAAATTTCCATAGCATAGTTTTATGCCTGGTTCCTGTTTTTATTCCACTTCTATTTTTTATATATATATGTACATATATATGTATATATAAATATATGTGTAAAATAAATAACAATAACCATGTGAGAGCCAAGAAATTTAGGTCAACTAAAGAGCATAGAACAGAAGGGCAAAAGTGTTTTGGATGGGGGGTAAAAGTGTGTGTATGGGGTGTATGGCAACAAAGTTATGCGCTTGAAAACTGTAAACATTTTTCGGTTTATGGCAGGGCACAAAAATATTCATCGTCATGAACATAAATTTAAATTTATAGCAGACGACCAAAATTAATGAGCAGAAAGCAGGAGTAGTAAAAGTTTTTTCGAGGACACACACACACATACACACACGCATACCAGGCACATACACATGGGCAAATTAACAGTTGTGCCAAATGAGCAAACAAAGCAAAAACAACAAGTGTCGGCTGGCTGGTGGCTTCAGCCTGAGAAATCATAAACAAAAAGGCTACCTGCTGTTTATATCCTTGGACATCCTCCATCTATACCAACACAACATGTTCATGTACATATATGCGTTTGGATGAATGTGTGTGTGTTTGTGTATGCATCTGAATGGAATGCCAACTATGACTTGCCTTCCATTCTCAAACTCCACCCTCCCCTCTCCATCTTTTACCCTCTTGCAATTGGCCATTATTTTCATTTTCCCCCTTAACCGAAATGCTTCAGTTGCTTTCCTTGCCACACTTTCTCTATCGCCATCTTGCTCTCTCTAGACAGCTGACTAACAAGTCAGGATTAGGGAAAGACAACGATGCGAATGCAGAATACAAAACCAAACCCAAAATGCAACAAACACAACCAAATCAAAACCCACTGGGAAAGGGGAATGACAAACAGAACAGCATAGAACAAAACTGAACAAGAACAGAGAGTAGAGCAGAGTAAAACAACATGGGCCAAAACCAAGAATGAACACACATAGAAGGACAGAAAGACCATTGGAAGGGGGCGGGATGGGGTTGGCAAGTGGCAAGGGGCTAGTTTTGTAAGGGGACTCGAGCAGCTTGCTCTTGAGTTCAAAAGGTCAACGCATTTTATGGTAATTTCTGAAAGCTTACAAGCATAATTTTGGCTCTGTGTGTTCCCGGTCTCTGTGTGTGTGTGTGTGTGTGTGGACGTTGCCTTTGGTTTAACAAAACATTCAGCTAAATGCATCCAAAGCCATTAGTAAAGAAATTTAAAATCTTTTTGTTTTTCGAATTGCAGATTTGATTTTTATGTTACAGTACATGTAGAAAAATTCCCCAAAATGTATGCTACAAATTTTGAATATTTTGCTGTAGAAACAAAAATGGCCTACATAATAGTCCCCGAAATGTATGCTACAAATTCCTTTTAACAAAAATAGGAGTAAAACCTATTTAATTAAAATTAAAAAAAAAGTGTTTAAATCAAGTTTTTGTAAACAAAAAAAATTGTACATTGTATATTAAGGAATATCTGGCACTTCAGAAATGTTAATAGAGCTAAATTTTCCTGTGTCTGATTGTAAGATATTTCTCAAAATTCATTTAACTACTGTTTGCCATCTCAGAAATTTATTCAGAATGCCAGATTTTACTCTGAGCATTTCAATGTAACATCAATTAATAAGCGAGCCATGGAATTTGCAAATGCAAATGCATAAAACAATGGAATTGCTGCACAGGAAGCATTTTGTGCAGTGGACCTAACTCGGATCTAGTTGTTGTGTGTTCCCTTTTTCGTTGCATTTCGTATTGCTGGAAGAAAGGAAGAAGAAAATGGCGAACAGAGGCACAGACCTATGGAAAGGGGCAGAGGAACAAATATGTACATATATATAGATATAGAGACAGAGAGTGAGAGAATGAACTTGGCAGTAGCTGCCGCTGCAAGTGACAAAGTGCCAGAAACAACAACAATAATAACTACTAAGGGACCATGACCAAGTCAAGCCAACGCAACGCAACTGAAACGAGGATGGGCAGGGCTAGGATCAGGACCAGAACAGGATGGGGCAAGGCAACAACAATGCCGCAGAGCGGAAACTCATTGCGGGTCCGCAAAAAACGCTGAGCTGTGGGCGCTGCCAACGCCAACGCCAACGCCAACGTCAACAACGAAAACAACACCAACAATAATACAATATTAACACGACAACGCCCACAAGGGACACAACATGGACACTACTCCATGGCGAATGCCACTAAGGATGCGTTTGGGGGTATGGGTATTGGTATGCGGATGGAATTGGGATGCATTGCAGCTCATTCGAATGCCAGGGCGTCACTTTTTGTCTTCCTCCTTTGGCTTTTTTCTCTCCTTTTTCATTTTTCGTTTTTTTTTTTTTTTTTTACATTTTGCTATTGTTATGCGCAAAAATATTTCTGCAAGCGAAAATTTGAACCAAAAAAAGTTTTGAACGGAAAACTTTGCTAATTACACGCGAAATGTTTGGGTTTCATGGACGAGACCCCAGAAGCACCAGAATTCTTGCTGTTTGTCATAATTAATTTCTGGCCACCATGGAGTTTAGTTGCTTCAACAATGTTCTTGTGGTCGCGTTGACAGCGTGAAAACATGGTGAAAAACTTTAAAAAATAGTGCCAAACGAAAAAAAAAACACACACACACACTCGCATACAAACGAAGCAACAAAATGAATAAAGCTAAACCAAAAACCGTAAATTGTTGGCCAGTTGTCTCGATGAAGAATAAAGTGACAAGTATTTATATGCACCTAAACTAAACATCTCTATAGATTTTGTTTGTAAACATTAATCAAGCTAAAACCATGCAATGATAGCCAATACGCAAATCTCCCTCGATAAAGCTAGAGCACTTTTTCAACCTGTTGTGATGTGTTCATCAGGCAATTCTATCGTGTGCTTTTCCTTTTCGAAACACATAAGATCTGAAGTGCTCTGTAGATAGAAAAAATTTGCAATACAAATATTGACTAATCACAATATTTAAATTACACGGCATCTGATAAGTTATCAGTTTCATAAATCATATTATTTTCATTGTCGCTCAATCCTGCAAAGGGATTAAGCCAAATAAATCATTACAACAATAAATAAAATTAGTGCGCTGTCTTCTCAAATATTTCACTCTTATTTCAGTGCAAATAACTAAGCCTTAGCATCGAAACCATTTCAATAAATATTTTATTCCATTACTGTTATTTTGCGGCGTATTTGAAATGACTAAAGATGACGAGAAGAATCTTAAGAATCTTGCTATTCATAGTAATAATATAAAAGAACATTTCGTCACACTGTGCACAGTAAACTGAAGTTGTGATGGTATTAAAAATCAGTAAAACGAAATCAACAGACATTAAAAGCGATGACGATGAAAGGCGTTGAGAATGATGATGAGAATGACGATGAGAACAATAATGACGCTCAATATGGCAAGGTGCCAGGGTACCTTGCCCTACCCTAAGGCAAAAGCCAAAAAGGATAACCACAAAGACGAAGCGAATATATATATGTATGTATGTATACATGCATAAAAATAAACAGAACTTAGGACACTACAAAGTTCTTTTCTACTTACAATACACTCACACAAACAGATACTACTTCCTATCTGTCTGTCTCTTTCTCGGTTTGTCTTATGGGTATGTGTGTCTGTGTGTGTGGTTTCTTGAGTATAATCCACCTGTGGGCCACACTCGAAACTGTCAATTATGTAATGTTATACAATGTTTATTATAATTTTTATGATATCGCTTGGCTCCCTTGTCGAACGCCGACGCCTCCGACCGTTGAACCACAGCTACCGCGGCTTTCGCAACGTAATTACATGTCTTGCGCTAATATTTATGGAAGCCATAATAAGCAAAAAGTCGTCGTACATTTTTATGACTGTATTAATGAGACTTGGTCCCTTCGTCACTACATCGCTCTCTCTTTCTCTCTTACTCTGGGTTCCTTCATGCTCCAAGTTGCCTATGTCGTTGTGGGTGTATATATTTTTTTGCCTTGACTTTTTTTTTCTTTCTGTTTTTTTTTTTTTTTTTTTTTTTGTAAACACCTTACTGGTTTCATTTACTTTTACCACATGTCCAATTAATGATCCTGGGGAATCACGTAGTCGTACGTCGTAACGTTGTAGCGAGAAACTAACAAAACCCAAAACGAACGGGACAAAGGGCAGGCAGTGGCCCTAAAAGAAACTTAAAGCTATCGACACGTTCGGGAATCAGCAGGCTAGCTACTAGCTGAAAACTTTGACTCAATTAGCATGTTGGCAGAATGAGAAGTCGTTGGATTTTGTTGAGAATCGGAATTGGAATCACAGAGTCTACACTTCATTTTGGGGTCACGTACACATACACAGAGAAGCAACAAAAACTCAACCTGGTCGCGCTTTCCTTCTCCATCTCTCCATCTTCATTCAATGAAGCAACAATTCCATGCTAACAATGAACTCGTTCTGTGAGTTTTTTTTTTTTGGGTGGGTTTTGTCGTTGCTGTTGCTGCTTTTCTTGCTATTATGCTCTTAGGTCAGTTCGTGGCTTTTCCGTACTGAAGTTTTCGTGTTGTCCTTGTTGTCCATGTTGACGCGAACGTGTCGGATCAGTTTTGGGTTTGAAATTATTATCTCCTAATTGGGTGACATGTGTCAGCTAAATAAATGTTATGAGAAGTGAATACAATAACCAAATTATTAGCATGGCAGACTACTTAAAGTTATTGATATCAATTCTGATACTTAAAGCCACGCAGATGAATGTGGTATAATATTTTAATTTCATGCTTATTATTTTAGCAAAAAAATGAGAAGGGCGTTTCTTCCTCTTCTTTTTTGCTTCTATTTGTTTGCTAGTCCCTTGATAGTAAAGCCTACACACCATGCGAAATGTGTTCCGTTGTTCCATTCGAGATTATATGAATTATATGCTCAAAGGCGAAATTAAACAACTTGCCAAGTCCTTTGCAGCGGCATTCAGCAGCAATTTCTGCTCTGGTGACTTTGACTTTTTCACTACAAAACAAAACCCGGAGAAACCGTCGCGCCCTATGAATGACACACCGCCGTCTTTTGAATCTGCTTCCTTGTGCGTGCTGCTGAGTCGGCAGCCCATTATATTAAATAATTTAATGCTTGTCGAGCCCAAAAGTATGCTACAGCTTATAAACGTCCAGCCACTGGCAACCACCAACACCTACAGAACCTACACAGCTGGTATGTCCTTGAACTTGGCGTTGGTGTTGCCGTTGGCACTGGCATTCTTTGCCAGTTGCATTTAAATTATACAAATTATACGCTGGCCCATTGCATATTTCAAGGCAAAGCATCATCATAGAAAACTTTTGTCCAGCACCCACGGTTACCATCCTATCATCATCATCATCATCATCATCATCTCCTTTCGCATTACTCAAACGCAGGTTTGAACTTTTAGCTCCTTTTCACCCCTCTCTCTTTCTCTCTCTCTATCTGTCTCTGCCTCTGTTTTTCTCTCAATTTCTGTGGATTCCCTGCTGTCTCCCTTTTTGTGTTGCATGTGATGTAACTGCCTAAAAAGTCAATGTCCTGTTGAGTAGCGTGTGTGCATGTGCTCGAGTGTCTAACTGGCGTCGTCATAGTCATCGTCATCATCATCGTCGTCGTCGTTGTAGTCGCAGCCGCAGTCGTCTCTAGCTTTAGCCATAGTTTCCAAGCCGCTTGTTTACTCACCACGATGGCGGTTTTCGTTTTTAATGGCGCACTCCAAAAAACGAGAGCTGACGGCATTCGGCGGGGTCTGCTTTAGTCTCGCTTTAAACGTTATTATAGCGCCTTTTTATAGACATATAAATATCATCGTTAAGTTCGTCATAAAAAAATCCAACCAGCAAAGGAGAAGCTATGCCACATCTATGTCCCTTGTGTGTGTGTGTGTTGGTATAGTTCAGTGAGGAGGTCTCTAATGATCGCCCTGGCCAGATAGCCTGGTTGCTCCGCCAGGATTACTTAGTGCAGCGCAAACAAATTACTGTTAATTAAACTCGAAATTGTTGTGCGGCATACTTGAAAGCACTTTTGTGTTAGATACGCCACAGTTGATAAAAGTTACGAGAGCACACCGAGAGACATAGACAGACAGCGAGAGAGAGAGAGAGAGTTGTACAGCGAGGAAATAAGAATGGTATATGTTGTATCGTATGTAGTCTTAGGTACAATGTGCTGGTTCAGCCTATTCTTATAGTTTTTCTTCATTTTCAGCTTTTGGTTACTGCCAGCTAAGTGTCATCATTCAAGTCAACTATGTCTAATTCAGGTGCGGCTGTGCCTTACTAAATCCTTGGCTGATCTTTAAGACTACGTAACAAGAATTTTGTCTGGTTATAATAATAACCATTTTGTGCAAACTTTTATAAAACCTTTAGTTAATCTTAATCAGCTAAATCAAAGGGAGACAAATTGTATTTTGCATCAGTTTATTTGGCAGACTTGTTTAGTCAAGATTCTCAGAAATTCAATTTCGAATAGCCTGTTCTCGATTTCGATTTCAAACATAATAGTTCGGTTTCAAATCGTTTGCCTTTGAGTTAGTGAAGTGAATAGCAATTGCAAATTTTTTTACAAAATCATAAAATTTACGGCTTTCAAATTTCATTTGAAATTTACGGCTGGATAATTTCTTTTCAAACATTAATTTAAAAAAAACGTTTCTTAAAAGTCAAACAAAGAATTGAATGTGAAAAACTAATGACAACCCTGTAAGGTAACAATTAGGTGAAACTAAAGTGTTTCGAACTTAGTTTCAAAACCTAAAACGATTAAGAACATCAAGTTCGATTCCCGATCATCCTTAATATCTTTATCTAGGCATTTTTTTCTTAAATCTTAGCTTGTTACAAACATTCATGGCCTTAAGGACATCTTAAATGTCAATAATAAATGGCAAAGCAGCTATTTCAGCGAATTGGCTGGTTTTATGCATTGTATCAATAGTACCTTTTACTGAATTAAAGAAATCTATATAAGGATTTGGTAATTTACAGCTCTAAAAGATCATTTGAATTTATGGCAAGCTCGTGTTAGTAGCTGCAATAGTTGAAAATACGGGACTACATAAGCATTTGCTGTTAACCTTTGCTGACCTCTGATATCTTCGTTTTTCTTTCACACACATTTCCAATGCAGTTTGCAGCTATTACGTGCCGAATAAATAAGCAAAAACCAGGAACAAACATGGTCATCTAATGATGACCAATTTGCAGTTCTGTGCTCCCAATTCTCTTAAAGAGAATACGGCCTGAGGGAGAGCAAAAGTAAAAAGAATTTGCAAATCATGGGGAAATGAATTTTTCAGTTTAAATAGTAAACTCTAGTCAAAGCAATGAGCTTTGTACTTTCAATGAAATTAAGAAACTTTCATAAGGCATAACCACATGCTAAAATCTTGTCTATGGCCATAGCTTGCGGTCATTTTTCAATTTATCTCTCTCAACAACGCCCTAAAAGTATGCAAATGTGTTCATTAACACATTTCCTCATCTAACATGCCATTAGTCAAAAAAAAAAAAAAAAAAAAATTAAAGGAGGCAAAGGAAAAAAAAAGGAAAACCTACGCAGAGACGACGACCACAAATACTATAATGAAAAACCCCAACAGGAGATGGCTGGCAGTCGTATTGGTAGGGCGGCTGAGAGGAGAGGTAAACTCTATATCTAGGACATGAAAAATACGAACGAAGGGGGCAAGAAGGAAATCAAATAGTTTACCTACCATTAATTACAGCCAGGGGGCAGTTTGTGCACACCCCAAACAACAACAGCAACGAGGACAACAACCCGTGGTAAAAGGCGAGAGGGGAAAGCTAGTAGGTACCCGGTGGTTAGGTTAGAAGCCTGGAGTTGGGGGCTATAGGGTAAGGGTAGGCAAAACTTTTCAGGCAAACAGAGTAGCCCCAATCCTGAACCTAAAAAACACAAAAAAAAAAAACTTTGCCCTTGCCTCTTACATAGGTGAGTAAGTAGTAGACTAGTTTGGGGAGGGGTTAATAGGGGAGGGAGTGGTATAGCTTATGCGTCAGCCACAAAGTATGCAGCAAATATTTAGATATGCCTATGCCATTGCCCCATCATCATCATCAGCAGCAGCAGCAGCAGCTTACCTTGCGTCTGGGGGGCGTTGCCGCCGCCAAAGAAACTTGTGGCATGGTCGAGAGACGTAAAAAGAGACAGGGAGAGTAGGAGACAAATGCAAGGGTTGAGCACTTGAGAACGCTTAATTAACACTTTATTAGCTTTACTCAGGCCAAAGGCTTAACCTGGCTTATGGGTTTAGGCTTTTTTTATATGTAATACCAACAGAAAGAGAAACAGAGGGGGAGGGGAAGAGGGGTGTGTGATTTTTGCGGTGGATATGCTAGCCGCCCAACCATACAAAATTTTCTAACAAAAATGTTTAAAATCTGGAAAAACTATTTTCAGATAGGATGTATATGTGTGTGTGTGTGTGTGTTTTTCGAGGCGACCGGATGGGCGGCCATATGTAATTGGAGACGATATACCCAAAAGGCATAGTTAAACTCTGATGCGATAGAAATCGTATAATTTAATTAAGCTAATGAAATTTCTAATGCTTCGTTGAGCAGGTAAAAAAGCAAATAACCAAGGGTTTTTTTTTTTTTTTTTTTGGGCACAGGATGAACTAAAGCTATAAAGTATTTTATCCAAAAATTTAATTACCCTTTGTATGGCAAAGAAGGAGGCGAAAGAGACAGAATTAGTAAAAAAGGGTGATTGAGTTAATGTGAAATTTCTTGCCTAGTTTACCGCACGAACTTAATTTAGACTTGGCAACTTGTTACTTGTGGAATTTTCAACTTAGACAGGTCTAAATATCAACATTCTACCATGGCTACGTATACAATAGGAAACTTGAGAACTTGTGGCACCTAAATGTCACTTTAATCAGCTAACTATATAGCTTGAAAATGAGTTCATTTAATTTGATAATAAACATTAAGCCAACACCATCAACCCCACACTAAAAAAATACAAAAAAAAAAAAACGGCATTGCCAACGACATCGGCATTGCCGTGAATTTGGTAGTCGTTATGTCTACTTACGACAAATAAAGATATAGCTAATATGCAAATGATTGTAATAAACGTTAAATTTTATGTTTTAACTTGGACGCAAAAACTTGCCCTGCAGGTAAGTCAACAAAACTGAGAAAATGTTCCTAACCTACATAATTGAATGAAATGTCCAAAGCTCTTATAGAAAAGAATGTCCAACCAAAAGGACTATAAGTGTGAGAGAATATATGTATACAATAAAGAAAGTTTCGAGAATGAGAGAAGAGGACATAAGACTGACTTATCTTAATTGAATTATCAAAAATTATGCATAAACACGTAGAGAGGGAAACAAGAGCAAGAAGAAAAGAATCTTAAGGAAAATCTGTTGCTGCCGCAAAACCTTCAACAGTGTGAGAGAGATAGAGAATGTGTGAGAAGGAGACATTGGCTGGTCTATGTACATTTTGTGGGGTATTTAGCTTTTTCAAAAGACCCGGCACAACAACAATAACCCCAAAGCGGATTCTCGATTGCTTTGAGAACTAATGAAGACGCTTGTTCATAATTTATGGTCGTTCAACACGCAACTTTGTGCGTCCCATCAGAGAAATGGTTCGAGGTGATTGTAACTGAAACTGAGACTGAAACGGAGACGTAAACCTAGACGGATACGACGGAGACTGAGATGGTGACCGAAACGAAAGACTAACGCTGACTTGACTTGAAAGTTTCTTTTGAGCGCTTACACTGGCCGACAGCCAAATTATTTGTGTGACACTTTTTACATTTTTAATATTTTCTTATGTTTTTGTTTTGCCAAAAGACATAAGATATTTACAAAATTTTTATGTGTTTCATAAAAAATTTGAAAAATATATTTTTATTAAAAAAAAGAATCAATTTAAAAAGTCTTACCAAAAATGGTAAAACAAAAGTTGAGCAAACAAAAATTTGTGGTCTAGTGTCAAAATGGTAGGATAATTAACAATTGTCTGCCGTTGCCCTTTAGCCATATTGAGAAAAGAGGTATATTTAAGTCAGCCAACAAATGCAGAGAAAACTTTCAGTTATTTACCTCTTAATAAACAAAAATTTCTTGATAATCTATATTTCGATTGATAAAACTTTAAGGTGATGGTTCATAGTCTGGTAGGTCGTCACATACTATTACAGGGTATGGAAAAGCTAGGTGACCTAATGGCGTCAACGTTAATGCCTTTTGTTGTCCTGTTATTGGTTTTTGCATTCTCGATGCCGTTTATGAAAATGGCGTGTAAATGGCATATTTAACTCGAAACTTGTTAATTGTATGCTTTGTCGCATTGCCGAAATCATAAATCATTTGCCAAACTTAAAGGAATGATTAATGCTTAAGCAAACAATAAAAGGACAAAACAAAAAATTGATGAAGATGGCTAAAAGATAACGGCAAACTGCCGCAATACGAAGGCATTTTGTTTAAAGCAAATTGAAGTTGGACCCACTGCTAACAAATACTGGGTTCAAAAATTCATAGCACCAAAATGAATTTATAGTGCAAATTTTTTTATTGATTTTACTGGCACATAACTGGCATACACACCACACTTCCCGTTGGCGGCCGCCCTCGAAGCGGCATGCCCCATTTTTTGATTTATGCGCAACTTTCGCTGGGGTGTCCTGGTTATACTTTTTTTCATTTCAATTTTTTGTTTTTTTTTCTTTTTTTTATACTAATTTGACCGCAAAATCTATAAAAGGTAACTGGAGGCCTCGCCAAACTGAGCCGAAAAAGTTGAAGTGTTTGACCTGAAATATTTGTGATTTCATTTTATGGTTTTTCATTCTGTTTACCTTTTTCTTTTCAGTTGTGTTGTTGTTTTTTTTTTTCTATTTTAGTGAAGAGAAAAGCGTGCGAGAAGGGGAAAATTGAAAAATTTGTTGATTCTTTTTGTTTGTTTTTTATTTTAGTTTTATTTCATTCCTTTTTTTTGACTGGTTAGTTGGCGCTGAGTGCACTTGACGCTTCAAATGAGCGTGCTAAAGTTTGCCATAGTAAAAGTTTTTAATTTTAATGGTGCACGAAATTATTGTGTGAATGCATACCTACTTGATAATGAGGCATGGTCGGATGGTTGGTCGGTGGTTGGGTGGTGAGTTGGTTGGGGAGGTTGTAATATTATGGCAATGAGTTGGCTGGTTGAATAGTTTTTTGCTGCTTTGGACTGTTTACTTTTTCAACTGTTTATATTAATTACATCGCTGGGCCGTTGGCAGAGCAACGAGAAGGTTAAAACAACGAGCCAATTATATATACAATGGAGTAAAGGTATGAGAACGACAATCTACAATCTTGACGAACTTACTAATTGTGGAAAAAATCATTCCATTTTTTTGATAATAAAGGTTAAAGTCAATATAAACGTTTCGAAAAGAATCATTGTATGACAAGCTAAGCCTACAGAAAGCAAAAATAAATGATGTATGGATAAAGAAGGTCCTTCATTTATTTCAAATGAAAAAGGAGGTTGCTTTCCCTATTTATTTGTTACTGAGGTGCCTATGAATAGGCAATGAAACTAAAGTAAACCTAATAAACGTAATGCATACATTTCTTCTTTTTTTAAGTGGTGGGTGGTTGGCTATCAAGAAACTTATACTGCCGACACTTGCAGGTGTAAAAAGATTAATTACAAGGCTATTTAGTTAAGTTTGCCAAACACTTAACTAATTAGATGCCAGGACACACACACACACACACAAAACCCAAAAACAACAAACAAGGCAGATACATAGGACATAGGACAAATGTCAAAGTTGATGGTGTGGAATAAGGGCAGGGTGATTTTATGAAGAAATGCAATTTAATTTACCATTTACTCAAACGTTTCAGAGTTTTCAGTTTTGTTGCAAACTCAAATGTAGGTACCTGCTTTGATTTAGTTCAGAAGTGGTTACCTCTCACTTCACTGCAACCTGCAGGGCTTTCTCATACTCTCCTCCCCACCATTGCACTCCTGTTTGCCCTCGAAAAGGAAAAAAACTTTGGCAATAAAAATTGTGGAATGTGAAAAACTCAGTGAACTCAAGTGCATCTCATCTAAAACAAAAATGTTTGCCTGTCTAGACTGGAAAATTTGTTTCGAAATTCTTTCCTTTTGTTGTTGTTGTTGCTGCTGCTGCTCCTGGATGATGGGTTTATTAAAACAAAACAAAACATCAACAACAAAGAGAGCTCCAAAAATTGCTTACAAAATTTGTTTTCGCTTTAGTTATTGTTGTTGCAGGCAGGAAAAAGTAGAAAAAAAAGAACCAAAAAGTAAATAAACGATTACCCTGTAAAACATTGAGCAAACGGGTATACTATGAACGAGAAAATGGCACCAGAAACTTAAGTGCCCAAATAGTAAATGACTAAATGCATTAAAACGCAAAACAACAACTGATCTGTGATCTGTGAATGAAAAACATTCGAAGGAATTTACAGAGTATCTGCAAGTTGATGAACTATAGGTGATGACATGAAAGTCTTTCTTTTTGCCCCTTTTGCTTTTATTTTTATTTTTAATATTGGCTGCCTGTTTTTCTTTTTACTTAAGCCCAGGAGTATAACGTTGAAATAGGCTAACCAAATGTTGATGGCAGTAATTTTTGTATTTAGCAGCAAATACGATTAACGTTAAGAGAAAGTAGAGCATGAGCATAAGAAGTGCGATGAGTAGGGCTAAGATTGACTGTAGCGAGGGAAGTAGCAGTGGAAACATTGAGTGATTTTGCTTAATCCTGGCACCCGGTCACATGGCACGTACCAATATTCCTTGAAGGGGTTATAAATTATTATCGAACGACCCTGTGACTTGGCACAAAAAACCAAGGGGCAAAAAAATAAATGAAAGCTTGAATTGGCCGCATTGCTTTTCCGCAAACCGAACTAATTGACATTTCCACTAAACCATAACCAAAAGTCCTGGGCCAAATTAAGTTTTCTGTTTTCGTGGCTAACATACAAATCCATTAGCACCTCAGCACGGAGAGAAAGAGAGAAAAACGAACTTCAAAGGGCCAAAACACTTTACTGTGACTGGTCACTTTTCTCTTTCTCGTTGTTTCTACTTGTTATTTTTGTTTTTTTTTTTTTGGTTTTTTTGGCCGATGGTTTTTTCCGAATTTTTCAGTTTTTTTTTTGTCTGACAAGCAAAGTTTCCTTTTGGCTAAGAAATAATCACCGCGTTAAAAGCAATGACCTGACCCTCTGCTGGCAACCATTAATGTATCGCACTATTGCTGCAGCAGCAGGCAGCCATGCTTCTAGTTTCTCCCATTCTCGCTCTCTCTTTCCCTCTGCGTCTTTCTCTCTCTGACTCTCTATTTTTCTTAGCGTCTTGAACTTTTTGCCTTGCGGTGCTTTGCGGTATTTTCGTGTACGTGCTTTTCATACAAAAAAAAAAAAAAAAAACGAAAAAAAAAAAGTTCGAAATGCAAGGCCCGTGCAAAATTTACCTCAAATGTTGCTTGTTGGACGATGTAGTGGAAAGAAGAACGGACTGGCGCAAGGATAGAGAGCCAGAGACAAAGACAGGGAACGACGGCCAGCAGTCGACACAGAGGACGAAGGACAGGCAGAGGTAGCACGCACTTCATGGCGCTTGGTTTTTATTTTAACATCATTAAGTATTTCTAAATGAGCGCTGCTTTGAAATTAAAATTAGATTTTTTTGTTGCTCTTGAATTTAATTTGAAATTCTGCCACGAGAGAGAGAGAGAGAGAGAAAAAAAGATAATATAGAAGGTGAGGTGTCTGTGGGGATGGAGACATTGCTCCGGCAAACCGCAGCATTTAAAACTGTGGTGCGGCATAATTAAGTGAATTATGCATGTGCATATATGGGACTAAAGACTTGACTTGGCGCGACTTGACTTTTCCACCACACCGCTAGCAAGACGAGAGAGAGAGAGAGAGAGAGAAAAAAAAAAAAAAATGAAAACTTTTGCACTAGTCACCTAAAAATGTAACGTAATTTATTTCAAGTGACTGCACAGAGAGTGTGAAAGAGAGAAGGCAGAACGAGGCGGGAAACGGGAGACAGCAAGAAAAAGAGAATTGCAAAGAGAAAGACACATGTTAGACAGCGACTCTTGACCAGCATTTCATGCTGTGGCATTTTAATTTCATGGCATACTTTTCAGGCATCAACAAAATTTCGTATGCAATGCATGAATTTCGTTACGTTTATAGAGCGAAAGAGAAAGGCGCACAAAAGCACACAGAGATGTGTGAGAGTAATAGAGACAGGGCATTCGAAATAATTGTGGCTAGAGCAAAATCTTTTGTAGAACACAAAAAAAAAAAAAAAAACACAAAACAAAACAAAGCAAAAATAGAAAACAACAAAGTAGAAAGAAAGAAAAATAGAAAAAACCAGTGCGTCTGACATTTCCTTTGATTTGTGTTGCCTACTTTTTGGGCTGACTCTTTGTGAAGGGTCTTCATTTCATTTTAAGTATGTACATATATGTACATATATACACATTCAACGCGAAATTTCACTAGCATAACTAAATAAATGATGTTATAGCACATTTCTTAGCCAAGACAAACTAAAGAATTGTAATTAAAGACTTTTTTTTTTTTTATTATGGAAATTGGAAATCAAATGCATGATTATTTATAATATTTAATTTATCAAATAAATGCTCGATGGGTAGATAAATCTGATTTGTCCCTTACAATGGCTACGGCAGAGTATCAAAAGATTTGCATATGCCTATCAAGGGTAAATGCCAAATTGGCTTATCCCTCAATTGATAATGTTTCTCGCCCATTGGCATATTTTCAGGGCACTCAGACGCCTTTCGATTACACAATATACATAAATATTTAATTAAAAATTAACGCTATTTCCATTTTGTATTATTCACAATTTTCACAATCCATTTCGCTGAGCATGAATAGACATGGAAAAAAAAAAACAGACGGCGCAAAGCGGTGCGGACCATCAATAATGCACAGGGAAAAATATTCCAATAAAAATTAAATTCAATGAGAGAGAGAGAGAAAGAAAGAGTAAAAAAAACCTCACATACACACATACATAAAAACATGCACATAATAACTATGTATATGTATTTGTATACCCATTTGAATTCAAATAGCGAAAGGCCAACTAAAGTTGGCGCTCAGCTGGAAAATTTTCAATTAATTAATAACAAAAGCGGAAATTGATAATATTAGAGATGAGTTGAATAATGAATGAATGAGGAAAGAGTGCATAAAGTGACCTATGAAATTGATGGGGTAAAAACTTCGAACTGATTGAATGCAACAATTTTTAATGACAGCAAGCATTAACTAGATTTTTTATGCTATTTTATTTCAAATATTATTTAATCAGTTGAATAAAAAAAATGACTTAAATGCAGCTAAAAAAACGATGGAAAGGTTTCCCAGGTCCATATGCGGATCTAGAGAAATGAAATAGAGAAACTTTGCCCCTTAAAGTATGCAATAGGCTAGAAAAGTATTCATTGTTCATTGTTCATTAAAGTTCAATAAAGTCAGTTGGGACAAACAGACTAATTAATCACTTTTATTCAATCTGAATAAGTAGTTGGTAATTAAAGTTGGAAAATAATTTCTTTCTAATTTAACAGGAGGCCTAAAAGTATGCAAGCCAATTGAAAAATTACAGTTCTTGGCGCTAAGGATAGTATCTTAGGCCAGTTGCAGATTACCTTTCAGTGTTACCAATATTTGTTTCAGATTCTAAATTTTTGAAATATTTTATATATGTATATATTTTACCCTTAAGAAATTTCAAAACTTCTGTATTTGTTTCAAAAAGTGAATTTTAGAGCTTATTACATACTTTAGAGGTCAAACCGCTTTCCATATCAAAGACCTCAATCAAGAAAGAACATCAGAATTGCAATATCCATACATCCATACACTTTTCTTCAACGCTTAAACAAGTTGAGAATGATTACTAAATGCAACAAATATAGATTGGCAAAGAGTGTGATCCAAAGAGAGTTAAAGTAAAAGCTTTTTGAAACAAAATTCCAATTAGCTACGATTACTCTTAATGAACTTATCCTTTGGCTCTTGCTTCTCCCTGTGCTTAATCCTACTGCTGCGATGGCTTGCTGCCTTTTTTTTTAATAGTCTTTATCTTTGATTATGTAACAGGATAAAGACCGCGAGTTGGCAAAGCTTTTAAATTTATTCTACTGATTTAGTTTAATTTAAACTAACTGAGTTATATTTCTTACAGACATTTGCCCATCTTTCGTATTGCAATCCAAATAATTATATACAGGTAAGTTTTGTTATTTTATATACAAGATGTCAATACGTAGAATGTTACAATATAGATACACAGAATATTTCAAAGAAAACATCAATAAACATTCCATTATTGTACTTTAAACTCAGTTAAATTAAAGCGAAATTACATTGGCTCGCTGCCTCTGCTAGATTTCTCATGCCCACCCAATGCTAATGAAAAGTGACGACGACAATCACTTAATCATATAATAATAAATGATAATGAATTGATGACTTAATTTTATTACTGGTTAATAAGAGTATGTGTTTCTTCGTGTTTTTTTTTTCTCGGTGTAGTCCAAATCGCTATGTGTTTGACTGAATGACTTTATTAACCTCGACAAAAACAAAAAGCACAAGAAAACACAAACAAAAAAAAAAAGAGAATAAGGAAAAAAGGTGAAACTCAATGAAGTTATTCAGCAGTTTAAGGGCCATCTAACATTGCCACCTCTCCATGCCGTCTTTTGCTTCTATCGGTTGCCAGCCTTTTGCGGCAGGCCCACAATCGATAGCAATAAATAATAATCAGACACTTTTTGGGTGGTCCGGCCCCAAAGTAACGAGGAATCCTTTTTCCTTCTGTTTTAAATGCTGACCCAAAGCTGACTTCTTTTTTTCTATGTGTTTTTTTTTCTCCGTGAATTACGTCGTTTAGCTTTGACCTTTGACGGGTTGGCTGCATACACAAACCTACCACATTTTTATATACATATATATGTATATGTATATGTATATATAAGTAAGTATATAAATTCAACCCTAGTCAGCCCACTCTTTGCGGCATTTTGGTTGGTTTGCGTGTGTGCGTGATGTGTTTATTAATTCATCCATCCATCCATCCAGCCATCCATCCATTCATTCATTCACTCATTGTTTCCCCCATTGTAATGGTCGACATTCAATTACGTTTTTAGTCCAAAGCATTTATGAAAATTAAAAAGGAGCCCAAAAAGTAAAATACACCACATAGAAATAAAAAAAGAACCACCTACACATAAACCCACTCACACCAACACACACACACACATACACACAGGCAGACACACAGACAGACAGACAGAGTAGAAGTATACATAAAAGGGACAGTACAAAATGAGTGACAATTTATATAATTAACAGGGAGGGAGCTTCAGATGGAAGAGAAGGCGTTTGAAAATGTGGGCGTTTGCGTTATAACCGAAATTTTTCGGGGTACAGCCTTTAATTAGTGTTACCAATTTGTAGAAAATTTGAGGCCAATTGCCCGAATATCCCTTTTAAAAGTTGGTGATGAGTCAAAAAACCAAATTGTTACAACCTAGAGGATTATGCAATTGTTACATGTTTGCTTTGTTTTCTGTTACCTTTTTCTTACTTATGGTTAAACAAAATGTTCGTGGCGTTCCCTTCTCCTCTTACTCTCAGCTCGGTCGTTTTCTCTGTCTCGATGGCACTGGTTGTGAGTTGATTAAATTTATTGCCCGGCCACCTGGTAGAGTGGAGTGTCCTGGCTGCCATTTACAAGGCGCAACACCGAAAAGTATGCAACATTTGCCCAACTCCGCGTTAGCTGCATAGTTCCAGGGGCTGTTGCACTTTGGGCATCTGATAAGGCTCTGGCCTAATGGTCTACTGGGTGTTGTTGCTATTGCTATTGTTTGGCGTTAGTGTGTGTAAATGTTTGCATTTTCCAACTCTACGGTTTCCCCTCTGGTTTCTCTCTCTCTCATTCTCTAGTCGGGCTGGCAGGCACTGTTCCTTTGAGTACATATGTACAACTCTGTGCGTGCCAGTGAACGGAAGTTATTTCAGACGTTTTTATGCCTTTGTTTCGGGTGCAGCTTTTGTTTCTAACCCTTTTGCTGGTCACTTTGGTGTTGCTGCTAGTTGCTGCTATGCGTGAACGCCAACAACTAACGGGATTTCATGTGCCGTTCATTTTATTCAGCTGATAATCGTTTCGACTTTTACACAGACACATTCGCCGTTCGCCCAAAAACTCGTGACTCTAGCCCGCTCCCCACCACTTTCAGTTGTTCGCTGTGCCGCTCAAAGTGTGGCTAAAAACAGCGGAAACGGAAGTGAAAGCGCAGTTTTTGTATGTTGTTTTTAACCGAAAGGCTACAGAGGACAACAATGAAATTATGCACATACATAAAGTCGTATTTGTGCATGTATTAAAAAAGACTGATTCTTGCCTTGAAATTCAAGTAAAGTTTTTCAGTTTTAAAGCGAATGTCAAGTAAATGTTGATTGGCAATGTTTGCTGATTTTTCTACTTGATTTTCTTATTCTTGATGCTGTATGTTGTCTTTATGTTTTATTAAAATTCTTTTCAACTTCGAAATTCTTTTTTCTTTTATGAATTTCCTTTTTTTGCTCAGTGAGCCCCAAATTGATTTCTGTTGTAGTCTAAAAAACTTTCCATTTAATGCAAAAGGTCAAAAACAATAAAAAAAAATGTTTACCAATCGCCACAATATTCTCCTCCCTTCCGTTCTGACATTCCATTACTGTGCTTGCCTTACTTCTTTTTTGTTTTTATTTTTTTTGGTTATATTTATGATCCTAATTTAATTAATACGGCCATGTAATTGCTGCATAACTTTGATATGGAAGGCAAGTGCTAGTTGTAGGAAGAAGGGGGAGGCAGAGCAGGGAGGTCGTTTCTTGGCTCAATTTAATTGCAGTAGGTCACACACAAAAGGGAACATGCGTAAGAAGGACAGGGAGGGAGGTTGTGGCAGCAAATGTCCTTTTTTTTTTTTTTGGTTGTTGGTAGCACTTTCACACGCCGGAAACCGTGAAAAGGCTCAACAACTAGTTGACATGATGAAGCGAGAATGTTACACCAGTGTCAAGCCAAAGGAGGAAAACGAAGGAAAATCACAAAAAAGAAATGGCCAAAAAGGGACACAATTTGCTTGTCTCTCTCCCTTCCGTTGCTATTGCTATGCCTGTCTCTGTCACTCTGGCTGATTTCTTTCTCTTGTCCGCTTGTCAATGAAAATGCTACGCGCAAAGGGCAAGAAAATGTAATCAAAAAATTTGTAATACCAACAAAGTTTTCCTCTCACTCACTTTTCACTTCTCTTTTGTATAGCTTTCTCTCTTTCCTTTTCTCACTCTCTCTCTTTCTGTTTGGGTAGGTCTGTCTCTGCCAAAATCGCATTGAGGAAGCAATAAAAATGTCGCTTAATTGCCAAAACTTTTGCTTAGATTTTCATTATTTTATTGCATACTTTTTGGGGTCGTCTACTCTCGTTTTGCTTTTTTGTTTTTATTTTTGTTTTTTTCTTTCGTTTTTGTGTGTGTTGAAATAATTCTCTCTCAACTCAATGCATGCATGATCACACACTATGAATATATATATGTAACTTTGTATGCTCTCTCTCGAGATGCGTTAAAGAGAACAATGACTCGATGAGAGACAAATAGAAGTCAGTCGCGAATGAACTGCACAACCAACCACACGCATTCTGTTTTTCATTATAACAATAGGTTATGGGCCCAGGCAACGTGCCTATGTGGTTGCTGTGGTAATTTTTATAAGAAATTAGTTTTCGCGCTGTGTTCTAGACGGTTTTTTCACAAAGTATATATGAACAAGTATAATGTCGGCGTTATATCAGATTGATAAACTCGAGGACAGTAATTATGACTCGTGGTGCATCCAGATGAAAAGTGTGCTGGTGCATGCGGATTTGTGGAATGTGGCGTCAGGCGTATTGGCAAGGCCAACTACGGGGGAGAACACCGAATGGACGACGCTGGATCAGAAGGCATTGGCAATGATCACCTTAAGCGTCAAGACTTCACAGTTGGGACATGTGAAGCACTGTGCAAGTGCACATGAGGCTTGGAAGAAGCTTCAGGAAGCTCATCAACCCAGAGGACCCGTTAGAAAAGTAGCACTTTTCAAGAAATTGCTCAGTAAACGTATTCAGGAGGGTCAAAGCATATCGAGTTATTTGTCGGATTTCAAGGAAATCTTGGACAAACTTGCTGGCGTTGGAATCGAAATATTGGACGAGCTCACGACGATTATTTTGCTTTCCAGTCTTCCAGACGAATTCGACAATTTCGTTGTCGCCATAGAGACACGCGACAGTTTACCGTGTTTCGACATGTTATGCATAAAGCTGAGAGAAGAAGGAGAACGCAAAAGAGAGAGCGAAAAACCGATCGAGAGCGCAAAAGCATTTACAGTGGTGGAAAAGCAATCGATGCAGAGAGACAATTGGAAGAAAAAGCAAAAAGTTTGGAACTGTTTTGCGTGTGGCGGCAAAGGCCATTTTAAAGCAAATTGTCCCAGTGTAAACGGTCGGAAGGTTGCATCGAACCCGAATAAGGCAGTACAGTCATCGTTAGGTTTGCTGAACGCGTTGGACGCGAAATGTTTGGAACGATCGAACTGGTGTCTGGACAGTGGCGCCACCAGCCATATGTGTTGTAACAGAAATTTGTTTTCAAAATTTGAGAAACATTCGGAAAAAATTGTTTTGGCTGATAATAACTTTCTTCAGGCTGAAGGAAAGGGCGAGGTAAAGCTGAATATGGTTTCACGTATACTTACATTAAAGAATGTATTGTATGTACCCAAAATGAGAGGTAATTTCGTGTCGGTGAGCAAAGCAGTTGAACATGGAAGCATCGTTGAATTTGGACTAAAGTATGCACGAGTGATCCAAAAGGGCGAATGCATTTTGAAAGCGGACAAAGTTGGCCGTTTGTATATTTTTGGAACAGCACCGAGCGAATGCTATGCCATTGAACAGACTTACGAAGATTTGTGGCATAAAAGGTACGGACATCTCAACTATGGCAGTTTAGCTGAAATTGCACGAAAGGATTTGGCCTGTGGCATGGGAACGTTTGACTCAACGTCGTTGGAACCCTGCAAGATCTGCATGGTAAGCAAGATCACAGTACAGCCATTTCCAGATTCGACCAAGAACAGAGCTAAGGAAATCTTGGAGCTGGTGCATTCAGATGTTTGCGGTCCGTTTGATACAAAAAGCCTTGGAGGCAGCAGATACTTTTTGACATTTATCGATGACAGGTCTCGTCGCATATTTGTATATTTCCTGAAGGGAAAGGATGAAGTGTTTGGAAAGTTTGTCGAGTTTAAAAACATGGCAGAGCGGCAAACTGGAAAGAAGCTAAAGTGCATTCGGAGCGACAATGGTCGCGAGTACGTCAATAAATCGTTTGACGAGTTTCTCAAGGGCAATGGAATATTGCGGCAGCTCACGGTACCATACACGCCGCAGCAGAACGGTGTAGCAGAGAGAGTTAACAGAACTCTTGTGGAGATGTCAAGATGCTTGCTCATCCAGTCTGGTCTACATCAATCTCTTTGGGCTGAGGCAGTTTATACAGCTGCTTATCTGCGGAATAGGTCACCAACTCGAGCCCTGGTTAACATGACTCCAATGGAAGCATGGAATGGTAAGAAACCATCAATAAGTCATTTAAAAGTTTTTGGGTCTATTGCAGTGGCACTGGACAAAGGACATCATAAGGGCAAGTTTGATCCAAAGGGCAAAGAATACCGAATGGTTGGTTATTCTCGAAATGCGAAAGGGTATCGGTTGTACGACGCCGAAACCAGGCAAGTTGTTGAGAAGCGAGACGTTTTGTTCGACGAGCGTTTCGGCAATGGCGATTCGAATGGTGATATCGTCAAGTTTGATTTTCCATATACGGATGATCAGGATGCAGTATTTGTTGATGCAGCAGATCACTTGAGTAGTACAGACGAGTCTGATGCAGAGGTCACCGAGAAGGGCAGCAGTAGCGAAGATTTCGACATGGCAGTTGAACAAGAAGTGGCAGAACCTGTGGTTGAACAACGGGTTGGACCCGGTAGGCCGAAGCTGATTCGAACTGGAAGGCCTGGTAGACCAAAGAAGCAGTTCAACATTTTAAGCGCATTGATTACAAGTGAGGTGATCATACCAGAGACCTATGATGAGGCGGTTAGTAGTCCGTTTGCTTCGTATTGGCGTGAGGCTATGCAAAAGGAGTATGACTCCTTGATGTCAAATCACACTTGGCAGCTTAGTACGCTACCGGAAGGGTATAAACCTGTTGGCTGCAAGTGGGTCTACAGTGTAAAGCGTGATGCAAAGGGAGAAGTCGAGCGTTTTAAGGCGAGACTAGTAGCAAAAGGATGTTCACAGCGCTATGGAGTGAACTACAATGAAACATACTCGCCTGTATGTCGCTTGGAGAGTGTTCGATTCATCTTGGCCCTAGCAGCGCAGTTAAAATTGTATCTACACCAGATGGATGTATGCACGGCTTACTTAAACAGTGATTTGGGCGATACCGTATACATGAGGCAGCCCGAAGGATACGCAACTGAAGACAAAAGCAAGGTACTTCTGTTAAAAAAGGCGTTATATGGACTCAAACAGTCGGGACGGGAGTGGAACTCCAAACTCGATAGTGTTTTGCGAGCTAATGGTTTCATACCTTGCGACAATGAACCATGTCTATACAAACAGCAAGCAAAAAGGTAACCTATCTCTAATCCTTGTCTATGTAGACGATCTTCTCATAGGATGCCAGGAGAAATCGGATCTTGACAGGATTAAGTCAGCTATTATGGCAGCGTTTGAATGTGTTGACAAGGGACCTGTGCGTTTGTTCCTTGGCATGGAGGTTGACCGTGATGGCGAGCTTGGCGAAATATCATTGGGTCATTCACAGTACATCAAGGATCTACTGGAACGATATGGCTATGCTCAGTGCAGAAGAGCCGCAACACCGTTAGAAGCAGGGTATCAGGTAGCCTGCGATAAAATGGAGTGTAAAAGGGTTGATGCAACTCTTTATCAGTCAATGATAGGCGAGCTAATGTGGCTTGCGTTGACTACTAGACCAGATATTCTCCACTCAGTATCGAAGTTGGCTCAACGTAACAAGGACCCCCATAATGAACACCTTGCAGCCATAAAGCATGTTTTAAGATATTTGGCTTCGACAGTTGGCTTCAAGATTCATTACAAGCAGTCGGATGCGGCGTTTACTGGTTTCGTGGACGCAGATTGGGCAGGCGATAGGATTGATCGCAAGTCTTATACAGGATATGTATATTTTCTGGCTGGCGGACCGATATCATGGAAATCGGAGAAGCAGCGGAGTGTTGCTCTTAGCAGCACCGAAGCAGAATACATGGCGTTATCAACAGCGTGCAAAGAAGCCATTGTATTGCGTCGATTAACCATCGAGATTGGTTGCGGAGAGGAAGATACATCTACCGTTTTGTATGGCGATAACCTCAGCGCGCAGCAATTGGCTAAGAACCCGGTACACCATTCAAGGACGAAGCACGTGGACATTAGATATAATTTTGTTAGACAAGTAGTTAATGATGGTCAGATTATTTTAAAGTATAAGTCTACTAATGAAATGATAGCTGTTATCCTAACCAAGAATCTTGCAAAGAAGAAGCATGTAGAGTTTACGAATTTGTTAAGTATAAGATAAATTTGTGGACATACTTGCATTGAGGAAGGGTGTTGAAATAATTCTCTCTCAACTCAATGCATGCATGATCACACACATGAATATATATATGTAACTTTGTATGCTCTCTCTCGAGATGCGTTAAAGAGAACAATGACTCGATGAGAGACAAATAGAAGTCAGTCGCGAATGAACTGCACAACCAACCACACGCATTCTGTTTTTCATTATAACAATAGTGTGTTTGGGCGTGTTAAGGGTTTTGCTTGACTTTTTTTCCATCTTTCCTCATCTTGGTCGTGGTCGTGTGGGTGATGGGTTCTGTTAGATTTTTTTTTATATTTTCGTTTCGCCATTTCGCCTCTGTCCTGCTGATAAAATAAAAATGGCTATACTAGGAAATCCTTATTGCTGAGTGCACAATTCTAGGAATTATTAAGTCAATATTAGAATCACTTAATACATATTTCAAAACGAAGTGGGCGAAAACCTTTCAATCGTCTTAATTAATAAACGAAAGTGATGCAAAAGCAAAGCAACTTTAATTGATCTAATTAAAACTTTGCTAAGCCAGCATAATTAAAAATAAATTTCAAATAAACTTTGTACTTTAATTTTAAAAATCAACTGCGGAAATCACCCAGCCGCTGGCCATACTAGTTAAAATGTTAGCAAGCAGAAGTTTTTGTTCTGTTTTCATGATGTTAACCCAATTTTTGGTTGTCTTTCTTTTTACTTTTGTATGCTTTACCTGCATATGCGAAAAATGTGAAAAAAATGCGCTTTTAATTAAATTTCGTTGGCAGTGCAAACTTTAAAACATACAAAAAATGTATTCAACAAAAAAAAAAAACTAAAAAGAAAAACCGGAGAAAAGTGTCAAGCATACATGTGAGTAGAGTAATTCCTGTATGTTTACTTAAGGGCCACACCGAAAAAGGCAATATGAACAAGAACTATGTAGAACGTTTTAGTCTATGCATATGCATATATGTATTGTATATCCATACCGACTGGACACGTTGTTTTTTTCATTAAATTTTTGTAGCCAAATGTTTAGTAAGTTAGCCAATTTCTATTGGCCCAAAAATATGACATGGAAATTATGAACAATATCGTGAAATTAATTCAGGTTTTTTAACTGGTTCAACGAAAACGAAATTCATTTAAATAAATGTGCATATTACCAACACATTGACACCCATGCCTCTCTCTCCCCCTCGCCTGCTCCCATAGTCTGTGCACCACAATTTTCATCTGCATTTCACTTTGCCATTTTCACAGCATATTTCCATATACACATTCAGCTCTTTATTTATTTATATATATGTATGTAGATATATATATATATATATATATATATATATATATGTATGAGAGTTTCAGAATTTTTTTTTTTTTTTGTTTTTTTTGTTGTTGTTTTCCGTTTTATTTCTGAACTTTCTCTGGGACAAACAATATCCATTTAAATGCCACGTATGCATTTAATAGCCATACAGTTATTTAAACTGACCGAAAGAGGAAAAGCGCCTGGTTGCTCGACAAAATGCTGCAGTTGGTTTTAATTTTCACACACACACACACGCACACAAACAAAAACCAAACCAAAAACAAAAGAGAAAAAAACAACAACAAAAACAACAAGTTGTACTCAAATGGAGTAGCAGCAGCAGGTGTAGAAAACCCAACAACAACAAAATATATTTGAAGAAACTAAAAAGGGAAGAAGAATAATAAAAAACGCAAATAGAAATGATACATGAAAATGATATAAATTACAAAAAAGAATGGCGAAAAATTTATTAACTGAATTATGCTGAATAATTTTAAAGAGATTTTCATTGGGCAAAGAAAAAAATGAAAAAAAAAATTGATCAACAGCAATTTACGGCAAGCAATTGGGCAATAAAAAAAAAAAAAACCCTAAATGCAAACTATATGAGATCAAATTATGCAATTTACGAGAACGAGTTTTCCCAATGCGTGACAATGTGCAAAACTCAACAGTCCAAACAGAGAGAAAAACTCGGCTCTTAATCCATAAGAAGCAGGTACAAAAAAATATAGCATACTTTTTTTGGGGCAATGGCATTAAACACATTGAAAATGACTTCAAGGATCTTGGTATTAGTAATACTAAATACCTATATGAAAATGAACTTTTATTTGCCTACATTAAAGCGAGGAAGAATCGAATTTGGTTGATATACCTACATATCTACATACATATGTACATATATTCGCTCAGTGTAGGGATGGCGAATTGAATTGGGTGCTGTGCTTGGTTAACCATTTCAAACTAATCCAGAAGAATCTCGTTGCACATGCAAAAGTTTGCAAGAAAATGACATGAGCAGCTATTCCATTGCTTCCTTCATTGCCACTACCCCGAACCTCATACAGGCTGTATGCTCCGCTCTGTTCCGTGTGCCATGTGTCCCCGTAACCAGTTACCCGCACATAGGGTCTCCAACTATGAGCTGATTTAATGGTGCATTTATAGCCAATCTATTCGCAGAGCTTTGTGTGCGTTACTGCTTCTGTGTTGGTGTGTGGGTTTGTGTTAGTGTTAGTGACGTTGATACATTTGGCAAGTGGAGGTTAGGGATTGGGAGTAACGGAATGGAAAGGTGTTGGAATTGCTACTGCTGCTTCGTCTTCTTCTTCTTCTTCATGTGCTTCTTCATCGTCAGCACGTGTGCTGAGTGCCATTGAAACTAATTGAAAATGCGTCACACACATCCACCTATAACACACACACACACACACAAACATACAGAATGGGCGCACACATACATATGAATGTACACCTACATACATACATAGGTAAGAATAAGGCAAAACCTCTTCATGAAAATCTTGCCAGACAAAGTTTTTCCACGTCTTTTAAAATGGAAATTATTAATAATATATTATGCAGCAGCTGTTCATGATGCATATGTGTGTGTGTGTGTGGGGTGTACTATGCATAGGGGTGTTTGCTAGTGCTGGATACACCACTCTAGGTGTAAGGTGTATGCCAAAGTTTTTGCTTTTCCTTACTTTTATTCTATTTCTCTTTTCCCTTTTCTTTATTTTTTTCCTGTTTTTTTTTTTTTTTTTTTGTGTGTGCTTGTATATATATTTTTATTTCTACACCTTTATTTATATGCATGATTTATAACGAAATGACATTGATTGATTTGGAATTGATGGTGTGGAAAAGTAGATAGAATGGTTGCGCTAAGAGCCCCTTAAAGTATGCTAAACTATGCAACTAAACGCAATTAATATTTCAACATTTTGTTTCGTTTCATTCGTTCGTTCGTTTGTTTGTTCACATTCGCGGAAAAAGCATTGTAAATTATGCAAAACAAAATCAAGCATATTTAGTTAAATATACAAAATTAAATATTCAAAAATTATGAAGGAGACTAATTGCAAATTACACGCCATATATACACATATATACAAACATATATATATATATATACATAAATATAGACAAATAGATAAACATTATTTCAACTAATTCAAATACATGCATAGATAGTCGGTGGCTCAGTGAAGACCAACTAAATCTACAATTCTGTTGTTCTCGAGTTCGAACCCTGACGTGGGTGGCTTTTCCCTCTACCCCCCGATAAAGCAATACTAAAAAGGTAGTTCCGTCGAGGATAATGGAAAACGATTGTGATTAACGAATATTAACTTGGCAAATGTTTAAAAAACCAAGTCTTCGCCTCATCATTAGATTAAATTATTTGCTTACTAACTTTATTAAATATCCCTCGCATTTACATATATTTTTTTTATAGCTTAAACGTTTCCTTGCCTTAAAATATCTCAAATTACCCACGTATAACCCTGCCTTGAGCTACGTTTTATTTTCATATATTAATGAAATTTGGTTTTCTTTTTTTTTTTTGTTGTTTGGCCATATTTTGCGCAGAATCTGTCCACACATGGGCACATCATCTGTCACACATGACAATCCTTGATTCTCTTTTTTTTTCATATGTGTATGTTTTCCATTTATTTATTTATTTTTTATTTTTTTTTTTTTATTATTGTTACTCTTAATTTATTTAGTATGCAGAAAGTCAATCGTTTTTTTTTTTCTCTCAGTTTAAATTATTATTCCCTACAAACAAGTCCCTGGCTTTCCCTCACTTTCCAGTCTCAGAGTTGCTCTTTGGCTGGGCTTGGCTCTGACTCAGTTGACGTTTTTTCCCCTCCTGTTTGCTCGAATTGCATTTTTCATTTTATTTATTTATTTATTTGTTAAATAAAATCAATGAAAACTGATTGATTGAGAAGGAACAGAATCAGAAAGAAGCGGTCTCTGGGTCAATTTTACAAACAATTAAGCCGAGAGTATACTTTAAAAGGCCTCCCCTATAACTACCATCACTATTACCTTCATGTCGATGTTGGCAAGGGATTTTGGATAAATAAAGCTGCCGTTGAAGTCAGGACACGTGCCAGGGCTTGGAATACTTAAACTTGCTGCTGCCCTCTTCCCATCGTGCTGGGCTCTCATTTCTTTGCCCAAACTACGGCAAGTGGTAACTGGCGACTGACTGCTGTCGGAGGGGTATCCTTGCAAAAACAGACATCGCTGTGCATTGGTTAAACAAACTTTGAAAGCTGCAAGACAGGCGTTAAAGCACGTCCTGGACAGCATCATCGGTTCATTCACTTCACATTCACTACCGACAGCCTCATACCATCATCTAGACTTTGCTATTATGGTTTCTTCTCCTCCTGCTGCTCTTCCTAGCAGCGATGCAGTTTATGTCAAAAATTTACCAAAGACTTTGATATAATTTGGCGTGTGCCGCATACTCTTAGCCTCTGCTCTTGTTTCACTCACTCGCTCTCTTTCTCTCTCTTTGTCTCTGTCCTTATGTAATGAACTCATCGTCCACTGACTTTTGCTCTTGCTGGCTAGATGGCAAAGCAAGCCAAACAGAAGGTGCTTCCGGGCTTAGTAACGCTAATTAGAAATACGTGCTAAAAATTCGCATGAGTCTGTCGCATATCGCCTTCTTGTCCATCCTTTTGCGACTTATCCCATCTATGTTAGAACTTTTAATGCGATTGCCATCATTAGAAAATTTCGAATACAATTAAATGCATTTTGTAAAATTCAGTAACTTATCATTGCCTTATTTAAATTTCAATTTGTAACATTTGAAAGTTAAGTTTAATAAATCACTCATAGCCCTAAAAATCTTACCAGTGATAGAAAAAATTTTAGGGGGCGTTTCCCCTCCGATTAAGCAATACAAGAAAGTTAGTTCCGTCGAGGATAAAGGAAAGAATTGTGACTAACAAATAAAAAACTTATCTCAAATCGAACAGATCTTATTTTAAATATTCTGTAGAATTCTTCTTTGTGTATTTTTCTGCCTTATCTGAAGCCCAAGCTTCCTAATATAACTATTAAGACTGAAACAAAATTTCATGGGCTGTTCCTAAAAAGAAATGTTGGATTATAATTTTGAATTACCTACGGCCAATCAGTAGCCATTCCATCATTCACAAAGCTCGTGACTATCAGTTGAGTGTTTTGCTTCATCTTAAAATATTTTTTTTTGTCATATCGCTAAGTTAACCTGAATTCAATGAGGTTACTGATTTTAGCTGCGACTGTCCTGGATTAATCTCCGGCATTCGAATTCGCTGAATGAGGGCAAACAAAAGACTTTTTTTTCTCAATTTAATTTTTTTTTTTTTCTTATTTTTTTGCGGCTTGTCTCAAGACATAAATCGATATTTTCAAGTGCGCCCACAATTTTGTCGACGACAACGACGGCGACGACTTTGGTTTGGTTAGATGACTATCAAAAACCACTTTGCCCAGAAATAGCATAATATTTGCACACGGCAAACACACACACACACACACATAGAGAGAGAAAAAGAGACGGAGAGACAAACACACTCATATACACTCACGCGGCTAAATGCTTGGCTCCTTCACTCACTTACCTTCCATTTTTCGTCTTCATTTTTTTTTATTTTTTTAAAGAAGAGGCGACATTTTCCTTTCTTTCTTTTTCATATTTGGGGAAATTTCGACAAAACGTTGAAAAAGGCAACGCGAACGTCAAGTGGAAATTTCTGCTCGCACATAAAGCAAATATTTTTATGATATTTTATCATCTCAGAGTTGAGTTTTTCATTTTTTTTCTCTGGTGTGTTTTTTTTTTTTTTTTAAGAGAAAGCCTTTTGAAATTCAGTTGGCGCGCCTCGCGTTGATACCATGCACACCTCATCCCCCCATTTACCCATCACCCTTACTTGGTTACGTTGGATAGGTGTGGGAAATGGATTTTCGGATTTCGGCCCAACCAAACAACAATAATAACAACAACAAAAACGTAAAGCTAAAAATTTTTCACGTTAGGGGGATAGTGAAGGCGAGAATAAAAACATAAAAAATTCCCAAATTCTATTTATTTAAGTATTCTTACATCTTTAGACACTACCCACGCCTTATCTTGTACGTACCCAAGTATATATATGTATGTATATGTGTACATATACATAAATAATAGGATATATTAGGTAATATCATTGTCTGGCATTTCATTCAATATGCTAGCTACGTTTTAGACAGAATCAATAACATTTGTTAAATGTTAAATATGATTTAGACTTGAATGACTGCAATATACATAATTGTACTAAGTTAAAACAAACAGAAGCCATTGCGAGGATAATCATAGAATTGGATATATGCTGATTATGTCGACATGCTGAAAAACTTTAAAAAAAATTCTTTAATACCCAAACCGAGTGAGTAAAAGGGTTAAAAAAAGATTATAATTAATATAAATTTAGTAAAATCAATCGGATAATATAGAAACATTTATGACTATCAAAGAATCCAAGAATGAATGAAATTAATAAATAATTTAGAATGGTCTTAAAGTATATAAAATAAGATTTCGATTAATTCCAAGAAAGAAGGATTCATGCCCAAATGCCAAACAAACTTGGAAAACATTCAAAGGGGATCGACCCTTGTGAAGATTGTGTTTAACACTTTTTTAAAAGTTAGATCGTTAATTTTTGAATCGTTTATAATTATATTTATTTAATTTTTGAATTAAATTTAGAGAAATTTTTCATTTTTGTATTTTAAAAACTTTGTGTGATAAAGTACAAGAAAGTGGGTTAACACAATTACGGGGAACTAAGTGATCTGATATCAAAAAAGCATCTTTGTTAATTATTAAATTAAAAATTTATATGAACTTGAACTAAATTTGATTGGAAACTCTTTTGGTTCTGTTTTAAGTCGTACAAAAAGAACTACTCGTTTTTAAGATATCCTTCAGCTCATAGCCCCTAACGGGATAAACAAATTACAGTAGTTCGGTCTCAGTTGAAAAAAGTAGTATCGACAAAAAAACGGCATTAGAAAACAATCCACTATCGAACAATCCTTTTAACCACTACATACATACATATCTTGCATATCATTGTCTCACGTGTTAACTTTATTTAGAAATAAAAGAAATGATTAGAAAAACCAATGTCACATTTTTTGACGTTGACGAAACAAATCCTAAAAAGATAAAATAACTCTTTCGAAAAAATAAGCCTTTTAATGTAATCAATATTCGATGGATTAGTAATCAATGACCCATTTGCCAATTAAACACTTCTATGTCAATGCATTTCCTGGCATCATTTAGCATACTTAACTTAACTTAACTTAATGCATAACAAATCCTTTGAATGGCTCAACTATAGGGACACTAGCACAGGGAAATCAACACAAAATAAAGATGGGGAAAAAAGAGAGAATTCCATGCCTTATCCTGCATCTAATTACCGCTAAGAGCTCTGTGCCATCATCATACGCCATCAGACAGCTGTCAACTATGTGAAGAGAAAAAAAAACAACCAACAACAACAACAACCTAGAAGGGAAGACTGAAAAAAGCTATAACAAGCACATGCATGCATTAGCCGCTCACGAGAACGCTTCTATGGCTAACTACGACCAGACTATTTCTCACATACTCACTCCTTTACACTCGCTACTACTGCGGAAAAGTGGAAAACTTCTAGCTATGGTTTGCATTATAACAAAGTAGCCTCGCGTTAAGTCGACGACGCAGGGAAAACAATTTTTAATGCCTAATGAAAAACAATGCAGCAGCTCAGGGATGTGTAAAAAGTTGCGCTAAAAACAACTAAGGGGAACCAAAGCACAAACAGCCAAACAAACACAAACAGAAACAAACACACAAACAAAAAATGGGGCAAAAAACTACAACAACTACTACTAAACAGAAATACATACATACATATATACCAAAAGTGACGGGAACCGAGATGTGCGGGGAGTAAGTGAGAAAGAGAGGGAGAGAAAGAGAAACAGAGAGTGGCATATCTATTTGTTTGGCTGTTTAGCAACAAAGTTTCCGGCTTTTTTTGTGGCATTCCTGTGGTTCCATTTAGTAGTCAGTTGGCTGCTGCCTGGTGCAAAAAGCGACAAAAGAAGCTGTCAGTTGTTTGTTTCAGACCAGGCGAGAGAAATGAAAAAAAAAAATAAACCAACAACTAGAAAAAGAGGTATAACAAAAAACAAAATACAAAATGAAAGATAGAAATATGGAACACTAAATATATAAATGTGGCAAAGGCAAAAAAATATGGCAGTAAACTGGTCAAAAAAAAAAAAAAAACACAAACAAAGAAGTTAAAAGGCAACTAAAGAAAATCAATATCTTATATCCGAGTCATATTATTGCCACATTGTAAAAGCGTAATGACTTCAAAATTACTTCAGATTTTACCTCAATTTTTTTGGAGATGCAAATCAAACCAACATCATTTAAGGACAAGAAATGTAAAGAATACAAATTGCTTGGCAACTTGATGAGCATAACAACAACAAGAAATAAAACGAACGAACTTCTAACTCCTTTCATAAAAGTAAATAAAAGCATAAAAAATTCCAAAATTAAGCTATTAAAACAAGAAGAATGCAAATCCATTATAAATTTTGAGCTGCTCATGTCAAATTAAGTGAAAAAGGCGGATACAACAAGACAATAACAATAGCAACAAATGCGCGACATTGAACAATTAACGAACAACAAGAGCATTAATACCATGACACAAATTTCTAATCAATCTTCACGACTTATTCATGCATATAAACCTAAACGGCGGCAACACACAAGCAGAGAGATACAGACACACACACACACACAGACAAATCCACCGCAATATGCCTGCCTGCATGCCGCCTCTTTGCAGCTATGTACATACATACATATATATGGCTGTGTGTGCGTGTGTGTGTAGGTATATGCATGTGTGTTTGAGTTTTGCAATTACAACTTAAGCACACAATCATTATCATAATCCTTAATCGATATTATGGCTTACGACCGGAAGAAAGGCAAAGAGCAGACAAACATCTGCATATAAGTATAAATATCTTCTCAGTCAGTGTGCGTGTCTGTATGTGATTCTGTGTGTGTGTGTGTGTGTATGTGTGCTTTGCTTTTAACCCACTTCCGCCGTCTGGCTACATTCTTGTCTGGCCATTCTGGTTGTGTCCTGCTTTTGCTTCCTTCTTGTGTTTTTTCTTTTTTTGCTCTTCGTATTAAAATTCCACATACGATGCGTTTGCTTCGATCGCATGGCCCATCAATGTGCGAAAGAGACAACTAAAGCTAGACATCTGAGAAACAAGGACAGTTAATAATCCTTGTTAATTTCTGTAGGAGAAAGCAGCTGCTGTTACTGCCGTTGTTCGCCTCTCTATCCCTGCCTTACCCGTCGAAACTGTCGTTAATAGTGAAATTGCTGTTAACAAATTTAATATCCTTAAAAATATATTACGACGCCGCTGTATTGTACTTGCTGTATTCTGTGCGGTATCCTCGTTGTATACTCTGCCGCCATGGCCGCAGGATTAAATGATAAAACTGAAGGAAGCAAGTAAGCAGGCAAACAGGCAGGCTAGCAGCAGGCTGCTTCAACCTGTTTAAAGTCACCGCAGAATCTCAAGGATAACTTGGCTCACAAAGCGTTTAATGAAGGTTGAAAATTTCATTTCACTTTCTTTTACTCAGCTTTACTTCTTTTCATTTTTGTGTGTGAGTGTATATGTAAGTGAGTGTGTGTACGTGTAGTCCGCCTCCGCTCAATGCACAATGGGGCGTATGATTGTTATTGAAAGTGGGGACAGGGTTCAGTTCAGTTTTTTTTTTCTCTGCTGTTTGCTCCTTTGACGATGTCATGTACGTGTTAAGTGGTTATTGGTTTAACAGAAGATGGCCAACAAAGTGTTAGGTTATGGCTTAGAACATGGGTTAAACTTCCATTCATATTTGCATTAAAATTTTCTTTATATTACCCATTGGGCCAACTGAATTTGTAGCATACTTAGGGGAGCTCTTGGCAAATCAATGCAAAACGAACAGAAAAACGACAAAACGTTTAATAGAGACAAAGTCGCACGATGGGTTAACCATCGATGAAAAAATTTTTGAGGAAATTGTGCAAATCGCAAGCGAATTCCATTCCATTTGTTTTTATATTTTACCGTTTTTTTTTTTTCGTTTAGCATGTTATTTGAACGGACATAAATAAAAATTTACTCAAGTTTAAATCTGTTGCCTAAAGCCTTTAACTTTTGAAAGCCACATACAGAAAATGAAAAGAATCGGCAACAATGTGAAAGGAAAAACCCAACGAAAAATATGTAGTATAAAACCAAAATCCGCCAAAAAGTATGCAATAAATCACAACGAAACGCAGCTAACCAACAAAGCGAATGGTGGGTGGTTGTATGGCATTTGTGAAGGCGAACCCAAGGCTTTAGCTCCTTCTGCTCTCTTTTGGTCTCTCTTTTGCTGCTGCCCCAACTCCACCCCCTTGTCTTTCCCTTGTTCTGGTTGTCTTCAATTCGACTTGCATACACATAAATTTGCGTTGCTTACAAGGTTAGTTTGTCATGTGACGCCTTCGCACAAGAGATTCAAAGTGGAAAGAATAGCAAAACGGGGTAAGAAGAGGAACCAGGAGACTCAGAGTTCTACTGAAGCAGGGGGAGCCGAATATGCTGAGGGACTTGGCTTGAGGGGAAGGGGCTTCTGTAGAGATGGGCGACAACTGATAAAACCGTATACGAAAACCAAAAACGTTCGAAAAACGATTTACGACACCATGGCGTCGCATAATTTGGTTCAATGGCTGGTGTGGCGGTTGGATTGAGCGTACGTCAAGGAGGGAGTACGGCATAGTGGGGGTAGAGAGGGATTCGAGTGCCAATGGAAGGGGAATGAGTGGAGAAGACCCGTTTGGTTACCCCCGAATGACGCATCATTTATTATTTGGCACTCAACAAAAATTGTAAAACAGGAAGCAAAGCAACACCAAAGGCAGACAAACGGCAGCCACTTTGAAAGCGAATTAAAGTAATAAATTAGTTTGACTGCTCCCTATGCTCAACTGGCAGGCTTCCGCACCATACCTCCCCTATCAAACTCTGCACCTAACCCCGCTATCGTCGCACACACACACACACACACACACACTTACTGGTTCTGGCTCATATGTGGGGCTGCGCTCTCATTTTGATTTGAAAGCCTTCGCACGCCGCCACATCGCTGGCAAAGGATGGAAGGGACAGACGGGGGCAGGCCGCAGGCATATGAGAAGAATGAGAAGGGACAAAAAATGTCGCCATGTTTCCAGCACTTTGAGTCTGTGGCGGCTTTTTCCACTAAATTGCTTTGCATTTGTTTTTTTTTTCTCTCTCTCTCTCTCCTTCTCTTTCTCTTTGGTTAAGTGGTGTGGGGTTAGCAACATATTTTTGGCTCTCGGGCTTGCAACATTTCTCATAACGATTCGACATTGGCTCAAGGGACTGGGCAACTTTGGCATTTAAAAAAAAAAAAAAAAAAAAAAACCAAAGAACCAAAAGCAATGCAAAACATAATAGAACACCAAAAAAGGCAAAACACACACACACACATCGGGGAAGAGAAAAGATAAACTGTCGTTGATATCTAAACTCCAAGTTTTGTGAGCCTATAGCTCGCCTTAGCTTCTTCGATTCCATGCTCCCTTTCCCATAGTCGTCTTCCCATCGTTTTACGTTTCTTATGATATAATCTGTTTTGTTGTTATGGTGCTTTCTTTTATGATATTTATATGCGCGATATTTATCTCAATCGCTGCGTTTGCCCAGCCATCTCCTCCTTTTTTACTCAGTCTTACTGTCTGCTTGCCTGCTTGCTTGCCTGCCTGCCTGCCCTTTGTGGCATAATTTTTGCGGCCTGACAGTTAATATATCGAAAAGGTTTTCCTCCTTCCCGTAACTCTCTCTCTCTCTATCTATCTCTCTAAAAAAAGATGATAAAATGCTAGCAAATAAATGGAGATTTACAAGCATATTTGGTTATTGGTTTGCTTACTTCCTTCAAGTTTGAAGGCAGTTGCCTTGCAACTTTGACTGGGGAATTGTGCATAATTTTTGAGTCCATAAAACTTGTGGGCAATCGTTCAGGCCTCCTCCCTCACTTCCACTAGCATTTTCTAGCTCTCCACCTCCTTCCTGTTCGGAGATAATAAACGATATGGTCTGGGAATTGAGTTAAGTTAAGCCATATCGGAGATTAAGCGGATATTACTTGTTAGGCAATAGACAAATATAAACATTTCAAAAGGGTCTTAAAGAAGGTTAAACTATCAATAAATAAGACTACCAAAAAATAGTCGAACCCGGCTTAATTGTATATATTTAAAAAATTACAAAAGATGCATTTATAGATAGAAAATGTACATTTGATATTATTTAAAAGTTTGCACGGATTTTTAAATTTCGAAATAATTTTCTAAGGCAATTAACCAATTAATCCAGTCACTAGCCCAACCAACTAGTTATTATATTTTGTTTAGCCCTTAATTATTTACTTATTTAGCTTTCTTTAGTCATTAAACTCCAATGAGGTTTAGAAGGTGTTTCGATAAATACAAAATTAATCAAATTAATTAATTTTTGGTTGGACTTTATGTATTTGTATTTAGTTGTATTATAACTTACAAGCGCTTACCTGCTTATTAACTACTTGGATGTAACTAATACCAGTTAACAATTTCACTCACCTGGAAATTCAAGCAGAGAGAAATAAGAATATTATAAAAGATGAAACTAACAAGTAACATTGCTCTTTCTCTTATTGTTATATATGTATGTATGTATAAGCAAAGTTAAAGTGATTATTGTTATAGTTTTAAACAAAAGAGTCCATCATTCAGCTTCATCTTCAACTGCAATTATGTTAATTTCACTTCATGGAAATTTACATTTCCACTTGCATAATTACAGATATACATACAACCACAACAACAATAATAATGCTAACAACAAAAACAAGTCTATGAAAATAGAGAGGAAAGTAATATGCTTACTTCCACATTGCTAAACATAATTTTCAGGTTGTTTTTTCTTCTTAGTTTCTGTTCTTTATTTTACATCTTTCTCACTGTCCTATTTTTTCTCCGCCTTCTTCCTCGAGTAAGGAGTAAGGAGTAAGGAAAAAATATTACGCTTATTTTGACGTCAAAAAGCTTGTTGAGAAATTAAAAAAGCGGCAAATGGTAGCAAAAACGTAAGGAAAGGAAAAAAAAAAAAAAAAAACAAAAACGAAATGCAAATGAAAGCACTCCCAAAAAAGAAAGAAAGAAAAAAAAACAGGCAAATAAAACTGAAAGGAAGTAAAGAAAAACGAAAAATTCGCCTAACCATAGTAGACCGCAGCCGGCAGTAGACGCTTTTGTTGCATTTTTCTAATATTTTTTTTTTTGTGTTACTTCATTTCTGTTGCTCCGTTTTCTTCTTAATTTACTACGCTGTGTTTTTAATAACACAAACCAACTTCTAAATATGTACATAGTATATATGTATATATATCTGTATAATTTAACATATACGTTTTCATATTTTCCGCTACGTTTAAGCATTTCCGCCGACTTTTCTCTAAAAGGTGGAAAAATGTTTGGTCGACCAGCCACAAAATGAAGAAAACTCAATCGTCCAAGGAGGAAGGAAGAGTTGTGCTTACTTATGGGAAAAAAAAAATCCGTAGGCAACGTTGAGCCACTTTTATGCTCTGGCCATAAAAGAGTATATTCGCTATGGTTAAAAGTTTTTAATCCACTTTTAAGCAGAGGAAAATAGATGAAATGCCTTTCATTGTAAAAATTTCTCCCTCTAATCTCTCAGATTAGATAGTAAACATAATTAAAAGCATAACATAACATAGGCAAAATATGAATAGGAGAAAGAAAGATAATGGACAAGTAAAAATGAATATTTATGTGTTTAAAAAAAAAAAGAACTTTTTAACATAGATACGTCGAAAAGGCGAAAATAAGTAGAGAAAAACTAGCAAATATACAATTATTTATCTTCAAGCTCTGAATGAACTTCAAATTTTCTACTTAAACTTGGCACTCTTGTTTATAAAATCCTTTCAAAAAACATACAATTAGTTTGTGTTACTTTATTGAGAATAATCAGGATTAAAAGTTCGATCTATAACGTTCCTTATCAGCTTACTATTGTTATACCTCTTTGGCAACGATCAGTCATTGATAATTAAGGGTATAGAAGTTGCGTTGCGTCCAAAGCTAAAGTATCGGCCCTTCAGGTCGCTCTTTTTTTTTTATTTTGTGTTCTATTTGGTTTGTTTGTTGTTAGTCCGTTTTGCGGTGGCGTATACGTAATATACAATACGTATACGTTATATTTTTTTATTTGCCTCCTTCGTTGTCTGCCCACTCTGTGCATTCATAACTCTCTCATTCCCCTGCCCATCTCTCGCTTTCTCCCTTTTTTCTCCCCTCGCTTTATCTCGAAGAAGTACACAAAAAAAAAAAGAAAACTTAATGAATTTGCATGAATGAATATTTGAAAAGCTGCCGCTGCTCCAGTAACAACAATATTTTCGTAAGAAAAAAATACGAGAAATAAAAAATACGAAAAAAAAAACGAAAATTCGGGAGAAACAAAAAAATACCGCCGCCAGGCTAACGAAACCAAAATGCGAACAGAACAAAAAAAAAACAGATTTCAGCGGCAAGAATTTATGCACGAACAATTTATGAAAGCATGCGAAAATTTATGAGTACTAATATTATCAGCAGATTAGAAAGTAACTGGAAATTATGGCCTCAATGTGAATTTTCCTTTTCGTTTTTTTTTTTTTTCTTTTTTTTTCATTTTTGGTATTTGTATGTGTGTGTGTGTGTGTGTGTGTGTGGGTTAGAGTGGGTTAAGCATTTGCATTTTGCATTTTCAGCATGTGGCATGTTTATTATCATTTGGGATTTTGTGATATTTTTTTGGGGGGCATTTCAAGTGTTTTAATTGGCCCTAATTGCATTTTAATGCTAATTAGAGTTAGAGTTAAACTTGTTTGCCACTTTGCCATAGTATTTGTGTATGAATATTCAAATTATTATTCATTGCCAGAATGTGGTCAGACCTACAAAAACGAGCCACATATACATATGTAGTTGAGTACATGTGTTCCAGAGGAAACAAAAAAACCAAGTTGACATTCTCTGCTAATTTCGTTATAAAGCTTTATTGAGTAACAAAATATTCGATTAATAGATAATACATATTCTTGTCTGATATTTTATCATATCAATATTTTCATATTGGTGTGTTTATATAGTCTTTGCTTCAAAAGTCATTCACATGGCTACCATTATGGGTAAATGCAACCAAATGACTTCCCATCATGGCCAAAAGATTATCTCCTACATATGCCGCTTTCTTTGATGTCTCTTTGTTGACTATCGCAGTCTTGTTGTTTAATTGAGTGATGTTGCTAGCAGTGGTTGCTGTAGTCCTGATGGCGGTGGCATTGCTGCCAGTATCTGCGATTTGGGTAGTCGCATTCAATTGGCTAGAAGCACCAGTTGCTTCCAAATCGGTATTACGATTTTTCCGATTCTTTGGCTTGGTTTTGGTCTGGCGTTGGCGATTATTAGCAACTGCTTTGGCAGTTGTTGCCTTTAGTCCCCAATAGTCGGGTGTTACATTACCCACAGCTGTATTATCAGCAGAATTCTCCTTAATCACCACCATTACAAAAATGGCACATAGAGCGAATAGTGAAATGAAACGCATTTCGTTTTCTTTTTTTTCGCAAAGTTGTGTAAAGTATTGAAACGACTGTTGCAAGTAAACTGATTTTCTAAAGCTAAGTTGGAAGCTTTTTATACTTTTTCCATAGTCTGACAGTCAATAAAAACAGTTGGTCAATATACGAAACAATTGGCTGAATCATACTTCTTATTCACCCCAAGCCATGTCTGTGTTATTCATTACTAGATAAACGTAATTAAAAACCAGACTCTAATTCATATATAAATAAGTGCAAACTGTTGCATTCAATCATTGTGCAGCATCAAATATGAGGAGCCTCATATTTATTATTCTGCTTGTTTTCACTAACCAATTGCTAAGATCACTTGCCCTTCAGGCGCAAGAGGAAACGCATTTGAAAAACTTAAGGCTGCTTTCCCGGCGTTCCATTCATGTGCCCGAAATGAGTTTCTCTGGTCAAGCTTATGAAGCTTTACTAAACAATGCACTTCGCACTACCACAGAGGAACCAGCAGTGATCACCACCACAGAGATCGCAAAAAAAGTGAACAGAAGACACAACAAGACCAAAAGACGCAACATAAGGAACAGAACTAAAACAAAACTTCCTGCAGGAGTATTTATAGCGAAATAAACGAAAATATCCAAATTGACTCATTGTAACTTTAAAAGTCTATTAATACTATTAATTTCTCGAATTAGTTAGCTCAATTCTTAGTAGTTTCTAAAGAAGAGAGACACATTATAAACTACTAGAACGTATGTAATAATAATTTCAATAAAATGGGACATTCAAAAAACCAAAAAACTAATTTGTTGCTTCATCTGAGTTATCCAAAGGATGAGGCCAATTTGATAATTATTAATTTATCAATCTCCCAAACGCTTTGATCAATTGACCTTTAGTTTTTTAACGTATTTTTTTTTTTTTTTTTTTAAATTTAAGAATTGTAATTCTTAAATTTTACTTCTGTAAAGAGCCATGACCCCTCCCATCTCTCATAGTGAAACGCTTAGGGCCGGCGTCGAGGTTTTTGGAGTAAAGCAGGCAAAGTTTACCGTCAACTTTTTGGCAGTCATGTTGCAGCTGTGTTTCTTTCATTTTTGTTTTTCTTTTCTACTTCCACCACGTCAGCTGGGCCAACATCCAACGCCAAGATCAAAAAGAACTTAAACTCGTTGCCCTTACCAATACAAGGGCAACCCCTCTTCTTCCTCGCTTACAGTCTGCTTCTGGGCCCTCTCTTCCGTTTGTATATAAATTTGTGGCAAAGGTGAAAGCGCAGTCAGTTGAAGGTGAAAATTGCAAATGGCGAAAAAGGAAACAGATGTGTGAAAATGTTTGCATACATACACACACACACACACACACACATACACAAACACACAAAGATGGAGCTGCAGGATGCAGGGGCGGGGGGCTAACGAAAATGGCATTTTGATGGCCCCTTAGCCAAAAACTCAAAAGAACTTGGCTCTGAACTTGACACCTGCCTTGCTGCCTAAATGCCGTCTACTATTTAGTGTATAGTGTCGACTGTCTGTCTTCTTCTGCCCCCGTTTTTAGTCTGTTAGACGGCTTGCTTGTTAGCCCAGTTAGTTGTGCTTAACTTTTGATACCTCACGATGACGTCACGCGCCATCTAATGGCAGACGTGCATCAAATATGCGGCAAACTGGGAAATTTCGAATGCATTTTTAAATGCTAAATAATTCACATACACTCAATTCTCTGGGGCGCCAGCAATTTTATGCGTTAAATGAATTTATGAACAGTTTGTGACATATTTTACTATATACTACATATACAATTTAAATGTATGTACATATATGTATCCATTTATCCATTTGGTTGCAGGTGCTGCAAATTTGATTTTTTTTTGTGATTTTATTGTTGTTTTGCTTTCACTGTATTTAGCAGCAGTCAAGTTTTTATATCAAATAAGGCTCGGCTATTTGTTTTTTTGTTTGCCACGTCCTTAATACAATTTTGTGAGCAATTTTTTATAACGAAACAATAATTTGTCATTGTTGTTGCGTTTGTTTTTTATTGGTAGAACAAATCATCATCATCACAGGCCATCATCATGATAACGATGATGATTATGGCTCTAATTGAAATCGCCATGAAAATTGAGAGCACACATTCTGAATATTAATTAAAAATCCCATTAAGTTGGCTTTAGGCGTTTCACATTTAACCAATGTCAGTTGCAGTTGTAGACAAGCCAAAATAAATAATATCCTGGGGACTATTACTTAATCAACATACACATACATACACTAAGGGAAATCGCTAACGTAAATAGCATGAATTTAATGCCATTAAAATTGAAAAGTTTTTCACTTTCCATCAATTTCAAAAACACCTCAGTTTGTGGGAGTTAACTTTAGTTCGGTTTTGTGGAAGCTTTTAGTGTTGGTGCTCCCAAAATTATTCTATATTTCTATATAGTTTTTATACTTTGGAGTACGTTAGGTTTGCATCTAAGCTAACTTTGAGTTAACTTGTTAATCGGTTTTAATACTTAAAATACTGTTAGTTATTGCTCCTAAAAGTAGTCTTTTATTTACATAATGGTCAGCGACCCATTATCTATGTCTAATGAAAATATTTAGATTTTTGTAAAGACAGGACAATGATTTCGATGGGTATCAACTGACCCCCAGACCTGCCCTTTGGATACGCCCATGCATTATATCAGTGTCATCTATTTTCAAATTAAGTATCATATATGTATTTATGTGAAATAAACCTACGACATTTTTTAGTGATTTCGATTCTATATAAAAACACAAAGATGTTAAAATTAGTTACTAAATTGATACATGAATCGTGGGTTAAAAAGGAATCTCTTTCGGTTAAGCAACATTAATCCAGAGCAACAAAGTTGATAGCAGAATAAGTGTCTCCAGTTTCCATTTCTTAGTGCCATTGCATTCGAATTCCAAATTGGACTTTATTGCAGTTTCTGTCGTTTGCCTGATATTGTGATGTTCACTGCCAGGCATTGTAGTATTCGTGGGTGAAGGACCACTGCTGGTACTAGTGGGGCTAGTGGTGGTGCTAGTGGTGGTGCTAGTGGTGGTGCTAGTGGCGGTACTAGTGGCGATGCTAGTAATGGTGCTAGTGTCGCTGATAGTAGGACTAGTAGTGCTATCAGTGGTCGTACTGACTATGCTTGTTGACCTTGGACTGGTGAAGAAACTAAAAAAATTTGTTTTCAAATCAGTAGCAAGCGGTGTGAAAGCAGATGTTGTTGTCGTTTTCATATTATGACCAAATTCCTTAATGGTAATTTTTGAGACACCAGTTCGATAATATCTAGAGCGATCCGATGTATCCGCAGTGTGATCATGATCGCCATAATAATGGCTCGAATTGAAGAAAGCTCGTCGAACAAAACCAAAACCATTATGATCCATAGTTCCATTTCTAGTTTGGTCAATCGATTCTTCGAATTGAGGGTTAGCAGTTGATGCAATCGAAGAAATCGAAAGCAGAGCCAATTGAAGGACTACTTGAAGCTGCATCTTTAAAGCTGTAGATTACAAAACGGAATGTCTGCTAACTGGCTTGTGGCAGGGCTTTTTATAGTCAACAAACCTTAAGAAACCCAAAAACAGCTGAGAGAAATCTCTGGTTTACTCATAACGAACGTTCTGTCATCATCATGCCTTATCGGTAAAACATTTGGTTTGCCTTTTTGTGGTTACAGATGCAGATACAGATACACAAAAGGCAATTGACCAAAAAACATACCCAACTTTAAATTTATATACGCATGTACAACTGCTGTTCTTCATGTTCTTGTTGATGATGTAGCAATAGAGTAAAACAAAAGATGGGAAATGGAAAAGAGTTATATACATACACACACATACATTTATATTTGTATGTATGTATGTGTAGATATAGGTAGAAGTAGAGAGGACCGCAAGCTATGCACATTTTTATGGGCCTTGCGGCACTTATCAATGCAACTGCCAATCACAAAAGCAACCAGGCGACCACACACAGATGATGACGCGGTGTGTGTGTGTGATTTGGGTATGCAATAAGGGAGGCAACAAATGACTGCCACATATCGACAGCAGAGACCGCATTCTGGCCATTTGTTTAAAAAAAACATTTCATCCTCTGTGCTGACACATACAATTTTTTCAATTCATTAACTATTTTAGTCATAAATTATGGTTGAGCCAACGGCAATTCCAAACAGTGAAAATGGGAAAATTGCAAACACAAAATGATGCCATATATGTACATATATACAATACATTTATATGTATATATATAAAATTTGTTTATATGCCAAGTCAATTAAGTGAGGACAGCGACACATGCCGCCATCGTTATTCAGCACAATGTACAAAAAAATTCCAATTGAATTGTTAAACGATCTGGAGATAGAAAGGATCACATGTTAACCTGTCTTGCTCTCCATGACCCATAACAATTGTAATCCTCAAATCTCTGTCATCTGTCATGAGCACTTAATTCTTTGATCCACAAATGACAAAAACAGCAAATTAATCGAATATTTCCACTATCGAAGTATTTACTTTTGTGTGTCTACTAAAATATCGTTTTTATCTTAATTTCCTAACTTACAACGAATGATCAATAAAAAAAACAATTTCAATTAAATTCAATTAAGAAACGAGCTTCAGAAATTGTCTAAAGTTAACTTATTATTATGATCAAGTATCCTGCATCAAAAAAATATCGGATAGTCCTAAATTGCTTTATCCAGTCAGCCACGTATAATATAATTATTTCCTACGACAAAAACTTAAACTATAAAATAAAGTCGAGCTGGCAAAAGAAAAATTGCCAATGTTTTGTCCCCAAACAAATGTCTTGCCATTAGGTAAATTAAAGTTCTTTAAGTTTGCTGGTCTTTAACTATTCATTTATGTAGTTTAATATAGGTATCACAAGTAATAATTCTACATACATATACATATATAAAATAGTGTATATTGGTTAACCAATATTACAAGTCTAAAATCCTTTGTTGATAATAAACAAAACGCCTCTGCTCATAAATCCCAACAAAATCCCTAGATCTCTCATCGAGCGCTCTACAATTTAATGCAAGCAATTCATATTTTGGCACTGCCAGCAACTAATCCCTAGACACACACACACACACACAGACACACATATACATATATACATGCCCATACACACAGTCATAAACAAATCAAATATTGAAAAACAAAACAAATGTGTAAAATTTGCACACAAATAAATTTGCAAAAAGAACACAACAAAAATCTTTCTCTTTCGCTCTAAAAACTAAAACAAATGAAATAAAACAAGAATTTTGTAGAAAATGCAATATATTTCATATATATAGTGTATATATATATATTTTTTTTTTTTTTTTTTTGTGATATATGTATTTTCATTCGGCATGTCCAAAAACATTTCCCGAAGCGTTAAAATGCATATAGAGAAAATATTTTGACACAGATTAAAAGCAGCAACAGCAGAAGGACTTGGATCACGACCAGGACCAGGACCGGGACAAAACCTATTGCAATGTCGTTGCTCATCTAAATTTAAATGAAACGTGGCTACATTCGTTAGGATAACCCTTTCACCCCTCCGCCATATACCCATATACCATATACAAATGGTAACATTTTACATTGCAAAGCTGGGGCGAAAAAGTCGCACTGACCCAAATCAAACAAACGCTAATGCCCGATTTTCAGCGCCACAAAATTCTGCGGCTACACATTTTCCCCCAAGTTTCCTTGTATAGTCTCTGTAGCTACAACAATTCATATATGTATGTTCCCATACGGCATACCTATATATGTACATACACACGTATGTATGTATGTATACCTACATATATTTTTCTGACATAAAAATGTCTACCATTTCCAAATTGTGTAGAGCAATACATGCCAGGGAAAATGTTAAAACGAAAACAATGCATATCGACATAGAGCATAAAACAAAGTACACAGCAAACAGTACTACAAATTTCCCCAATGCAATGTAACAAATTTTTCGACTTCAGTTACTATAGCATGGTCGTTTCCAGAAGGGGGGTGGGGTCCTGTAGCAGTTTAAATGAATGTTATTGGAAATACCTTTTTAAGCAATCAATACTGCGTATGCGTAATATTTAGTTGTCATTAAAGAATATATAACCTCCAAGATCTCGAGTTCAGAATATCATGGGTAGAATATAGATGACACATAGGACAATAAAAAGATATTTGACTTATTTTTTCAATCCCCCCTTTCTACGCTGCTAAAACAAATGTCAGCTGTATCGTACTTTTTTTGTTTTTATCCTGTTTGCCAATGGGGGCCATGCATATTTATGAAATGAGTGAAAAGTGTATATGCATGTGTGTCTTCATGTCGCTGGTGTTCTTACTATATAATTTTTATAGCTACGCTTGTATTTTACCTTTTTTATTACATTTCTGTCATATTTAAATGCATTTCTGAAGTAGTTAACTAAACAAAGTATTTAAGTAGAATTTTTATTATTTGCAAATCAGTTGTAAATACATTAGGACTGTGTTAATCATATGTATGCTAGTATGTCGATTTCTCTTGCTGGTCCCTGTGATCTAAGATCATATTTTTTCAACCACTCCGTATCGAATACTATATTCTTTTTGGTTGGTTTCGTTGACTTTGAGTGCCAAGTGGGAAACTCTAATCCAATACCGTTGTGTTCGGTTGCCCCATTTGCATTATCAGTACTTTGTGTAGATGTTCTTCTATTTTCTTCCGTTGTGGTGGTTTTAGCCGTAGTATTGGTTCTCCTCCTGATTGTTGTTGTCGTAGTAGCTTTATTCCTCCTTCGCATATTCTTTTGATTTCTTCTGGTAGATCTGCGTGTGGTACGACGTGGAATTTTCTTTTTCTTGCCATAAGTCAATGGTCTTTGGGCACTTTTCCTTCCGTTCGATGTTGAACTAGTTCTTCGTCTTGCAGATTTTCTAGCTTTAGGCTGTCTCCTTCGTGGTGATTTAATAGGTTTCCCTGACCTGTTATTTGTTGTTATGCTAGTGATTGTTGTTGAGGTCCCTAGAGTTGTAGATTGTTTTGTCGACTTGGTTGGTGCTTCAGTTGTGTGTACAGTTGTCACTGGAGTTTTTGCCAGAGTTATTGGTACACTTATTGCCAGAGTTGACGTCTTCGGTTCAATAGAAGTTGTTGTTATCTTTCTTCTTCTATGCATTGTTTTAGAATTTTTCTGGTTGGCATGGGCAGTTCTTTTGGTTTTTCCTTTTCTGATGTGCTTGTTAAGTTTGTTAGCTGTTTTGTTTCCTTATTAAGGTTTTTTATTAACTCATCAAGAATGTCCTGAACTGAAGCGATTTTCTCGCGTCTCAAGCGGTTTCTTTTAATATTTTTTAAAATGAAGCCTTGTGTAGTACTCGAATCGAAAGATGTTTTCTCCTTATAGATGGTTGAATGTCCTGTTTGTGGAATAGTTGTTGTAAAGTCAGGCAAACTGTTCTGATGAACCGTTGGCATTGCCATTGACTCTGACAGCAGTTCATCTGCTGCGATAGAAAATCCAGACCAACAAGCAGTGGCCACATAGAATGTGAACAGGGCATTCGCTTGCATTTGTGTAACTTCAACTAAGCCAATGGCTTGCTGTGTGCCAACATTTTATACTATATAAAGGGACGGTTGACTACAACAATTCAAAAACTCTGACAGCTGTGCGACTGTTTCAACGGGAAAGGTCCGATAAGTAAGTAAATGGGTACGGTAGGTACGGTAACACAGACACTGACTGACATTGAATAACTACATGCCAAATAAATGGCGACAGAATGAGTCAGTCCAAACGGGTTTCTTTCTCGGTCTTGGGTTTTAATGGCAAAGATATTTAGCCTGACTAACGACCTTCAACGATTTCACTTAACCAAAACTGAACCGAAAGCAACTTAAACCGCTAACTAACTACCCAATTCTCATTAAACTTTTGCCATTACACTGCAAACTCAATTGCAAACGGCAGAAGCTAGAGAGAAGCAAAGAGATGAAGCAACCAGAGCAACGTTGCCAGCCGCCACTAAATGGCAGCCTGGCATAAAAATTACAAATTAAAAAACGCTTGAAAATAATAATAAGAGGAAGCAGCAGCCAGCCAGCCATCTAGCCAGTCAGAAGCTGGCAAAAGCAAGAAGAAGAAATAAAAAAAAAAAAAACTTTTACCAAGCAACAAAAGCTAATTAAGCCATGGCAGAGAACAGGCCAGGCCAGAAGCAAAGACACACAAACACACAGAGAGAGTGAGCGAGAAAAAGAGAGATGAGATAAAAGCGGGGCCAAGAGATAGAAAGACAAATGCAAGTGGGTTGAAAAACTAAAGTAAATTGAAAACTAGCAAAAGGAAACGTTAAGGAAGGAATCAGAAGAAAGCTCAAGGAAGCTGTTAAATAGCTTAAATGGCGTTGAGCGTGTACGACATGTGTTCGAGAGATGGTAGTGGGTAATAGTAAAGAGGGAGAAGAGAAACGATGAGATTGCAGCACTATGGAGAGGGTGAGGAGTGTGCGTGTGTGTGTGTGTGTGTATGTGTGTGGTCGTGCTCAAGTCGATGTTAGAGCTGGAGACGGAGTCTCAGAGTCGAAGTCGGAGCCGGCTTGCTGCCACGTCAAACAAATCCATTTTAAACCTTAAGCCTTGAGTAAACAACACGCACACAGTCGCACACATATGTATATGCATGTATTTGTAACTAGCCGCCCTAGTGTTCCAAGTGGGCGAGGGCGTGGCAAGTAGTTGGCACAGATGCTTCATGCATTTTGTTTGTTTTGTTCTTTGTGTGCAGCAGCATCAGCAGCAGGAAATTGAAATGAAATTGTAATCCTTAGTTCTCAAGCACAGTCTAGAGAAAGGGTTAAGATGCATCCTCATCCGCATTCGTATCCGCATTTGAACGCCTCGCCGCGTCTCGTCTCGTCCCGACCTCTCCTTGCCCTCATCCTTGGCCCATCTCTATGCGCACGTATGCATATTTATTTATTTGTATTGGCCATGTACGTGGAAATAAAGAAAGAATGAAAGGATACCAACACGGAAATGCAACCGCTAAGCAGACGTTTCCTCAAAGCCAACTGTTGTTGTTACTTCAAGTGTGCTACACTGAGCGAAACAGCCAACATAAAACATAACTTAAAATGAAAAGAAAATATTAAAAATGTTGGATAAACTTTATTCAAACAATCCAAAAGATATATTAACTGAAGCTCACTTCTTACATAGATGATTATTGACTTTTTTCAATGATGAGATGAGCTCTGTGTGGTCTCATTAAAGGTCTTGCCTGACCGTAGATTGTCAGAATCGATTCGACTTTATATATACGATTTGATATTGATATTTATGAATGTCATAATATTTATTTAAAACAAATCCTTAGGATGGAATGTATGTGTTGTGGCTTCTTCGAAGAGATGCAAATCGGGAAAACAAGCTGTGGGTCTGTGTTTAAATTTTACAAAGAGAAGAGCATACAGTGTTTGTGATAACCGTGCGAGGAACACACACACACCTTACATATCCTGACATTTTCCATGTGCACAAAGAAAAGCGAAAAGAGTTCAGCGAGGGAAATGTGAATGTAGTGTGAGATGGCAAGAAAAACATGGGAAAACAAGGACGACAACGACAACGAGAAGAAGCAGAAGAAGTAAAATTCTTTTGGCTGCCTTTCGGGGTGAGCTTTGTTTTAGTTTTTTGCCTGCCAACTTTGTTTATGTGTTTTTTACAACTTCCTGCCTTGTTTATGTCCCAACGATGTCTGCACTTTTAATCGTCGTCTGCTGCTGCTTATTTGCTTCCGTTTTGCTCCCGTCACTGACTTTTCTCCCCACCAGACTCACTCTCTCTCCCTGTCCCTATCTCTCCCTCCCAGTCTCCCGTCTCTCTTTCTCTAACTCTCTTGTTGGCATTCAATTTTTTGCTTGCCTGCCCTTAGACTTCTTCGAACTACAAAAAAAGACTTACGGACTGCAGACTGCATGTGTCGCTGACATGTCTAAGGAGCAGCGGCAGCAGCAGCGGCAGTGGCAGCAGCAGCAGCAGCAGGCGACCGACCTGCTTCTTCACCGGCTACTGTTCCTGCTCCAAGCTCCTACTCCATCTGCTGGCTGGGCTCCAAAGTGGCAGCTTCGATGCGCTGCACTGCAATGCAATGCGATGCGATGCGATGCGATGTGGAAAAACTTTACAAGTAAATGTGACAATGAACAGACATAAACACGTTTTGGCTGCACAAACTGTTCAGTGGGTGGGTGAACTTAGACGAGACAACGACAAAGGTGGTGGTGGTGGTGGTGGTGAGAGAAGAACACTCACTGTTTGTCTTGTGCTAAAATGAAAATAAAAAAAAAAGAAACCAGAGAAAAACAACAACACATGTATGGCTTAAATTGTTTATAAGCATGTGTATGTATGGTGTCGTTTGGTGTGGGTGTGGGTGTGAGTGTGTTTGTGTCTGTGTGCCGGTGGTGAAGCAAAACGAAACAGAACTCTGAAAAAATTGTCAAATTGTCAACGACATTTTATGGGTTTGTTACAAATTGAAAGAAAGTTTAATGACATCTTCGATTAAAAGGCATTTTGTGTGACTTTTGATACGTATCACTGTCTCTGCGTGTATGTGTGTGTATGTACAACTGGGCGTATAAGCAATTTATGGATGAGTTGTCAATAGCTGCTTTTGCAATCACTTAAGTGTTGAGAGAGTGAGGTACACAAACATATATAAAAGACATAATATAAATGAATTTTCAACGATTTAATTCAATATCCGAGAATCCTCAATAAAGTAACACATATGTACATATGTATCTTAGATGGGCAACGAGCCAAGCAAATAAAGGACAACATGTTTATACCCTTGCAAAAAGGGTATATTAATTTTGGTCAGAAGTGTGCAACGCATAGAACGAAGCATCTCCGACCATACAAAGTATATATATTCTTGATCAGCACGACGAGACGAGTTCAACTAGCCATGTCCGTCCGTCCGTCCGTCCGTCCGTCCGTCCGTCCGTCCGTCCGTCCGTCCGTCCGTCCGTCCGTCTGGATCAACGCAAACTCCTCCTAGACCGTAAGAGCTACAGAGCTGAAATTTTGCTCCTAGGCTTGTATATACTGCAGGCGTTGTATATCTCGGATTCAGCCGGATCGGACCACTATATCATATAGCTCCCATACAAACCCCAAAGTCACGAACAGTGACTTTTCTCAATAACTTCGTTATTTTCTATGCTATTATCGTGAAACTTAATATTAGAGAGTTTACTATGCCTATAAGCGACTATGCCAAATTTGATCAAGATCGGGTGACTATATCATATAGCTCCCATACAAACGGCCAAGTCACGAACAGTGACTTTCTCAATAACTTCGTTATTTTCTGAGCTATTGTCGTGAAACTTAATATTAGAGAGTTTACTACGCCTATAAGCGACTATGCCAAATTTGATCAAGATCAGGTGACTATATCATATAGCTCCCATAGGAACGATTGGTCGAAAACAGTGACTTTTGTAAATAACTTCGTTACTTTTAACGCGATTGCTTTTAAATTAAACATTTCTTAATTTAATATATATGTTAATGACTGTGCCGAATTTGATAAAGATCGGGTGACTATATCATATAGCTCCCATAGGAACGATCGGTGGAAAACAGTGACTTTGATCAATATCTTCGTTATTTCCTATGATTGTAGGCCTTTCTTTCTCAAGCTTAAGCCTTTTTAGATAAAACGTTCTTCCACATTGATGGCTAATAGGTAAGGATAGAGTTACCAAAAAAGTTGAACGCATGGAAAAGGATTTTGTATAAATAAAGATCAAAATAGTAACGACAGATTAAAATTATGCCAACTGTAAAGGAAAGGAGGGTAGTTAAAGGGAAATGTGTTTATGTTTCAACTGTAAATATACTGGAAGATCCATCTTTGTCAAGACTTCTATTTAAAAACTATTTGCAAGTTTCACATGAATAACTTGAAGTTGGCCTAGGTTTGTACTTTCAAAGGAACTTTAAACTAATTGAAATTGAGAAACATTTTTTAGCAGAAGCTTTAACAGTATATCTTGCTATGCATAATTAGGATGGGGCTTGTTCAATTGATGAATGTTCAAGATTTCGACATGAAAGTCAAATATTGATGGATTACACAAATCTATACTGATTGAACTCTATGTTTTACACATTAATTTTGCTTTTGCGCAAAACTTTTCATGTTTCCCCAACATGCCTCACAATTCAATGCCCACCCGCATTTAACCACGCACCACAATAGCTAGCCATAGGCAAGACAGATAGAATGGATCCACGGCCAAAACTGCTGGTCCCCCATCCGCCCATTCTCCAGTCCGTCCATTTCGATGCCAGAGTCTTAACCACACTTCAACTTCATGTTCGTGCCCCTTATGCATAATACAATTTTCCAGCAGTAGCAATTCAGTTGCTGCTATTGCAGTTACCCAAAATTCTGTTCCGCCCTTCACACTTTGCTGCTGCAGCTCGTCGACTTGTCCTAATACAATTTGCAGACAAAATTTTGCCCTTCCTGGAAAATGTACTTCATGTGGACGCGCGCGCTCTGCCTGCGGCTAAGCAAATCAACTGCAAGTTGCATTCGCTTACCCCTCCGCACCCCCAATCCCACCCGATTCGCCCGATCCATCCGCTCTTAGCCTTGTTTCAGCCATTCATCAATTTGTTTAAATTTTGTAGAAGCCGCAGAGCTTGACAGCTGGCTGTCAGACGCCTCACTGGCCAGCCGCAAAAACTTCTCTGGCACTGCACGGCACTGCACTCTCTGTCTTTGTAGGAGGCTCTGCCTTGACTTGCCTAACAAAATTATACCGCCATCCTACTTCACTTCGCCTACTTTGTGGGCCACTCTGCGGCAAACTGGAGACGAGAAGAAGATGCTACAGCTTCGGCTGTGTCTTCTTCCTTTCCTCTATTAAATCATATTTTCTGCTTTCTCTACACATTTTTTTTTCCTACTTTTTCTCTTCTTTATTTTTATTTTATTTTTTTGTGCTTTCTATTTGCTTCAAGTTGGAGACTGACTTTTATGCCGTCAGCAGCATCATCCTCCTCATGCGCACATAATTTCTACTTATGTACTTTTCTCCAGCCCCTTCCCATGTATACATACATACATATAAAATGTATTTTATAGTTTTGCAAAAGAGAAACTTGTAAGAGCATTATACTCAAAGTTTCAATGTGCATTTCAATTACACTTTGCAGTAAAGTGTAGCCAAGCAAAAGGAAGAGACAAAGACAGAGATATATACGTATATATAGAGGGAGAGAGGGACCGAGATAGAAATGAAAACGAAACAAATGATAAAAAATGAAAAGTTGAGTACCGCCGCCAAAGATGACTGAGAGATCTGTGAGTGTGAAGTATGATATGGACCTGGGCGTGGCAATAGCCATTACACACATTGTAAAATGTGCGGGCGGTTAGGAAGGGAGGGCGGCACATTGTTGACAGGATGAACGAGTTGTCTTCTAATTGGAGTCGAACAAAGACTCGGTCACTCATACGCCATGTTGCTGCTCGGTTGCTGCTTGATGCTGATGCTACTCCTGTATGTCATGCCTTATGTCAGCTACTGCTGTTGTTGCCATAAACACACACACACACACACACACACACACACCCGCAGACAAGGCAAAAAGAATCGTTCTTCTATCGTATAACTTATATGTACATTGTTGACATCTTACTAAATAGCTCTTACAGCACTCTGATGAGTGACTGCAGTTTCGCTACCCTCTTGCTGCTGATGTTGACAAAGACAGGAAGTGACAATATAACTAGTTCAAAAACACAAAGCAAAGGAGATGTGTGGACACATATAGCGTGTTCATTATGTTCAAAAACTCGCTTAAATCGAGAAGAATTGCAATATTAAACACAGAAATAAAGAAAGATCGAAGTGTTACTTGGATTGTTTTCTCCTGCTCTTAACTGCTTGTACTTCAAACGTATTATTAACTACTGAACAAAGAGAAACTGGGAAGGAAAGTCCACTAATTATTATAAGTATTTTATCTTTCATTCGGATATCAGACTCTACTAATTACCATAAGTATTCTATCTCTCATTCGCAGACTTGCATCATTAGATCAGACAATAAACATATTATAAAAGAAAGTTCGATTTTTTCTTAAATGTAAACAATGAATCTTGCATTTGTTGTGTGTAAACAGAATATAAACAATATACTCAAAAACCTTTATGTGGCTTCGCTTTGGCGAATAATATTAAAAGATTTCGAGTCAAATAAAAAATAATTAGGAGGAAATTTTTGCTTTAATATCTTAGCTAACTTTGCTTTAATATCTTATTTACACATTCGTGTGCCTATGTTACTTTAGTTTTTGTTGTTTTTCTTCAGCATTTTCTTCAACCAATAACACTATTAATTGACTAATGTTTTTAGTATTTTGTGATTCAGCTGTTAAAATTGATGTATGGGGTTTCCAAAGTAAAAGTCTTCATTAAAAGAGTTTTATGCATTCGTGAAAATTACTTTTCAACTGTCTTAATATGCAACACCTGAATAAAGCCAGTAGAGTGTCTATTTCGTTGAACAAATTTTGCAACAAAAGTTATAAAGAAAACACACATATGTACATACATATGTGTGGTGGTAAATAGATCCGTTTTATATCAATGGTAATTTTTAATCTATTTAAATCTAAAATGTCTTTCAGGCAGATTTTCATTGCCCACAATTGGCAGTTATCATTATCAATAGGTGCTAGTATAGGTGTGATTGTTGCCGTGTGTGTGTGTGTGTGTGTGTGTGTGTGTGTGTGGGTGTGTGTTGCTGCTGTCATCGTGTCGTTTGTGTAACATCTTGGGTCCAAGTCCAAGCAACTTTGCCCTCTTTTAGCACCCTTTCAGTTTCCCTTTCTCCTTTACCATACGGGCCAAGTGCGACTTTTATTTATGGCTCCGTTTGTCGACTGTCTGCACGTGTTAAACCCTTTTGGGTTCAGTTTTTTTCTCCCCTTTTTCTATGGCTTATCTCAAGACTCTGCCTTAGCTTCTTGTTGCTGGCTTGGCATGTCAACAGGCGGGTCGTGGCAATACTAGAAGAAGCAGCATCACGACCGCAGGACGACAACAACAACAACGACAACGACGACGACGACGCTTTGGCCACAAGACCATTTACTTTACGTTGCTTCACTCCAATTTTTTTGTTTTCTCTCTGTTTTTTTTTTTTCTCTGCGTCTCTTCTTGTTGTCCTTGTGCTGCTCGATGGTTTTTTATCTTTTAATGGAATTTTAAAATCAAATAATTGGTTTTGTTAAATTTTTAGTTATCCCTGTTGTTGTCTCGTTGTGGCAGGTAAACACAGCAGGACAGCAGACACACACAAAAAGAGATAGAGAAAGTGAGAAGAGTGAAGTGGGACATATTGTCTCCTGTCTTCTAACTCGAATGTGGTTTGATATCACCAGTTTTTACTATTTGGTGTTTATTGCAGTGCAAAGGATACGTGACGATGTCCTTGGGACTTACACTCGCACACACACACACACACACACACGAATTTCATACATTTATCTGTATTGTGTGCACGAACATTTAACATAGAAATTAAACTCTATTTTTCCCCAAGGTGGGCCAATTAAATAATGATAAATCCAAAAAGAGAAAAACGAAAGATATACAAATTTCATGCTTTTTTCTTTTGTTTCTTCAATCTCAAGAGTCTTTCTTGTGTATTCGGTCAATCACTTTAATCACTATGACTAAAGTAACATATTAGTTACCCAAATGAAACTGGAGTATCTCATTAACTTTGCCCAAAGTCTTTAAGTTCCGTGGACTCCTATTATGTATTTCACCTACCAACTGATATACTTGGAAAAGGAAAAGTAGATGATACTGAACTGAGCAGAATTCTCACATTTCAAATGAACGAGATGCACCAGAATGGCTTTATATATATACATATACATGCCTTTAGAATTACGTTCACATTAAAACCAGACAGCCAATTGACTTAGCCAAGTTAAAAATACGTTTTTTTTCTCTGCTTCTATTCACTACTACTCTTTGATCCAAATGTCGCCGAGTTTCACAATTGGCAACTATTCAGAGTTTGAATTGTTATTTGGCAAACTCTTGCCAATGTAGCCAACCCACTTTTCATTCCGCCAACCTTCCCGCACATTCTGCACCTTTTCTTGTGCACCTTGCCTACTTGTCCATCTATCAAGACCAAAGAAACTTGACCTGTATTTTGAGACTTGAGCAGAGCAGTTTGCTAGCATTTTGTAGGTAAATGGAACACAATGTGCAGAAATGTGCATTTTATATATATATATATATTCGCGTATATGTATGTATGTATATACATTTATATGTGTGTGTGTGTGTGTATATATGTATGTATATGTATATGTGTATCTTTAGAGTACATACATAAATCAGCAAATGCATACAAAGCAAATATATGCATACTGCACTTAGTGCATATGCACTAAGAGAAATTAATCAAATTCTACATTCATATATCTTGATGGCTTAGGAATTTTCATTTGCAATATTTTGACAATAAAAGAGTATATGTTATTAACCTTTAAGAAGTTAAATAAAAAAAAAAAACTTATTTTGTTAATAAACAAAAACTTCAAGCCAAATTCGTATTAGCACTAAACACTTAAGAATCAAATTCGATAAGTTGATAATAGATTAACGAAAAACTGTTTTTGAGTTATTGTTGTTATAGTGAGAAAATCAAGTAAATTATTATTAATACTCCAATGCTCTCTCAAACCGAAGGAAAGTTTTCCATGAGGATTTTGATATTATACCTTGAGTATTGTAATTATTTCTTTGAGTGCATAAATCTACAACACACATGTTCATATGTTCCTATATACATATACGTGTATACATATACATATATTTGTATTTGGATTATATATACTAGCTCTCATATTTATATTTATTATGCCCCGTGTGTGTGTGTGTGTGTGCACAGGGGAAAAAGAAAACAATTTGAATGGAAAACGAGGCGAACAAACAATTTGCCCCTGCGGCGTTGACGTTGAAAACGACTTACGCAAATGAAAGTTGGGCGTAGCTGGAGGAGAAGAAGCTCCAGTTCCCTATGCTATTTGGGATAAGCAGGAGAAGAAGAAGAACCAGCGTAGAGCATGGAAGGTGAACAACAAACTGCATATGGAAACTACAAAGGAGAAGTGAGGGCCTGAAGCTAGCAGCTAGCGTTCTACAAGTTGTTCAAGTCCAAGCCAAAGTGGAAGCCATGGCCAAGTTTCTTGGCCCCAGTGCAAAGTCCTTTCTAGAGTTTTGCTACTTGAGTAGGAATTGCGTCAATATGGCGAGTATAGAGAGAAGGGCAGAGAGGAGGGAAAGAGAGATTTGCCACCATTCCCGCATCTACAACATAGTATGTGTGTCATGTAGGTGTAATGTGTTTGCATGTGTGCGTGTATGTGTTTGTCTGTGTCTGTGTGTCTGTGTGACAATGTCAGTCGTGCGTGGCCAATGCTCAACCCCATCCCTAAGAGTGCTCTATATTTGCCAATTCACGTTATAAACTTGTTTTCAATTTCAAATTCAAATCCTGTCCCAAGAAAAGGAACCAACTCACAGTAGCAGAGCATGGGGCACGGGTATATGTACATTGATGGGGGCATGGGGCAATCTTTACAAAGTCGCTTCAAAAGTTGCCTGTGCGACTGAGAGCGCGTTATGCAAGAATCTTGTTTCCTTCTCGCTCGCATAATGGCTGGACGTGTTCTAGTAAATTGCTTCACTTTTTCCACATTTTGATCGTTTCATTTTCATGTGCGTGTGTCGCTTTTTTTCCCCCCTTCATCTGCTACTTCTTTTTTTGCATTTTCTTTTTGTTGCTCTTATATATATATATATATATTTTTTTTTTTTTGCTTTTTTGAGTAGAATTTTCATGCGGTAAAAGTTTTGCGAAATGGAAAAAGTTTTATAATAACCAAACCATGTAGTTATTAGAAGGCGCTGGGACAGAATCTTTGGTCCACTTGTAATTTGTAGGAATTAGTTGGCATAGATAAACGTTTCCTTCTTGGAACCGCATCCCTAGACCGACCCCCCGCAACCCCCAAACTCTTATATAGTAGTTATGGTTCATTTTTTGTGGGTTTTCTTCTCTCAATATATATATATTTTTTTTTTTTTTTTTGGTATGTCTATGGGTCAGTTGTGTGAAAGTTTTTGGGCGAAAAATTGCAAGTTTTCTTCTAACAAGCGTAGATGAAAAATCGAAACAAGTGAAACGAAGAAAATCTCATGCTTTTCATTTTCTTAATTTACATCAACTAGTAGAAGTTTTTTTAAGTTTTAGCATGAGCTTGAGTTCTTATAAAAAGTTTTCAATAATTTTCAAAATGAAATACAAAAGTCGACACGCACACACAAACACACACACATGCACACATTTTATTTGGCATTTCTTCAAGCATAAATAAATGAAATGAGATAAAGAATGAAGTTTTTAATACCTTATTGTTTGTGTATTGAATGTTCAAATCCTTTTTTCACCTCTCTGACCACCGCAAGAAATTGCCGTAACTGCAAAAAAAAAAAAAAAAAAGAAAAGGAAGAAAGTAAAATAGAGAAATGCATTTCATTTGAGAAATGTTTTGAGCCCCCAAGAAACAAAAATGTAGATGAATTGAGTGTAAATAATGCTCAACAGAGTCTTAAATATCAAATACAAATATTTGCCCTTCAACACACAACACACACACACCAAGTGGATAAAGCTTAAATCAAAATTTGCACAATGCTGGTAAAATTGAAAATTTAAGGGCAAAAATTTAAGCTCTCTGTGCCAAAAATAAAATGAACCAAGAAAAGGTAAAAGTAAAGGTGATTTTTTTGTTGTCTCTTTTTCTTTCTCATCCACCTAAAACCGTATACAGTTCAGTTGAGTTCAGTACAGACCTGAAATGCGGTTACTTAGCCCAGGCACGCGTCTGGCAGCCAACCCACCCAAACCGACTTGAAATCTTGATGAAATTTTCAGCAACAATGTAAAAATTTCTTCTTACACTCCTGCGATACTAGCATACGATACACAAATTCCCAAAGTGTGAAAGCCACTGAGGAAGACAGAGACAAATACACACAGAGACAGAGACAATTGAAAGAGATGGCGATAGATAAGAGAGAGACTCCCCTCAAAAACGACATTACTGAATATTTTGAGGCCGACAGCAGGCAACGAAAATTTCAAAGCATCTTTAAAATACTTTTACCGTAGATGGCCAAATTTAATAACCATGATTGAGCATACCAAAAAAACTGCAAGTGCCTCTTCTTATATTTAAATCTAAACGATTGGAAAATTAGCTACAAATTTCGCCACCTCTTTAATATTTCTATCCACCATTCTTGTGCCCTCACTCTGTGTATTTGTATGTATGTATGTACGTTCTAAATTTTCTTTCAGGCAAAAAGGTGGTCACATTTTTGTGTGTCACTTTGGCATTTTTGGTATTTTATGCTTTCAGCCTAAAGCGAAAGGCTAATCACTGGCATGCAGGAGAATGGAAATTCGAGGCAAACAGCAAATACTTGGCATTGTGCAAAATCTAAGCACAAATAGGTTAAAGAGTTTAGATTATTGCAAATATAAATTAGATTCCTCACATAGAATAAAGCAAATAAATTAGATTAGAATGTTAATCGAGTGTTAACAAGATCACTTGATTAATTTGGAATTACAATTAAGTCTAAGCTTATACCAATCATAACATATTGTAGGTTCAAATGGTATTTTCAACTAATAATATAAAATAAAGTAAGAAGTAAGTGATTAATGATTAAATTAAGCAAGAATAAGCTTACTTATAAGCACTCAAACTTATACCAAAACAATCAGAGAGCCTGGCGATTCTTTAACCTGGCATACCAGGTGAAACAAAAATGTTGGGAAACGTAGCGGAAGTGCACCTTTACATTTGAAGGTGACTCAGGACTCTGGATTTTATTGTATGTCAACGTCCACTGAGAATCATCGAAACAGTTTACAGGTTTTGCTTCCACGATTTTGCTGGCACACATGGGTTAAACTATAAGTTTACTTTGACAACCAAGCAAGCAAAAACAATAAACTACCAAAACAAAACAAGTTTTTGTTCGGATGAGACTATGTACTTGTATATTTGGTTAGATTCTCATTTCATTCAACTTGCTTTGGGTACATTTTGAGTCTTTAACCTCTTAAATAACAATTTAAAAGTCATAAGCAAAGTCTGCAGATAAAAAAACTACTTAATTACAAAAGTAATACAATTGAACAAGTCTAAAGAACTAACAACTCTTGTTCGGTTAACTAAATAAATAAATATTCTACAAAAGTGTATTAGCTAAATTTGAAAAAAAAAAAATAATTTAAATTACTTATTTGCATATATACATAGCTAAATAAGCAATCGATGTATACCAAATTGAGGTTAAAAATCTTTTGTGGATTTTCCGGAGCTATTTGGTGGTATTGGTGAAAATGGTTACCGCAAAACAATTTTGCCAAGGTTTCAACACACTTTTAGTTGGCAATTTCAACGCCAAAGATTGTGCCAACCAAATGTTCACTCTCAATTGAATATTTATGGGCCATAAACACCTAACTCTATAAATATATGCACACAAATACATACATATATGGGAAATAAACCGCACAAGAACTAAACTATTTTCATTTCGGTTAACAGAGGCATATAAAACGACATTTTAACATTTACCCTCGATCCCTTCGAGTCATCCATTCACGTCGACTTAATCGCTTCTATGCTTTAAATCATTAACATTGCGCATACGCCACGTGTGGCAACTATACACATACATATGTATGTATGTAGTTGTAGGTAGGTAGCAAGGTAGCTAGCTATGAGGTTCCTCTGTCAACTAACCGCTTAACCAAACGTACACACACACACACATATGCATATACATACATACTCGCACATGCAGATGAACATCAAATGCTGTGTAAATGTCACAAGCAATAAAAATCTTTTCTAGCTCCTGAATCCCATCCCATCCCATCACAGCCCAAACCAACCAAACTCAACCCAAACTAAACCAACCCGTCGCAGTTTGTGACGAGTGGCAGTCGTTAAGAGTTCCATCAGCACAGCGACAAACAGTTAACCAGAGCACACATTTCCTTTGCCCCAATCCTCCAACCGAACGCATCACCCCCTCTCTTCTCATCGTTCACTTTCCACGCTCTGTTTTTTTTTTTTTTTTGTCGTTGTCCTTGCTATTCCTGTTGTTGTTTTTGGCCCTGGCTGGCATTTGAAATTGTCGTAGTTTTCGCATCTAATTGTGAAAATTTTTGGAAAACTGTCAAATTTTCAGCAATTGCCAAACCACAGGCTCGAGGTTTTTTGGGTTGCCATCCATCTAGCCATCTAGCCATCCAGCCATCCAGCCAGCCATCTAGCTAACCACGCCCCTAGCATATACGCCCACGTAACTTTATTACGCGTGCAGCACGTAAAATTTTACTCTAGACTTTTACTTTTTCTCAATGCGTTGACTCTCGCGCGACTCTCACTGTGTGCTAGTGTTAGTTTTTTTTTTTTTTGTGATTTGTATTGCTGTTTTTTTTTTTTTTTTTTTGTGAAAGGTTTTACAGTTGGTAGAAGGTGGAAGTTTGGTGACTTGCTGGCTTGTTGGCTGGGTTGGCTTTTAATGGCCGCCAGTTTTATAGTTCTCTCAATTTGGAAATGAAAATAGTTTTTGGCTTTGATTTATGTGGCCACCGCTAGTACTTTTATGACCATTCAATGTGTCGAAGAGGAGGTAAAAGAAACTAAAGCATTTGAAGGTTCTAAACTTTAATGCAGATGTCTCACTTTTCCTACATGGATGGCCACAGGATGAGTAGGGAAAAAATCAAAACGAAAAAGGGAGGGAAACAAAAAACGAGAGAGCGAGACAACAAGAGCAAAAGGATTTACATTTACCTAAGCTCTAGAGATGATGCCACCAACGCATCATAAGAAGAGCAACTGAAGCTGAAGCTAAAGCTGAGCTCAACTGTCAGTTGAGTTGCGTGTCGTGTCGTTTTGTATCCTGACAAAACGGAAATGGCAGCCATTACAACGCAGCTAGGACGAAACTTTGACATCTTTTTACGTCTTCTAGCTCCTACTCCTGCTATTTTTTGCTTCTCTTTCTTCTTCAGTTTGTTCTCGTTCTTTAGCTGGCTTACATTTCATCTAGCGCTAATGATAAGAAAACAATTCAACAACAAGAACTCGACAAAAACAAAACAGAGAAGAGCAAAAAAATGAAACAAAGAGTGAAGGGGAGACATCAAAACGTTAGAAAAAGGGGACCAACTAAAGCAAATGGGCAACAGATATATAGAGAGACAGAGAGAGAGAAAGAGTAAGTGAGAGAGAGATAGAAAGAGAGGGGGGAGAGATCCAGAGCAAAGACTGAAAGTCAAATGCCAGGACATCAGGCAACACTGGCAAGCGCCAAGGACACGTCTGGGCCGTCTGTCTGCTTAGTGCGCATAAATATTGTAATAAGCATGAAAATTACAATTTTCAGCTGCAAAAGGATTCACCCTCTTACTTGGCATTGAAGCATTTTGTAATTTACATTTAATTAGGGGATTTTGTGCAGCAGCGACAAGGATGGAAATTGCAATGCCATTCCCTGCTACGTCTTGCCCTGATACTACCCTGCACTGCCCTGTCATCCACCTAGCTTCTAGGTGTTGCCTTCAGTGCCATATCTCTGTGTTGGCCCAAGTGTATTTGCATAGGGCGATGATGGCTTAAAGTCACTCAAAGGATTTGCCAAGCAGCTATAGAGCTACGGAGAGAAGATGCCGAGTTACTGAAGAACGTGAGGGAATGTTAGGACCTACAGCTTCTGTGTGTGTATCACTTTCCATCTCTCTCTCTCCCTCTCTCTCTCTCTCTCTCTCTTTCTCTCTGCTGTATAACATTGCGTATGAGCAACATTTAATTAAGTGACTTGTACACTTTCTTCCTCCACCTGCTCTACCTACCACCTACTAACCCTTACTTGGCTTTTATAGTTACTGGGTTGTATTTTTTTCTTATCCTACTCATTGCGTGTTTGCCTTGCCTGAATGTAAGTCAGGGGATGAAGAGTGGGGGGAAAATGGGGAGGCACCTGGTTATGAGGGGAAACAGGAAATTAAGTTCTAAGCCGCTTGCCCAATGCAGGAAGAAACGAATGATAGATATATATAGAAAGACTGAGGAGGAGGAGGAGTCAGTGTCGGTGCCAGGGCCTATGCCGATGCAGGGTGTCAGTGTTGGTGATGGTGCTGGTCCTGCTCCTGCTCCTGGTCCTGGTGGTTGGTAAATGGTTGATGTTAGTTGCATATGGAAGCATGTTGAAAACATAATTGAAGGCATTTTGCTTGAAGCTTAAGTGAATTTATTGTGGCAAATGGAATTAGGCTACGACGAGAAGTCGAGCTACCTCTCTAGGCTGCGATTTAAGTTAGTTAAAACGGGAGGGTAAATAAACTAAGCAGCAAGTCACCCTGATGGAATCATATTGAGAGTAGAGTTGAGGCGATGGCCAGCAAATGCCAGAGAGTAAACAAAAATGTGAAAAATCTCTTAACCAAGTCAACAAATCAAAAACTATGAGCAAAGCAAGTTGGTAAAAGTACAAATTCATCAAACCAAACCATAAATACTCTTATATTTGAAAATTCGCAGTCTTCAGAGCCTGTAAATGGACAATAAACATTTAGATTATAATTTTATGTAACACAATTCGTGTAAATTGCCAAGAGCCCAAAACGAAAGACTATGTTTCCACAAGTCTCCAATCAATTGTAGTTAAATAATTAGACAAAAACATAAGTCTCTCACAACTCTCCAGTCACAATTGTTAAGAAAATGTAAACGCAAAATTTAAACATTCAATAGCGACTGAAATTGTTTTAAATTTCGCTATTATCATTCTGTATATATTCTCTGATAACTCTCTGTGTCTATATATACATGCATATACATATATATATATATACATATATACAACGAAAGAAGAAAAGAAAATGGCAGAGTATCCTCCCAGCAGGCACTTAACTTTGACTCCACCCTGACACTTGACTACAATTGCGACTATTAGACAAAGCGTTTGGTTAGGAGAAACAACTTGAAACTGTAGTTTTATCTCCTTTTTCTCTGTTTCTGTTTCCCTTTCTCTTCCTCTTTGCTGGCCATTGTCCATAACCATAAACGATGCGAAAAATGCCGCGAAACACGTGCCAAAGTGCCTACGATTATTGACACTCAGCGGGAATGATGACAAGATGGCCAGAGCAGGGGCGTTGTGCTACGATGCGGCGAGAGCACTACTCGTACATAGCCGCTGCTCATCTGAACTTTTCGTTCTGCTTTGGTTTCTTTTTTCTTTTCGTTTTTTGAAGCACACTTTCTGGGGCGCTAAAACTCAAACATAAACAAAACCGTAAGACAACCAAACCAACCAACAAGAAAATTGCGTTGAAAATTACACAAGGAAATCGAACAAGAACATAAAGAGAAATAAAAAGGAAAAAAACTCGAAAAGTGCCAGGGCAGCAGAAAACAAGAATGTATGGAGAAATAGAAAGCTGAGGGGAAAATGGGGAGTAAAAATAGGAATTGGAGTAGAGAAGCTTAGGGGGAACATTGAAAAGCAGCGTGAACACACATAACACTTGCTAACACGAAGTGTTTGACGTTGACACGCACACACACACTTTCACATATTCGATACATGGTGATACACAATGGAAAAGGCCAACCATTTTGAGTGCTATTGGCAGATTTTTGTTTCGATTCCGATGCTTGTTGATGGCTTGGCCCAGTCGGATGAATAAAAGGAAAGTTGGCGCCTGATGACGACACCAAAGGCAAACAGGAACACACAGTAAACGAGAGAGAAAGAGACAGAGTGAATTTGTGACATGGCAAAAACTTTTCAAATTTAAGCAATGAGAATTTTGAAATCCTAGTATTTATACAAAAATCAAGTAATTAGAGGTTAGCGTCGACGCTGCAATACCCTGCATTCAAAATGGAGAATTTTTTTAAGCAATATCGCTTCCAAATCCTTTGAACTTAGCTACTTTTACATGGGACAGATATAAATATAATTTATAATTAATGTAAATGTTCCTACTATAATAGTGGTAGATCTAGAACTGTTAAATAGGCGTATTTAACTCCATAAAGTATGCTATATTATTATTTTATTTTATCTGGTTATAAAGGTAAAGTGGCAAATTTTAATGAGCACAATAAAAACTCTTCTAGGCTTTTGCATACTTCAAGGGGCATACATTCACGCATAGCACAGTTAAAAGTTCTTAAGAAATCTTTGATCGTTGGTGAAATCTGCTAATAACTTAGACCTAATTTTTAGGTATCTACATATATACAGGAAAGATCATTTGTATTTTATAATTTTAGTTATTTCATGCCGTATAAGATCAAACATGTTTAAATTAATTAACAGAAACAAAGAAATAATAACTCGTATATACATACCTATATACATATGTATGTACATATGTATATTCTATTACTATACTCATTGCTGTTATATATGTAGGTACATACATACATCCCAGATTAACATTAAAGGTAATAAATTTATAGTTTGCTATATCTTTCAGTTCAGTGTGCCTGATAAAGCAAATTTTAAAGAAATTATAAAAGATAATCACGATCCTCAGGGGAAAGTCCACATTAAGAATAACCGTATAATAGTTTCTTCTATTTCTTCTCCTAAAAGTATTTTCATGAATATGGTTTTTCCTTCAGTGTACTGTTGTTTGATTTATTCTAAATGAATTTCAGCAGACCTAATAATCATTTTTGAAAGTTCCTATTCTTGTTGGCGCCAGGGGGCAATCTGTGGAAATAAAAATGCTTTTTGCAACTTTTCTTCGTTTTGCTTTACTAACCATTTTGCCATTTTTCGTTTCCATCTACGTTTGTTCGTCCAGTTTTTTGCTTTTCTTTATTTTTTCTTGGCTTCATCTTGAAGTGTCGCCATCTTTGTCGAACAAACAAAAGAAGTGCTCTCCGAATGAGAGAAGAAATGAAAAGAAACTTGTGTAAACACACAAACGCAACAATTTAAAAGCAATAATTGAAAAAAGCCTTTATGACATTGCCAACAGCGTATAAAAGTTTTGTCAGCTGCACACTTTGCCACGCCCCCACACCAACACATAAACACACACAGACACCCACACACACACACACGTAGACAGAAACATTCGCAGAGACATGACGCCCCTTAGCTAACCGGACAATGGCTTATTAAACGGAAAGTCACAGTTTGGTTTTCTGCTTCTGGGTTTTCTTTTTTTTTTTTTTTTTTTTTTTTTTTGGGCATTTAATGTTTTAGCTAAGCTGATTAAAGGGCAAAAATTTTAGCAAAATGCCATGGCCACGCCCACACCCACACTCATTCATGCCCATATCCATGCCCATGGCGAAAAGCAGCTGCTAAGCTCCGACACGCGTGTGCATTTTGGAAGGGAAGAAGAAAAAGTTTTTTGGCTTTTTTTTTGCTTTTCTGTGTGCTGCCACGCCCACTGATTGCTTTGGTTGATCCAAAACGAACTTGTAGTTTTGTGGCGTTTACCTCGAGGGCAGCAAATATTTCTCGTACATATCGATACAGAGAACTGGGTAAAGCCAACAGGAGACAGAAGAGGAGACGTAACAAAAAGGAAGGAGTAAAAGCTACAGCTACAGAACAGGATCACGGGGAGTCCGGGAAGAATGAACTGAAACTGTTGGGGAGCTGGTTGTAGGCGTTGCCAGTCAAATTTCGCATGTGCGCACCAAATTAGATAGCATTCCAAAGCAATAAAAACTGACAGGATGAAAGAAAGTTCCCATGTAAACGAGTGAATCGAGCAAGTGCAGAGCAAAGTCAAAGTCCAATCCACTTTTCAGCCAAAGGCAAATACCAATGCCGCCGCCCTCTATCCCTCAACTATCTGGACAGAAGAAGAAAAAACAAAAAACCAAAACATCCAAAAGGAATTGGAGAAACAACAACGTAAAAAAAGTTGATTGTAAATAATGGTAGAAGGTTTACAAACTGACTATTTTGTAATTGCAGTGAGAAAGAGCCTACAAAAATGTTGCAGACAAAAAACAAAAAAGCGAATGTATTGCAATTGGTTGAAAAAGGCAAAAATGCAAAGTGGAAATAGAAATCGAAAACGAACTAAATTGTATAGTCCAGTACAGTTGGCTACAAAAACTCAAAGGGAATTCTATAATTTTCAGTTAAACTACAACGCCAAAGCGATTTGTCTTTAAATGTTTCTTTAATCAGAGGGCATAGCATTTAAAACCATTTTGGGTTTGAGTGAACTTAAATGCAGAAATAACAGTGCCTCAAGACAATTTCGAATAAGCCATACAGCGCCTGCTGGTACGGTCGCCTCGTCTCGAAAGATTCAATGTTCATTCGTTTTTAATAATTCACAAAAATTTCATTAGAAAAATTTCGAAAATTCTGATCTGTAACATTGCAAAATTTTAACCGATTTCCGTTATTGTATATTTTAAATAAATCACTATCATTACAATGTCAAAAAGTATTACAATAAACTTGAATTTGTTGATGCTCTAGTTTAGTAATTTTTAGACGTATTTATTTAGAATAAAGTCTTTCAATCCTTTTGATGCCATTTGGAACTTTTTGAAATCGGTTGGAAATGCAGTCTGATGAAAAAAGGTGTGTGGAATCAGCAAAGATTATCTTAAAAATGTCTCTCTTTGTGAATCTGTTATTCTATCAACTTTCGAATCCGTTTGTTTTAAATTCATATATCAGTTTTCCAAGTAGAAAACTTTTAGTTTCTTCAATTTTTATAAAAAAAACTTGAGAAAATGATTTGCAAATCATTCCTACGCATAAAAATAATAAAATACATACATATTTGAATAGATATTTGAATGAAAAGTTCTTATTTTTCATTCCTTTTCAGTACAAATATTACAATTTTATTTTCCAACTGAAAAAACGAGTCGAAGTATAGAGATTCAATCTTTTGCCTAACACTTCAAATCCAATTTGTCTATGGCAGCGCACACAAAAAGTACAACTTTCTCAAGGCCAACAAATAAATATGTACATACATATATGTAAATATCTATGTGTATGTGTATCTGTGTTTGTGTGTGGATTGCAGGTATTGGCAATCAGCCCGCAAACGAAATAGAAAACCCTTTAGCACACACAAAAACCTAGAAGACCCAAAAAAAAAAAAAAAAAAAAAAAAACGACAAAGTTCCTCAACCTAAACCATTTTATATTGCTCTGCTCGTCCCGTACCCTGCTAAAGAACCTTATCTGAAATACGAAAGAGGCCAAACTGAACCACAATTTTTGTTTCTTTCTTTTATATTTTGTTTTCGAGTTTTTTGTGTTGTTGATTTTGGTTTTTTGTTTTTGTTATTTTTTTTTTTTTTTCTTTTTTGTTTTGGATGTAGTTTGGCTGATGAATGTGCGAATCGTGCGCGCTTTAGTTTTTCGGTACACAGGATATGACTTTGAGCCACTTCCGGTTGCTGGTGAATTCAAATTGAATGCTGACTAGTTGGCTGCTCGTTCTCGTCAGTTCGTTGCTGCCTCAAGGCTATTTATGCGCCAGTTACACAAATTCAAAGTCAGTAAACGAAAAATAAAAAAAAAAAAAAAAACATTTAAAAACTTGTAAAACGTAAATTCAATAGTTCTGATAGACTGATAGACAGACATCGACATACAAGAAAGAAAAATGCAACAACAACAAGTTCCTTGCCGACTTCTAATGTACTCTACTAAATACATATATACATATGAAGGATCCAAAGTGTAGTTTTAAAGCTAAGGATAAAATAAATTATTTCCATAATTTTAAGGTTTTGTTTTCGGACTCATCTAAATTCTAAGAACTGTACTTTTAGTTTCTTTTTGCCTTATTATTGGGATTCTAGAATAAGTGATATCTAAAAAGATATACATACATATAACTCAAGCATATGTCAATTAGTAAATAATTATTTTGATATGCCATGTAGCCTAATTTAATAGCTCGAGTGTTAATGGGGGAGTGGCAAAAGTTTTGCATATTCAATCTATTGCTGTTCGCATTCAGGGACTTTCAATCAGTCCCCTAGATGCTTTGTCTGCTGACGTCTGACCATTTTGACTAATATACCCCATTTACCCAAAGGATAAAGGATACACACAATACAAAAACAAAAAAAAAGAAAGAAACGAACAAATTCAATAGTTGTGCAACGAGGCAATTAAGTTTATTGCATTCCATTTTAGGTTTTTTTTTTATTTTTGTTACTGCTTTTCGAGGGATTTCTACTGTTGGTGTTGTTGTTGCTAATTTCAGTTTTAACTGAATGGGCTTGTCAGGGTAAATAGTTGGTCATTCTATACATATTTATTGTGCTTTTGGTAGTTTTTGGTCAAGTTTACTCTTTACACACCATTTTGACCAACAACAATTCCCCCATGCAATTAGAGACTCGAAAATTGTGGCCTCTTGCTGTTGTGTCACTTTATAGCCAACAACAACAACGGCAATAGAAACAACAACAATAACCACAAAAGCTTCACCTTTTTGTTGGGTAAAATTCAATTTAAAACAGCGCCACGTGACCCTCTCACAATTTTAAGAAAGAAGCAAAAGCAGAAGATAAAATAGATGTAGTTATAGGTTTAGGTAGGTAGGCAGATTCTCACTAACATATGCATGTGTTGAATAAAGGACACACGTGTCCTCTCATCCATGAGCTGTATAGCCCGGCCAACCCAATGCTTAGGGGACAGTCAACAAATTGACCTTGACAAAATAATTGAGAGCAAAGAAAACAGAAACAGAAACTAAAATTAAAGTTAACCATACAAAAAGATAGATCTACTAACACACACACACACACTCACGTGTACCAACAATACCGAAAAATACGAACAAAATGACAAAAAAAATATATATATATATATATAAAGCAGTGTGAAGAGAGACGATGACAAAGAAAACTTTTTAATTTTAACACATGCGAAAAGTTTGAGAGGGTAAAATGAGAGATAGAGAAAGCGAACGAAAGAAAGAGTGTGAGAGAGATACAGAGAGACGTTGCACATAAACGGAATAAGTTATTTTTCTCTCGTTGGGGGAATTAAAGCAATTTGTAGCATACTTTTTGGGGGCGGCCAACTCAGGTGCTTTATGACCTGGGCCAGCAGCAACCACAAGCGGACATCACAAATTAATTTCACGCACACACACACACACTCACTCACATGAATGTGTTTAATAAAGTTGGCAAGAGCAGACTCAACTCCTGTTTTTAATGTTTTCCTTCTTCTTCTCCTTTTTTTTATACCCTTACAGCACCGAAAGACAAAAAAAAAAAAGAAAATTTACCCATTAATTTTGCAAAAACCTTGGCAATGCCTAAAATATAAGTGAGGGTTTGACTTGACAACGAAATATTCAATCATTTTCCTACAACTTCAATGTAATCTGATTCAAATAGTATTCATCTAAATCTACAGAATCATTTGTTTTTTTTTTTTAACAATTAGTTCCAATTTTCTTTACATAATCCAAGAAAGTTGCAATTCCAATTAGACAAAGTTGTTCGAACATTTTTTAAATATGCTTAACAACAAAAAACGTGCAACCATTTAACAATTTCACTTTGAAATTTAAAGAGAACAATTTTTTAGGGTATATAAACTTTTGTATACAGTCCAGTTTTATTCTGGCCTTTCAGATTGTCGTTTTCGGTCTTCGGTTTTGTTTTTTTAATTCATCCAGAGACCAGGAGCAAGAATATTTTAACGGGTCGTTTGGTTTTCAGTTTGGAGACCGCAAACAATGTGTGTAGATATACGTGCATGTGTAGGTGTATCTGAGTATGTGTGTGTGAGTGTGTGTGTGTGGGAGGGGAAGGACTGCTGATGAGAATGGAAAACTGTTTTGGTGTGTGCGTGCACTTGCCTCATTTTGAGCTCGTTTTAATTTTAAAGCATTTTCTCTCATAGCGTGCCCTGACTGCATTTTCAATTTGATTTTAGTATAAATTGTAAGCTCCCCTCTCATCACTGCCTCACCTTATTATACATACATACATACAAACATACATATGCATATATGTATGTATGTATATACATGTGTGGATATGTTTTGCCCTCTGGCCGAGCGTGCTAGTTGGCCATTTAAATTTTAATCATTTTCTTGTGTAAAAATGATTTTAATTGTTGTTCAACACATTAAAAAATTTTGTTTCGAAATGTTTCATTTCTTTATACCAGTTTGATGTATAAAAGTGCGCAAGCCACGGGGTCCTGATGGGGAGGGGGAGAATGATTTGAGCTTGGATTTTTGGTTAAGGGCATAATTATTACTCATTTCTCTTTTATATTTAGCATCTTGATAAGTTTGAAAAGGTTGTGTGTGATTTATGTTGTAAAGCGATTTATGTTTTTCCTACAAGGAAGTAATTTTTTAAGATTCTTTTTTAGATTTCTCTGTGGCATTTTTAGGCAAAAGAGTGGCAGATGTGTTCATTAACCAACCGCGTGGCACAGTGGTACAGGGGGGATTGGAGGGTTTTGTGATTGCTGATTGAAAGAACGAAAGATGGTGAGGTGGGGCTTTGCCTCTTTTCATTTTTTGTATTTTTAGTTTTTTTCACTTTGCTTTCTTAATCACAGTTTGTGCTTGTTTCAACAAGTTTTTGCTCCAGCTGTCGGCTTACCTGGATCCTAAGCTGAATTCCCATTACAGCCAAAAGTATGCAGCATAATTTTTAACCTTATGCAACATAAATTTACCATCTCCCTGGTACCTTCAACCACTTATCCAGAAACCTCCTCTGGCAACGTCTACCAACTCATTTCAAGCGAGCATAAATAACAAGCGTGAAAAAACTATTGAAGAGCATAACGAAAGAAGGCGAATGAGAGATGATGGAGACGAGAAGCAAGGAGCAAGGAGGAACAAAGCCAAGGGCAGAATGTAAGATGACTCAAGTGCAAATTTATTTTTCATAAGTAAAGAAAAGCAGAAGAGGACCAAGAAAGTTGCCTCCTCTCCTCACCCCAAAGCCCGACTCTTTACAGTGCCCCTTGCAAAACAGTCAAATTGATGCCTAAGTCAACACAAAAGAGAGGAGGAGCGAGAGGGAGACGAGCATGATAAGGAGAATGGGAAGAAATTGCAGCCCTGGCTGCACTTGATTGTAATGGTATATGTACCTTAGGGCCACCAAGCTAAAGCTTGCTCTCTCTCCAGAGACAAGACCTGCACCTCCCACGCCCTACCCACTGGCATTCGCTTCTGCGTTCCCCTTCTCCAGAATCCTCTGCCTTCTGTCCCTTCAGCGGAATGTAATAAAAACCTGAAGTACGTTTGTTTGATAATCCCATTTTAATATTTATAGTAATAAACGCTTTTACGCGTTCGCACTTCGAGCCAAAAAGCAGAAACGAACTCTGTGAACACACAGGAACAAAAAGAGACAGAGAGAGAGAGAGAGAGAGAAAGGGAAAGAATGATAAAGAAAAACCATATTGGCAGTTGCCTTTTGGCTAAATCCACAGGCGTCTTTTATTAGAACGACTTCTGGTTGGCTGGCAAAAATTCTTATTTATTTATGAGCTCATCAAAAGAAGAGAAAAGAAAAGTAACCTAAACGAGAACAGATGGAAGAAGAGTAAAAGTACAGAAAAAGCAAAAACAAAATTTGGCCAAGACTCCAGGACTTGCATGTAGATTCGATTTGCAGTAGTACTTACATATTTGATTTGTCCTGATTGAGAGACAAAAAAAAATATATATAAAAAAAGGGAGAACTGAATGACAGCGATAGGATGAATATACATATAGATAGATAGAAATGATGCGAACAAGCAATGGCTTTAGCTTTAGTTTTATTCCAAGTCCATTTTTATGCAGTCAATGTGCGAAATGGAACATGGCAAAAGAAGACATAGATATAGACGAAAACGAAAATGACCCACCATTCTATCTAGACAATCCAATTGTCTGGTGTTGCTTTGATTTTCAATGGATAATAGAAAAACACCTTTGAATGCTGTAAATTGCATACACTTGAAAAAAAAAAAACAAACAACAAAAAATATATACAACATCATTTCTTCTATTCATTTTGACATTCATAGCAAAATAAAACTCAAACAATTTTTCCTTTCAATAGAGATCTCAAGTATATAGATGTTTTCTTATATAAGCTTAGCCAATCAAATCATGAATTTTCGAATGTGTTTTCCAGATTTTCTTTATCGTATAAATCAAACTGTAAATCTGTAAACAAGATTAAAATGCTTTTTGCCCAAAAATAAATACCAAATATCCTTGTTCAATCGATACTCTATCGAGGCTTTTTTATGTTCCATTTGGACTTTTTAATTTTGTTCATTCTACTTCTCATTTTACTTGTTAGCTAAAGTTTTTCTTCCTTCTCTTGAAAAAAAAAAAAAAAAAAAAAAAAAAAAAAAAGAAAACGTACAAAAACGAGACAAAAGTTTAATTTTCGCGGTTACTTTGGCTCTTTTCAGATTCCCTCTTACCATCTTTCTCTCTGTCTCGGTGTCTCTTTTTCTCTTTTTGTGTGTTTTAGTGTTTCTTGTGGCGAAAACTTGCGGCGTATTTCATTTTGTAAATAGCGTAAAATGGCAACAGGAAATTGATGCAGCTCTTCTCCTGCATCAGCTGCATTCTATTGTCTGTCTATTGTCGTCGTCGTCGTCGTCGTCGTCGTCGTCGTTTTGGTTGTGGTTCTACACTCTCTGGCAGCGGCAACTTTTCATTAAGCACACCTTAAGGCCGAGCAAATGGACCAAACTTTGTCTTGGCCCTTTCTATACACACACACACACACACTGATACGGTTTGCCTTCAAGTAAAGTAACTCAAACGAAATTCTTTTCTTTACTGGTATTTGGCTATTTCTCTTTATACCCCTTCCTTCATTTAGACACACACACACACAGACACAAACATACACATACACTTGAAGCTGCCTGAGCAAATAAAAAGCGGAAATGAAAATTGTATGCCTGCAAGGAAGAAGAAAAAAAGAGTTTCCCTCCATCAAATAAGTTAAAGCAGCTACTAGTGGTAGCTCTTCTTCTCCCCCTCCACTTCATCTTCATCACCCTCTCTTCTTTATCCGTTTCGCCTTCATTTCCCGCCGACCCTTATTCGTTCACAATGTGTCGCTCTTTTGTTGCTGTTACATTTCATTTGTGTCACGTCTCGTTTCCCTTTGACAATTCTTGCAACAACGACAAAAAAAAAACCTAAAAAAGAGAAAAGAGAAAAATTTGCTCTAAAAAGCTGTGAATGTTATTAGATCCCCCAAACACTAACCTCTCCCACCACCCACTGATAGGGAGAAGCGAGTCCTTTTGAGTTTCGTTTTCCCTTTTTTTTTTTTTTTTCATTTATTTTTTGCTTAAAGCCTTACTTGCACTTTTGCCATTGCTACTTTGCAGCTACTTTGTATCACCTTTCCCCATACAGAAGCAATTGAATTGCCTTTGCCAGTGTACCAGGAGCATTGCCAGGGTCTTTGCCTTGGCAACTTGCAGATTTCATTCAATCAGCGAATGCATTCAGCATGCATTTTATGAGGGCATGTGAATATGAATGGAGTGTCAATTTCGGTTACTTATTGAAAGTGAAATGACTAGAGATTGAATAGGCCAAATGGGAAGTATCAATCAGGCGACCTGGCAACAAGCCAACCAAATCGGATTATGCAATCAGCAATAAAGATAAGTTTTCAATTTTTTAATTTGAATTCTTTACCTTAGCCTCGAAACTTTATTTACAAATCAATTAAACTAGTTAGAGTTTCACAAAGAATTGTGATTGCATTATACATGTATATAGCCTAGATAAATATTTGGTTTTACCTTTGTAATTATACTTTATAAATCTTTCGATCTAATGACAACTTTGCTGATTCCTGAAGGGTAATCTACAAATCAGCTATTAATGATCTAATAGAGTAATGATCTTCTTGAATTTTCTGGAGTTTAAACAGGAATTACTAGTAGGATAATACATAATACTTCAGACAAGTAATTTCTTTAACTCTCTATTGCATACTTTCAAGGGCGAAAATACCCTACATGACATCCCTATATCTGGCAACATCGTTAACTCTGCAAAGTCTGAAAGAACCATAGAATCCTCAAACCAAAATCAAGTTGCTCTTCACTAACTTCAAGTTTAAGTAAAAACTAATATAAACAACCTTCAAATAAGACATTTTCTACCTGTTTGAGAAGAAAATTTTAGAAATATATAGCAAAGTATCCTTGAAGAAGTTTTGCGACCCCCCAATCCTTAAGCGCGGATGCATTGATAAGCGAACGGAAACATTAACTAGACACATTAGCTTCCTTATTCCCGAGCGAAAACAAGCGAAAAATGCTTTTTATCTTCACTACGAACTCCAATTGCTACAACTTGAGGCACTTCTTTGGCTCAATCCCCCTTCCCTCCGTTTTCTCACCACATAACAAAAGAATTTACGCCATTTGTAATCAATGTAGAAATAATATGGCGGTTTCGTTTACTTATTTTGCAGTGATTTTCCTCCACACACAAAATGCTTCGCGTGGTTAGTTTTGTGCGCGAGAGAATCGAGAGGGAGTATAAGTATAGTGACGATGGCTTGTAGAGGGACAAGGGTGTGGTGGGTGAAATGGGTGGATGGTAACGCATCTTTGAAATTCAATGCGCATTGCAAGTTTGTCTCGCTCATCGCAGGCTCTCAAGGATTTGCTTGGGCTACAAAAAACTTTGTCCTTGGGATCTCAACGCCAGGCCATCGCCTACAACGAGAAGCATTATCTTTTGGCAATGCCAAACATTTCCGCCCAACGACAACGACAACGAACGATAAATTGTTGCGGAAAAGTGTTAAGCGTAAGGGAAAAGTTCAGGCTCAGGCCAAAAGTTTTCCTAGGAGCGCACTTTTATTTAGGGTTCATTATGCTAACCCATCCCCTCGTTTTCTTTTCTTTTTTTTTTCATCCTGTTTCCCATCTCTTCTAACTTTGTCTCCCTTTGCCACTTCCACATCGTCTTCATTCTCTTCTCTTTTAGTTTTCTTTTCTTTCGCGTTATTGTTCTTCTCATGGTATGGATGCCTCTTCTATTTTCTTGTTTGCCGATTGAAAATAATGATTACATGCTTACGTTTTCGCTTTCTTTTAGCCTCAGCATCATAACGAGCATCATCATCATCATCATCATCATAATGTACTTTTACAGCGCGTGTATGCGGAAAATTATGGCAGGAGAAATGAGAAATTGGCTAGCCAAAAACTATAAGCCGATTATCGGCAAATTCTTTTTCTTCTACTCCCCATCTATAATTCTTTTTTCATTTTCTTTCCCGTTTTTGCTTATGGCCAATGAGGCATATTGTGGCAGATGAATTGCTCTTTGAATAGTTACTGATGAGGCTAGCCTGAAGTGGCAGGGCAAAGAAGTAGGACATTGCATGTCATCAGAGTTATTAGTGTTAATGCTCCATTAATGGAGAGCCTGCCTTTTGGTGCGGCCCTAGGTGAGGTTCTCTCTCTCTTTCCTCTCTCTCTCTCTCTTTTGTGCATGTCTCTGGGTAATGGATATTGTTTGTTTTCACTAGCTGTCAGCTAAGTGGAATGGGTTCAATTAGTCATATGATAAGCTACATACATTTATGCTATACATACATGTACATACATATGTTAAGGAGTTGACTACATAAATTCTACACAAGATCACAATAAAAGCAAAGTTTAATATATTCCACAATTTATTTTAGCTAAAATGTACTTCAATCAAAGCATAAATCTTTTGGACGATATTGTTAGTACCTCTTAACAAAATAAACCATAGACTGGCTACTTTAATTTTTAATAGGTTAAGTTAAGGCAAACATTTGAGGATAAGTATTCACTTTATAAATTGCCAAATACAAAAATCAAATACAAGTAAATTTAGTAATTAAATAAAGTTGTCGAAAATTAATTAGCTGCTTAGCAAAATGAGCAATCGATTCAACAACAATTCATTAATAAACTAGGCGGAAACTAGGCACCGAAAAGTATGCAAAAAACTGGAAAAATATTAATTATTTGCAACAAATTTATAACTTTTCGTAAACGCAAGTTATAAATTGTGTACGAACAATATTCCAAAACTTCCTTTTGTTTCAAAAAGGGAATTGTTGGACTGCTTTTTGCATACTTTTGAGGGCATATTTCCTTATTACCTCACTCCTATCCTATATCCGACTGTGGATCCGACAGTATATACGTATACCGATTCGGCTGTTGATTCTGATTCTGATCAAGAATATATACCTACTTTTTAGGGAAGGTAACGCTTCGTTCTGAGTTCTTTAAATCCTTTTGCAAGAGTATAAAAAAGTAATTAAAAATTTGCAACTAAGGCATTCCACAGATGCAGTCGCTGAAGGATTCTCTGTGGTCTTCATTCGGTGATGAGCGATACAAGTGCAAAATTCTCCACACATCGGCACTAAAAGACAAAACTATAAGAACAAAAGATAGCAGGAGCTGCACCAGTAGCCGAGAGGAAGGGCCACTATGCATAGGTCATAAAACCGAGACGGAATGAATATCATAAAAATGAGTATAAGAAGAGGAAAGAGAGAGAGAGAGAGAGAGAGGAGGAGATGTCGTGGCAAGGGAAGAGACCTCAAAGCCAAAGGCTAGAGTCCTAGCGACATAAACTACAAATGGTTGGATAAAGGCTGCAAATGCAGCAACAGGGAATGGTTTCTGGCGCCTGGCACTCGAAGTGGCAGTGGCAACGTGAAATGAAGGATTACAGGGATTCGCATTAACCGGGTGACGGCTGCCAGACTATGCATGTATGTGTGTGTGTGGGTGTATAAATGGAGGGCTGTAAATGCCAAGACAAAGTAGTTGCCGCCTTTTAGGCTGACACTTTGGCTTCCGCTGTTGCCGCTTGCTGCTTGCGGTTAGCCAAACGTAAAATTCATCAAGTCAAAACACGAAAAGTAGTAGTCCAAAATTGAAAAGTTCTGTGCTATTATTTTTTTTTTTTTTTCGTTTGGCTGTTTTGTTTTATATTTTAATTGAAAACTACATTTTCAACCAGCTGTCATCACTCATTTTGGGGTCGTAGAACAATTAATCAAATGACGCCACGATAAACTCGATAGAAAAAGACAGCACCAAAAAGTAGGCAATACCACATCGATACACACACACATAGATACACATGCCATAGATACATAGCAATAAAAACCACATTCATTTATTAAATTTACCCCCCTTTTTCGACTACGACAGCTATCAATCAAAATGAGAGAGACGTTTGAGGGGGACCTCTGAGGGAGTGGAATGGGCGAAATGCTAAGGGATTGCCCCGTTGCCGTTGGCTGCTGTTATTGTTGTTGTTGTTGGTGGTGGTGTTTGGCCCTTAAGTATCTAGGCAGTAGAAAATTTTCAATTTAATAAGTGCTAGCCGCTTGAGCATATGATGTGGCATCTACCTATTGATTTTTCTCTTTTTAACAAATAGACACCACGCCCACAACTTCAACTCTTCTTCCCCACTCCTTTAGTTGACACTTCAAACTCAAACGGCATTCCTTTTCTTTTTTGGGGGGGTGAGAGCAAGGTGTTAGGGCCGAGTTTATTGACTTTTGTTTGGAGACAAGTAGAAATGGTTGAGAAATCAAAAAGTAGAAATGAAATTGCCAAACTGCTTTTAGGCGAAAATAAGTATTTGTTGATTTCTCATTTCTCATTGGATACCGTTTGACATTTTGTCTTCACTTTTTCGGTTCTCCATGACTTGCTTTTTTTTGTGAATGGCATAAAATTGATTTCTTAACCTGCTAAAAGATCTCTACACATAATTGTAATATGCATTTTGTATTAACTTATGTAAAGGATAAGTGAAATCTTTGTTTTTTGTTATGTTTTGGACTGGTTTAAGAAAACTTTACTAAAGTTGTTTTACTTTGGATCTCAAATTTTTAAGTTTTTCGCCTCCTTAGAACCTTTTTAGAGCCTTATTTTAAGGTTCAAAGTGTGATTTAATACGCAAAGTGTGACTTAATTTCCTTAAAAACAAACTATGCAATATCTTTTAAAGGGAAACAATAACTGAGACTTTTGTTCAAATGCTGCAATTTGTCAAAAGAAGAAAAACCAATTGTAAAAAGAGAAAAAAAAACTAAAATGAAACTCAAGGTAAGCCTTATCAGTGTGTCCAAAGAAAAATGCGAGTCGCAGCTGCACAAATGGGAACCAATTGAAGACGAAAAACCACAGCAATGCAAATCTTTTGAAAGCAAAAGATGAGAATAAAAGAAAAACACAAGTAAAAAGCAGACGAATTTCTTTTATGGTTTACTTTTTTCTTTTCTTCATCTTTTTTTTTTTTATTTAATTTTAGCTATATTGATTGAATTTTTACCACCTAAAAAAAGCTTCTTCTACTATTGTTCGGCAAACTCCACACACACACACACACAGACACACAGAGGGAGAGAGAATATTTAAATTGCATTTATATGGTGAACTTTGAACTTGGGTTAAGTTAATTGAAATACTGCCAGACAGATGGCAGGCAGCTAATTTGATTGTGATTAATTTTTGTGAAATTAGAAGTCTATATCTTAACTCGAGACCTATCTAAACGTACATACATACATGGGATACCTACATATGGTAAATCAATTGCAAATAAAATCGATCGATCAATCAAATGGAAAGCAACATAATGCGGAAAATGTGAACGAAGGAGTTTTAAGTCATTCAATTTGTATGCAATTTTGACCGCAAACATTTGTTAATTGACCGCAGACAGAGAAATAGAGACGGACCAAAGGACCAATGTGTTGTTTTGTATGTGCATGAGCGTGGGTAAAGCGATTTACTTTTCAGCCACATACAGACAAACATGCACACACACACACACACACACACACACACACGCACACACATAAACTCAAAATGAATGAGAGAAAAAGAGAGAGTGAGAGGCCAGCGGTGGTGTGCACACAGAAATAATTAATTATGTACGCTCAGTTGCATTTGGAAGCTGCAGGAAACGAGACTTTACTCCAATGGCAGCTAAATTATGCCAACTAACTACTCCAAGTTAGCTGTCCTTGATGTCCTTGCTGTTGTCGCCGTCCATTCGGTCTGTTGTCCTTCTGCCATGCCGTCTGGCACTTCCGGTCCGTTGAACGTCGACGTCGCCACGCTTAAGTGCCGATAATTGCTCACCTTTGGTCAGAGAGATGGCAAACTGGGAAATGAGAAGCCAGCCAGGCAACTTGCAACCTGCAGCCAGCAAACAGCAGCCAACAACTAGCCAGTGAGGACAAATCCTTCCCTTCTAAAGTCATCGCCAAACATATCAACGTGTAATCAAATGACATTTAAGTGACATTTAGAGCTTAATCGTTAAGCGTTTTGTGGTTTGAAGTGGGCGTCATTGGTTATATCATGAGGCTGGGCTTGAGTTTAGGTGTTGTCTGCATCCCTGCGGGCAGCAAAACCAGAATCACACACACACACACAAATATACACACATACAAACATATAGCAAAACGCATTCAAGTGTTGCCAGCAACCAGGAAAGTATGCCTGTCATTTCAATAAAGACACAAGACATCGTCATCACACATAAACAAACTAGAACAAACTAAAGAGATTAAATTTGCCAAAGAAAAAATAAACAAAAATTCACCTCAAATTGGAAAACCTAATTAGATTTAACTTATTTTCAAGTTTAAATGGAAATTAAGCAACATTTTAATACACTATTAGGATGTCATGTATGTACATATGTATACCTGTATATGGGAAAAGTTCTCTTCAACTAGCCGCGCTTAAGTGAAAAACTTTTGTTTACAAAATTGTATGTAAAATATTAGGCCTTAATCATTTAAAAACTTTTCAAGTAGTCAATTGAGTAACTTAAATAGGCAAACATTGTTTTTGTGGCAGTAAATGATTTAAAATTAAGCCTTAATTTGTTTCGCAAATCAAATTAATTATTGCAAATTTCGTTAAGTTTACGGAAATCTTTGCAGTTAGTTGTGACCTAAAAGTTAAGATCTGCGTCATTGAGTATTTACGAATTGACTAAGATAACAATAAGGTCATTTGAAAAAAAGTTCAATTAATAAATATGCAATCAATGATTACATTTGGAAAAAAGACATTGTCTACTACTCCCCTATTTCTGCCCACTAACCTTGTTTTTTTCTCTCCCTCTCGAGTCGACCTCTCTTGACTTTTGGGCAGACATCCAAACATTGTCGACAGTAGTTTATGACCAGGCAGACTGCCAGACAGACAGATTTACCCCTAACTCTAACATACATTTGGAAATAGCCAAAAAGCTAGACAACAGGAGTGAAAAAGAAAGAAAGAAAGAAACAAAAAATCCAAAAAAACATGTGCATAAATTTTCAGGTCAGTTCGACGTTCGCATAAAACCAGCTACTTACTGCCAATGTCGAGACGGAAAAACGCCTTTAAACAAAGCCACACAAAAGGATATAGAATATAGTGAAGGCGTCGAGCAAAAATATAGCCAAAAGAAAATCAAACCTGAAACTGGCAAATGAAGGGAAAGGCAAAGTCAAAGCCAATGTAAAGCAAAAAAATAAAAGAAAACGAAAACGAAAAGAAGCAAAAGAACAGCCGCAGCATCTAGTTGGATCCAAATGTAGCCGATGCTAACGAAATTGATTTTCAGGCAATTTGTTCCTTTATGGATTGTTGCCCAGACAGCCAAAATACCACCCATTCCCCGTCCCCGTGCCCGTGCCCGTGCCCGTGCCCTGCTATACATCTCAAACCCAACATTTTCTCCTCTTCTCTGTCTACCACAAAGTAGAAGAGCAAGTGTGAGCGAGTTGGAGATGGAGATGATGATAAGGAGGTGGAGGTGAAGGAAGAGAATAAACGATAAAGGACAGCTGCTTCTATTTTTTTGGAAGCCAAAGAGGCGATGCTATCGTCGTTATCGTCATCATTGGGCAGTCACTTCCCCCGCCTCGCCTCTCTCCACCAAAAACCAAAATTCCACCTCACCCCCCAAAAAAAAAAAAAAAAAAAACTAGTGAGCTGGCAACTGACAAGAACAAGAAACCGTAGAAGCAGGAACAAAAAAAAAAACAAGAATAAAACGTGAAAGAAAAGCTCATTGACTGCAACACTTTGACACCTGACAGCTGCACCACACAAAAGCGTGCGACGTATTACGAGACATAACACACTCCAAAAATTGCCGCAGGAAATTGAAGGAGAAACTTTTTTTTTAGAATCGGGATTTTGGGGGATTGGGTTGAGTTTCTAGATCCTTCTACACTTTGCGGTAACAAAAACTAAAGGAAAAAAAAAAAACTTTGCCTGAATGACATAAGATTTATTTGTGTTATGGCTAAGAAGTTTTCTTCTTCACTTTTTTTCATTTTCTTTTTGGTTGGCTGAGAAAAAATGTGAGTGGCGTCATCTGCCAGTTTACCTGGGTAACTATGCATAAGGTAAATTGACATCATCTATTAATGGGAAGAATAGCAGTGGCATCATCTGCACTGAGAGAATAGGTGAAGATTATCTCAGCCAGTAAAGTGAAGTAAGTAAGAGTTTCGTTTAAATTGAATTAAGCAGGCTATCAGCTAAGAAACATGGACTCACTCCTAACTACTTAGCTAATATTTTGGCTAAGAAACAACGTTTGGAAGATAAGCAATGAAAAGTCATTCAAACTATTTATTGTAATTTTTCCTAAGAATTAATTAATCTATATTTATTGAAAGAAAACATCGTGAAGAAGAGCTGCATCTTTAATAAGGCAAAGTAATCATTCTCAACCTTTAATCAATAGTTTTGTAGATAATTGACTCTTTATTGAAAAATAGAGACATAATTCAAAATAAATGTGCATAAAGAAGGCCGAAGAGAGTAGAAAGCAAACTGAAAGTGTTAGAATTCCAATTAAGTGAATCTGGCCATTGAATAATTTAGCAATTTGAAAATGAATTCGTTTCTAAGAAAAGGAGTCTTAAGTCCGGTTTTACTTTTTTAAATCCCAATTGGTTTACCAAAAAAGAGATTAGTTTTTAAATTGTTACACTTGTCGATAATGGGCGGAGGGGACTACGGGAAGGGTTCCTTACCTTAAATATTCTTTCTATCTCTATCTCTGCGCGTGTGTGTGTGTGTGTATGAAATAATAGGCAATGCATTGCCACAATTTTCCCCTTTATAAGTAGTTAATCTTTTTGGCCAAGTTTCCAATAAGGGAATTCCATTCAGTCAAGCATGCTTACAATCAAAAGAAGGAAATGCAAAGCCCAAAATTGGATTGCCTATTTTTAGGCGGCATGGCACGGTTACGGGTAAGGCTAAGGGTAAGGGTAAGCACTCGGGCTTGGTCTCGGGCTTGAACACGGGCACCACCACAAATCTAATCAAAGTTTTACACATCAATTGTTCTCCCTCTTCTAGTTGCGCCCAAGAGTTTTCCAATTTGAAACAAAGACAGGAGACAAAAGTGACATAAATAAGAAGCGGCTCTGTCACAGAATGAATGAACAATAAGTAAAAGGAAATTCTCGATGTTTGTTTCTTTATTTTTTTTTTTTTTTTTTTTTTTTTTTTGTGTTGCTTTTTGTTTTTCAGTATACTCGCTGTGTGTGTGTGTATGTGTGTGAGCTTGTTGGCCATGGCCCACAACCAAAAAGGTATGAAAGTGGAAAATTGTGAAATCTGTCAACGGAAAATATTTGAATATCGATGGGTAGCGCGGTGAAGAGCAGGAAAAAGTTGTGGAAGATGAAGAAGGATGTTTGCATTTGGCCGCAGACGACGACGACGACGATGACAACGATGACGATGACGTGACTGCTCCTCTGACGAAGCATCTCCTGGCAGTAGCTGAAGTAGCAGCAACAGCAACAACAACAACAGATGGAAAGAGAGTGGCATCTTCTTCATCTACTTTGTTGTTGTCGTCTTGTAGTCATGTGAATGAATGTTGAATGAGCAGCAATTCAAGTGTGGCAAACACACACACACATACACAGACAGACAGACAGACAGACGGAAAGAAGGATGAGGAGGTGTTTTTGGGCATGGTCTCTGGTCTGAGGTTGTAGCCAAGTTTTGGGGAACGGGGCACCTGTCCTGTTGCTCTGTCTGTCGATTTCCGGTTTCGATTTCATTTGTTGTAGATGCTGCCACATCTTTTAGCCAGCTAGCCAAATGTTGTCGAATAGGAAAAAGAGTTTGCATCTAAGTATATATTTTCTTTTTCCACAGTTCTGTCTTTTTTTCACTCACTCTCTCTCTCTCTCTCTCTCCCCCTGTCCTCTCTTTCTATTGATATTTTTTGTATCTTTTTAGTCCTTTTTCACATAAAGTCCTTCTCTGCATAAGCATTTGTTTTGTTTATTTAGTAACGTCAGTTTTTGCCTTTTGTTAAAAGGAGTGTGTTTGTATGTGTCTGTGTGTGTGTATATGTGTGTGGGTGTGTGTATAGAATTATTTCATGTTATCTGTCTACGTTTTTTCTTTGTTGTTACAAAATATTCAATTGCTTGATTTCAATTTATGTCAATTGTTTCACTGTTGAACTGTGGGATTCTCTTACTCTCTTTATCTCTCTCTCTCTCTCTCTCTCTCTCTCTTTATTCCCCTACTCTCTTTTGGTATTTGTCTCTCTTTTTTTGTCTACTAAATGGGCAATCAAAAAAACATTTAGAACAAATTTTCTAGCGATTTGGCACTAACAATAAAGGCAAACTCGAAACATTTCATCTCACAAATGGAATAATAAGTTTCAAAAATTACCCCCAAAAACATACATGTGAGTGAGAAAGAGCACCTCCAAAATGAGCAAAACTTAAGTAAAAGCAAGAAATGAAACACAAGCAACACACACACATGTATGGTGAAAGAGAGGGAGGAAGGGAGGAAAGGAATGAAAACAGGAAATGGACAAAAGGGAATTCCTAACAAAATATAAAACAAAAATTTATGGCCCACAAAACGGGCCAAAATTTACGCTAGTCACGATTTTGTAATTTGCGATTTTTCCCGTTGTCCTTGCTGTTGTTGTTGCTGCTGCTGCTGCTGCTGCTGCTGCTCCTGCTGACCAACTCCTCCTGACTGCTTCTGCCAGCTGAATGAAAAGAAATGAGAAAAAGTAATAAAAAAACAAAAAATATAAGAAAAAACAACAACAACAAAACGAGTAGAGAGACTGTCTGACAATAAGAACAACAAAAGTAAAATGCCGAAAAAATGATTAAACATATAAAAATGCTGCACATATCAAAATGAAAGCGCGCACACAAAGCTCATTAATGACAATGTGTGTGTATGTGTGTGTGCGTGTGTGTGCTGGATGCCCAAGATGATGATACGAGGGTGGAGGGTTAAGAGGTAAAAGAGCTGGGCATAAGAGCGATAAATGCGTTGAAACATGCTTGGCAATTACTCATTTTACGATCATCGCACAAATGGCCAACGGGGCGTATAAGCAACGCCTCCAACAGCGACTCGGAATTGTCCAAAATGTCTTTAATAAGCAACAGCAAACATACACACACACTTAAATAAATTCGGAAACAAAGAGACAGCGAGAGTAAGAAACAGAACAACGGGGAGAGGGGAAAACAAAACAAAAAAAAAAAACCGAAATGAATAATGCGGATTTAATGTCCTTAATATCCCAAGCAGCCCACAAAAATACATCTCTCACTCTATCTCACTCTCTTTGTCTTTTTTCTTCTTTTGTTTGCTATTGCCTCTGTAAGTCTCTTTTGCTCATGTCCCAACTCTCCTTAAGGTCCAGCCACCATTCTCCTCTATATATGAAAGCAACTTCAAAGTTCATAAGAATGACACCAACATACAAATATACATAAACTTGAAAAATGTTAGTACTTGATTTAAATTTAAATTTGAAACAAAACGTTCTAGTCCCAGTCCTGTTATGGTACTTTAAAAGATCCAAACATTGTTTAAAGGGAGCTAAAACTAAAAAGTGTAAACCAAAAAATATGTTAACCAAATCAATTAAACTTTACAGTATCTCAAATTTTTACCTTTATCCTTGTTTGATTACCCATTTACTTAGTCTTCAGTCCATTCTTAATCGACTGTTGATTAAGAGATATAGATAAAGAACTTAAAATTTTGCAAAGAGTATTTAACGCCTCGACTTTCATGTTGTGGGATGTACGAAATTTTCTTTTTGGTTTTGCTTGTTCGTTGTGGTGCTTTCTTCAATTTGGTTGAACTAAATTAGGCAACACTTAAAGCAACTACAAGACACTGAGACCAAAGAGCCATAGTAGCCACAGGACACACAGGAAGTTTGAATTTAATGTGAAGTCCAAAGCTTTAGATGGGCAATGGGAATAGCAATGGCGACATAAACAGAGGGATATGAAGGAGGAGAAAGAGATGGAGAGAGAGAGAGAGAGAGAGGGGGGATTGCAAAGGACGTTGGTTTGTTGGATTTTCTGTGGCGACAACGGAAGTGCGCGCTTAAGTGCTCATTATGTTTAGTTAATGCCGCTATTTATTAGAAAATCTAATGGGTTTTTATCTCTCTGTTTTACTCACTTTTTTCTCTCTGTCTCTCTTTTGGCGATTTCATGTCGCCATCCCGGTTACTCCGCATACTCAGTATCATCTGTGTATCTGTGGCTATGGCAGACTCATAAAAATGATATTTGTGTCATTTATTTGGTTATTTGTTGATTTATGTTTTGGTAATTTGTAACAAGTTTTGTCTACCGCAATTTGTAGTCAGTCGAGAAAAGAAACTTCGGTTCATTGCGGTTGGAATTGTCCTTGTTAGTCTTTTGTGGTTTTTGCATAATTTAAATTTATGCAGTCTATTTTAAGAGAGGGAGAGAGAGAGAGAGAGAGAGAGAGACAGAGACAATGAGGATGAGTTTGCGTTTGAAGATGGTCGCTCTTCTGTCTCTTTGCCTCTTTCAAGTGATTGGGTGCATAAATAAATATTAATGGCAAGTGAAAACAAAAGAGCGCAAAAAACAACAAGGAACATTAAGTTTGGCCATAAGGCACCTAGACACCAACTCCTAAGCAACTTCAAGTGTTGAAATTTATGGTATCGCAATTTCCCTTAGCGTCATTTAACTTGCTTTCAATTATCATCGAAACATTCTTCCATATCAATATATACATATGTATATGTATACGGCAAAAATATTTCACAATCTGAAGAAAAAGTATGAAAGAATGTTAAACTTATTTTACCTACATATTCTTGCCTGCCTGTCACTTTTGCGAGTTTCAAGAGTAACTCCATATTCGATTCCCATCTCCATCTACTTGGCTGTCAAGAGCAAGGCAAAATGCCGGCATCCACATTCATATCAAGCTTTTAGCCTGGTCTAAAGCAGATGCTAATGCCTGATGCTGCTGCTCCTGTCAAATGGCCGGGCAATCACTCAGTCAATTTGGCTTTTTGGCTTACAAAATTTTACTGGAATTTTTTTTTTTTTTTTTTCGTCTTTGCCGTTCTTTGTGTCTGCCTATTTGTCTGTGTGTGGTTTGATTTATGGACAAGCCTTGGCCACTAAAATCAATATCTCAATTTGACTAAGCCAATTATTTGAGTTTGACACATTTCCTTTTCTTTTCTTTTCTTTTGTTTCTTGTCTTCCGTTATAGCTTTTTTTTTTTTGCTAATTTTGAAATAGATCTGATCTACTTATAATGCCATATATAACACAAATAAATGCTTCAAGAAATAGTTAAGTGTTCCCTTGCCAAACGACATACAAATCATTTATGTCATTTGAGTCAAACATTTTGAAGAATTTCCAAACAATTGTATACCCTGCAACCAAAGGATGTAAGAGGATGTATTCATTTTGAGAAGCATTTACGCATTTTAAGTCTAAGGACATCTCGTTATTTGTCTTCAAGGACTCATATCTTTTTTATCTGCATATGAGAAACTCAAGTCCCAGGGTATCTGGCAAATCGATCTCTGAATATGGTTTTCTGTATCCATTTCTTTTTGTTTTCAACTTCCATTGTTGAGTTATGCTTCTGTTGTGTATGCCAAAATGTGTCACACTCTAGTTAACTTGTTGTTGCTGCAATTGTGGGACTATAAATTTAGCGTTTTGCAATTGTTTGGTATAGACTCTGGTGTCAAATGAGAGGCAAAGTTGGTGGCACATTTCGAATTTTTGGAGAGCTTTAAGCAAATGTTTCCCATTGTCAACCATTTTGCCCAGGCTAGAGCTCCTAATGGCCAGTCAGAGATTTTTTATAAATTTTATAACGTAATCTGAAGAAAAGGGAAATCTTCATCATTTAGAATCTTTACAAATATATTAGCAGATTTTGGCGATATTGTAGACTTGGCTAAACTAAAGACCTATGTATATGAAACTGTGGAGACTTTGTAGTCTTTTTATGAGTTAAATACTCAATTTGTGTCATTTTTAAAGTTATTTAAAACTGTGGAGACTCTGCAATCTGCAATAATCACTGTATTTCGTTCGTAAAGGCTGAATACCCGACTTTTTCCATATAGATTGTTAAATATAAAACTGTGGATCACTTTAATTTATCGTTGAAACCTAAGTTAAGAGTTCGATACTCAGTTTGTGTCATCTAGAGACTAATATTAAATTGTGTAGACTTTATATACAATCACCTTATTTTATCCCTGAATCCTAAGTTATGAGTTAAAAACTCAGTTTGTGTCATCTATGGAGTTTTTGTGCAATTGTAGAACTAGTTCAAAAGTTATGTTTTCGCTTTTAACGAAGGCTTTATATATGTCTCGACTTCCAAAGCGCAATTGCTGGCGTCGATTGGGAATTTTATGGAGAGTTTATAGAGTTCGCATACGCATCAGCTGAATCAAACACGAGTTGGACTATTATTTGCATACATTTGTGATTTAAAAGCAAAAGATACACATCGTTCGTATTCTATTTTTGGAGACTGTTTAGACTTAAACTCGCGCTAATATATATACATAGGTACTTTAATTTTCTGCAATAGCTTACCATGTTACTCTCAACTCTTTTAGTTTTGAAATTAAATCCCCTGATACGCCACCAATCCACCTCCACGCCTTCTCTTACAAAATCAAGCTATAAAATTTGCTCAAGTCTCTAGCACACTTCAGTGCACACAATTGTTGGTGTTGTGTGTGAGTGTCTGTGTCTGTGTCTATGTGTGTGTGTATGTTCCCCCATAATTTCCGTTTTGATTAATGAATGTTGAAATGTCGAAAATTGTTTGTTGACGTCGTTGGAGAGTAACTTTCCTCTATTAGTATATACGTGTGTGTGTATGTATGTGTGTGTGTGTTTGTGTGTATGAGTGGGTGTAGTAAGCAACTTGATGGGAATAGAAGGGAGAGAAACAGAGTTTCGCCGTATAGGAATAGAACAGGGAAAAGGTTGTTAGCCTTCAAATGTGTGCAAATAAACAACATAACGAACGAAGCGCAGGACCGAAAGCATAAACGTCAAATATCAATCAAAATCACACATTAGCAAACAAGGGATCAGATCAGAAGCAATGGGCAGCGCCAAAAAAACAAGAAAAATACAAAAAAGAAAACTAGAAATAAAAATAAATAATTGATAGCTGCCATCCGAGTTGATAAGCCCGTCGACCGCTTATTGCCCCCACAATTCACACATTGGGGTCACCATTAATGCCATCGAAAGCCTTTATAATTTTCAAAAAATATTTCAGATTTCCTGGCCATTTCTTTAAACGATTTTGTTTGCCATTTTAAATGTGTATACTTGTACCTCGAGGAGTAGAATTTTCCCTTATTTAAATTATAGAGCTTCGTTATATAGGTTAAAGTAGCAGACAAGTAGCGGTTAAATGGCAGGACAACTAGCAGGAGAGCTGCCTGAAACTGGTTGCTTGCATTGCATTGCATGTCAATGAAGAGTATAAGTATTCATTCCCCCATCCCATCCCATTATCCTTCGGATGACCCCTCCTTTTGCCCATCATGCACCACCGTCACCTCCAGCACTCAAAGTATTGTCTGGCATGAGCCAAAAAGTTTAAACTGTTTTAGCAACTTGTTTTTTGTTTATTTTCATTTTGTTTCTCTGTGCTTCTTATTTTTTTATTTTCATTTTTTGTTTTTGTCTTTATGTGTGTGTGTGTATAGTTTGGCGCTTTTCTGTATCGGTTTTTGGTGGTTGTTAATGTTGCTTTTGTTGTTGTAGTTGTATCGGTTCTTGTTCTTTTGTTGTTTCTTTTCCCCCTATATTTTTTTTTTGTTGATTTGTTGGCCAAAAGTTAATTGAACTGCAAACGCCCACAAAATTTACATTTACACAGCGCATATTAAGAAAACGAACAAGTTTAAATGAGAAACTGATAAATCATTAAAAAGAAGCAGCAAATATAGTCTGCCTTTTGGAGAAGACTAAAATAGAGAGAAAGCTATTTACCTGTAGAATTCTTGGAATTTACCAACATTATTAAAAGCCGAACTGTTTATGAAAACATTTGAAGATGCCAAAATGAGACCTAGTCAAATAGATTGGCAATGCTTCTATGTACTAGCTAGCAGTCTGAAATTGTCTCTTTCAACCTCATTCATATTTACCCTATTCGATTGAATCTTTTTTCCTTAAGCCTCAATCAAGGTACCAAATCGATGTCATAAGGAGATTAACTTTCACTTAAGTTCATTTGTTTAGTTGCTTTTAAAGACTTACTATGCATTTTTTGTTATTGCTAGTGTTTTTTTTTTCCTCTATGGGTAAACTGATGAAATAATGTTGCCAAAATGGGCAAGATCCAATTTATGTTTTCACTACATCATCTATCACCTGCTTAGTCAGCTCAAGTGTCTGAATTTCATATTACCGTCACGGTGCCTCCATCTGGGCAATATTTCCTAATTTACCACAATGTGTTTCGCTTCCCTCACCCTCCCTCTCTTTCTCTATCTCTCGCTTTCTCTCTGCCTCGCGGCCGTCATTTCTCCCTTTGCTTCGTTGTTACACACACATATAAATTTTTTTACCGCACATAGCAAAAATATTTTTGTTTTTACTCAAAAGACCAAAAACCGTAGAAAAAAAAAAAAACAAATACAGCAACAGCAACAAGAAAAATGTTTGAAATTCCACGCAAAAGTATGCAATGGTAAATTTTTTTATTTTTTTTTTTTTTTTTTTTGGACTAGACATTTGCGTAGTCAGTTTACTGGTTAGAATAAGGGTAAGGGCAAGGGGACGACTGTGAGGAAATGTGGTGAGGATTGAGGGATACGGAACGTGTGAGACAATATCCAAGAGGCAGGGGGGAAACCATAGCCAACGTCAAGTCGCATTGGAATGGCAGACGGAAGTTGTACGCAAAAGACAATGACTAAGCACAGGAGGCAGGCAGGCAGGCAGACAGACAGACACACAGAGAGCGACTGAAACCCACATACAAGGAGATAGATAAACAGGGGATGGGAATGGTTAAAAGGAAGCGAGGTGCTGGCACTAGGGACAGAGAGGGGGGAATACCAACATATGCATACAATGCAAAACCACAGATAAAGTTTCTTCTATTTTTTATGCTATACTTGGACTTTGGCAAAAGTTTTCCTGGACAAAATGCAACTAGAACATGGACACATATCCACCAGATCCATGTGTGAGTCTGTCTCTCTCTCTGTGTGTGTGTCTGTATGTGTGTGTGTCCTGTCAGTGAAAATAAAAACATTTCTTAAGGCCTTTTGAAATGTTTTTTTGATGAACATTTAAACTGCAATGGCCATCACCAAAAACTTACTCTCTTTCTCTATCTCTCTTACTCACTTTCCACCATCTTCTTGAATCTAGAGTGTTTTATTTGTCTTTTTTTTTTTTTTTTGTCACCCATCTTCCTCCCACAATGCTCTTGTTTGGTGTCCTTTTGCTCTTCGTTTATGCATGAGCTTAGTTTCTCAGGATTTACATTCATATTTTTGTCTTTGCCTTTTTCTCTATGTATGTACATGGCTAACATCTTTATTAGGCCGTTTGCCATTTTATAGGCAACAGCAAAAGAAAAATATCAAAGAAGTTAAATTCGGCTATGCCGAAGTTTATATACCCTTGCAGTCCTTGACAATAATAATTTCACATGTTCAAAATTTGTTTTCTGCAACTCAATTCATTAATATACAAACAAAACAATTTTACTCTTCATACTATGTACAATTTGTTCTTCTTCTTCCCTCATTCCCTAAGCAAAGCAACGCACGCATACACATACAGTTTATGTAGCGTTGCGTCTGTGTGTGTATGCATGTGCTCTGTTGATTTGATGATGACGTAGTAGGCAGCAAGCAGAGCTGCCGGCAGCGATTGAACCGATTTATATAGACTGTAACTTGTGTTCTATTTATCCGATCAGGGTCAAATTTTGGGATCTGAGATTTTATATCAAATTCTATTATATTGGTAAATTTCATGGGGATACTCCAATTTTTGCAAAAATTTTTGTTCCAGAGTTATATGATATAGTAGTCCGATCCCAAAGATTTTCATACTTTATCTCACCCGGGTAAAAAAAAGCTCCCAAAAAAAATTTCATCCCGATAGCTCTTAAGATGGCTGAGTAAAACGCGTACGCACCGACGGACAGACGGACAGACGGACATGGCTATATCGACTTAGCTTCTCATGCTGATCAAGAATATATATACTTTATGGGGTCGGAAACGTCTCCTTCTGTGCGTAACAAACATCTGACCAATTTTATAATACCCTCTGCAAGGGTATAAAAAACAAATACATATATAAAGGGGTATGCGAAATTCCTTGAATATATCCCAGAATTCATGATTTTAAAGAGGAAACTCTTCAAGTTTTAAATAGTGAAAGCAATTGAAATGTTGCTAGCTGATAGACTTTATTAATATTCCCTTCTGATTAAAAAAAAAATTCTCATCACTTTAAAAGGGTACGCCATCTACTCATGTGCGACTGATGTTTCACTGGGTCTTAGTGACTCATTCGACAGGTTAAGCAACTCTGCGTAGGCATCTTTTAATAATTGAGTCAAATTTTGTATCTTTCATCGGGCAATTAATGGACGATTCGAACTGTCAGATCATGTCAATCAGAAATCAGGCAACCAAACAATTTCGCTGACATTGCATTATGCCTTCGAAATGTGGAAAACAATTAAACTGTTCAGTTGGCGGAAGGGTATGTGGACAATGGTGACGTAGGGATTCAGAGGGGTGGATGGCAGGTGGGGTTAGTGGATAAAGTCCTTGCCTATAAATTAATAATTGTCAAACGTTGCCGCAAGATTCACACACATACACACACACACACACACACACACACACACACACACACACACTCATAAAGAGTATGCATATATATTTTATTTTATATTATTAATATTAATACGCTGCGCATTAACGCGAACTGAATAATAAATTAATTATGAGAACAGAAAGATCCTTTGATGCATAGCCTGGGTCCCTTTCTCTCACTCTCTCTCTCTCTCTCTCCTGCTTACTACACACCGATTTCCGTCAAGTAATTAAAGAACCAATGAAACATCGAATAAAACCAAAAAAATATATATGTATACATACATATATGTACATATTTGTATGTCTGTAAGTACATATTGAAACATATCGAGTCATCTGTAACTGCAGTCATCATGTAAATCATTTGAAATTTTCCAGTATTTACAATTATTGTTGATTGTTTTCTCTTATTGGCACTTAATGAAGAAAAATGATGACAGCACACAACAACTCTCTCCATCTACACATACATACATATGTATGTACATAAATACATTCATATTGGCATTTATATGTACATACATAGCTCATATTCTATATATTATTATTATTATATGTATATGCCAGGATAAGAGTAATTTCAGCTTCATGACATCTACTTTTGCTCAATTTTTTTATTATTTTAATGCACTTGAAGTATTTGCAAGCTTTTGTTAATCTATAAAATGTTTATATCTTCCAAATACATTTAACTATATCGCAAATTTATAAACAATTTTCTAATTAGAGAATGCCAATACAATATACATACATATATCCCCATATATAATAGATCAAGTTTCTGAACAAATTCGAATCTTTTTCGAATCATCTTTCTGATTAAATTAAACAATGAGCCAGTTTTCTTTAGTCAGGAATCTTTCTGGATAGTTGAATATGTATGTGCCTTCCTTTTAATTAGTTTCAAATCATTTTTGGGTTATATTTAATGATCAGATTCGACGATAACGTTACTTTTCGTTTTTGCACTTTATTAAAATCAAATTTTGAGCATTTAGAAAAGATATTTTCGAGACGCCTTCAATCAAAAAGAATTTTCCAAGCATTAAAAAGAATATGCACATATATTATAATTAAGATTATAATGACAATTATTTGAAAATATTTTACAAGTTGCAGTCCTCGGTAGATAAGTTTTCTAAATGGCCCAGTCATTTACGAGGATCCAGGTTCGAATCCCAGGCTAAGTAAGGATGTAGCCGAAGACTAAGGCCTTGCTTGTAAAATATGGTTAGGTTGATAGTTTACAACTATATCCCATACTTATAATAACAATAATAATAACAATAACAATAACATTTTTACAAGTTACATAAATAGATCTTATTCAATTAAACAAAAAGTTAATAAAAGCAAAAGTTGATTATTATATAAACATTAAAATCTTTATCCACATAAATACTGTCTACACCAACAGATCTAGATCTCACAAGTATCCCAAAGTAATAAGCTCTGATCGAGATAAGTGATACACCAATCGATGATACTTGCTATATGCTCATATATCGCCTGTCAAATATCTTGAGTGAATGCTATGATTGTTTGCGATAACTGTACTGCAAGCCCTCTCGATTTTATTGAGTCAATTGACCAATAGAAAGAATTTTTGAATAATAAATCCATAAAAGATTCAATCCTTTTTTAATTCAATAAATATAAAGAATAATTTTATTTAAGATTGTCTATTTCTATCTATTCCTAGTAATATCTATATAGAGTAGTAGAACATTTTTAAATTAAACTTATTTTTAAATAGAGTTTTAGACATACATAACTATTACTGGTATCAGAATTTAAATGGATTTTTTCAACGTTTTCAAAGGCAAACATGAAATGGAATGGCAACAGACGGAAATTAAAATCAAATGGGTGTTTTAAAGATGCAAAACTTAACTCCAATGCAACTACTTAAAAAAAAAGTTAATTGTTAATTAAATTAAAAACTGAATGATTTTGGGTAAATATCATTGATTGACAAACAGGTCAGATATGAATACTGAACACTAGGGGCGACAGTGTGTGAGTCTGTTTAACACACATTCCAATTTTATAGTTCAATTTTAAATTGACAGCACATGAAAGAGATGTGCCAACTTTCCATTCGTATGGATAAAGTACTTTACGATCGATTTACTTACATTTGTGAAATATTTTGTTGTTTTGCATTTTCTTTGATGGCTTTTGTTTGTTTTTTATTTAATTAAATTGCATTAAACTATCAATATGAATACACATTTTATGGGTATTTATAATTAATTAATCGTTGATTGAGCATAAAACAAAACAGAACAATTCAATACACAATACACGTAAAACGTAAACGAGAATACAAAATGTAAGCAAAATTATGACGAGGGGTAGCGACAAACAGAGAGAGAGAGAGAAAGAGAGTGTGGGTAAAAGAGGGAGAGAAAATTTCATTAAATCATTGGGTAAATCATTGGGATAACTTGCCTATTACAGTTTATGACGATTTTCATACAAACAATTTAATTAATTTGCCAAATATTTGTTGGTCAAAAGTGAAAAATGAGCTACATTCACTGGCTCACCCTCGCACCTTGTCAACCTTCTCGCCCCTGGACCCGCCCTCGCCCCTCTCTTCATACAAAGGGCGAGCAAAATTGAATTTTCACCAAAAAATTCTTCTTCCATGGAATATTGCTTTATTTTTGGATAGATAGATTGTGGGAATACAGCGATGCATCCATGCCTAGTGCCAGAGCCATCGTTCGAGCCAGTGTCGAGGGCCAGAATTGTTGCCCCATTCCCCTAGCCATGACAATTCCCCATCGGGCCGTAATGTTGACCAAAAATCGGGACAAGCAGTAAATATGAACTGGACAGCTGTGTCTGCGTGTGTGTGTGTGCTGAGCACAATTGAAACCATCAGCACACATACTACCTAGCATCCCCCAGCCCTCTCATTCTCTCATGCTCTTCCTCTTTACAACGAACCATTCTCATACCTCCTGCTGTCTCCTTATCCTCCATGCAGGCCATTAATAATACGCTTACGCGCTTTTGTGTGCCCAATGCCTGTTGGCTATTGAAACGAGCGAAAACTTCATCGCGAATCCGCCTCGAGTTTCCATACCGAAAAACGCGAACGCGTACGTTGCAAACGAACTATGGGGCAAGGGCTAGAGGCAGTTTTTTGTGGCCTGTCATGAGAACATCTACGTACATACAAGCAGGAAGGGAGAGGCAGAGTGAAACATCAGAGTGAGACGGCAAGAGAGATCACAATATATTGACAATATATTGATGCCAGGGCATAAATGAATTTTTCCATTCCTTTTTATTATTTATTTTTACTTTTTATACCCTTGCAAAAAAGGGTATATTAATTTTGGTCAGAAGTGTGCAACGCATAGAACGAAGCATCTCCGACCATACAAAGTATATATATTCTTGATCAGCAAGACGAGACGAGTTCAACTAGCCATGTCCGTCCGTCCGTCCGTCCGTCCGTCCGTCCGTCCGTCCGTCCGTCCGTCCGTCTGGATCAACGCAAACTCCTCCTAGACCGTAAGAGCTACAGAGCTGAAATTTTGCACGTAGGCTTGTATATACTGCAGGCGTTGTATATCTCGGATTCAGCCGGATCGGACCACTATATCATATAGCTCCCATACAAACCCCAAAGTCACGAACAGTGACTTTTCTCAATAACTTCGTTATTTTCTGTGTTATTATCGTGAAACTTAATATTAGAGAGTTTACTACGCCTATAAGCGACTATGCCCAATTTGATCAAGATCGGGTGACTATATCATATAGCTCCCATACAAACGGCCAAGTCACGAACAGTGACTTTCTCAATAACTTCGGTATTTTCTGAGCTATTGTCGTGAAACTTAATATTAGAGAGTTTACTACGCCTATAAGCGACTATGCCAAATTTGATCAAGATCGGGTGACTATATCATATAGCTCCCATAGGAACGATTGGTCGAAAACAGTGACTTTGATCAATATCTTCGTTACTTTTAACGCGATTGCTTTTAAATTAAACATTTCTTAATTTAATATATATGTTAATGACTGTGCCGAATTTGATAAAGATCGGGTGACTATATCATATAGCTCCCATAGGAACGATCGGTGGAAAACAGTGACTTTGATCAATATCTTCGTTATTTCCTATGATTGTAGGCCTTTCTTTCTCAAGCTTAAGCCTTTTTAGATAAAACGTTCTTCCACATTGATGGCTAATAGGTAAGGATAGAGTTACCAAAAAAGTTGCAAGGGTATACAAACTTTGACGCGGTCGAAGTTAGCCCCGGCCCTCTGGTTTTTGCTTCAATTCAATCTTTAAACGCCCCACACATATTGTTCTCCAGATAGTTTAGACCAGACAATTAAGTGAATTGGCTTACTTGCTAAGCCAGAACCATTTGTGGATTAGTTTCACTTTCACAGATATCAGTGTGAATGTCCTGACCGATTTCGAGGACAATAGCTACTCGTTAAATCGATGTTATATTCCATTTAATAGCTTGTAACAGGCAAAAGCTTTGGTCATTTTAACAAATATTTTTGTAAAGCTTGCAATTACTCTAAACTCTCGTACTATAAGGACTTAAATTAGCAGCTGAAAATTCCAGATCCTTTGGCTAGAAACAAGACTAGAAACCTTCTTGGCATATAAGCAAAGGATTAGGCTATCGAATCACCTGAACTTCGGCTTTGGCAGATTTGACTTGAAGATATGTGTAAATGCTTCAAGGCAATGCAACAATTACGTATACGCAATGTATGTGCTCTTATGTGGATGACCAAAATAGCCAAAAATTAGTTATTTTTTCTCAAGTAATTGGTTAAATTAGGTTTTACGCAAAAAAATCAGAAAAATCTAGGCCATAAATGTAAAACAAACAATTATATTTTAACAGAAGCCTAAACAGATTTCAAGCTTTTTGTTAAGCCAATTAATTCTACAAGTTCCATGTGACTAAGAACTTTCATTGTCAACAAGTTCTTGGTAAAGGTCGTCTCCGTATTGATTGTCTGGTCTATTGATCATTAATCTTTAAATAAATGAGGAGATATTTGTGTCCTCCTGGAGTTCTTTTAAGGAGCGACTATAATAGCCAAAACCATTTGCCAAAATATTTCAACCAAAGTCGTAATTGATCTGTTCCTCATTTCTGTGGAACGAGCACATGCCCCTATCTATGATAACAATATGAAAAAACTACAAAAAAAATTGGGCTCGCCCCGAATTTGAGAAGTATTATTGGCCCCTTTATGGCGTTAATGGGCAAAAGTTTAATTGTGGGCACATAAATCAAATTTGACTTCACCCCTAGGTAAAACGTCTTTCGGTCTTTCATTTGCTTTTTTTTTAAATTAAAAACTCTTGTATACCGCGGTACGATTATTTATGTCTTTAATCGTTTAACGATTCAATTCATCGGAAGTCAAAAGTCTCTGAACTTCGTAAGGAATCAACAAATGAAACTTTTTAGCCCAAATTAATTTACCAAATGATTAAAAAAATTGTCATTAATGACTTTTTAAAAAATCGATAAGTGCCTCAAGCCATTGTTAAATCTTATCTTATCTTACACATACAGATTAAGACTAATTTTTTGCTATTATCAAGCTATAAAGTTCGAAACATCATATGTGTCTTTATGAACTTGGAGGATCATTCGCTTATTCTAATCGCTCAAGATGAACACATTCGTTTACCAAAACTGAAGTCAAACAAAAAAGACAACAGGATTGGATCCAAGAATAGCTTGAGATGGTATTGAAATCATGTTAAGAACACTTCTTTCCTACTGACAGCTTGAAGATAAATTATTATGATCTTATAATCTTTCTGCTTAATGTTTCTTTTCCAATCCTGTAGTCCTTTATTCGCCCAGTTAAGAGTACAGAGTCTTTTTTTTCTTTTGCAGAGTCTTTACATTTTTATTAAGTAAACTAAAGTTAAAGTTGAGTTAAAGTGCATTTTTCGCATTAAGTTTTTAAATGATAGTTAAAATGCTATATGCATTGGTCATAAATGTTAAAAACTCTATCATCCGTTGTACATTTTTATTGATATGAAAATGAAATTTTAAACGGCATGACAAGCCAAATAGCAAAAGTCAATAAATTTAAATAAATAAACTGGAAAAGCAGCGGTGAAAAACTGAAACACCGAACACCGTATACGGGGAACGGTCCAATGAAAACCGTAAACTAAACGAAAACTATGGATTTTGGCCTGGTGGAAAACTAACAAAACCCAAAGCCATAAAAATGTCAACATGAATTTCAATTAAAAATACACAACAGACTGAACCGAATTAAAGTCAGTTTTTGACCCGCGCTGGCTATATGTATGCATATATACCAAAAGTACACAAAAATCTAAATTGGAGTATGAATATTTCGCTTAGAATTAACTATGCCATATAATTGTAGAGACGCAGGCGACAAAATCAATTAGCCATAATTGCAAGCAGCCGTTCAGAGAACACCGTAAAAAAAAAAAAAAAAAAGGAGGAAAAAACCAAAATGCCAACATTTCCAAATTCAAACCACGAAAATTGTTTGCTTTACCTTTCCATTGAATAGTTACATATTTATATATATATATGTATATATCATTTGTTGGGATTGATGATGATGATGATATGAATGTAACTGGAAAGAACTGACGGACGGACGGACCTCAAAGTGTAATAAATATTTCCTGACATTTTGTGGCATTTTTGCATGTCAATAATATTTATTATGATTATTTCAAAGGCATTAGCCTGAGTGGTGGATTGAGGTGAATTCACCGACGATTCGTGCCGCAAAGTATCCCACAAAAATGTGCAATAATTGGAAGCAATAAGTCCCGGATGGAGTATGAAGAGCAGGGCAGTGGGGGACCTTTCAAACTAGTAAAGTCAGCAGTCATAACGACCAATAATTGTTACAAATCGAAAGCCGCCTTAAGTCAGTTCCCGGTTACCTACCCCGCCATGCCCATTTTCCATTTTTCTTTTTGACATTTTCTTTTTTTTTTTTTTTTTTTTTTTGCTGGGCAATTTCTCACATTTCGTTTTGTCATGCAAATCGATTGGTGGCGTTTGGCACGCAGACCTCCAAAATTGGCCATATTCATCACGACTAGAATATTTCTTTCCCTTTTTCGCTCTCTCCTTTTTTATCGAGTACTTTTCGTTTATTGATAGAAGTAACCCACAAAATTTAAAAGCTTGCTTTATGAGTTCCACTTATGACTTTAAAAGCGAAAAATAGAAAACGACAAGTGCAAAATTCGAAATATCTCTTAGTGAGTGAGTCATTGTGGTCTATGTACTTCAGATGAGCTATTAGCCAAGCTGCGGTTGACATGCCTAACAGCTGGATGTAAAAGCAGCGAAGATTAAGACAAAACTTCATGTCAGTGTTTCTAGTTTAAGTCTTTAAATGCAATAGTAGGGCAATACGCTTAAATGGCTTTAAAGATGTATCACTGTACTATTAGGCAATAAATTAATCTGCAATACAATGAATAAATACAATTGCTAGTTCACGAAGAGAAAACTTTGATTATTCTTTTTTATAAGTTGGTTTGCGATCAATCTTTATGATAAATGTGTTTCCTGATGTTCATATATCAGGACAAGAATCCAAATATAAAATGCTTACATACATAGGTAGTATAAATGCTTAACACTTAGTATCTACATCAAGTCAAAATGACAATATTGAAATTAAATATTGCATATTTAAGTTTAAATTTATAATATACATATCTATTAATTAACTGTTAATTTGAAAAAGACTTTTTCTACGTTTTTAAATTGTTCCCTGAGGTGTGCATTGAAATAGAGAAATCTATCAAGCTTTTGACCGATTCGACTACTTTAAGTACATCCAACCAAAACCAAAGACGTTAATTAGATGCAATTTTCTTCTTATTTTTTGCCAGCTTATTAGCCTTAATACGTTTTTTAATCAATCAAAGCCCTTCATTGGCCTGTGTTGATTCTCGTCCTCGACTTGAGAGACTTTCTCTAAAAGTTTCTGGGATTGCAATTTCAATTGATTAACTTGCAATCGTTTTGTATTCAAATTCTCAATTGTTTCATCGAAGTCAGTCATCAGCAAAGGATAATGCATATTACCACTCTAATGTTCAACCGTTGTGCTAGTGTTTAAGTTTTCAAGTGTTTAAGGACCTGTCTTATTTTATTAGGTTAATTTCCAGAGTATGACAAATATGAATTGCTATAATGAATTCCGAAATAAAAATGTTATACAAAATGACAGATAAGCCCTGACGGCAGCCGACATTTGACTATATTTCATTAATTTACTTCATACTATTAATTTTGAACAAGAAAAGAAACATTATGCCAAGTCAAATGCTGCTCCTGACCCTTTTAGTTTTTTGTTGATTCGGACTAGATTGAATGTACAGTGTTATATTACATTAACGATATATAGTTTTGTCATCTACCACTATAATTGTGTAGTTTTCTTAAAAGGCCTTCTTTTATTGAGTTAATTCTATTCAATTTTCCTTTGCCTTGTACAAAATACTTAATATTATCTTTTATCTCAACTGAACAAACATATAAGAGGTCGAAACTCTGATGTGTATTTTGCTCTTTTAGCTATATTAAATCATGAAATCACTGGAAATGAAATGATAAAATCAATGAATATATGAATTCTGAAAGTTAATTTTGGTTTAAAATGTTGCTGAGCTTTTGCCTAAAGATAGACTTTCTTGTTATGTCTTTCTATTGTTTGCAGTAACCTCAACTCATCTTATCAATAAACCATTAACTAAAATCTTAGAATAATTCTCACTTTTTTCGTTTAAATCTATTTGGCCACCAAAAGCAAGTGATTATTCCTTAAGGTGTTTTGTGTTGTCCATCGTCCAAACAATTTAAAAATGATTTGATTCCGGCATAAATATATGTATATCTATTTCTGCTATGATCAATTTGATGGGCCATGGCTTGAACACTTCCTGACATCCTTCCGGAATTTCTTTAGGCAACAAGCTGCATCGTTTCCACTTTCATGATTCTTTCTTTAACTGCATCATCAGCAGCAAAGAAGTGGGGAGGGGAGGTATAAGTAGGAAAGCAAGCAAGGGCAACATTCACCATACTTTATTCTCATCGATATCATCTTTGCTTTTATTTTCATATTTTCTTGTTTCATTTTTACACACCCAGACACACACACACACTCTCTCTGGGTGCTGTTAAGCAATTTCTTTCATTTCGCTCACAGTTTTTCCTATTTTTGCTATCTCTCTACTGTTGCTGTTGTTGTTGCTATATTTTTATTTCAATTTTTATCCCCAGAGACAGACAAAAGCATCTGCTGCAGTTTGTAGATGATTGTTGTTGCTTCTTATTGTGCCCGGTTAGTGGGTTGCATATTTTGCATCGTTTTCCATTTGTCCTCCCACCCATTTAAGAAACAAACAACAACAACAACAAAACAAAAAAAAAAAAAAAAGAAAACTCACTCTTCATCCTCTGCGGAGATTCTCAACGCTTTTCCACTTGAGCAGTGAGCTTTTCTTTGGTCGCACTCAAGCGGCGCTTCAATTCGCACTTCACCTGAAGAGGGATTCCACTCTTTGCCTCCCATTTCCATTTTCATCTTTAGCTCTTTCCTCCTCTATACATATATATTTAACTTAACATTTTTTCTGATGACAATCGATGTGCCAACAAAACACATGCCACAAAAAAAAAAAATCCCACACTAACTTACACACACACACACACAAACGCGATTTATTCTCTTAAGTATTTCGTATTTAATTAAAATACTTTCACCCACTTTTACCCTGTTTTTCTTTTCTGTGTAAAATGTTTAGTGCAATTTTGTTATTTTTTGTTGATTGATTGAACAGAACAAAGCTTCAACTAATGGCCCAACTTTCCACTCAACTTCTCTCTCAACTTTCCCCGTCCCCATCCAGTTGGATTCCGCCCCCTCTAGAGGCCACTTCATTGATGCAATGAGTTGCATAGTTTAATCGAAAGTATTTTAATATAGTTTTAACGTGTGGGCCAAGCAATAAAATGGAATATCATTTAAATTGAAAGAATTTTCAACTGGGGAATTGAGAAATTGTTAGAATGATTTTCCCTGTTGATGTTTTTTGCCTTTTATTTGTCGCTCACAATTTGCTAAAAAAAAGAATTTTACACAAAATATACATACATATACATATACATATAGCAAAAATCATTTGTAGTTGCTTTATTTTTATTTTTATTGTTTTTGTTTGGTGTAAACACAAATTTGCACTTACCTAGAGGAGAAATTTTGACCAACAATTGGCAAAGGCCAATAAATATTTTATTGCTCAAATAAGAATTGATCAATTTTCACAATTTCACTTGTTGTTGTTGTTGTTGTATTTGGTTTGTTTTTGTTTTATTATTTTTATTAATGTGGACACACACACGATATTTATATTTTATAAATACATTTTTTGATTATTTATTATTTTTTTTTTTTTTTGGTTGTATTGTTTTAGCAAATTTACTAAACTAATTGAAAACTTAAATTGATTTTAGCTAGAAACTTTTCTTAGTAATCAACTTGAAAGTCGTTTAACTAACTTAGCATAATATTAAAGCAAAACTAACTTGGATTTGTTTTTGAAAGAAACGAAAGGAAAATCATTTCCAGATGTCATCCAAATTAATTGCTATCAATTGAAATATTGAAAGACATTTCCGATATACAAAACACTTACCTAGCGCAATATTTTCCCAAGTATTTTGCAATTTTAACATATTTATTTATTTTGGTTTTGGGTTTTTGTTGTTTTTTTCTTTTTGCTTTCGAAGTGTCGCAAAAAAAAACAAGGTAACAAAAAAAAAAAAAAAAAAAATGAAGTCAAAGGCAGATTGAGAAGTTAAGGAAAATAACACGAAAAATTTTCGTAAGTGGAAATTTGCTTTTAGTGGATATTTGGCTAAGAGCTATTTGGCTTGAATGTTTTCAATGTGACAATTTGCTTGTTGGCTGCGACGTTTGGGGAAACTGTTTCCTCCGAACTCTCGAACTCTACGCTTAAATTGTTCGTTTGCAACTGAAAACTGAATGGCGACAAGTGCACACAGTTTGCCAGCAAAAATTCAACTTTTGCTTCCTGCTGCTGCTGGTGCTGGTGCTGGTGCTGTTGCCGTTGCAGCCAGAGAATCGGCGGATCCGAGGCGGGAGCCTCGTTTAAAGGAGTCAAGCAGCAGGATAACAGTTGGCAGTCGGCAGCCAGTCACCAGTCGCCAGAATGGCTCCCAATATGCGAACCGAATAGGAGCCGAAAGTGAGAATATTGTATTATATTGTATGTAGGAGACGTACCCAGAGCCGGAGTCGGTGTCCCGACACACACACACACACCCTAACACAGATACACGTACAATCGACAGCATTCGTGCCTGAATGATGCGAATGGCACTTTCATTCCCAAAAGTGCTTCGCAGCAACCACGATGACGATGAGACAATGACGATGAGGATAATGACGACAGTACGGCCGTATGCCAAGCACAAACGAAGTTCTAAAAACATTCGTGGTCTAAGAAAACAATTATTAGCCATTTGGTTGTTAAATTAAAATTATTAATTGACCATAAAAACATAATCTCTATCATTTATTTAGCCAAGTCGGTAAAGTTAGATGGACATATGTAAATTGTATTGCATGCAATTTATTGCATTTACAATTTTTATAAACTTTGTTATTATGATTAGTAATAATATCTGTTAGCATTCTCTTTCTGCTTCTCTTAAGTAAACAAGATATTCTCTTAAATATTGTCTAGTGTGATTTGTGTGAGATTCCAAGTTTATTTAGCCGAAGTTCCAGCGAGAGTCCCAAATAGGCTCTCTCGTTAAAAGGATGTTGCTCTCTTTCTCTCCACATAACTTTCTCTTAACGTTCTCTGTCGCTCTCTCACTCTCGGCCATAGTCGGCTACTCTGGCTCTCTTAGTCTCCATGGCTCTTAGCGCGTGTGTTCCACATTTCAAAAAGCCGCAAACTGCTGACAGCTGACGGGTCTGGAGATGTCATTTCTACCCCAAACCTCCTCTAGAGGACGCACACTCGTGTGGGCTCCACTTGGTGCAGAGTAGGCAACGCGATTTACGACCAAGTGAGAAAGCCAAAAAGGCAGCCGCCAAAAGGGAAGCAACAACAATAATATGAAGAGAAACAACAACTGAAACATGGCAAGGACCTGCCCCAACAAAACAGCGGGAAGCACATGGCAACTTTGCCGGCCGGCTGAACAATAAATTAGTGAAGCAAGCCAATGGCAATGGCAATGGCAACGGCAACTTGGTATGCAGAATTTCTTTCTTCATCTGCTTCCTTTGGGGTCTAGATGTGCTTCTCAGGAATTTGTGCTCTTTAAATAATGCGGTATTAGAACTGCATCATTTGTAGAGAAATAAAAATATAACCACATATATGTACATCATTTGAATTTATCTTTTCATGTAAACTTAATATACCCTTTGCACTTCCGGAAAAAAGTCGATTTCCTGGAATAAAATGGATATTATTTTGAGTCATTTCATGATTTTCATTTTAATTTTTAGAATCTTTAAGCTTCAGAGGGTATAACAAACATTTTTGACTTGAACAGTATTTGACGGCTAATCAAAGTTGGGAGATTTAGATATTTAGAAATCTTGAGAAGAAAATAAAGATCTTTTGAGTTTCGAAAATTAAAGTAGAAGTAATCAGACTTTATCCACATTTTTTCCCCATTTAACGCAAAATTGAGATGTTGCTTAGTTTACAAGCTTTAATTTTTGATGTCGTTTAAATAAAATAATGCCCCCAAATATATTTCAATTCTTGTTGAAATATACATAAGTGTGTGTAATACGATGAACGTGAAAACAAAAAAGGTAACAGAATTGAATCGAATGAAGAAATGACTATTCGAATGAAAAGATGCAAATTGGTTCTTCTTCTTAGATAACACAGGCTGACATTTTTGAGGTCATGAAAAAGTGCTTTAAGTTCATTAGGTCTCCTAAAGTAATTTGGGGGGTGCTGATTACGGCCCTGTACTTAATGTTTGCCCAACACGTCAGGATTTAAAAAATAATAATATATATATATATATATTCATGCAATATTTTATTGCATCATATAAACATAATATTACATTAAAAACATAATTTTTCAACCTACTAATATATTAAGTATGATTTAAAAGATATTAAAAAAATATCAAAGAGTAATTTCTTTGTTAATATCTTACACATTTGATATGGTTCTATAATGAGTAAAATTTAGACCAAAAAGTATGCTATAGGGATTACAGGAATTATCTGCTTTTTAATTTTACAGAATTACTGGAATTAATCAAATTGTTTGTTAGTAATGTGTGCAACCACGAGCTATTCTAAGGATATTCTAAGATCTGTTAAAAAAGTGAAGAAAATTATTTTTAGCTTTTTATAGTATACTTATTTGTGTCTACTTTCCAACCCCAGGTCTCTTGATTTCACAAAATCTGGACGTAGTGGACGAAAAGCCAAGTATGCTGTCTGAATCAGAATCGTACCAAAATTAGTTTATAACACCTCTCAAGTTGACGTCACCAAAAATCATGTCGGCCTGTGTAATTACAAGCAAGCAAAATATGCCGAAAAGTATGCATCACATTTTGAGTTCCACAAACTGAATTAACAGAGTGCTGTTATTCACATTTCAGCTGTCTGTTAGCCCTTAACAGAGGTAAATTTATTACCAATTCTAAGGAGCAACTTATTACGTATGTATTTGGCTATCAACAATAGAACGTTTGAATTGTGTTCAGGGCCCAATTTAATTTCAATTGTAACAGAAAAAAAAACCCGGAAAATCTAATGTATGTACTTGCCCAGAACAGTAGTAGATGAAAAAAACTTGTCCTAAAAGCTTCTGCGATTTACTGCCGTCCTGTAATCAGCTTTCATTCAAAATCTACTGCAAACACGCACTATGAAAGATCGAGATTGCCCCTCCCCCCCTGTCCATACCCGTTGTCCTCTCGTTCCGCAAGTTTGCTTGTCACTCACATTTGCCTAAAATCTTATATAGTTTTTATGTTCATGCGCTGACACAAACGCGGCCTTTTGTTCCAGGTTCCTGGTTTCGTTCGATCCGGTTTGGTTGGGCTTGGTACATACATACATATGTAAGTACATACATATGTATGTATGTGTATGGGTTTGTTTCAACTCCGTTGGGCTTAGCCTTCAGGCAGGTGGTGCCTAGTTTTTGGCCGGGGCCAAATCAATTGCTCGCAACATGGTAAATCTTTTGGATACACGAAATTTGGTTAGTGTGTTCTGCTTTGGCGCCCAGTAGCATATTTAGGGACGTGGTGGGGCGGGTGAAGGGCATGGGCCGGACCTGGCCGGACTAGACCGGCTCGATGGTAAAGGAAGAAGGCGAAAGATAGAAGTTTCCCCCAATGGACTGGGCATTGATTACAACTGGCAATTTTTCAGCTTGTTGCACATTCGCGTGTTCATGTTGCATGTTGGATGTGGCCTGTGGCGGGTGGCATGAGATGGGTGAACAGTAAGCGGTGGCTGACTATGGCTAGTGCAAAAGATGGTAAAGCAATGTTTCAGCTAAGAGTCATTATACATTATATGAATGTACATACACTCATAGATGAACAATAATGTTAGAAATGTGAACAAATCGTATGAAAAATTTAATGAGCTGCATTCCCTCTTCTCAAAAACATTTTATGACTGGATGTAATTCAAAAGCGAGAAATATCTTTATGTAAGATTTAAACAGTTATGATTTTTATCCTTTTAACAATTGACGGATATCTCTTTTACTAAACAATATATCCATATTTTAATTAATTGCATATTTTATATTAATCCAATTTGATGTACAAACTTATTGTAAACTATTTCGAAACTTTACTGTTTAAAGACATACTTTTCCTTAATTTTTAATAACAACAGTTCGAAAATAATAAAAAACCAGAGGGCCGGGGCTAAATTCGACGGCGTCAAAGTTTGTATACCCTTGCAAGTTGTTTGTTACTCTTTTTTTTACCTATAGCCGTCAAAGATGAAAAACGTTTTATCTAAAAAGTCTTATGTTTGCGAAAGAAGGGCCTACAATCTCAGCATAGGAAATAACGAAGATCAAAGTCACTGTTTTCCAGCGATCGTTCCTATGGGAGCTATATGATATAGTCAACCGATCATTATCAAATTCGGAACAGTCATTAACAGATATGTACATATGTATATTAAAAACAATGGTTTTGTTCTTTGGATGCCTCTTGGCGGTTCGCTTCTTAAGATAACGTTGGCAGACCATCAATGGTTTTTTCCGGGCTGCTCTAGACGAGAGATCATTACGTTTTAGAGCACTTCTAACACTTACCCGGGAAATTGTTCAATTTTTCTCAGCATAATCCACTCTGCCCTGCGTGTTAATAGACGAGGCCGTCCAGTTGCGGGCTTTGAATCGAGCTTATCCTGTTTTTTTTGCACGGTTCAGTAAATAATATACCGTTTTCCGGGAAATCAAAAACATTTGGGCAATCTCTTTGGCAGTTTTACACAATGTGTGGTTGTAATAGACCAACTGGGCCACATCAAATGGTACACGTTTGCCTGGCATTCTTATATTGGTAAATTATTACTACACAAAAAATTGAAGCTGTCGATCGGAAAATCCCGAGAAACAACGGTAAATTTAGAACATGCGGCAAAACGAAACGAAAAAGCGAGATTTATAAACACTTTCTTGGCAGCTGATTCTTGTTACTTTTTTTTGTTTTTTGTTATTTACTTTTGTTAATGGAAACATATTAATATTTTTTTTACTTACTACTTACTTTTTATACTTTAATTTACCTATTTTCATTAAAAAAAATTTGAATGTACCAATTGTTACTGTTTTTCCTTCGCTTTAAAGTAAAAAAAAATTAAATTTTTTCCCTGTTTTAATACTTTCTTGCCAAACTGTATGTACATTATAAGTGGATCACGATTGTAATTGTTCGCTATTTTTGACTTCGGGACAGCCGAAGATTCGGCTTGTATCATAGAAAGCTCCCACTCCTTTGCATTCTCTCAGTTGCCATTTGCCAGTCAGCGCGTTCGTTTTGCTGCAGTTTTTCCGCCTTTTTTTTTGTTGTTTTTTGCATGTGCTTAGTGACCAAACATTTACATAATAACAAAAACTGTCACAAATTAATTTAAAAATTTTTAATCGCACAAGGGAAAAGCGAAAGATCAACAGTGACAATACTGGCATTGCCGTCGCCGCCGCAGTCGCCGTTGATATTGCGCCTGAGCGCAGTCGATAATAATAATGGCAAAGGCGCAAAGAGAGAACTTATGGAGTATGCGTGTGTGTGAGTGAAGCATGTTTCGACATGTCGCCAAACTAGGAACGAAACAAATGTTGGGTTTGACTGTTGTTTTTATTTTTGCACTTAAAAAAATGTGAAGAACTTGTACTTTAAATATACACAACATGTATGTATGTATGTATGTATATCCAAATGTATTACAGTTATATCACTGTGTGTTAAAAAACATCATTTCTACGTACATATGTATGTATGTATGTACGTACATACATAAATTGTTATTTCAATTTGCAAAGTGATTCCCATATTCTTCTTTTTATTTGCAGCTCACGAAGACTTCAGCAGAACAAATTCTAATGGGATCATAGGAAGCTGCCTTTCCATCTTCTTCTCATTCCCACCCTAATTGGTTATTGTTCCATTTTGGCGCCTAAAGCGTTTGATTTGCTAAAGCTTGTGCTTAGTTATGGAGTGTTTTTATTTAAATTTTTTTTTTTTTTGTTGCATTCGAAATGTAAGTGTCATCTAATAAGTGCCAGCTTAAAGTAAGCGCAAAAAAAATGTACAAATGTATGTAAATACATACATACATATGTACATATGTACATACATACTTGCCAAAGAAAAAAGTTCCTACTTTTGGCACAAAAGTTAATGTTGGCAATGCCGTCGTCACAACCTCCGCCGCAGTCGACGTCGCTGTTGCGCCTGAGCATAGTGGAAAGAGAAAACGGAAAAGGCGCATCGCAAGAAATCGAGAGAGAATTGTGTCCGTGTGTGTTTTTTTTGGCGTGTTGCGTGTGTGTGTGTGTGCGACATTTTGTGTTGCAAAGTGTTTTTTGTTTTGTTTTTTTTTTTTTTGTGTTTTCACGTATGCGTGTGTGTCTGTGCAAAGAAGAAGTATGCAAAACTGATTGAAAATGAAGGTATGTATGTATGTATGTATGTACATGAAATGTATGTATGTGTATGAAAATATGAACTTATTAAGTTACTTTTATCAAATTATATGTAAATGAATTATGAATGTACATATATGTACATATGTAATACATATATTATGTATGTATGTATATTCTTTTGCAGCAAATGATTAACATGTGCTAACGATTCGTTTTTAGATTTTTTTTTCTATTTCGATCTTATGTATTTCTTACAGATCAGTAAAGTATTTTTTAATAAGACATAATTTTTAAAAATCACACGAATTGATAGAATGAAATGAATTTCCTGTGGGTTTCTTTTTGAACCTTTTTTAAGTTCATGTTGTTTCAATAACACCTTTAATAAACCTTTAATTTTTTCAAATTTTAAGATGTGTGAAAAGTGGTGGCGGATCTAGCTCATAATTTTGGAGAGAAAATCTTTCATAGATTTCAATATTTAACTTCCATTCATTGATAAAATCTAGGATTTAGGAGACGAGTTCCCGCATTTCCCACCCCAAGGATTAGCAACTGCTCAAAAGACTTTATAAAATCATCGTTTTAGAAATATATTTTTTAACAAACTGTCTTACTTATGTATGTATAATAATCTAAAGTAGTATCTTTGTATTAAAATATTGGTTTTAAAACATACCAAAAGTCAATTAGATGTTTGAAATAGTAAAAAAATTCAGCATATCCAGTTTGGTATTCTATCTTTATTACAATCTCTCGATATGTATAGAATTCTTATTGATTTTGGGGGGCCATAGAAATTTGTCATTGAAATTTTCGTAAACTCAAAATTTAAATATTTTATTCGATAAAACAAAAACCCAAATCAGATTGAGAACAGAACAACAACAAAAAAGAAGAAAATACATACATGAAATAAAACAAATTAAACATGAGAGATAAATGGAACGATGAACGGGAGGAGGAGGATGACTATGAAGAGACGAGCTTCCATTCCAATTCCAGTTCACATCTGAATGAGCGCGGGGGAGCAGGAGGGAGGAAAGAGCGTCATTATTGTGAGCTTGATGAGAATGGTGAGATGGTTTGTCGCCAATTGACATCGTATGAGTGCAAGCTGGAGGATGATGTCGAGCAACTGCAGGATGCACTCTTTCGGATCACTTCGCATTATGCCAAAATACAGTTTCGTTTGCGTCAAATAGCCACTGCCTCGGGCTGTGAGAGAATGTGTCTGCTGAAGGAACTGGAGCGAATGACCAGCCAGGATTTGGACAATGCCAAGCAGATGGAGATTGATAGTGAATTACCAAGCCTCGCGAGTGACTCTCAGAGTTTAGGTAACGTGCGAGTAAAACAGCACAAGATACTAACCCAACTGCGCGGAAGGCTCCAGAATCTAGCGGATGCCGCTGGAGCCTGTTTCCAAACGGAAACTGGTGGTTGCTATAATCTCAGTCGCTGTGTCTGCCAAAGCAAGGTGAAGCAAGGAGTGAAATTGCCCATTTTCGATGACGATGGGAATCTGATTGAGTCACATGACCAGGGTTGTCACTGCTGTCGTTGTCAGGCTCGTTTGGATCAGCAGGGTAAGGGTTTGCCAGAAGGTGCCATAGAAAGTGAAGCTCCAGCTCCTGTTTTATCCCCTGGACGGCGATATCTTTCCGAAACTTGGTCGGACACGGACTATGGCATAGTCGATATGGATGAAATGAAATCTAAATCAATGAAGAAGAAAAAATCTAAAGCCGCTAAGAAAAAGAGCTCAAGTAGATCCAGAAAACAATCGGTCCAACGGCATTACGATTATGAAGATTTGGGTAGCGCTGGTGATCAGAAAACCCGAAAATATTCTTCAGAGGATAATGCTGATGATCGCTATGCCCAATTGAATAGACGATCCCGTCCCAAGAGTCAAAGTAAACAACGTCAAAACAGAGTCCGTTCGACCAACACCAGACGACCCGAACGAATGCCACCAAACAGTGGAAGTCGTTTGTCCAGTCGAGCTACTAGCCGGACTCCATCTCCTCCCAAGATCTGGAATGCTAGTTCACCCAAACGTCTCTCTGGTCAAGCATCTTTAATGGGTAGCAATCACTCTGGACTTCGTCAAACGCCATTGCTGCCAAACTACTCAAAAAGTGAACCCTTGCGCCGAAGTACGCCAAATCAGCGTCCTTCAGGTGAAACACGGGTTCGTTGTCCAGCAGTTTGTCGTACCAATCGCCTATGTCAGAAGCCAAAGGAAAACGAACAGATAGCAGATAGTAGTGGACAAGGACAACCACGACGACGTCGACCCCATTATAGCTCTGAATCTGATGCAGACACTGATCGAACGGAAAACATGCGGCATACACCATACGTTCGAAGATCGGAAAATGAAAAAAAACTGGGAGGCGGACAAATGGTTCAAGAAAGATCACAGAAACATCTCTTTAATCAAATCATCGGAGATAATCCTCGACATCAGGCAATGGCTAAAGCAAACAACAACAATTCTACCAATCAAGGGAATACGGCAGAAACTAATAAATCACCGCATAGCTCTCATGGCATAGCTTGTACCTGTTGCTCGTGCAGTCGCCGTATGGCCCAGGACTTTGGTATCTCTCCGGACCGACCAAGTACTAGCACTAGCAGCAATAGAGCCGCCAATAATTCTCCCAATCAGAATAAGCCACTTATAGTTGTTAAATCGTCTGTATGGGATGATTTGAAAGAAACCCAAAAGGATAAATAATATAGGCAAAAAGGACATGTGAATTGAAATTTTAATTTAACATAAAGTACAGTCAACAGCAGAAGCAGACGAACAAACAAAAGTTTTGCCCAAATGTGTGAGTGCTTTGTGTTAAGTTAAAATCTCAATTCTGGCAACCGCACACAAAAAACAACAATACACAGATTTCTATATATATAGATGTATATATATTTTTGATATAGATTAAATGTTCTCTTCGAGCCCTTTTTCCAATTGTCTAATATGTAGTGCACAATGATGATGATGATGCTGCTTCTTGCTGCTGGCCATCATTATGATCACCATTCCAACCAACCATCCATCATTCCTCTTTTTGCTTTCTACCCTCATGTATTGCTGGCCATGGTCGTTGAACCCATCGATCCGACAGCTACCAGCAGCAACAGCAGCAGCATCCCTTAAAGCGCCGCTTGCTTGCTTTTTGTTTTTAACAAGGCTAACAACAATGAGAGGGGGTAACCAGTTTTCTACTTCTTCTTTTGGCAGCTTCCTGTCGTGCCAGAAAGAAAGAAGAATCGCAGTTTGGGCAAAAAAAAATTTTCCGCGCATGCCCGCAACGCTCTCGAAAATGCTCTGTGTTAGGTAGTCCGTCCGAACCAGGCCCGATTCTCTTCATTCCCAATCCCAAATACTATTCGAGGGTTGGTTTATTGTTCTGTTTGAGATTAAATTTCCCCCTCCCACCCCCCTTTCCCGTTGCCTGCATTTCATTCATGACTGAGCCGCCTCACTCTCAGCCAGCTAGTCTCCGTCCATAAGTTGGTCTATATCGTTTTTGGCATGCCCTCATCATCTGGCTTCCCCGCAGTTTATATTGCCTGTCCCTCTCCCTTCTTCCTTTACTCTTCTCTCTTTTGTGTATGGCGCATGCTCGCATCGTCGTCCTGTCCGCTCGTTGTTCCTTATCTTCATTGTCTCATTGTTGACTGGTTTTTATGACGCCTCCTGTACTAATGGTCTTTAGCTACAATCTATCTGTCTCACTCTTGCTCTTCATGTCCGATATTTAGAGGGTTTTCTCGCTGTAAGCATTATCGTCTGTGTGACATCTGGCCAAATGTGTGTGTTTGTCATGGTACCAACAAAAACAATACGAAGAATGCGTAGCAGATGAAGACGCAGCAGCAAACAGGAATAAATCATGAAAATATTGAATACCGAATTGGGTATACCCTGTAAAAATCAGTAAAATTATCTGTTTTATCTAGATCCTAAAAAACTTGCCCAAATAGCTAACGATGCTGATCTGAAAATTATATTTCTGAATTTGTACACATTAATATTTCGGAAGCATTAGGCGTACCATAAAAAAGAAGAGTTGCTCGGAAAGTCTTTTCTTTCAAAAAATAAGGGAAGTCTTGTCCCAGGAGTAATATGCCAAAAAGCTGGTGGGACCATGTAATTCTCCTGGACGAATGTAAGTCCATCTTTTTGGAAGTGATAGAGAGACAATGGTTTGGCGGAATCCCAACACAGAGCTGAAGAAGAACACGGCGGAGGTCACGTAATAACACGTACATTTTAAGGCTGCATTTTGACAATGTGAGTTGGAAATCTGGTCTTCATCGATGACATAATGAAACAACATTTTAGATTTATAATGGTTAGAGTATGTATATATATTGTATATAAATTTGCCACTTGAAAATTATAGCTAATCTTACATATATATATAAATATATATGTATATTCTTGGCAAACATTGGCAAGAGTTTTGAACTTATTTTTCGTTTCACTTCGATGATCAACAAGAAGTAGAATCTTGTACAGGAAAAAAAAAAACAAAAAAAAAATTACATAGCATTATAGTTTTGCTTCATGTGATGATACAGATATGATATTATTATGGATATATATATATACTATATATGCTACAGTTTGTTGGATCTTAAAACTAAATTAACATTTAACTAAATCTCATACTTGGCTATATCGATAATAGAAAAAAAATGTATGTATGTATATATAAAGATATCGTTATTTAAACATAAATTGTAAATTTTTCTTTGTCTTTGTGTTGTCTTTGTTCATATTTGTTACATTTTGTCTTTGCATTTCTTGACTGAAAATCATTTGGTTTAACTAGTTCTTTCGATTAAACGATTTACATATTCGTTTTGTTGTTTTTTTTTTTTTTTTTAAGTTTTCTTCTTTGTTTGTTTTTTTGGCATGGCACAAATTTGGCATTGAAATTGAAACTTATATGGCAAGATGAAAGTGTGAGAAAACAAAATGTATGGCAAGGGGGCAAGATAACCAACATCGTATCGCGCTTGCTTTGAGCAGCTGCATCAATCCATAATGAGCTTAGCTATACAATGATTATAATAGCGAAAAAAAAAGAAAGAAAAAAAACACTTATAATTCAACCCACCCACCCGACAGCAAAACCCACAACCCGCAGAAGCATTCGCCTCCCCTTTTTTGGATTTTGTCTCCTCCATCTCCTTTATTTGGCGCTTCCCTCACATTGTTGCATCTGGACGAGGAGCAAAAGAATCCGATTCATTAGATTATCCGCCTCGGAATCCTCCATGCTGTTCAATTTGGCTGATATGAAGCCACAGAACTTGGAATTGAGTATCTCACGAACGGTTTGAGGTGGCGCAATATCCAATCCTCCGACAACGGATCCAGGACCACCACCACCAGATGCGGCAGCTGCAGCGGCGGCGGCGGCAGCTGCTGCACTATGTTGTTGTTGACGCAAATGATGATGCTGCTGTAGCATTTGATCCTCGTAGTCATCGCCATCGATGCCGCCGGGCACAACATCCGCATCATCATCATCATCATTGTCATCGAGATCGTCTTGCCGGCGTTTACGTTGCATGCCCAGATCACCGCCCGCGTTTGTACTACGCGGTGAATTTGAATCGAGTATCAATGGATAGGGAAATCAGCATCTATGGCCTCCAATTCTTCGACCTCATCGGATGCATCGGCACTGCGCAGTGAGCTGGCATCCATGTCATCGTAACTCTGATGATGATGGCGATGATGATGATGCAGATGCTCATTTCGAGTGGAGCTCACACGACTGTCATTTGGCTGTTGTTGTTGTTGCTGTTGTTGCTGATGGGCGGGCAACGGTTGAACTCCAGTTGAGCTGGTGCTACCGCTGCTACTGCTACCAGCTCCAGATCCTCCTCCATTGACTCCTCCGCCCCCACCTCCAAGTCCAGAGCCCGTTGAGAGATCCATCTCTGGTTTAACATAATAATCGCTATAATAATCTTCATTGCTCATATTCAGTCCCGAGCATTTCGATAAATTGAGCACAGCGGATGAGTCATTAAAGGATGAGGATAACTTCAGGCCACCCGTTTTATTGCTATTGCCTTGAATGCTGTTGTTATTATTATTGTTGTTATTATTATTATTGTGAAGATGCTGAGCAAAGGCACTCAAGTTGAGATCACTGGCATGGGAGGCGCCCCTTTAAAAGAAAGAGAGAGAAAGAATAGTCACGGTTAGTTAGTTGCCACACATACATATACATATGCACATACATAATAGAGCGGGGAAAGCCAAGTTCAATCAAGTTTCAATTCCAAAAATACATAAACCAAAAACCTAAATCAACCCCCATGGAAATATTCAAGGGCATAACATATTTTAATATGTCGAAGTCTTAATACTCTATACAGATATCCTCCTTCTTTGCTATCTAAAAAGTATTTTCAATTGAAAAACTAGTTCACTTGACTTTGTATGTAAGAAAACCAAAGAGAAATAATATCTAATATCTATTTTACTTGTCAGTTGGAATGGAAAACCAAGAGCATTATCATCATCATAATGCTATTTAAGCCATAATTGTATACCTTTGCAAATAGGACTCTTGGACTCAGCCGAATCAGATCACGATATTTTATATAGCTCTCACGCAAATGCTCATTGCTCCAGTCTAGATGCAAGATCATTTGACTTTTTAGATAAAACGTGTTTCCAGATTTACGGCTATAGGCAAGGGAAGAGTAACAACAAAACTTGCAAGGGTATACAAACATTGGCTCGGCCCAACTTTAAGCCAAAAATTGGCATACCCGTTAAGTACCAGAGTAAGTATATGACCAAATTATGAATACGTTGACGACGACGGACGTGCTCAAAGAAACCAAAAAAAAAAAAAAAAAACACACACACACACGGACAAAAAACTACCAACAAAATGTACATATTTGAGATGATGCTGCTGAGTTGGTAAAGTAGAACAAGAAGACGAAGTCACGTCGAGGCCTGATTTCCTTTAGCGTCTGTCCCGGCCGACAGACCGACCTTATGCTTCTCAAATTTCAAGAGCATTTTCTTCTCCAACAACAAGATGCAGCTGCTTTTGCTTTACCCAAGCACTAATCAACCATCCATCCCGTCCCATCGCATCCTTGCTATTTTTAGCCATTTTTCCCCAACCAATGCAGCAGCTCCTTGAGAAACGATCGCAGGTAGTTGACAATTGGAAAATGTGAAATGTGAAGCGTATGAGAATATTTGAATGCATGGATATACATACATACATACATACATACATTAACTGGGGCCTGCCTAGAGACACACTATTTGTCCTCAATGGCCGTCGATTCCTAATCAGGGCTAAATGCATTTTCCCATGTTTCGTATAGACCCCAAAAAAATTGTTCTATTTGCCTGCGGCTTCTGTGGTCTTTTTCTCTCGTCTCACATTCGATTCGGTTTTTAGTTTAGTGTTTTGTACATGTTATTTTTTGGCTTATCAATATTTGCTTCCGCTTCTCTATACCCAACCGCAATGGAAACAGACTGACTGACCGACCGACCGACCGACCCATTAGACAAATGGACAATATTTCCATAGAATTATGTACATGTCTAAAAGAACTAAGTACATATGTATGTATGTACATATGTAGCTAATTTGTAAGTAATTACCATATATGTATGTATCTTTCATTTTGTTAAGATTATATGTATGTATGTATATGTATACAGTTATCAAATTTAGGCAATTCAGACCACAACTAACATAATGACGCCTCAGGCTAAAACACATTATGTTCTGTATGTAAATATATCGAAACCCTATAGAAACTTAGTTTCAGACTCTTGTTAGTTTAATTATATTTTCACCCAAATTTGCTGAAGAATATCTAGGGAAATTTAGCTGGAAAATCCCTAAGATATTCCATTCTTTAAGAGTTTCAAGTTTATTCTTGAATAGTGATATAGCCAAATTACATTTCAGATCAGTTTCGCAAGAAAAATATGTAGGTTCCTTAAGGTTTTTTACGGACCATGATCACTTCTAAAGGATTGCTGCGGAACAACAATCGTTTCTTGAGGTTTCATAGGGACAAATATCCTTTTTTGAGGATATGTACACAAAATCTGTTCTTGAGATTTCCTTGGAAACAAAGATCGCTGCCTAGAGACAAAGATCGTTCTTTGTGGGTTTCTAAGATGGTCTTTGGAGGATTGCAAGGGAACAAGCAATGTTACATATGTACATCAGTAGATAGAATTTCTACACATAAATTATCAGACATTTCAAACATCTTCAAAATTATTTTAATTTGCTTATTTCAAAACGATTTAGAAAGTTTTAAGTTTCAAAAAGTCTCAGAGAAAAGGAGCAATTCTAAAAGTCATCCTATGTGTATGTATGTATGTACATGTGTATGTACATAATGCTAAGAAATCATTTGATTTTTCAGTTGTAAAATTCCCTATAAGCCTCTCCCTCGCTTTTTCAATTAAAATTTTCAGGGGGGAGGTATACGCCCAATATTTTTTTTGAGTCACTGTTCTCTGGGTAGTTTGTGGAGTGGTGGTCAGTGACACGCGCATGCTAACGGGGTCGACCCGGGCCGTCCCGTCTGTACTGAGATTTTGTTTTGACTTTGGGGCTTAGTGGGGAGAAGGGATCGTAAGAGGTGTGTATGGTGGGCGGTGGAAGGGGACGTCGTTGCCGTCGAAACAACAATTTCATCAATTTTGCAGCTCATTTGCTTATTAAATCATAAGCGTGACACACAGCAAAACATACAAACACACAAATACATGCCCATAGGATGCGATATATACATATATGTGTGCGCGTGTGTGTGTGTGAGTGTGGCCAGCGACCAACCCCGTTGGTTGGATGTGATGTGTGTATGTTTGCTTTTCGGTCGGGTCGGTGGGCATAAAATACCATATATTTTTAACCCTGGCCGAAGCCGCAGAAGCAAACGGCAAACGCAGACGCAGCCAGCCGAGCCTCGTTCGCTAAATCGTTCACACACACACATGTGTGTGCTCTGTGTTGTACTCTCCCTGTCGAATGTAATTTTTTGCTCTCTTTGATTCTACATTTTTCTAAACTTGGTCCACAATCATCTGTATTTCTCCTTTACTGATTTTCATTTTCATTCGTGTGTGTGTGTGTGAGTGTATGTAGAGCTCTCTCTTTCTTTTTTCTTCTCGCTCTGTCGCCACCATGGAAGTTCTTGTTGGTGTTTTTGGTTTTAATTTTTTTTTTTTTTTTTTTGCAGCTTCCCTCGGCTCTATTCTGTTTTTGTTTTGTTCAAGTGGCTCACTGAGACGAAGACCTGAGGAGACGACACGAGATTCTGGTGGAATGATGTTGTATAAGTTTTTCGCTTTTGCTTTTCAAAGGCATATGACAGAGAGCGAGCGAGAGAGTGAGAGAGAGATAGAGAATGAGAGGGAGAGAGATCTGTTTTTATGGCTATGGCTCAAGTCCCCGGACCAGGCCGAGCCGGGTCCGTTCCGTTTTTATACTGTTGCTGTTGCTTCTGTCTGTTATCAGCTCAAAATAATAAAAATTTAAATATGTGTAAGCGTGTGTGTGTTTGTGTGTGTATGACTGTGCTGCGGGCATGTGTCGCGGGGCATTGGAACCGCTGGTTGTTGCTGCTGCTGCTGTTGCCCATGTGGGTACAGTCAATTGAAAGGAAATGGCCTTATTTCATATAAATATGTACATAAAGTACAATACACACACACACATATACACACACACATACACACTCTCACCCAACTCAGCCTCAAACTCAACTCAAATCAACTCGATTCAGAGATCTCAGTTTTGAACGTATTTGCGGGTCTCTGGCCGGCCTGTTGGTCATTCCTTTGTTTCTCGATTTGTTTTTTTCCACGACCATGTTCCCGATTTCTTCTTCTACTCTTTGGCCTAGGTGTTTTTTGAAATTTAACATTCGTATTAAAAATCTACACACACACACACCCGTAAGTACGAATTCGTTTAGCCCATGAGAGACACTTCCCATTTCTAGCGTATTCTTATCAGTTTTCTTGGAAGCGTTATTGGGGAAGCACCATTTGCAATTTATGTATTATCACTTGAAAGGATCCTTCTAACCATCATAATCAGACATTGTTTTTTTTTTTTTTTTTTTTTTTTGAGTGAGTCATTTCCCTATGTCTGTAATGCCAAAAGTAAACTTAACTGTCAGAGACCCTAAAATTTCCGAGTATTTCAATAAGCTAAACTCTTTGTAATCTTTCAGGTGGTGCTTAGGCATGTGGTTGGTTTTTCCAGTTTTTACCGCCGTTTTAGCGATCAACAGGAGGAAGCCTGAATAGAAGTAGTAGATGGTGCGAGTGTTTGAGGAGGGGTGAAGGAGATGGAAACAAAATCAACACACTCATATTCATTTTACTTAGCGTGCGTGTGTGTGTGCCATGATTGTTTCAGATCAGTTGTAATGACTCATTATTCAGTCCAAGGAAAATGGGGTGGTGCACGATCAAAATTGATCGAAAGAACTATGTAAATATTTTTGTAGTTTGCATTTTGCACCGCAGAACACAGAAGAAGAAGAGGACAAAACAAAAATAATGACTGAGTGAGTGTGACACAATGGCAAGGTTAAAGCTATCACACACAACAAAACACACAAAGCCAAAACGCAGCTAAGAACCGTTATTCATGGCTTTGGGTAACAACAACAGCTAGCCGCACTTTGGCCGCCGCGCTCACTCATTGCCTTGCTTTATGGGGACCGAGACAGAAAGAGTGAGAGAGAGGGTTGTGGAAGGGGGGAAGTGACAGAACGAGAGCAAGCTTATCGAATATACATACAAATGTACATACATATGTACATATTTTGCTCTTTATATGGATCGATCGTCGTCATCAATCCAGGGACTGTGCCTTTTTTCTACTATTACAAAAACGCGATCGCATTTGGCAGGTGGACTTGTAACGGGAGCTTTAAAAATGATAAGACCTCAAACAGACCTCCAAAAGGTAACACCCGAATTGAGATCGATAAAGAAACCCACCATTCAAATTGTAACTGATTCTATGTCAAATCAAAAATTTGGCCAAAAAATATGCATAGAATATCTCTAATTGGTATGAGATTGATTGACTAATTGGATGATAGAGCTCTACTTACTTTCTCTCCCTGATGACATCTCTGAGAAAATCCATGGCTTCATATAGACTCCATTTGGGTTTAAATCCAGTACCCATTAGCTTAACATGGGCCAATTCGCGGCGATAAGATTCTCGCAAAGATTTAAAAGCTCGCGCAACTCGACGACCTGGAGCATTGAACTCTCGACCGATGTACTCCCATGCTCGATTCTTTTCCTCTTCGGCGCCTTTAAAATTGGGCAATCTTGAGTCCCATAATATGGGATTGTCGTGAACCATTTGGATAAGCTTCAATTTGTCCGAAGCATTGCGACGCACCACTAAAAAACAGAGGGAGAGAGAACGAGATAGAATAGCAGAGAAATTAATTTAATTTTTGGAACAATTCAGGCGTGGAGATGGAGGATCGATTGGGTGGTGGGTGGGGGGTACACACATTTTTTAATCTTCTGCACTGGCGGCACTATAGCCGTTGATGATGATAGTTGATCCACTTTTGGCTTCATATCGAGGGCAATGGCAGCAGCTGCAGCGGTCATATCCTGCAACGAGTTCGAGCCCGTTGTTGTGGGCGATGAGCCAGAGATGGGCGCCATCAAGATTTGCTGAAGAATTTGATGATTTATGTTGGCCAGTGTTTAATGTTCACTATGTGTGTGTTGTTTTGTTTTTTATTTTTTTTGTTGTACTTTGTTTCTATTCACTTCACTTCGAACGCGATCAAATCGATGGGATGGATGATCCGCTGGGGTGTATGTATTCCCTTGCTGCTGTTATTATTGTTGTTGTGGTTGTTGATATTGACGGGGCTGCTACCCTCTCACGACCAAGTTTAAACAGCAACTAAAAACCAAAGCCAAAAAGAAAGAAAAACAAAAAAATAACAACCACCGTCAACGCGCCGAAGTCGTTGAAGCCGAAGGCAGCAGAGCAGTCGGCAGCAAGCCCGCATTTCGTAGGCCAAACTAAACCGCGAAATTGTACGCTCTCCCTCTCTCTGTCTCTCTCACTTTTTCATATACGCATACAAATGTACACTAAGCCAGAAAATCACGCGCACACAATGTTCTCCGCTCAAAAGAGAGAGAGAGAGACAACGAGAGCGAGAGAGCAGGCAAACGAACGGGCAAAAGATGCGCCCGCTTCCGCCCGTTCTCTCCTTGTTGACGCTGCTGCGTCTGTGCCTGGTTCTGGTTACCGTTATCTGCGTCGGCGTCGCAGCCCCCAAACAAAACCGCGTTGATAGCTCAGAGTCAGGCCCAGACATAGTTGCAGACCAGGCCACAATCTGAGAGAGTCTCGTCCTCTCTGTCTCTCTCTCTCTCTCCCTCGCTCATGTTCTTGATGTGGCCCCTCGCGCATTCGCTCAGGGGGAAAAATGCCGTTTAATTGTAAACCACAACAGAAAGTAAAAGCGAGCAAAAGAATGAACGCGACACACACACACACATAGAGCCATGCTGGCGCATGTTTATACGTGTGTGTTAGCACCAGCAACAACAAATAAGAAGTTCTATGCATGCAAATACCCTGCATCATGTAACTGATTTTGATTTTTGACTGTTAATAAAAATTATTAATGATCAGAATTAATCATAATAATCTTTTATTTGGCAAAAAGATGCATTTAGTTAGATATTTGTTTTAAAACTAAATAAAATTCTAAATTTCAATTGGAAAAACCAAAATTATCATTACCATCGAGTCGACTGTATTTTGAATGAACATCAAGCAAACTTATTTCTCGGAATTTTTCACCATTACTTTTTTTCAATTTTCTTTTGTGGTTCAGTTTGAATTTTCGCAAAGAATTACATACTTGACTATTGAAATTCGGAGTCCTTTAAGTTTTTTTTTCGTTTTTCCTTTTTATAATAGATTAAATATTTACTTTGAATAATTTAAATGTTTTGTTGATAATATTAAGCCATAAAATTGTTTCAAACTACATTAAATGCATTGAAAATACCATAAGAATGAATTGTGCAAAGAATTGTTTAACATACTGTATACATACATACATATGTACATATGTACATACATAGTTCAAATGGGTTTACGGGATCTTGGCATTTCTTTTGAATGCCGTAATACGTTTTGCTTGCTCAACGGAAGATGAGGCATCCTCCGGAGCCTTCTTGTTCAGCGAAAACCAAGTAGCGCTCAGTTAAAGATCGGCCTGGCCTACCCCAAAATTGCTTGCATTTTTCATACATACATACATAGTAACATTTACATTCACATATGTATGTATGTATGTATGTAAGTTCATACATACTCGAAATGCATTAAAAGCAACGACTTTGTGTGTAACTCAGACAGGCCGTCTTGAAACTCGGCCCATTCGATATGTTTGATCCTCCTCCTCTTAGTTCTTTTGCTTCTCTCCAATTTTTCTCACTCTCTTAAATTTTTGGTCTAACCATCCCCCTTCCAAAAATTGTTATTGTTGCACTTATTTCATTTTCCAATTCGTAGTTGCTGTTAGGTCGGTCGCTCTCTTTATCGTCGATTGTCGTCGTTGGCGTCGTCGTCGTCGTCGTCATTGTTGTCGTTTCTCGGTTTGTGTTTGGGGCAGGGATGGAGCGGCAGAGCAGAAGAGGGATTTGAGCCCGCTTAAGTAATGCACGACGATATGGCACTGCTTGCTTGCTTGCTTCTTCTTCTTCTATTTCTAGTGGCGTTTTGGTGGTGGCGTCTACAACAATTGCGTTTTTAGTTTTAATTTTTCGTTGTTGCTGCTGCTGTTCTTGTTCCTCTTCTCTTTGCCTTATTCCATAGGTTTTTGGTTTGTTTCTTGCAGTTCGGAAACATTTGGATCACACATGTCGTCAACGATCTTGCCAAAAGCGAGAGAGTAGGAGTCGAAGACGCAAAGGAAGACCGAAGGAGGAGGGTGAGGAGGCGGCGGAGAACGACGGAACGCTATTCTTTTGGCCTGCGCTTTGCCCTCATATTCGTTGCAGTGCAGCATAGAGAAAAATAAAAGAGATAAGCGCAGCACACTCTGCGAGTGCTTCGTTCACTCACACACACACTCGCACACATACAAATTCGTACTTCTTCTTCGGCCCAAGCATTTAAGCCGCTGAAATCTAGTAAATATAATCGACAGACAACAACTCGCCTGGGACCGACCGAATGCGCCGGAATGGGAATGGCGAAAAAAACCCAACCAACTATAGAGAAGCCACCGAGAAAAGAGAGAGAGAGAGAGAGAGATGGAAATACGGTAGGGGCGTCCGTGGGGGGGATGTGAAAGAGAAATGAGAATGAGAATGCTTTGTCTGTATGTAATTTATGCCTAATGAACTATTTCCGGCCAAGTGTCAATTAATGTATTCTGTTTTGGTCGAGTGTGGTATGGGGTAGGGGTAGCAGGGGGCGGGGTGTAGAACGGGGGCTTATTGGGGGAGAGGGTGTATAACATATAACGTGCCCGCACAAATGTTGTCATGATAATGGTTGTTGTTGTTTTTTTCTCTGTCTATATTTTTGCCTCATCTTTCTTTCATTTCTGGCAAAAACCTCCAACCCACCCTACCTCCCGCCAGGGTTTCTTAACTCTCTGCTTCCGTTGCAGTTGCACGATCGGTGCTCTCATCTCATCGCATGGCATCCCACATCTTCATCCCATCTCTTCGACCTTTTCTTCTTCTTCATCAGCATCTTCTTGGCATTTTTCAAGCCAAATTGAAACTCATGCAAGCGGAATTTGTGTTTTCTACTTGACGGCTACTGCTGATTAAATTTTGTGTATGTACACACACGCAAACACACACATGCATACATACATATGTACATTTATGGTTTTTTATGAAGCGAGATGAGTTTTGTGCTTGACTTGGGCAATAATACGCAGTTAATTGGGCAACCGCAAAAAAGCAACAGAATTCAAGTCCAGCGACGTCGCCAATATCCAATGTGAAACAAGATCAAAAAAAAAATTTACATATGTTTGTGCATACATCAAATTCTTCAAAGTTTTCCAACTTGGCCAATAAGTTTGAAATGATTTTCCTATTTGCATATTAAAATTGTTGGAACAAGCAATTGGAATTGCTCCATTTTGCAAAAGTTTCCCATCCAAGATCTAGATCGTTTTGTTTTATCATTTTTTTGATAAGAAAAATCTGTTTTCAAACACAATTAAATAAATATATAATAAATATATTCTTAATTCTCTTAATAAAGTATTCTTTTTGAAGTAAAAAAGTTCTTTTAACTCAGCTATCTGCTGGACTTTTCAGAGTCTGATAATGTCAGTTGACTATTATCAATAAGGATTAGATTCTGGTAAAGAAACCACTGGAATTTATGCACATCACTTTGTTTTTGTTGCCAGGACACCCTAATGTACATATCTAAATCCTGATTTTCGATACTTGCCCCGTCCTAAAAAATATCTGGCTTGTTGTCGATATTCTATTAATGGCCATTGAATTCAAGCATCGTTTTAACTAAGCTAATTCTGGTTTATTGCAAAAAGTATAAATTGTTTATCCCTTTTCCCAACAAAAAAGTCTAGATTGTCATATTAAAGTCATGGATCTTGGGTTATGGAATTATTGATATATTTCCATGTTTTTATACCATGCACTCATCCGATGAAATGGTATATTAAAGTCGTCAAAATGTATGTAACAAAGTTTTCTCAATCTGCAATAGCCGTCGAGTCGATCTAGCCAAGTCCGTTTTTTGCTCTGTCCGTCCTTATGAACATCCAGATCTTGGAGACTATAAAAGTTAGAGCTATCAAATTTCATTATTCATTATTTGAAAGTTTTGCCCCGCCTCATTCTGACCAAATATTTTGGGAAAAAATCGATTGCCTTCCACAATTTTTAATAGCCGTGATCAAATTTAAAACAATAATTGCTATTTGCAATACCTCTCGACTTACCAAATTTCCTAAGAATTGGACTAGAAATAGCCAGATTTTCACAAGGTGGGTCAAATGGCCGGAGTTGGCCATTACATTATATGTAACTAGTATATCAGGATATACCTATGTAGGTACATAAATAAGTTAGTCAAGTATGTACAAAAACATATAGGGGATATTAGAATGTTGTAATGGGAGAACATGGATAAGTATCTATATATGTATGTATATGTAAATGTAGACGTATGTATGTATGTACATACATATGTATGTATGGGATATTAATAAATACTTAATAAATCGCATACAAAAATACTCGTCATTGGCTTTTATGTAATAAGTCCATCAACAGCCACACATAAATACATTCATACATACATGTATGTACATACAAAAATATGTAGGAAACACCAAGCAAGTCCAAATCGGCCGATCCCCCTGCCGTGTGGCGTTATCAGTAAAAATTAATCACTAATTCAATGCAAATACCCCATGATGATGATTATGATGATGATGATGATTATTATGAAGAGGACGACGGAACAACGTCTACGTTTCTTGGCTGTAAAAATACAAAGCCAATAAATATTGACACAGGTCAAAACAACATTGTCGGGGGGCAGCAGGCAGCAGCAGCGGCAGGCAGAAGTAGAAAAAGGCACAAACCGATGTGAACATGAACGATCGGAATTGTTGGCATACATATACAGATACATACATACATATGTACATATAATTTTATTTTCATTTTTTTGCTTGTCTTCTTACCCATTACGATAAGCCTGAATACGAACCCTAATTGAACCGAAAAAAAGTCGAACCCAACCCAACTCAATTCAATCAGGGCCATAAAAAAACATACATACATACTACGTACATATATAGAAGGGGGGAGGGATGGAGAAAATAGGAGGCAGCCATGTCAACAGCAAGCTGAAAGACGGCGGAGAGTTAGGATGGGCAGCCGGGTCGTGGTGGCGGTGGTGCCGATCATCATCAAGACCAAGTTTGAAAAATAATTTTGAACCATCATTTTAAGGTCTGATGAAGCCGTCGACTGAGACGCAGCTGCATACACATATTTGGCAACAAATATGGGGAAACCATGGTAGAGAGAAAGAGACACAGAGATGAAGACGATCTTTTGGGAAACAGAATGATACGGAACGAACCAAAACACATACCAAACGATCAAACTTCTTCTTCTTCTTCTTCTTCTTCTGATGGTGACAATAAGTCAAGCAAAACGAGCCCGAATTCAAATATTTTTATTCCGTTCTGATGTACATATGTATGTATGTATGTACGTATTTTTGTATGTAGCTGAAAACGATCGATTGGCTCTCTGTCAGGCGAAAATCAGTTTGCCAGTTGGCGTTATTTTCATGTTGTTATTGTACATATTTAAATTTTGACCCAACCCCAATCCAAATAAATTTGTGGCGTAATATGCAGCTGTGTGTGTGCTTCTTTCTCTCTCTTTGTGTGTGTGTGAATGTGTGTGTGTGTGTCTGGTCTCTTGGGGTCAAAATTGTCGCATATCGTTAAGAACCTCAAAGACGAAGACGACAAACGGAAAGCGACAGCGAAATAAAAACTGAAACAGCGTCGCAATTGGTAAATGGCCATGTGGCTGGGGCGATATGTGTAGGTATACATACATTTGTATATGTATGTGTGCACATCTTATACATACATATGTACGTACATACATATGTACGTATAACGTATAACGGATAGATAGGCAAAAACAGTGAAAAACATTTCACAAAAGTCAAAAGAGGGGAAGAGAGAGTGCGAGAGAACGAGAAAGATGCAAATTAACGGGGGGCATTTCAATCACTTTAACACCAAAGATTCGTTTCGCCTTTAACATTAAATTTAGTCTATTCTATTTGACAATAGATCTCACATATGTATGTACATACATACATAGATACATTCATACATATTTGTGAGTTGCTAGACATGATAGTCTGATTATGTGAACACGTTTTTCTTAACGTATTGCTGGGATGCCAAAATGTTTGATTTTAAGTTACAAGAAATCCAAATCTGCCTGAACTTAATGGTACACTTCTCACAAGTAAAATACAGAAAATGCTTAAAAACATACAAAACTTACCTTTGTGGAAAGTTCAGCAGTGGTCCAAAATGGGTTAAAACGAAAGGAATACCAAATATCAATGCATATGCAAAAGTTGATTCGGAAATCGGAAGATAAAATGAAAATGAAATTAGGTCAAATGGTTGCATTGCACATTTTACAAATATCTTACTGAAGATGTGTCTCAAAATCGGTTTTAACTGTTGGCGTAACATTTTTTCAAAACTGTAATCAATACTTATCCGATTCGAATGAAAAATTGTCACAAATATATGTACATATATACATGGTCTGCGGGAAGTAAAAAAGTGGGTTATGAGTTATGGGAATTACTTATTTCACTTTATGACAGTACAACAAATCTTTGAGAACAAGTTTTCGAATCGTACAACTTGCCACATTATTTTTATATGGATAATTCTCAAATCTTTGTTAATAATAGAAGACGAAATTTTAAACTTAATCTACTGTGGCACCGAAAATTTGGGAATTATGATTACTTTTTTGCTACAGTGAGTGTCACTTAAAATCGTACACCTATAACGTAATCATTTCCTAATGAATAAAACAATGTTAAAAAAGTAAAAAATTCTAATTCATTAGTATTTTGTTAGTATACCTTGCAATTTTTGAAGAGTTTCAATCCTTCTGTCATTGAGCCCACCTCACTTTTGAATAGTTATACATAGTAGGCCCATGTCCTGACATTCGAAGAGCTGTAATTGGTATTGTTGTCTTTAAGCAGAGTTTAAACCAAGTTATCTGAATTTTTCAGTCTCTCATGCTGCCACTTAACGTTAGTTAGTAAATTTCCTTGTTTAATATTCGTTTACCTAACCAGATACTAAGCAGCTGAACATTTTAGATTTCGATTGGATCTGTTATTTTGTGTTAGCTTAAAATGTTGTGGTAAAGATAACCCACCACAAGTTGGCATATTTTCAATTATGTACACAACTCACATATAAAACATGAACACTCTTATGTACATACATATGTATATAGATACATATGTCCATACATGTGCAAATGTATGATCATAATAAAAAATAGAAGAAGTTTAGATCTACAAATTGTTTATTTTGAACCTTAAATACAAAAACCAACATTAATTGTATGCGTTTAGGATATTTTACCAAAACATTAAAGTCAAATGCATTTCTCGACCGATCGAAATGTTAATATAGATATAGTATATATATTATTTATAAGTTTGTTTAGAAATATATTAAGATAAGAGTGTTTCAGTTTTTGTTTCGGAGACGTTTGCCTTATGATGGCTTGACAACATGTTGGTAGCCAACATATGGACAACGTTTTCCTTAAACTTTAGTTGAATTTGTTGCATTTCAAATGATTAAATAACAGAATGAGTCAGTAATACACACACACGCACACACACACACACAGATATATATGTATATGTATATATGTGTAATCGCGGTTTTAAGTGTAGGCCAGCAGATGTCAACATTGACTTGGTCTTGGTCATGGTCTTATCGCATCGTATTGTTGTTGTCGTCGTCAGTTGACTTGAGTTAAGTTAAATTCAGTTGGTTGTTTTTCGTTCGTCTATTGTTGTAATTGCCATAATTTGTTGTTGTTGTTTCGTACGATTTTTTGCTTCTTGGCCCATTGAATATACATATATTAGCTTGATATTTGATACCCAGATGCCATCGGCTAGCTTGACCCGCATGTAGCCATACGCACATGTACATATGTATGTATGAATATACACTTATATAGAAAAACGAACTGATTAACAGGAATTCATCATACATTTTCAGCTATAGTTTTAATTGTATAGAAGGAATTTTACATACAGACATGGCTAAGAAAAGAGGGTAGTAGCGTCTAATTAACATAATCAAAAACCTTGCTTAAGTCAGCATAATTAACTTTAGTTTATTTGGCACTCCTAAATCTACTAATTTCCCTATATTTGGCAGCTTTTGACTTCTATTCAAATAGATATCAAACATGATGATTTAACTGACTACAAAAATTATTCAAAATAGTCTGACATAAAGCATTTGCACATAACTTACATTAGATTATATTCAGTCAAGGATAATACAAAAGTTTGACTAGTTTAAGTTGCTCAAACTGACAAACAATGTGCCAAAGCAATCCTCTTAAACCCAGCCCATGAAAATATCCAAATAATAATTAAATTCATAAAACAATAAAATACATTACATACTATATACATAAATTGTAAATATCATTAGAGAATAGGTTAATGTAATTTCAATAAATATTTAATATAAATATTTTATATTTGCTAATATGTATCTATATAGAAGTAATAATACATCAAAATGAAAAGTTGTTTTTAACATAAGTTAGGATTAATTTTCATTTTACATAGGCCATAATGAGCACCAGTGTTGGCAAATGGTAGTTAGTAAATAAGCGACTTAGGTATACCATGTAGCAAGTGAAAAGACCAAATTAATCGCAGCACACTCTTACATGCACATGAGCACCGTAGCGCCGCCAGTAGCGAACGGCCAATTCCGCTGTCACCTACCAAAAAACCGTTTGTAAGCATATATTGGCTATTTTCAGTCTGATTTTAGTTAAATTTGGTATATTGATAGATTTATGCAACATTTCAAAGACTTGAAAAATTTTTCCAACTTCTGGAGGCAGAAGTTTAAGTTAACCAAAATTTGGCAATTTTAGCTCTTTTGGTCTACGAGATGTAAGTTAATAAAACGGACAGACGGAGATACAAATTAACGGACGGGCGTGTCTAGAACTAGACCTATGTACATTTAATGGGGTCAGAATAAACTTTATTCTTGCTGTTACATACATTTTGGCGACTTTAATATACCCCATGGGTGCATGGTATAAAAAGCCCTTTTTAAATGGTTTATTCTTTTCATTTTTATACCATACACCCATAGGGTGAAATGGTATATTAAAGTCGCCAAAATGTATGTAACAGGCAGAAGGAAGCTTCTCCGACCATATAAAGTATATATATTCTTGATCAGGATCAACAGCCGAGTCGATCTAGCCATGTCCGTCTGTCCGTCCGTCCGTCCGTCTGTATGAACACGCAGATCTCGGAGACTATAAGAGCTAGAGCCACCAAATTTGGAATGTATACTCGTGTAGTATGCACATGTTCAGCATTGATTGGAATTTCGGCCACGCCCCCTTACGCCCCCAGTAATCACATAAAACTGTTTTTCTTAAAAAGTATGACAGCTAGAGACATCAAATTTGGTTTGTATACCCGATTAGTTAGTGCGCAGAAATTAACTGTTCAAACTTTTTGCCACGCCCCCTTACGCCCCCAGGAATCACACAAAACTGTTTTTCTTAAAAAGTATAATAGCTAGAGACATCAAATTTGGTTTATATGCTCGGTTAGTTAGCGCGCAGAAACTAATTGTTTAAACTTTTGCCACGCCCCCTTCCGCCCCCGGAATTTACATAAAAGTGATTTCCTTAAAAACTTTGATAGCTACCGACATCAAATTTAGTATGTAGACTAGCTTAATAGACGCGCAGATATTGGCTATTTAAACATTTTGCCACGCCCACTTCCGCCCCCGTAAATTAAACAAAACTGATTTTATCAAAAACTAACAAAGCTAAAGTAACCAAATTTAGTATGTATACTGGCATAGTATGCGCAGAGAATTTAGATATTTTCACATTTTGCCACGCCCACTTCCGCCTCCATAATTTAAAAAAAAACGATTTCCTCCTTTAGTTTTTTGACTATCGCATTTAAATTTGGCAGACTAATTAATCTTATCTATTTCTACCAAACTACCAAATTTTATTGAAATCGGACTAGAAACATGTAAAATATGCGTATGAACGTATTTTACTACGCGGTCCACAAGGCCAGAATTGGACGTTGGCTAGTAGCGGCGCTAGAGTGCTCGTGTGTTTGTAGAGTGAGCGAGATAGCACATAGTATAAGACATGTAAAAACAATTTAATAGACATACATTTGGTCTTCGAAATTTGAAATATTTGTTTCACCAGGTGTATGGTATACCCAAGTCGACGAGTCGACTTACTTGCTTCATTTCTATATGTTTTTATAGTTGTTGTTGTTGGTAGTTGAAAACTACCACATGTAGTTGTTAATTACTCACCTCACCTACACAACCAGCAAAAATACAACAAAAAAGAGCGAGAGAAAAAAACTCTTAAACTTTAACCCGAAACAGCTTGTATCTGTTTCTGTTGTTTTTTGTCTTTGCACTCTTTTCGCCCCACTGTTCGCCCAACAGCTCCCACAATATATCCGTTAGAGAATGAGAACAGAAAAATTTAATTAACAATTTAGAGCAACATTTGGGCCACCAACGAGTAAAAATAAAAAATAAAGTAACTGCAGTAGCAATACCCCATGGAAGTAAAGCGGAATGAGGGGCTACGGGTTTGTGTTGAGGGCGAGTAACTGCCATGTTCTCGACAGACAACTGTAGCAGCAACAACAACAACAACAACAATAAGAACTTATCACTCAACATTCAGAGGCAGACCACGTCCCTTTCCTTGAAACGGAACTGGCCAAGTAATTACCAGAGAACATGGCTTATGTGAAAGGGTTTCCTTCCCTAGCAGCCAAAAAAAAAAAAAAAAAAAACCAAATGGGGAAGGGGAAGGGTAAGGTAAGGGCAAATCACAGGCTTTAGTCAGTTTTGTGGGGGAAGCCCCCAAAATCAAGAGCAGATCTCAAACATTCTTGTGACTTGGCTTTTTCGCTAACAAGTGCGATGCTGACATTGGCGATTGAATTGGGGTTCGGGTAAATGGGGATAAATTATACCAAGATTTTCTATAAGCTTGTGAAATGTCCTTGTAAGAATCATGCAGACATATGGCAAATTATAACATTGACCAAAAACCAGCAATAACAAGAACCAAAAACTTACAATGGGTTCTAGCTTTTGTTGCAGCTTCGTGTTCATATTGTTGTAGTTGTTGTTCCTGCTGCTGCCGTTGTTTGTGGCATGTAAACCCGAGCTGTCATAATCAAGGCAAGTTGCCCACGGGGACCAACAATGTGAATGAGAATGAGAATAAGAACAAGAGACCTCTCGTAACATGTGCTGACTGCTAGTTGTAGTTTTAAAATGAACAAAAAAAAAAAAAAAAAAAAAAAACAAAAAAATTGAGTCAAAAAACCCGCAAAGGGGCAAAAACTAAAAAAGAAAAATAACATAAGGGCAAAGCAAACTGACTGTAAAATCGGTTAAAATAATGGTTACCATAACATAACGATTCAGTTGGCCCACACCAAATGTCCAAGATCAAACGATCTTCAAATTTCTGTTTAGTATTGCAATAATATACATATTTGGGAATCATTTTTGCCAAGTTTTGTTTTATTTCTTTCTGGAGAGTGTCCGATTTAGAAATTTTGATTTTCAGTTCAAACTAGTCTGAAAAAGTTTTGAAAATGGCATTCTGTCAGTTTAAAGATTTTGAATAAAAGCTAAAAATTTAATTGAAATATAGATATTTGGGGATCCGTCAATGCCAAATATCAATCTAATCTATATTACAAATCTAAAAAAGTAATTATTTACTAAAAAACAACTTTGGAAAACTTTTTCTATAATCAATCTTTTTACAGTATTTCATTCTGTTATGCATAATTCTTTTTCAGCGAGATGAGATCAATAAGTTGCAATAGTTTATGTAGCTATATACATATATATTCAACCAAAGCATATAGAAAAATGCAAGATTATGAATTTCTTTGTGGAGCAAAACATTCCATTTTGAGACATATTCCGACTCGGAGTCCTGAACTTAACACAATGGAAAAGCTTTGAACAATCCTTTACCAGAGATCTTAAGTCAAAGCAAAGCAATACGAAACCTAAAAGTTATTAAAGGGGTCAATTATCTTTAAATGATGGCTGTTACAAACTTTATAGAGTTGAACATAAATTAAAAATTAAAAATAGTTTTCTTAGGTTCAGAAATTTGGGAATTAATATCTAAAGTTGAACTTAAAATAACTTAAGTGTAATATGTACCATCATCTTGCCGTTTTTATTTAGATACGTTGACCCAGTACGTTAGTTTGTGGTGATAGGGTATCTTAGCAGTCGTGTGGCTTAAAATGTTTCAACGATTCTTTCAACTATGAACTAAGAGTGGCAAGAATCTTACTTTTGGGAAATAATTTGGCCTCTGTGTTATTATTGTGTTATTAGTGGCTGTATTACATTCAAGTTGGGAATCGAGGGACCACAAAACTGATTTCAAATGTTGCTCCAATTTCGCTTTCTTTTTTTGTTGTTGTTGTAGTTAGTTCTTTTCATTCAATGTACATATGTATATGTTTGTATGTGTGTGGCTGTGGGTGTGTGGGTGTTCACTTTCGCTGGCAAATGTGTTTTGATAAGTTTTCTTTTGCCTTGTTCTCTCATTTGTGTTCATTCGTTATATATATTTTTTTGCTGTTTTATTTTGGTTTGTTTTTTGATTCGTCCTTTGGGCTGCGCCCTATCCCGCTCCATACACACCGCTTTGCTAGGAGTCGTTCCCTCAATGCCGAAAGTAAACATGCACCCAAAGCGCAATCTAATTAAGTGAAGTGTAGATGGAAAGACCAAGAAAGCAAGAAAACAAAAAACGAAAAGGAAAGGTTACTGGGCAGAGACTATAGAGAAGATGAACTGTTGGACCCACTTGCTGCCTTTCTTACTTTCTCTCTCCCTCTTCCTCTCCTTTCCACTCTCGGCATCTGCATCTGTGTTCTGCTGGTGCCTGTTCCTAGTGTGTACCCAAAGGGGGATGCGTGTCCTGCGTCCTGGGTCCCATGCCTTACGAGTTTGAGCTTGAGCTGACGTTCTTGTCTCTTGCCTCTTGCCGTGCTGCTGCATGTGATTTGCTTCTTTTTGCGTTTTTTTCTTTCTTCATCTGCAGTTTCTTGTTGATTTTTTGGTTTGTCTATTACGATGAGTTTCTTTCGTTTTTTCCTATCCTTTCTTTTTTTATGTTTTGTTTCTTGTTCGAACAACATTTAAATTGGCTAAATGGTTTCCCCATTTGTTCCAACTCTCCCATTCCCTGCTGGCTTAGTTGCCTTTTTCATTTCTTTTCTGCTTCAATTTGAGCTGTTCAGGAAAATGTTACACAAGAAATCGACATCAAAATATTTTAACAACTGGAGGATTGGAATTGATTAATATTTATAATTATAATCGATCTTCGTCTTATTTGCGTTATAAAAACTAGTTCCACAATTTGTTTAAACTGTTTCATGAAGTTTCATTCAAGAACACGATTTATTTTATTTCGGTTATACAGTAGACGATGGTTAATTAAAACCACTTTGTAAATAAGGTGCTTCTAATTCTCAAATTTTCGGTGATTCTCTGTTGTTTTAGAACTTTAGAACAGAATCAACTACATTCAAAATGTGAAATAAATTGATAATACTCATTGGATTTACCCTTGGGTTTTATGTATGTATATATTATGTGCTTAAATAAGCACCAACATATGAACATATACATATGTAAGTATATACGTAGATATGTATATGTATGTGTAATAAATAAATTGCCTGAAATTTCTGATATTATGCTCTTTTGGTCCCTTTGTTGGCTAGTCCTTTTGTGAAATATTGTCATTATCGTATTAAAAACGCCTTCGGTTAAATGGACATGTAAACTTTTATTTACAAGCCAGAAAAATGTAAAAAAGGAAAAAAGATGGAAAAAAAGCCAAAGGAAAAGAGATGACTCCCAGTCATCCGCTCGACCATCCATTCACCTCTCTACCCTCTACCCCTTTCGCTCCTGCACTCTGTTGTCCCTGTCTGCTGGTGATTTCTTTCAGTTTGGCCCTTTTGGCAATTGCTTGGCATGCATATATTATGCATTAATTATATGAAGCGCTCCCAAACAAAAACAACAACTGCATACAATTGCGGCATCTTAAACAACAACAACAACAACAACAACAAAAAAAAATGTCGAACGAAGCAATAAAAAGATGGTAAAGTGCAATGCACTTTAAATGCAAACGATTGTAAAAATGCCTGACAAAGAGATATATACATATATTTGTTCCTGACAAGCCACACCTATCCTAGCGATCCATCCAATCCACCCACAATAGAGCCAACCCCTGGATCCAAAATCCACCTACGTAACATAGTAGTAGCACTCGGCGCCCAAAATATGTTTGTGTGTGTGTGTGTGTGTGTTCTGCAATTTATGAAGCAAAAGTTTATTTACCGCAAATTGTTATAAATCGAATTTTAAGTACAAAAAAAGCGGAAAATGCAAATAAAAATGCGTGTAAAAATATGATAAATTACGCATACGCCCCGTGTGTGTGTGCCTATCTCTCCTTTTCTCACGCTCCCCTCCCTCTCTCTCTCTCTCTCTCTCTCTCTCTGACTCGTGCTTCTCTCCCTTTCTGTTTTACACACTCAGTGTGCAGTTAATTGCCATTTTTAACAGCATTTTGGGTTCCATCAGCATCAGCATCAGCATCATTGCAATACCATAATTATGTCTGTTGAATTACTTTGCCCCCAACTCAGCGCACCCCGCACCCCTTAAAAAAAGGAACTTTAACGATGCACTGGGAGAGAGAGAGAGAAAGACATACATTTATAAAGAGAATGAAAAAAGATAATTGTTTACATGGTTTTTGCATTATGCTTATTGAAGTATGACTTTAAGCCTCGTTTTATGGATTGTAAGCGGATTGCAATGAAAAATTAAGTATAATGGGCATAATGCTTTGCAACATAGACCATAACTTATATAGGTATATGAATATGTTTAACCGTTTGCCAACCGAAACTATTCTCTCTTGAATCAATTAAGATACTACCACGATTAAAAAGTTAAGATTGTAAACCAATCTATTCCCCGCTTTAAGCTTTAACTCTATGCCAAGCCTATTCAAATGATGTGAAGAAATAACCTGGGAATAATTCGACCCCTCTTTTCGTTTTCTGCTAGATTTTTGTAATATTACATTTGATTTATAAACTTAGATACATATATGTGTGTACATACAAAAATTGGATTTTCTCTTTATAGTATATTTTTTTTTTCTTGTAACTATTTTGAAAATTTATTTTTAAGTATTTCTAGCACATATCTTACGCTCAACTAAACTAAACCATATCCTAAATCTGCTTCAGAGAAAACCAAAACTTCCATGGGATTGTCAGCCATAAATTGTAAATTTAATGTGCCCAAAAGGCTCTTGATTCTCCCTCTCTTTCGCTCCCACTTCGCCACCACCCCAACTTTTTCGACTTCTCCCCACTTAAGCTATTTCTTAGACTTATACATTTTTGGTTGAGCCCACCAGTCTCGCCAGTCATTGAGTTGTCAAACTGTTTTATTGACTTTCTATACAACTTGATTTTAGGACCACACTCATCCCCTTCGTTTCCCATTCTCCTATTGCTTGGCCACTCCCACTTTCTCCACACCACCCAAACAACATTGCGAAGAAGATAAACAAACCTTTGTCCCTATGTCCCAATACAGTGGGAAAATAAACACTTGGCCGATCAATGGAATGGCCAGAATTGCTTTGGGTACCTAAAAAAACTAAAACATGTTCTATAAGTAACCGCCTTTAATTTACCCTGTAGTTAGTTGTACAAAGAGATAACAATTCGCTTCACAATTAAGTTTTCCATTTGTTATATTTAATACTTTAAAATCATTTTCTCAATATATACAATATAAGTAGAAATTTATATTGAAATTTTAATAATTTTTAACAATTACCTTAATTATAAATAAAGTAGTATGAAAATTGTAAATTTCCAAATGGATCTTACGATTCTGTTATCCTTATAATGACTAACATACCCAAAAAAAGGGACATTTTTTGGGGTACTAAAGCGTAGCGAAAGAAAAAAAATTACAGATTAGAAAACTTCTACGGCTGACCGAATCGAGGGCCAGGGCCAGAAGTTGTTAAAAAGTATTTTTTTATTTATATATATATATATATATTTTTTTTTTTTTTGCTGTTGTACCAGGAAACAAAACTCAAAACAAATCAGCGGCGTCTTTACAAATTGAGTGGGGAGTTTGTAACTTAAACTCCGTGCGTTGTGCGTGGTAATGGTGGTGGTGTTTAAACTTACTATTGTTGTTGTTGTTGTTGTCGACCCACTGAACGAGTTGTGCCACATCAAATTGACATATGGCGGCGCCAAAACTTGAGAAACTTTTCGATTTTTCTAGTTGTTTGCTGGTTGTCAAGGCTGCATCTCTTCCTTTTTTTCCCTTTACGCTTGTCTATTTTGCTTACTTTACTTTTGCTAGTGGGTGAAACGGACGGGAAGGTGGCTAAGGGCGTGGAGGTGGGTTTGGTCCAAAAGTTTTGCTGACCAGCTTTCAATGTCATCTCGGCTTTAAAGTTCTTTTGATTTGGGTCCTTAAATCTCAACCCTCTGAAAACAGATTGAATGTATGTATGTATGTCTGTCTGTGTCTATATGTGTTTCTCTGTGTGTGTATGTGTGTGTGTTTACGTGATAGTAAACATGTTGAAGAAATGAGTTTCGTTTCGTTTCCATTGCTGTTGTTTGGCTGAAATTAAATTACACATTTTAACACGTTTGCTTGGGATCACTTAACACTTTGAAGAGCGGCTGTAAATGTGTGTTTAGAATTTCGTACAAACGTACAAATACACTTTGATTTAAATGTTTATCAAATATAATTAGGATTTCTTTGAATTGAAATTTTTATATCACTTGACCCCTGTAAGTAGGCAATATAAATACATAATGTTTGATTATTTCGTTAGTCTTTTTTTTGAACTCACATTATAAATATAATACAAAGTCACTGCAAAAACTGCAATTTCGAAAAAATTTTGTAGAATTTCTAGTAAAATATGTAGAAATGTTTACTTTGTTTGTTGCTAATTCTTATGCATTATCGATTTGTGATCTCCTTCTTTAACTTGTCCATATACCCCTTGGAAATAAACCCTTTATTTTACTAGATTCCTTGATACTTTCCTTCTTTTGGGTGCTTTTCTTTTCCTTTTTTTTTTGGTCCGTTTTTCGTTTGTTCGTTTTTGTTTCGTTGATGACTGAAAAGGCGTAAAAAGCCAGAAATACCTTCTACACATTCGAGTAGGTTTTATATCGACAACGACGAGCTGTAGTCGATGTAGGGGACGCTCCGTTCAGACACATTGGAATTTGCGCACATCGCAGCACAAAAACATTACAAAGAAGAAAATGTTGTTGCTATAGCTTTGAAGTGGTTTATACTGATTAGTCTGGCAAATTGGCTCAAAAACGCGAGCGGTTAAAACCCAAAAAGAGAAGCAGGAGCAACAGCAGCAGCATCAACAACAAGGAGACGGAAGTTGAAGGCTGCCCCCAAAAAAGAGGAAATTACAGTCAATGAAATACCCCAGCTTCATCCGTTTACCAGTTCCACTCTCTCTCTCTCTCTTTCTCTGTTAACCTAGTGGGCTAACCCTTACGTTTGACGACACATTGGGTGATGTGCTGCTGCTACTACATACTACTGCCGATGTTGGCTCGAGGTCATCCCCCAAAACGTTGTTTAGTTTATTGGCAACGCGTTGCTAATTGGCGGTTTTATAGTTTTAGCTTGGCTTTGAAAATTTTCGGCATGTGGAGCTGGGGTGTCGAAGTAAAAGATAGGTGGGGGGGAGTGAAGTGCAGTAGGCGGTAGTCAGGCGTTGGAGTCAAACCACGCAACCACCACGAGCTCTCAGCTTTGGGCACACTCCACACTCCATATTCCCAACACCAGGGCACTAATGATGATTGGCAGCTGTTAAAATGATTAAAGGGTACACCTCTTTCTCTATGTATCTATGTACATACATACATACACATATAGTGCATGTACATTTGTATGTATCTTGATGTACCTGAACATTGGTCTAGTCTAGTCTAGTGCTAAACCAGCCATACTTTCTATAGCTATCCAAAGGAATTTGATGTATGAACATTTCAAAAATTTTCTACTTCTGGCTAATAAAAAACACGATGACAATTGCAAATTAAATTAAGAAACTTTTACTTAAACGTAAATAGTTAACGAGCAACGCGAATCAACTATAAAGAACTTTCGTAAACCAGAGAAGAAGACCTATACATATGCCTATTATATAATTTTGAAATCTAATTGATAATGTTCTTCAATCAAGGCAACAAAAAGGTTGAAGCAAAATATGTATACTACTTGAAAATGTTTGAAACCCATTTGTTTCACAATCAATTTGCATTCATAATTTGAATTATGATCAATTGCTAGCATTTCAAATCATCTCCAAGGATAACCATCAGTAAGATGCAATTGGAAATTGTTGCAATTCGAATATGGTTATTTATGAAGGAATTGTACATATATTTGTGCCATATACACTAGTCTCTGACTATTCAAACAAATTGATTACGTTTATGATGGAATGCGCGATTTGTGCCAAATTCTTGCTTTTCGATTAAAATTTGAATCAATTGCCAATTCCATCGTATCGAACTATAAAACCTTTTAGCCATAAATCGATCATCAATTGCATTTTTTGATTAGCATATACAGTTACCTGTGCCCTCCCCTGAAACTCGAAGTAATAGCCATTTTTACCTGTGGGTCGGTGGGTCTATGGGTATGTGTTTATGTGTGGGTGTGTGTGTGTGTGTATGTGTGTGTATGTGTTCTCCCCAATACACCCTTGATGTCCTTTCAACGATTGTAGTTATGCAAGTATCTCAAGGGGGGAACGAGGTGAAGGTAGATGGACCAATTTGCTCTAGGTTTTTATCTTTTTATTTTCTTTTTTTTTTATTTTGAATATAACGAAGGTAGTAAAGAACGGAAGGGTGGGGGTTCCCACCTAGGTTTTCCTTTCATTTTGGTTGCTTGTTTTCTTTTTTTTTTATTTTTTGTTGTTTGTTGCGTGAGAAATTTTCAATTAATATGCGCAATTGCAATCGAGTGCGAGAGTTTTTAGCATTTTTCGCATAGAAATTTTTCGCTTAGCCAGCGACTGTTTGGTCTAACCTAGTGATTGAGGTTCGGTTTTCCGGGTTGGTTGGGGTTTTTGGTTATGGTTCGGTTCAGGGTTTATGTTTTTGGCATTGCATTCCCCTTCTTCCTCCCCCTCTCTCTCAATCTCTATTTCTGGGTGTGTGTGTGTGTTTTTTTTTTTTTTTTTTTTTTGTATTCTCTACATTTTGTATTCAAGTGTAAATTGCATTGCAGTTGGCAGCAACCATGGGAATTTGTGTGAGATTTTGCATTTTTAGTGGAAAGAATGTATGAAATGGAATGCAGTCGTCATCGTTGCTTGTTGTGCCAGGTGGCGCCACTGGATGGGTAGGGTAGGGGTGTAGGTGTGTATGCGTACGCCGTATGTGTAGGAGTTAGCAGACAAGCATCTATCCAACCATTCATCCATCCATCCATCTAACCATCTAGACATCCATTCTTTCAAACAGTCAGCCATTTCTTCTGCCGCACTTGATGCGCAAAAATTTACAATTCAAAATGCCACAAAATTGTCTTCCATTTGCCGCCAAGGCCGTACTACACATCTATTTGACAGCTGTCAGTGGGGCTGCTGGTGCTGCTGCTGCTGCCACTGCTACTGCTGTTGGCTGAGAACTTTTCTTGACGTCATCTAGATGGAAAGGGAGCGGCAACAACAAAAAAAGGAGAGGGAGGAACCATTGACAAACCACCGCGAGATGCAAATTTTCAATCAAACCCGAGCCGACGTAGCCTGCGACGACGACGACGTCGTCACTTGTGTCAGTGTCAGCGTTTCATCAACATCTTTGGCCCCACCGCCATTCCTGCTAACTAAACCCACTCAAACCCGCCGACTGCTGGCTACTACTGCTGCTGCTGTTTTTGTTGTGTGCGTGTCAGCCCTTGCGCCTTTTGCATATGCAACACATTTTCATTCGGAGTAGGCGCGCGAGCGCAAAACAAACAAACAAACGACAAGAACCGTTAGTGAGCTACAGTGGTCGCAAATGCATAGATTAATGTAGAAGTAAAGCAATAGAAAATTATTAACATTAATACATTTTGGCCATGTTTAATCTTCTATTTTTATCAGGACCGTTTCTAGAAACTATATTATTTCGGCGCAAATGCATTAGGTATACTTTGAAATATACTTAACAACTTAACAGCTTAGCTAGTCCAAATTGTAGCGAGCCCAAATTATTGTTTATCGATTCTGTGACATTATATTGAAATGATCCGAACATTTGAAGACTCATTAGTCTCTGCTCTCTCATTATAGATCTAATAGAAGTGGTTATGTAATTAATTTCAATTTGCTAAATGATCGTTGAGCTGATGCCGAAGTAACGGGAATACTTATTAAATACCTGTTGAATCGTATTCTATATCTTATTTCCAAAACAAACTTCTTAATGTTCAATCGTTTGCATGTATTATTGCTATTCATTACACTCCTTTCAAAAATTTTGTCTCTTCGGAAATTTATCTTAACAGCCTCTTAGCCAAATTTCATTTTATGATGTTATCAAAGGTATATTAAGAGTTATCTCAGGCATTTTGCCCCAAAACTAAGATGTAGATAAAACTTTCAATACTAATTCAGTTGAATTACTAAGAAATATCTGAAATGTATTTGAAGCATGTCATAAAGTATCTTCTGCAAATATCTTGTGTAAATCAAAATTATTTTAGTGAAATTAAAAAATATCCCAAAGGACTTTTTTGTTACAAACATTTGAAGTGCTTCGATCGATAACAAAAAAAAAGTTTGACTTATCGTTAAAGATTGTATATAATTTTATTCAGAGATAAGAAATATATCTGTTTATTTTGACTTTAAAATCTTTTTTAAACTGAAATTGAGAATATGGGTGTCCATATGCTCTACATTTGGCTAACGGATTGGGCCCATTGCATTGTCGTACCAAGTTCATTGCTGTGTGCTTTTGCGTGTTAGTCCTACAGATGCCACGGGCAACGGAAGTTGTTTTGCATGTTCGATGAGTGCCAGTTGCGATTTTCTTTCGTTGTTTTTTTGTTTTGTTTTCGCTGGATTCGTTTACCATTTGGCAAGCCAACAGAAAGGGACTAAGCCACAAGAAACAAAAACAAAAAAACAGAAAAAATAAAAAGGGACAACAAAAAGCTGAGAAGAACTTGCCCATATTTTTGGTCAAATTAAAGCAGGAAGATTTGCGAATAGTCGTTTGATTCTTTCCCCCAGGGCGGCTCCTCTAACACCTGCAGGGCTTGACTGGGCTATTTTAAGGCAAGTTTATTGATGCTTTTTATGAGCAGCCATCAAAGTGACCGCCAGTAAATCTCTAAAGGCGTTCAAAGTAGTTTTACGCAACGAAACGACAAACGACGACAAAAAAAAAAAAGAAAAGAAACGAAACGAAATGTCAATAAAAATGGCTGAGGCTGGTGGCATTAAAACTGAAAGGAAGACAATCCCCAAGAAGCCACACCAATTGGCTATATTAAAAGTGGAGCTCCAAAAAGCATACGAAGAAAAGAAAATCAAAAAAAGAAAAAAAAAAAATAACCAGGAAAAATGGGACGAGGGCAATGGAAACTATGTGGATAGGGAGAATGAAATGCTGTATTTTTTCTGCCAAGTAATGACCCCACGACCAAAGGCGGCGGAGGCAAAACGAAAATAATATCCTTTATGATTTATCCCAGAGGTGCCAGTTAAAAGTTGGTTACTCCAACTCGACTTCGACTACGACTCTCCGATTTCAACATGGTCGTCTCCTTCACATTTTTTCTCTGTCTCTCTCGCTCCTCTATTGATATTATCCAGGGACATTTTTAATAAGATTGCGTGGGCGTGCCTGCTGTATGGGCCCTTGGGTCATGGTGAGAGTAAGTTATTTGAAATTATTTATGTGTCAATTATTGAGGTTTTTGTGTGCTTGAATTTATGGTGAAACCGAACCGAAACAGAGCAGAAACCTAAAGAGAAACTGAATGTCTTCACCATTAGGGTTATAAGATTATTGAATTTATTATTTCGACTGCCTTAAACAATGGTATACTGCGGCCATTAGCACCCAACTACTGGCCTAATGAATTTTTATTAATCCAATCATCAGCATCAGAAAATAGGTAAAGTTAAGAAGTTTAATATTACAGTTCGATCACCCACATGGTTAAAGATGCATTTGCTGAAATCGATGAGTTTTCGATACAGCTGTAGCAGTTCATTCGATTGCCTTCAGGTGACACGATGCCCATCCTTATCACTCATATTTTTATTGAGTATGAATATATGTACACTTAGGTCTATACTGGAATCCTTTTTTGAACTCTGGAATTGTTAACGGCTCCATCATTGTCTGCATATAAGTTATATAGTCATTCAACGGCTCGTTGAAATAAAACAGCAAAAACAAATAATCAAATACAAATAAAAACGACAAATTTTAATCCAATACATATTTGATTTAAGCAACTGCGCGTGCATAATAATAATCCAATTATGGCATAAAATAGTAATCGAAATCTCAATTTAACTAAATCGTGCTAATACACTAACAAGGCTGATCAACTAAGGTGCTTGAAGCCTTTTCTTACTCTACCAAATGTCATTTGTTAGCAGAGCATTATTTGAAAAGTAACTGAACAATATAGCATTTGTTATTGGTCGAATTTTACTTCTTCAAGACGATTTACAGTATAAGTTCTGTGTGAATTTGAATTAATGACTTTATTAGCAGCAAGTTTTTGTTAAAGGTCGTCCTTTTACCTAAATGGTTAAAAACATGTTTAATGACTATGCAACTTTGCATGCCACGCTTTGAAAGAGTAACTTTGGCTAAGCGCTTGGCAATTTTTATACCCTTGCAAAATGGGTACATTAATTTTGGTCAAAAGTGTGCAACCCATAGAAGAAAGCATCTTAAAGTATAAACCATATAAAGTATATATATTTTTGATCAGCTTGACGAAACGAACCATGTCCGTTTGTCTGTTCGTCTGGATCAAAACAAACTCCTCATAGACGGTTAGAGCTATTGTATATAAAATATATACATACATATGTACATACTTAAGATATTGATGTGTTGACTGTACCTACAAACGACTATGCCGAATTTGATCAAGTTCGGGTGATCATGTATATCCCATAGTGTGACATTTATGAGTTTTATATAACGATTAATGACTCTACCTAATTTGATTAAAATCGGACAACTAAATCATATAAACCAACTATAAAATAGCATGCTACATGCGCCGTATTTCCACGGCCTAAGCTTGAACTTTAGAGTTTTTAGACAAAATCATATTTCCCGATGACAGCTATACATAGAGTAGGAAGAGTAACAAAAAAGGGTATACAAACTTCGGCGCGGTCGAAATTAGCCCCTGTCCTCTAGTTTTTTGTTCATATAAGTCTATAAGTAAGCAGAGAATGGCCTTTAGATAAACTAATATTAAACTAGTTGTTTGTGCATTCGAGTTCTTAATTGCCTGGATTTAAGGGATGTCATAACTGCATGCAGCATATATGTATGTATGAAACGAAAACAAAAAATGAAATAAATAACATTTGTAGATACATACATATGTAGGTATGTATACATATTTTACCGATTTTTGGTTTTTGCCATTGAGATGATTTCGAATTTTACTCTCATCAATGGACTGACGCTTCATGATTTATGCATTGAACTCATCGCCATGTATTGAACATATAACATACAACTATGTACATATGTACATATGTATGTATGTTCATATTGTTGTATGTAAGCAATAATTTTATTTTCTGTTAATTTCAGTTGAGATAAAAAAAAAAAAATATAAATAATAATAAATAAACCCAACAAAATGGAACATGAACAGAGACTCGACATAAACTCGTTGTCGTGGTCCTCCACATATTGAAAATAATACAACAATTTGTTTTATTGATGACAATTTCTATATCTCTGCCCAGTCGGCTGTTTTTGTGCATACCAAATCAGTAGCATTATCATCATCATCATCATCATCATCGACCATCGGCCATCATGACGATGATGATAATGAAGATAAAATGAAGGGCTAGAGAGAAGTGCATACATATGTATGGTCAACAATGGTCAAGCATTTCAATTGCATTACAAGGGGCAAAAAAGATATGTTCATATACAAATATATTTTGTGCACAATAATTCGCTGAAAGCCCTTTGAAGCATTTTCATTGGGATGGCTCATACTCATACTGATACTTCTGTGTTACCCCCATCCCCACCTTCACTCATGTTTTCTTTTTTTTTTTTTTTTGGGTGTAGTTGGAGTAAGGTCTATATCGTTCATTGTTGAAATTTACAATTGCGATTCATCAAAAATAGATTAGGTTTTCATTGCAACAATGCATATGCGCATATTGATAATGCAATGGGCAAAAAGTGGACCCACAATTGGACACTGGACAGCACATAGCAGGGAGTGCTACTGATAGAGTGATAGACTGTTAGTCTGTGTGGGAGCAGGGGGTTGGGGGGAAAATGTTTGGAGAATATGAGATACATTCTTGTATGCATATGCATTCTGTCCATTCACTTGACATTCACTCCTCTTTTGTTCTCCATTTCCTGGCCACGTATTGTCATGTGTATTTTGTTATGGATCGTGTGAGTAATCAAACAATGCCATAGCAATATGTTTATTTTATCATTCTTTTAGCATACATTTATAGTTCTATAATTTGTGTGTGTGTGTGTGTGTGTGTGTGCAGAATTGTGCCCCAAACCTCTTTGTCATTCAATCTTCCTTACTTTTTTGGTCTCCTGATAATGACTAAAAGAAATTTCAAGAAATTATCCTTAAAAAAGTTCCATCGTATGCCATTGTTATGGCAAATGGCGAAATTTGATAATTTTATCTATAAAAAAATGTGTCTCTAAGCCGCTGGTTAAAGCGCACAAAAGTGCCGTAAAATAAAATAGAAGGAAACAACTTTGAACTTTAAATAAATTTTTTTGACTTTGCTACAGAACGCGACAAACTTTTCACGTAAAATAAAATATGAAAAGAAAGAAAGAAAAAAAAAAAAAAAACACTAACAATATTGTTGCTACTTACAATACTACAAAGCCCAGAAGATACCCTGTAGCACACAGACTTGTTAATCAGATTTCAAAAATGTCTATTTCTAAATACTGTGCATATCTACTAGTCTAATGAACTAGTGAATTTGTTTCTTCTTACTTACATACTCACTGACTCACTTACTTAACCTGACTGACTAGATCACTAACTATAAGAGCTGATCTAGAACATGCGAACTGAACAAGTGAATGGTTGAGTCAGTCGTTTGGCAAGACTTATGAATGGACCTCTTAGACCTTTCTAAGCCGCGTGTGTTTTCATATAATTCAATAAAACAAATGAAAGTATTTGAGATAAATACATTTTCTGAATTTCTTAAAAAAATTATCAGTTTTAATAATTGTATGCATTAAATATCGATATCTGCCTTGAGGTACTCTTGAGTCTCCTAAGAGGTTAGTATTTTTTCTTCATTTTTAAGGAAGTTTGTAAGCTGAAATCAAATACATTATTTAAAGATAATTTATTTTATTTATATTTATTTACTTCATAACAATAATCAAACACTAATATGTACATATACTAAAATACATATAATAGTTTGTTAGTTGTAGTGAAAAATGTGTGAGAAAAAATCAGTTTTCTGTTTAGTTACTAATGGGATGAGGTTTTAGCTTAGTATATCCTTGACTCGTATGGTTAAAGGGTATTAAAATAGTAACAACAAAATGGTAAAATGGATGTAAAAAAAAAAAAACTCACTGAAATAATGGGCCCAAAGCCTTTTTCGGGCATTAAGTTAAGTTTAAGCCAAGACAGAGAAGAGCAACTGAAGTTGGAGCTAAAGCTGAAACTGAAGCTGAAGCAGTCATCCAGGATATGAGTGTGTGCATAAAATGTAATGTCCTGTTGTTTTTGTTCTTGTTGTTGCTCCTGCTGCTGCTGGTAAGTTTCAGCTAAGGAATATGTCAAAGAGAAGTACACAACCAGAATAGAACCGAAACAAACCAAACCAAGCCGAAGCAAACCCAACCGAGGCAATAGTGAGCCAGTTGTTGCAGCCAGTCGTAGCCGTAGTAGGTTGCATGTTGTTCTCGTCTTTCTTCTGCTTCTGCTTGGCACACTCTGCTCTGGCTCTGTTGCATTATGAATGCCGCATAATTTACCCAGAAGTTTGTTTCCCCAAGTCCGCCAAGCAGAGCCAACTGCCAGGAACTGGCACTTTAAATTGAAATTGAGTATGAGAGGTGTTCTTTTCTCCGCCCCGCACTAAACTCAAAACTCCAGCTCCAACTCCAACTATGTATGTGTTTTGTCTCAGTCCCATTTGGGTGTTCGGTCACATGTCCTAACGATTCCTTGAGCTTACTTTTGGTAACTTTACTTGCCACTTTTGATTGTGTGTGTAAGTGTGTCTGTATGTGTGTTGTCTTCAAAAGTGTTTGTTTGACGCTTTTAAAAATCTCAGCCAGGTCTTTTCTTATTTTTTTTGTGTTGTTTCTTCTTTGGTTTTTCTTGCTTCTTGACAGTTGCAGTTACTTCTCGGACGAGTTCAAGTATCCTGCGTCCAGTGCGTGCCGTGTCCGCTTCCGGTCAATCGCATTGTATTGTGCCCAGTAGGTTGCAGGACTTGAAGGACAAGTGTCTTCTTTTAGAATTGAGTCGTTTGAAACGTGCCTAACGACAGGATATTACAGGCACAAGTGATTGCAAATACACACACACACACACATAGATACACACATACATATATGTATGTATAAATTTCATCATATATATTTGACATTGTGGTCATGCATGGATGAAATTATTGAGATTTCAAACTTCAACTGCAAGAAATCATTTACATTTTTATTTTACCTTCGTCTTGGATTACTTGGATCTACTCTGTTGTCTGATAATATTGCTTTTGAATTCAATATGAAAATGTATTTATTAGATATGAGCAAATAGAAGCTCTTGTCTATTTGGATTACGCTTGCCGAAAGTATCTCTCGATTGTGGTTTAGATTAAAATTTATACATATTTGCCTAGTCCAAAGTAAGTTACTTCTTCCTTTATTAAAATGCTTTTAGCCTTTTCGTTCGAAATGGGAATCATTTCCTGTCCCATTTACCTGTTTCCTTTTTATTATTTTCTTTTTTATGGTTTTTAAATTAACTCGTCCCATCAATATTAATCAATTTAAATCTTAAACACTATTTATTCTGTATATTTTCATCAAATATAATTATAGCTGACAAGAGAGAATATGAGGAATCGTTTTATTTGTTTTTATCTGTTGCACACTTACACAAATTCATGGCAATTAATTGATGCTTTGAATGTTTAATATTGTTCTCAGCATATTTCAAATGCACTTAAAAGTAAAATTAACATTACAAATTAAATAAAATATATATTCATCAAATGGCAAATAAACCATATTATTGAAACCAAATATGCATATCTAAAGAAAACAGAAATAGTTAAAAATGTAGTTCCTAAAAGTATGCTCCAAAAAATAGGAATTCCGAGACCTTAATATCTACTTAGGAGCTGGGCTCGTACATAGATAGAATAAAATAGGAGGCCAGTGTTTAAATAACTGCTTCACATTGGAAAAAGGATCCTTCTCGTCTATGGCTAAATGGCAAAAATAAAATACCCGGGAGTAGTGTTTACACTTAATGACCTAGACATACCTATTATGCAAATGTTCACTATTCAATGCTATAGTAGATATGGTATTCAAATCTGAGCCAATGGTTCATCCAAGGTGCAGGTAATGATAACCGTATCGACACAGACTGAAGAGAAAGCGAAAAAGAATCACTTCAAATTTTTCAACTTTAGCAACTGAGAAATGGTCTTTGTACCTATAGATGCATATAGATAACCTTTTAAGAATGGTTAGCATCTGCGGCAGTGTCCCACATTTAGAGTTCCTCTATATATAGGTGAACGGGAGGCAATGGCCCAATCAACGCTGTCAACTAATTCCAACACTCCAAAAGGGAACTGCACTTACGCAGCTGCTGTGCAGATTGCAGATTGCTCCGGCGGCCCGTAACTCATAGCAGCCGCAGCTTTCTTCGACCCCCTTACCATCCCTCGACACCCCCTATCCCCTTCGTCTTCTTACAATTATTTCACTCCAGTGGCATCTTCCTGCCTTGGCCACAGCTTTGACAGTTTTTCTTTAGTTTTACGCGCTGCTGAAAGTCATGAAGAAAGTGGAAAAACAACAAGCAGGAGGGACAAGACGGAAAAGAGAAGGGCACAGAGAGAGCATTCAAGGCACGAGGCACGTGTGCCTTACTCTCTGTGTCAGTCTGAGACTTTAGACTTAACTCTTTGGTCAGGATGCAACTTTTGCATGCTCTCATCCTTGGATGCCCTGACTGCCTGCCTGCCTGTTTGCCTGCCTGCTTGAGTTTGCTGCACGTGCCACACGTAAAACTTAAAAAATGCCGCACCAACAGCTGGCGCCAGCTGCATTCTGCAATCCACAACCCACACCCGCTCCCCGTATCAATTCTAACTGCTGCTACTCCTCCTGCAACTGTTGCTGTCGATAGCTGGCATTACTATGCCAGTAGTAGAGGCAACTTGCCGCATTTAATATGCCATTTTGATACACTTTTACAAAATTTGACACACATTGAATTGCAAAACTTGTGCAAAATAAATGACAAATTAGACATAATTACTTTATTTGTTTGCTCTCTACTTCTCAAAACATAATCACAGAATTCAATGCTCTACGAGTATATAGTTTTAGTTCAAAGTTTTTGCCGAGGGGCGAGATAAACTGAAATTGCTAAGACGTTTTTGTTGTTTTTTGGTTAGTTTTCATTTTGTATTGACTTGCCCCAACTGCATATTTGGCCTAGAGCACTTTTTAGATACTTTTTGCATGCCAGAGAAGAATGGTGCTACTGCTGCTATTGCTTGTGGCGCGGTGCATCCTCCAGCATTTTACATCCTGCGAGGCGGCACAGGTTGGCATCGTAATTTACCAACTATATCCGCCTTGTTACCTTACCATTCTACCTACCCACATTGAAAGAGGAAGAGGGCAAGTGAAGGCAATGACAATCTCAAATGGGTGAGATTCAGCCACCTCGTTCTCGTTCTCGTTTCACTGGCTGCTGGAAGCGGAAGCGTGCCATAAAAGTGGCATATTTGCCGCATCCTGTGTGTTGACAACAGCTGGGCCAATGGTGCTCGGTTGCATGGTGCACGGTGCACGGCGTACGGTGTATGGCCCGCTGTGGCAGTAAATGATGCGCGATTTTTGGCGGTGAAGTCACTTTTCAGAGAGTTCCGCCTTTGTAATGCAGTGGAACTTAAGTAACGCTCCACTTCATTATTCCACATGGAAATCGTTTTCTTCAACAACAACAACAACAAGAGTGACAACAGCAACAATAACAAAATACACAAAAACAACAAAAACAAAAAAACAACTTTCTAATTGAGAACCTCTCTGATAATGTCCCATCTAAATAACAAACCATTAATTACAAAAAAAAAAAAAAAAAACAAGCGAAACGAAAATTCTTGAGACTCTGCGGAAATTTCTATACACTAACATGAAGATGCATTGAAAACTGTTTTATTTCTATAAATATCTGACTAATATACATATACTCCGAGGTCTAGACGGACATGGCAAGATTGATTCTGCTACTGATGTTGATCAAAATACTTTCACGATATTAATATATCATTCAACATTTAAAAAACCATACGCAGTGTTGCCCCAAATATACAATATATTTAATTAATTTTTAATGCTCTAAATGGAAGTCTGTTTAATAGACTTTTTTTATCGCTTGCTTGCTTGATATGTTAAATTTTTTAGTGTATTAAAAAAATAGACACACAGAGAGAGAGAGAGAGAGAGAGAGAGAGAGAGAGAGAGAGAGAAAGCATTGTAACAGACAAGTGCTTTTGCCTTATAAATATGCCTAACTAAATTAACTGCCCTCAAAGATTGACGACAAGGCCTAGAAAAGAAGAGAAAAAAAACAACAACAACAACAACCCGAAACGAGAATGAGACAGGAGACAAAGACAAAAGACAGAAAAAGGGGCAAAATTTATGTCGTAAATTTTCTCGCAAGAGGCTGGCAAACAATTAAAACAATGATAAGTGAGCTGGCAAACGGCAAAAAGGATCCCAACACACAGTCAGGTGTGAGACGTCGACAGATGGGCAACGAGAGAGAGAGAGAGAGAGAGAGAGAGCAGTGTGGGTGTTTCAATGGGAGGGGCAAAGCAACTTCATTGCCTAGTTACGGTAAAGGCGACTGTCTCTGTCTACACTTCATCAACAGCCCGGCCGCTGGCATCTCCAGGTTTTGCCTATTGCTCTTTTTATACCTTGGTTTTGTTGTTGTTGTTGTTATTGTTGTTGTTGGCTAGACAAAGGTGTCCTGCCTTAACTTGCCTGGAGACGACAGCAGCAGAGGCAAAGGCGGAGGCAGACGTAGAGGCTACAGAATCACCGCCTGTAAGCAGGCAACGGACGAAAAATTATTATTTATAAATTGTTTGTTTTTGTCTCTGTCACACAACACACCTTTTGTGTATAAGAAAAAGAAGGAAGGAAGAGGGAGAGAGAGAGACGGAGAGACAAAGAGAGGGAGTGAAGGAGAGCAATAAACAGGGAATTCCCTCTGAAACTTGACAAATCTTTTGAATAAAGTTTATGTCCACCCAAACCAACACCCACCTATCATTCTATTGTCCTTTCTAGGCCTATTGTCCCCGATTGTTGAAAAACATTTTGCACGCTTCTGGCATTTAACATGAAAATTATTATTGCCATCAGGCTTTCTGCTTCACCCCCCTCTGACCGTTGCATCCACCCCCCTTGGGCCACCTTCAATTCATTTCAAGTGCAAGCGCCCGCAAAATGCATAAAGACGCAAGAGTAGGCGAGGGTCGCTCAACAAGTGTATGAAATATGAAATAGCCAACAAGTTGAGGGACTTTGTATGGAATGCTTTCAAATCATCGACAAAATACGAATAGGATTTGCTTCTACAAGCATCCATTGATTTGTATTGAAACAATTCTGTCTTACAATTAGACTTGAGAGCAAGCGATGACAAGTGATATTTAATGGGATGCTTGTTTGTTTTTTGATCATAAATTAATGTTACAGCCCTCGCATTTCAACTATATATACATACTATATGTATATGAATGCAGTGCTGAAAATTTTAATTAAATTCTGCCTGCTGCAACTGAAAAAATAGAAATGGAAATGAAAAATTTGATTTTCTCTTCGCCCCCCTCGCTCTATCTTTGTCTCTGTGTGTCTATCTCTATCATTACCTACTTCGCGTATTTCCATTTTACGTTTTCCTTTCTTTCACATTTCAATAAACAATTTTTATTGCTCTTTCTCGTAAATTAGCCAGGGCCAGTTGTAATAATATTTCATTGCAATTACATTTCACTCCAATTTTTTTTGTTTTACTTGTTGTAGAGTTGTACCTTCTTACAATTAGAAAATAGAAAGGAAATAGAACGATAGAAAGTGAGAGACAGGGGTCCTTGGGAAATTTTTGTAAGATTTCCAGGATTTTCTCACAACGCGCCATGTGAAACAAGGAAGAGAAAAAGAAAACCATCCAATTTATGGTCGAAAAATGAAATTCAACTTCACTTAAAGCTATCAACCATAACGAAATTGTATGCCAGAGCGAACAGAGCTGAGACCAGGGCAGGACAGAACAGAACAGGACATACACTTAGTGCGGCTCCTACCAAACCATATATAGAAAGAGGACTATCACGTACCAGGGCATCTTCTCTTCTGCTCTGTCTGCCTCTCTCTCTCTCTCTCTCTCTCTCTCTTGGTTTTCTCTCGTCTGTTTGCATTTTTCGCATGAAATTGACGTTTCATTTGTTATAATATGCATTGAGGCAACATTTCGATACTCATAAATATTTAACAGACATTCATCTGTTGGGGGAAACGTCATCGTGAAGGAACCACAGGAGGACAGAGCACCACCAACAGAAGCAAAAAGGAGAAGCCAGAGGAGATGGAGTTGGCGGAGGACCAGTAGCACCAATATTCTCTGTCTCTGTCCGCCTGCGTGCATATCAAGAGATATCCGATATGGTAAAGATGGCCCCTGATACTACCCATCGCATGTGTGTGTGTGTGTGTGTGTGTGTGCGTGTCCGGGTGTGCAAGTGTATATGTACATATGTATATACATTATGACCATAAAAGAGGCGATGGGCGATGTCGTGGCGAGGGGGTTGTCGAGGACGCATTCCAACCCACAACATGGACAGAAACAACACAAAATACAACAGCAAAGAATAAAACAAAACCTCAATGCATTCACAGTAGGCAGAGAGAATCTCTGACTCTGTAGAACCTGAAGTGTTGTCAAGTGCATTAATTATTGATTTCAATAATACTTGACTTGCGAGTTTACTATATGTACATACATACATACAGACACATACATACATACATATACATATGTGCAGCCGATCGAAAAAGGCAGCCATATTATTGATATACAAACAAAAAATTCCTAAAAAATGCAAAAATATGTGTAATATTTTGTTGATTTTATTTATGTTAAAGATTATATGGATTGGATTGAAGGATTCCAATTGAAGAACATATTTCATCAGACCCACTTTGGTTTTTATTATAAATCATTTTTGCCCTAAATAAATGAGCTGATTTCAATAAGCAATTCGTTTTGTAAAATAAAAAAAAATAAAAAAAATACATATGTATATTATTTTTTTTTTTTTTTTTTTCGAAATAACTAATGGAATAGTGTAGTTAGTCATAGGAAAACAGTCGACTAAAAAGTTAAATTTGCGTTTCAGAAAAAAATTGAATTAAATTCATTTTTATTAAATATAAACATTTTATTCTGCAATATAAAACAAATAATTATTAGATATATTCCTAATCACATGTAAGTTCCAATTGTAACACGGAGTTCAGAAATAAGAGTTTGGCAAACATTTAAAATACACTAAACTAATGCAGGATCAGTGCCTTTTATGGCTTTATAAAAGTGAGTGATGGAAGAAAAGGATTAAATGGAAGGAATGAATTACGGAAATTATGGAATGTTTCATTAAAAACCACAAAAAAATCATTGCTCACTTTTAGGCGCAAATAGTCGAATGGTGGACCAATCGACGGATGGATATAACAATAGTCGACTAAAGTCGAAACTTCGAATAATGTTTCGAATGCTTGGGCGAGACCAACACGTGAATACCGAATTCTTCCTGTTATTTCCCTTTTTTGCAGTACAAACTCTTATATGAATATTCTAACCACTGGCACGATGTTTTGAAACCTTCGAAATCATATCCCAATAGCTTGCGAGACATCTCTTGAAGCCGTACGATTTTTACAATGCAAAGAGCATAGTTTTCATAGAAAATCCGTTCCCGTAGGCACACAAAAAACTTCAATCGCGGCTCTACTCCCACGGAAGTATACTTTGAAAGCTAAAATGAATCCTAATCCTGTCGAAAACTAGGCGAAAGCCTTGTGGTTTTGCTCTTTATTCGTTGGTAATTAAAATTGTATTGAAATCTAAATTCTAAATAATTGTTTACTTTTCTATTTAATAATTACCTTCGATTTAAATTGGTGGTAATTTTGAATGTACAAAAAGCATTTGCTATCGATTTGAACTGCCTGAATGTGCCTTTAAATGAGGTGTAGGTGGATAGACAAGTTCAACAAACGTGCCACGTTAATTCTATGCAATGGGCCGAGCTGGTTTGGTGAAACTGCTTGGCAAGTGCCCTTCTACTTCGTCTTTTTCTTCTTGTTGCTATTCGAGCTTCACCTTTCACCTTTTCACACGCACCGTTTGTTTGTTTACCGTTAAATCGCAACAATCAGCGCTAATTGGAAATTTAACAGTTCATAAAAAAAGTTAAGTCCTTGCTTTTGCCCAACTACACAAGGGGGAAGTGTGGGTGGAGCGCCTAGACTGTAGAGTAGTTGACCCAGTTAAAGCCTAAGGGGGGTCCGCTTAGGCCTCGAACTGTGTGTGTGTGTGTGTGTGTGTGTGTCTGTAAGGGGCGTAGTAAGGCAGACTTGTGGTTATGGGTCGTCGACATGGAAATTATGATGTTGATGTAGGAGTACAGAAAAGTGGAAAGGCACACACACAAACTCAGACACAGATACAGAAACACACATTAAAAAACTATCAGCCTGTGTTTCATTTCACTTTCGAGTTGCCATCTCTCTATCCGTTTTCCCTCTTTCCCTCTCTTTTTGCTGCCCCTCTAACTGTTCTTCCATTTCTATTTGCTCTCAATGTTTTCACGCTGTAGGATAACCCTAATTTCGCACCACTAATTACAGCTCCATTGCGACACCTCACCCATAACCATAGCCACACCCGCACACCCGGACACACACCCCCCCACGAGCCTCACCCAAACAGCCAAACAACCTCTCTCACCTGTTTGTAATTATGCGAAGTGAGTTTTGCTACTTAACTCAGTTGGGAAATATCGTAATAAAAATTACACGAACCAAAGCAAAAAACACACAAAAACAACAACTGCAACAAACAGGAAGGAAAAAAGTATATGCCAAATGTTGTGCAAGAAAAACCCGACAAGCAGAGGGCAAAAAGAGAAAACTCTCAAATTAACTATAAGTCTCCAGTTTGATACCCCGTAAAAAGAGGTTTAAAATAAGTCTTGGCCATCAAAGAAGTGAATTAACCCTTCGTTATGTTTGTATTGAATGGCAAATGCTGACACATTTTTATAATATATGTATATATAATATATAAAACAAATGACCGTACAAGGTAGACTACCTATAGATTTTCCCATGAAAAGAAGAGACTTTGGAGCTCAAAGTAAGGTGAAAATTTCCGAAGCAACCCGAAAGTTTTTGTTGAAGACTATAGAGTGGAAATATGGTCAAACCTCAGCCAAGGTCGGAAAAGATACGGCCGGACTTATTTGCGCAAATGAGGGTTACTCTTTTCACTCGCACACACAGGGTTACTCTAGTCACACGATCTGAATCAAATTCGTTAGTTTATAGGTGTGATAAACTCAACAATATTAAATTTCAGTTCAAAATTCAGCTCTGTAGCTTTATTGTTCAATGTATTAAGTATTACTAAAATGGTTTTCTTTTAATATCCCTTTCAGATACCTACAATTTGCAGCATATGCCCTTTGGAATCCAATGATTACATGGTATCAAAGGAAAAGGTAAATGAGCTACAAACATTTTCGAGTATTTATAAATGTTAACGAACAGAAAAAACGAAATGAATTAGAGGTAACTGTTAGTTGGAATCTTTAAATGAAGGCTTCAAGTATGCGTTCTCCACTCTTGTGTCGTGTTTTCTCAACTCTCATTTCAATTGCCAAGTATTCTGCACACACAGAAAAAACTCTTTTTTTTGGGGCCGAAATCAAATCAATTTCAATTCAATGGAAGTAAACTAGAAAACTTAACTTGCCTTCGACTAAAGTGCATATACTATACGATTATATGCCTTAGCAACTTTACGAGTCCTCCAGCACATATATGTATACTCATACAAGAAATAACAACAACTGCAAACTTTTCGTTTTTTTCTCTCTTATTTTTGACCAAGTTTACACATCTCACAAAACTTCAAAAAAAAAAAAAAAAATAATAAAGAACTCCCTCTTCAATACATACATACACCGAAAGGAGTTGAACTTCTCTTGCAACAGTTTTTCCTACTACTAGCCTGTAGGCTTCATAAGGAAAGATAGAAAAAGTTACCACGATTTTTTAAATTGAAAACAAGGTGGCGGGGCAGTGAAAGCAAAAGCAGGCTGCAAGTAGCAAAGATTAAGCGTTCAGTTTAAGAGGTGAAAGCAAAAAAAAAAAAATCTAAAGAGAAACATCCGCGCTCCACCATAATAATCGCTTTAATTACAATTAAAATGAAACTGTAATGACTTTGTTGTTCTTGTTGCTGCCATGAAGACAAATGACTGGCCCAGCCAGCCCATCGTCCATCCATCCAACCATCCAACCATCCATCCATCCAACCATTCATCCACGTAGACAACGCCCAGACAGGGCGGAAAAGGGAGAGATGAAGATGGAAATTGCTAGTATTGCGACGGGTGAAGAGTGAAGTGAAGAGGGGGGCCAGTTGGGGGCTAGGTGAATAGGTGGCCAGAGTCAAAGTCGCGAAATGCTATTATAATGCTAATGACATTTAATCGTTTTTGGTTTTCAAGAAGATTCCCGACCAGTTCTATAAAATTAGCATAAAGTTGAAGTTTTTTTGTTTCTTCCCCTTGCTCTGTTCTTTTTTTTTTTTCATTTGAAAGAAAGAAAATGAATTGATTGGTCGGGTTCATTTGAAATTCATGGACATGAACTTTGGCGTACGGGATGGGCTTTGATTTTAGTGTACAAATATTAATCAATTTCTGGCAGTACAAACTTTAAGAAGGTAATTGCCATTTAATCACTTAATAGGTACACATGAATAACTCCATTAAGTTTAAATTTGAAAACACTTCAAAAAACGCTATGCGCAGGAAATCGATTTAACAATTTCAAGGAATTTAAAAATCGTATTCAAGTGAATAAGTGAACGGGCATAAGACTCAGTCTCATAACATTTAAACGAAGTGAATAAGTTTGCGAGCTACTTTTGCTTTTAGTAACTTTTTCTATCTTTCCTTATGAAGCATAAAGGCTAGTAGTAGTAGTAGGAAGAACTGTTGCAATAGAAGTTTAACCTTTTTCGATATAAATATGTATTGAAGAGGGAGCTAGTATTTATTTATAATGAATACTTTTCAAATATACATATCTTCTTTCTGTATAGTAGAGTCGGCCTAGACGGTGGAGATCAAATTATTCGACACCTAAGGAATTGTTGAATTATTATATACCTAAACACAACTCAGTGTGTTTAAGTCATTCTTTTCTTAAGTTTTAAGATTCCATTGACTCACAACTTAAAAATTCAAGACGTAACTCCATTTATTCTTTGAATACCAAATACTAAATTAAGAAGAGTAGGACTTATGCAATGCTCTAGTGCATAGTTAACTACTAACTAAAGAGCCTTTTACTTCTGCTTGGAATCCTTGTTAATTCTTGCTATTTTGCGCTCAATAGTAGGCAACAGTTTATTTGCCAATAACTGCTATAATTTTCCAGAGTACTGCAATGAGTCATAAACTTTGCGGTGCACTCAATCATTGAGTTTGATTTTGTTTAATGCGGTCCTTCTTCTTGAGTGAACAGTATAAAATATTATGATTGCAGTATTATATTCAAGTTCCAACGTTTTGCATTAATTTGTCTAAATGCAAGTTCTTTCAAATTATTTAAAACATTTTGAATGTCTAAACTAAATGAATTAAATAAGCTAATTAAGCATTTTTACTTACCATACAAGCATATGCCCATCAAAATAATTCGGGATAGATATTTAATAAAATTGAGTTTTATTGATACATTATATCATAGAATATCAAGTATGTCTTATATTTTTATAGTTCATATGGCACATTATACAGACTTTATTAATCAAAAAAAAAAAAAAAAAAATTTTTATATATACATATATGTACATATATATGTATGTATGTAAATCTATAAAAAAAAATTATTTTTATCAAACCGCTAGCAACTGGAAAGATAAAGAAAGAGAGAGAGAGAGAAAAATCGATTAGGTAATTATTGGTAACAAAATTATCTTAGGCTTTGGGTTTTGCCAATTAACAATTCTCCATCATAGGCAATAAATCAATTTTAACGACCATTCCTAACCTAATTAAAAACCCTCGAACCATAAAAACTTTTATGATCTAACCAAAGAAAGAAGTAACAACCAGAGAAAACAGAAAAAAAAGAAAAACCAAAATGTTGTAAAATGTAGCAGGCAATTAGGCGCCGCCACACACTGGCCAAAAGCAGTAGATGAAGATAAAGATGAAAAAAAGTCATACCGAATGAAAAGCAAATATTATTATTGGAACGACAGAGAGTGAGAGAGAGAGAGAGAGAGAGAGTCGGATATGGAGATGATATATGGAGATGAAGATGAGAGGAAAACGGCTCATGTCCGAAGTGCCAGGAAATGTGGATGCATTGACAGTTTTTCAAACACTTGGACAAATAACTAGAGGGATGACATTGAGAATGCACCTGGTTCAGGCCAAACGTCCGGCCGGACCCCCAAACAGGCCATAGAAACAGTTAGATGGATGGACTTTCTGCATCCTCTTTCTTTTTAATGGAGAAGTAACCGCTTGCTTGACACGCTGTTAACTTTGGCTAGCTCCGCCCCATATTCTAACTGACCAAAAGCAATACCGCCAGAGAAAACTAGGCAACTGTCAGCGGAGGGACTATAGGAAGGGTAAGGGTAAACTGCAGTTAGATATGTACATATGTATGTGTGTATAGAGATGGAGAGGTAAAGAATAACAGAATCATCTTCTTCTTGTTCTGGTTATCGCCTTGACATGTGTGTGTCCTCGACGAAAAGAACCGCAACCGAACGAGCGGGAACAGGAGAAGGAGCAGGAGCAGGAGCAGAAGCAGGCGTCGAGGCAGCATCAGTAGAAGTAGTAGTTGCAGGACGATACTGTGGATTTTACGCACTGCTAAATAAGCAATTTGCAAAATGTCCAAACCAATAACATAACAAATGACACCCCAGCTACAACAACAACAACAAAAGTAGGAGCAGCAGCAGCTACAACAACTCTGCGGTTAGTTTGGATGAGAATGAGACAGAGACTGAGACTGCGAATGAGTCTCTGAGTAAGAATGGAAATGGGAATGAAAATGTGGAGAATGGGGTTAGTCTGGTTGGCAGATAGAAAACTGAAGCTAATGAAAATAAAGGTTAAGTCAGTCGCCAACAGACGACGAGTGTGAAAGTTTTTTACCCCTCCCCACCACTCACCACTAACTATCTCCACTCTTCGTCTTTTTACCGCTTTCTAGTTTAGTTTTTTGCTCGTCAGGCAAATAGTTTGAGGACATCTGAACAAAACAAAAAAAAAAAAAGGAAACGAAAGGGGAGAAAATGGGGACCCAATTGATGAGTACACTGTTTTTTCTCTTTTTCTCTCTCTCTCTCTCTCTCTTTTGTTGCCATACATAATAAAATTCTGGTCATAAAATTTGAACCAAGAGCTGATGCAAATTGTGGAATATGTTAGCCAACATGATACTCACTTTCAAGTCAGGCTGTCGATTTGCAAAGGCAATTGGATTTCAGGTTTCCTTATTAAGAAAAATTGTCGTTTTTTATTGCGGTAAGAATACTTTTTACTTAGATAATTTTCAATCGATATGATTACCAATAACTACAATTTAATGTAGTCCTACAGCTAAAAATACTTAATGTCATTAATATCATCATCAATCTGTAACATATGTTTGCTTTGTAAGAATATATATATATATATATATATGTATATATAAGAATATATGTATGAATGTTTAGTTGAGAATGTATTTTAATTGGTCTTAAGTCCCAAAAGTGTAATGAATGGAAACCTACTAACTGATGAGGCTCCTCAAGTTGAAAATCTCATTAATTGGCCAACCTGAGATATGCTGATGAAATGGCCCCCTAAAATGGCCGCCCGCATACTTCAAATATTAAAGGAGAATTCACTTCCACTTCATATACAGGCCGACACACACTCACACATAGGCCCAGGGACAATAACGTCAACACAAACCACAAAACATCAAACTGCGAACAATTTGAAGAGGGTAAATTTGTGCGTGGGGGGGAGACTAAAGGATGGTTGTTAGGACATAAAGGCATAGGCCGAAGGACTTTGAGGTTAGGCCGGCTAAACGCAAAAGCGTATAATTTACAGTGCACCTTTTAAAGAGAATGATGAGAGATGAGTTGAGTTGAGATGAGATGAGGAGATGACAATGCATAGGACAGACTTGCATAGAAAGGGACTACCTCAACACCTAAAACGACAACCAAGATGATCACAAGGATGACGATGATAATGGTGGTAGTGGTAGTTGTGGTGGTGGTGGGTGCTCGATTGGTGATGATGGCAATGGCGAAGAGAATGATGATAATAGCATTGACAGGCAAGGACAACGACTGTTTATGAATAAAACGTTGATGTCGAGGAGAGCGCTACTACGCATAATTGGCGTAGGACATCTTGGATGTTTGGACAGACTGCTATGGATGAAATGGGATGGGATGACTGAATGTGAACGATTGCAGACGTGCCGGAAATCAACTTAACACAACCGCAAAAGCGCAATCTCCTTTTTGGGGACCTCCTGCTGCAGGAACAAAAGTAGTTAGTATACTCAAACCAGAATTTCTTTTTCTCCGTGTGTGTGTGTTGGCATTTTGGATAATTGGTGTGTCCATGTTTTTGGCTTTTGCTCTCCCTCTCTCTCCGTCTCTGTGTGTGCAAAAGACTTCGTCTCGAGGAGCGAAAGAGAGAGAAAGTCCCAAACTGCACATTAAGTTGGCGCTTTGGCCCCGTCACAAATTGACTTAATGACGACGCTTTGGTGCAACTGCAATCCTGGATATTTCGACTCGGTGTCGCCCTTGTGGTGCCATTTTGTTCACTCTTTGGTTTTACGCATTTGGATTTTGTCCGAGTTGTTGTTGTTGTTGTTGTTGTTGCTGCTGCTGTTGTTATCGTCTGGCTCAGTCTCCCCACTCTCATTCAAGTCTATGTCTTCTGTCTCTGTCTCTGTTTCTGTTTCTGTATTCTCCTCGAGACCATTTCTCGACTGGTCGGTAACGGTGGTGGTGGTTCCCTGTGGTCTCGTAATGATGTGGTAATGTGTCGCGTCTGACACACTTGTTTGCCATCTTCATTCTCCATTTTTGCTGGCGCCTCGGCAAAATAATAAATTACTCTTGGCCAGTCAGTCGCTCGTGTCGATATGCAAAAATGAATACACCACCGTTCAGGCAAGCGGTCAAAAGGGAAATTAGAAATGGACAAGCAAATGAAGAATGGGCGAAAAAAGAAAAAAAAAAAAAAAAAACAAGAACAAAATGAATAATCCCAAGATCCCAAGCACTTTCGACTTTACTAACTACCAAAAGGAAAAACACATTATTGAAATTAAACCAAAAATGTATATTTTTAAATCCACCCTTAAAAATTCCTTGACTGATTAGAAACACATACAAAAAGGGAAAAAATAAATTTGGATAAATGTTATTTCCATAAAAAACCGAAATTTAAATACTCTCTTCAGCAGTTTATTTAGGTTTACATTATAATGTTATGTAAACAAAAAGAGATCAACTTTTTCGCCATCTAGAGACTAGAATAAAAGCATCTTTAAAAACAAAATCCCTTATTCTAGGGCTGATCTTCATTCATCACTTTCTAGGGGAGACAATTGATCTTGGATGTCGTAATGTTGATCAGCTACAGAAACAAAGCTTAGATCACAAAAATATTTGTCTCTTTAAGTCTCACACAGATAAATTTTTCCAAATTCTTCTCCTTAGATAAAATATTGCTTCAAAGTCGTATATAGTCTTTTCATACATTCAACATTGATCTCAAGCGCAATGCCTTGTGTTAAAAGTTACTGCATTTTGAAAGGGTATTGAAGAGCACAAGAAAAACAATTGAAACATTGTGAAAATATTAAATGTAAACAAAGTAAGCAAGACAGAAAATGGCATACAAATATAAGGGTAGAGAGAGAGAGAGAGAGCGATGAAGTAGGATAAAGTATTTTGCATTGTTGTTTGGGCTTTTTCGTTTCGGTTAGCTATTAATCAAAGCAAATAGCTTGCTGGCAAAGATAAATATTTAATTGCCACTCGACAAGAAGAAGAACTGAAACAGGCAACCAGTCAACCAACCAACCAGCCAACCAACCAACCAGCCAGTCAGCTAGCTAGCCAGTTTGTAAGCCAACCAAGTACCGGTTAGCTAGGCGGATAACCTGAGCCCTCTCAGGCCTTTTTCTTTTCATTTCATTTCTTTGCATTTCATTAGGAAATTGCACAATACCAAATTCAAAAACTCTGAAATAAAATATCCCTCAAAAAGTCATTGTCCTTTCGTCTCGACGGGCAACTGTCAACATGTTTCCTTCCGTGATTTGTAAAGACCGAAACATTATACATATATATATTTAGCTATCTCTGTCTCTCTTTCTGCAGTATTTTGCATTATTTTTTGATTGAGTCGAGAGACAGAGAGAGAGAGAGAGAGACAATTTGTTGTGGCAGTTAATGTAATTAGGTCTGTTCTGAACTAGAACTGGCCGCAGTTTTGTAGTGATAATTAATTATATTGTGGCTTTGCTCTTCTGAGCAAACAACAAAAGCAACAACATCATCTGCCAAGTAAATTGACATTAGGTAGATATGCCAGTTTGCTGCTCGACAAATTGAAAACGCATCCGGCAATTTGATATTTCTCCTCAAAAATTTCTCTGCGATTTATCAATGCTGTGGAAAACCACAGAGCAGTTGCACGAGATGACATGGACAGGACCAGCATAGGGCAGGGCAGTCAGGGCCCAGCACAGTGGTAGGGGCCGATAGGGGAGGTAGTTAGACCAACAAAATGTTATTTGCTTTTCCTATTCGGCTTTTACAGCAATCAATTTGCTGTGGCTAGCCCTTAATGCAGAAATATTACCAAACAATTTATGTTTGCAGTCAATCAGAAATGTGGCTAGCAACAGTTTCAGTCATAACAAAATGGAAAAACAATGCCCAAATAGTTTTCTCTAATTAACAATACAACAAAGAAATAGAAAAACAATAATAAAGCATAAATATTTTCTCGGAAAATTCAACAAAGCAACGCACTGAGTTTAGATGGAGCTTGGAAATTCATGTAAAAGAGACCACCAAAGAAAAGGCACAAAAATTTGTATGAACCGAATAGGAATGTGCTTTTAGGATTTCACTTTCTTTATTGAATATAATTATTAATTTAATTATGTTGAGTCTTGACTCTATAGGTAAAGCTATCCTTAAATTGTGTTTTCAATTTTCAACGTATTATCTTCTCATTCATTGAGGAGAGCTGCCTGAATGTGTTTATAACTTTGATTGCTCTAAGTAATCATAAAGTGATCATATTCATCGAAAATTTATGACGTTGTGGGAATTTACTGTCTTTCTTCATTACTTTCTACTCAAAAAAGAGTTATAAGTTATAAAATTTTATATCCTTGTGTATCCATATACCTACATATACGATTCTATTTGCTTTGTGTTTGTTAATTTATTCCTTAAAAGATATTCCAATGTAATTTATCACAAAAGCTGTTCATTATAACCTTTGTGGGAAAAAAGCAGAGTATTTACATATATCTCATTTATGATCTATAATATAGATAGATATAGATTCTATATTATGGTAAGCTTTTCGATACACAAGTAAGATCCACTCTACCAATTTGTCGGATCGTATGACTATTATTAAAAATATCTTTTTAAAAATATAAAAAAATCTGATTAATTTAAACTTAGAGAGGAAATTGTCGTCTTTGAAGTACTTTGATGCTTAGTTGCCCGTACTTAAGCAGCAACATCTAAATACCATTTAATATGTACATACATAATAAAAGATTGAATTAAATTGATTGTAAATTGATTAAAAATATTCATTAAAGTCCGTTTAATGCGACAGTTCGAGTCAAATACGTCAAAGGTCATAAAGATAACAACTTTTTTTTATTAGGAAAACATAAATTGTTGTTTTTTGCTCTTGTAAATTAATTACCGACTTTTGACATATTTTCAGTACATATACGTTTGTATATATTTAATGTACATTTACACTATAAACTCTGGAACTTTGCAAACACTCGCGTTGATTGTGTCAAAGCAGAAGATTCTGCCAAAACTTTAGGCTGGAGCAGGAGGAGCAGCAGAAGCGGCTGATAATTTTTAATATGAAACTTAAACAACTTGAAAAAAGAAAGTTTTTTTTCCTTCTTTTTGGCGGGCAAATCTAACGAACGATGGCAATCAAAATTATTAATTTAAAGAAATTTTCTTTTGTCAACTTTAAAGTTGATGTTCAAATGGCAAAGGTAAACTTTGTTTTCACAGAGTAAAAAAAACTAAATTGGATGAGAAATTTTCTACAATTATTCGCCATCTGGCTGGATTTTCATGCCTGATTGATATGCAGTAAACGGGATGCCCTACCCGCTCCCCTCTCACCCAGATGATGCGACCCACCCAAAAGCTATCATTTCTGCTGGACAATAAGTGACTAAAATTAAGGAAGGTTGTAACTAGAAAGCGTTGCAATAGTGTAACCGATGGATTGCAGTCAATGCACGTCGAGGCAAAGATGCAGACGCGTCATCAATTCCTTTGACATGTCCTGCGGCCATTAATACGATGAAGACGAGACGAGCCGCTGACAGAGAGTATAGGGGGGACGAGCTGAAGTATGAGATGGAGACAGAGTCAAAGTCGCAGTCGAAGTCGAAGTCGTGTGTGTCTGCGCGTTTCCGCTTGTGCCTTCCGCCTTTTGCTTCGTACCTTGTACCCATATACCTTTTGAAATTAACCTGACTGCGTCCTGCCTATACCTGACGACCCCTCAACCTACTTTATCCGGCTTGGCAAATCTCCAATCGCAGACGGAAACATTTCGCAGTCATCAGTAGAAGCAACGGAAGCCAGGATGAGGCGCCGCCTCTTGCGCTGAAGCTCATTAAAAATGCAACACTGCCAAGGAGACAGGAGGCAAAGGTCTCAACTCTCAGCTCTCATTCAGTTCCTCAGCTGCTGTTGAACTGCTCAGCATTAAACTCCTACTTCTTCTCCAACCCACCCAATCTAAAGACTGATTGACTGACTGACGGACTGACTGACTTGACTGTTCGCATTCATTTCTATAGCTTTCTCCTCTGTCTCTTGTGCTGCTTATTGTATAAAATGCCATATTAATGGTTGTCAATATTGATACTACTCATCAGAACGGGCGTAGCCTCCAGGGGTTTCTTATCGAAATCCATAAATCGCCACATGCCAATTGTTTTTCACAACAAGTGATTAGAAGGGCAAAAATATGTGTTTTCTATTCATTTTTCACTTTTCGATTCAGTCTTTCTTCAATATTTAAATTCATGAACTGCTCTACAAAAACGATCCCTTTGAGTTGAGTTGATTGTTCTTAAATAAACTATATTTAACTGCACCCATGGTTCTTTATAATCATAACCATAATCTATGGGCTATACTCGTCTCTCTACTTCAGTCCACTTCAGTTTTCATCACTCTATGTGTATGTGTGTGTGTGTGTGTGTGCAAGGACGACAAGTCATTTTGTGTGCTTATGTTAGACATAAGATTTTTCGGTTAGCATTATCATCCCATGTCGATGTCAATGATGAAAAGGGGAATGGCGGTGGATACGAGACGGGCATTGAGGCTTTGCTTCATTGTGGGTTGCTATGACTGTCAAATCCAACAACCAATATGCAATTGCAATTGCAGGTTCAGTTTCAGTTTGCCAGTTACCAGTTGCCACTATCTACTATTTTAGTATCCAGTATTCAGAGTCTTGTTTCAGGCTACTCTGCTCCGTCTGACTCTTCTCTGCTGTGTGGGACTTTTGGGGTTTTTGTATCCTTTCAATGGCAAATACAACCACATGCACACTTCCATATACATACACATACACGCACGATTCGATAATTTACAGTTATAATTACGTTGATTGGCATATATATTTCATTAGATGATGAAATGCATTCAATCACAAGTATAAATTAGTTTGATGAGTTTTGCATTTACCAACAGATAATGTATTCATCGCCTCTCTCTCTTTCATTAACTCCCTCCTTCTCTTTCCCTTTCCTTCAATGAACACGCTTTTTTCCATCATTGATTAGATATATTTTTGACCCAATATCTTTTGTATATATTTATATGTAATTTCATTTGCCATTTCGGTAAGGGAATTTACCTTTATTTTAATGGAATTCATTTCATTAGCCAAAATAATAACCAAAACATTCATTTTCTCTCTTCCTCTACCTATTTGGTTTCTTTTACTACAGTAAATGTTCAAATAGCCGGTAAAGTGTAAAAGTAAATTTTTGAAAAATCAACATAAAAGTTTTTTTCAACCCAAAAAAACAACGAAAAGGAAGCAATAATAAAAACAAAACTAAGAAAAACTTGTTGTTGTAACGTATTAATCAAATAAATGCATTTTTATTATACAAACACTGCGCGAAGAGAGCAACACAGAGGAAAAGAGTGGCAAATGTTTTAGGCAACGAAAAAATAATAAAAATTTGGGCGAAAAAAAATGATTTTGAAAGTTACAATCCGGTCTGCTGCCCCTTGAAAAACCGCCTACTCCTCTTCTCATCCATTGGCAGGCGAAAATCCATTAAACTTTTACGACTATTGTAAACATTAACTTGCATATGCAATTTATGGTGTGTGTGCGTGTGTATGTGTATGTGTGTGTGTGAAAAAAGAGGCTAAGCGCCGCAGGATTTGCCATTTGAAACTTGCCCCATTGACTCCAACTTTATATGTGAGTGTATGAAGGAAATATATGTGACAGTATGTGTATGTGTGTGTCAGCGTTATACACATTCATATATCTATATGTATGTATGTACATGTTCTATCCAACATTGTAACCAACAGAGATTTTTGATATATTTTATACACTTTCCCCTCATTGGATACAATTAAAATTACAATTGGAAAGTATTTTAAAAGCAGATATTTGATTTTCAATTTGATAAGTTTTAAGAATTTCAAAAGTTTAATTTCCTATAAGATTTGTTTGTTCCACGTGTCGTATGAGTGATATTAATTTAAAACGAAACGAAAGACAAACGAGAGACAAAAATCTTTTACGTACTTAACAAATTTACGTATTTTCGATTTCTTCAAGAAATTTTTAGAAATTTTATGAGACTTTCCGATTCGCTGTATCAGCAAAAGAATATTTAAGCTTCGTTTGAAAAAATATTCAAAGAATTGTTTGGCCTAAAGGAAATCCTATGAAAGGAAATGCGACTGTAAATGCTGCGGGAAATCTTTTCAAGAGCAACGCGACTATGACTATCTTCTTTATATATGTTTGCATGTATGTGAGTCTGTTAGTGTGGACAAGGAAATGTTGAAAATTATTTATCGGCCATGTGTGAACTTTGTATAAAAAGTGTCTTGTGGTAAAAGGGGTATGTAGGAACAGGCGCTAAAACTGCAGTTGAGAGACGATTCATTTCGTTTGAAATTTCTCATCATCATCAGCAGCAGCAGCAGCATCATCATCATCGGAGCATCATTCCATAAAATGGATAATTTATGGTAAATTTATAATGTTGTAAGTGCCAACAAACTTGCTGTAACTATCCATAAAAGGTCACACACACACTCACACTTACACACACATACCACCCACTGAGGCTAAAAGTGAATCTCTGTGCTCGTAAAGGAAGCAACTGGGTCCAGCAGCTCATAGATAAGGCCAAAAAGAGGCGGGGCCAAAAGTGGAAGTGGTAAAAAGGGAAGCCGCAAAAGGCGTCGCTGCATAAATATTACAAAATCGTAAATATACACGCCCCATGACTCTCTTTCTCTCTGGCTATGTATGGTGGAGTGTGAAGCCGTTTCGCATAGATCCAAGTGCAGCAACAACAACAATAACAAGCAAAACCAAACCTTAACCAAGCCCATACAAATTTTTAACTTGCTCCTTATCCTGTTGAAGGCAATCTGTATCTAATTCTTATATATGTATAAATATGTCTTTTTTTTTTTTTGTGTCCAGTCTTTGAGATCTCCAGTTTCAGTGCAAACAGGATGCGTTTGGTATTTTGCTTTACGAATCAAAAATTTCTATCATCCGTTTATATTGGACTAGGTCATGGCATGGGTGTAGTCAAAAATTTTCCACCTTAAATCGACTTTATCTAATATTGTTCAATGTATCCAATAAGCTCCAAGCTAATCATTGGCTCAAAATAGACATGCTAAAGCTATAATTCTGTTGTTCTCGAATTCAAACCTCGACGGATGTATGTATGTGGTCATACTTAGCTTTTTAGCTTAAATTGTTAAATGTTTAAAAGTTTTTTGCAACTCGAAATACTTTGAAATGTATGACACATTTTGTGAGACAATGCGAAAAATAACTTTTAACTTAAAACGAGTTTTTTTCGAGTTTGTAGCGGCAAAGATACAGCCCGTAAATCGAATCCTTATGCAGAATTTTATAAGAGACTTTTTTTCATTTTTGAACGACAGCCATTTAGTCAAATAAAAGGCCAAAATTCTGAATGATTGCTGGACCAGAATTACATCCATGCTGAACTTAACGCCGCCCTCAACTTCAATGTCAAATGATTCTGCATCGAGTTATCCTTAACGCCAGCAACATGCCTATTTTTTATTTGGGCTAACTTTAAAGGCAGATTACTTTTTGAAAAGCTCCTTTTGAAATAATTGAATTATTTTATCAGATCTAATTTAAAAAAAAAAAATCCCTCTAGCTCAAGATTAAAAACTTTTCAAGTGTAGAGAGGATACTTAATTACGGTAATTGGTTATACATATATGATAAGGGATCACAATATTGGCATCCCATTGCTCCACCCATGTAGCCAACTGGAAACAATTTTGAAATGTTCTCGCAGCGAAAAGTGTTTGGCTGCATTTTGCTTGTAAATTTTGATATTTGGTCTGGGTCATTCGCCTTTCGGTTTTGGCCCATTTTAAACTTGGCATCTTGCATGTATGTGAAGTGAGAAGGGCCTATAAGCGGCAAGGGGTGGGGAGTGGCAACACTTCTAGGCATTTTATTTATGCGTGAAATGCCTTTCGCAAATCTCTCTCTCTATTTCTCGACATGTGTGTGTGTGTGTGTGTGTGTTAGTGAGTGTGTCCACTGAGGTCCACTGGGGTCCACTTCAACAAACGGAAATTACAACTTTTTTATGGTCTTGTGCGAAATAAAACTACATGCCCATACAAGCCATAAATTTTAGTGGAGAAAAGAAACAAACACATAAAAAAAAAAAATGAAAAATCAAAACTAAACTAATTCAAGTTGCTTATACTCACTTGATGTACTAATATATATATATATATATATATTTGTTTGTATATAAAAGTATAAATATATATACATATATATATAAATTGATGGGGTTTCTCTTAGTTTCGGATTAGATCCTTTGCCTCGATATGCAGTCTCATCATCTCATTTCTCGGCAATCAGCAGCAAAATCTTATTCATTAGCTCATTGGCCAACGGTTCGGAGAGTGTGTTCAGTCGAGCTGCCAGAAAATCGCCGAATTTGTTATATAAAAGCTCTCTAGGTCCCTGCTGATGATGGTGATGATGCGTGTGGTGGGTATTACCGATGCCGCCCCTGCCAACTCCATGCCCTCCAACAGGCCCGCCGCTCCCTCCGATGCCAAAGCTACTCGATGGCGAGAGATTTCCACCCATACCGGGCATCATGTCGACATCAACCACCCGCGACTCATCATCCTCTTCTTCCTCATCGAAATCATCTTCGAGATCGTCATCCAAATCCCCAGCATCGGCATCGATTAGCTCATTGTTGGCATTAATAATCAAATGTGGCGGGGGCGTGGCGTATAGGGCAGTGGCTCGAGCCATAGCTCCATCTGCCCCCCACTTGGTCCTTCCCTGTTAGTCTTTGGCAACTGAAGGCGTGATTTGAGCTGTTGTTTGGTGGCAGGTCGAATTGTTGCCAATTTTTGGCGTGGCTTTTTCAAAATTTCATCGTCATCGTCATCGTCGTCGTGGGAGTCATCGGGCTCATCTTTGATATAGATCGATGGCGAACTGCTGCATGACCGTGAACTGGATAACAAGACCTGAGTGGGCGATGTGGCGGATGCGGCTGTGGGCGTGGTGGTGGCGGTATTGGTGGTTATTGGAGTGGTTGTCGATGTGGGTTTCAGTGAGGTTAATGTCACATCCGGTTGCAATTGTAGAGCCTGCAAATGTTGGGCCTGTTGCTGTCGTGCCAAAGGCAATTGACTGAGGTTAGGTAACATTGCAGAAGTTGTTGCTGCTGCTGATGTTGTTGATGCAGCTGCTGTTGTTGCAAGCGGCTGTGGCAATGGCAGTGGTAGCGCCAGGGGCATTGTGGCTAATGGCACTACTACAGCTTGTGATTGAGGTAACACTGTTGATCCGGTTTTCAATTGATTATTCGGATTATTGGGATCACTTGGAGCAAAATATTGATATTCATCGTGGGTCACACTATTGTTGTTGTTGTTATTATTACTATTGCTGTTATTGTTATTGTTGTTGTTACTGCTGACATTGTTATTATTATTGTTGTTGTTGTTGGAGGTTTCGCCAGAAGTAGAGTCATGCTTAATGCGTTCACGAGATCTGCAAAATAAATCATAACAATATTTAAAATTTAATCAAAAAACTCATATTTATTCATATATTCAATGTTAAGTGACAGAGTGGGGTACTTACTTTCTCTCCCTGATCACCTCCTTAAGGAATGCCATGGCGTCATAATACTCCCATTTGGATGTAAAACGTTGGGCTCCCAACATTTTCTCATGATTCAGTTCACGACGAAATATCTCGCGCAACGATGTGAAAGTCCTTTGCACACGCTCGCCATTCACATTGAACATGCGTCCCAGTTCGTTCCATTTGATGGCCTTCTTTTTGTCCGAACGCTTGTAATGGGGCAAACGGCAGTCCCATAATATGGGATTCTGGCGAACTAGCTCGATGAGTCGGCGCTTTTCGATATTGTGGCGGGAGAAGGCCATAATGGCTTCAGGCTAAGCAGCTCTAAGAGGCCTCTACTTTGCTCAAATTACTCTCTCGTGCAATTAACTCTCTCACACCCGCTCTCTCTCTCTCTTTCTCTTAAGGTTTGCTACCAAAAAAGTATTTGCGCATGTCCTTAATGTAAAGTGGTTTGGATGCTGCGCGTTTTAAACGTCTGCAAAGAGAAATTTCAAATTGAAAATTTATAATGCATTGCATACTTTTTGGCGCTCTACTTTGTGTGTTTCTCCAAAAATATTCAAAAAGGGTTTGAGGCCTAACCATTCATTTGTACACCTTAAATACATACAAACGCGAACTTTGAAGGAATTATAATTTTCTCAAAGTTCATTGAACTCTGCCTACCCATCCAACAAGCAGTTGAGTGTGTGAGGGAACTTGGGTTTGAGCTATTTGCCAATCATTTCAATTGAATCTGAAGCATTGAATTAGTTTAAAGTGCCACAAAGACAAAATTCACTTTGTTTAAACAAAATACATATAAACAACATAACTAAAAAGAAAAAGTGCAAACCGAAAATTAGTTAAAACAATACAGAAAAAGCCAAGAAAAATAAGCGAACAAATAATCATGATGATATGCGAACCCCTTTTGCTGCCTTCGATATATGTATAAACAACACACATGTGGAATATACACTACAAAAAAAAAATAAAGGCATTCAAAACTTTTGGGGTGACTCTATTTATGTTATCAAATTCTTGAAACACATTTTCAGTTTATTAATTTATGACGAAATGTAGAGTTAAGATGAATTTTACTTCTGTCTTATAATGATCATATCATAAGCAGATCTAACTCTTAATTTGGTTAGGAGAAATTGGCCATTAAAAGGAAATTTTGGAAATTTTGAGGGAAAATTGTTGCTGGAGATCAAAATTTGACCAATTGCTGGGTTTGGGGGATTAAATTAGCACATTTAACCTACGATGACCCGAAACTTTATAAATTTGAATTTAGATAATTCAAATTGTTTTCGTGTATACATTCATACTTTTACATTTACCAAAGAAATATATATAAATCCAGTTAGTTTTGGCCAATTTAGGGCATTATTATTAAAGGACCAATTGTTGTTAATCAACAGATGGCAATAAAATGAAAGGGTCTGAAATTATTTGTAGTGTATTGAATCTGTTGCTAAACCACCTAACACACACGCACACTCGCACAACTACACTTATTGATAGTTAATATAAACAATTCGTGGAAATAAAAGTAAGTGTGCGGTTTTTTGTTTGTGTGTGTGCAATATTGAATTATATTAATTAAAGAAGAAATTCTCTTAATTAATCACGATCCTCTTGTTCCTGTCAAATGTTATTTTTAGTTAAGTTTTAAGTTAGGCAAAAGTATAACAAAAAAAAAAAAAAAATCAAATGTTCTTACCAATTTTTGTATCCTAGTGAGAGCTAACCTCGTGTTGTTTCTCCCTCTCTCTCTGGCACACTCGCTAGCTCTCGCTCACTCTCTCTGCATATCTCTTGCTCGCTTTGCTTGTACCGCTGACACACACTTTTTTTTTTTTTTTGTTGGTTTATTTATAGCAAAAACAACGAACTGCAAACGCAATTTGCAAAAACTTAATTATTTGCCAGCACCAGCAAGAACAATAAAAGCCAAAAAACCCAAAAAAAAAAAAAAAAAAATAAATAAAGAAAAAATACACAAAAACCAAAAGAACTATAATCGAAAAATTATATATCTAATATATAATTTTTTTTTTGTAATATTTCTGTTTAGTTTTCCATATTTTGTTGATTTGTTTTGGTTTTTGTTGTATTCTTCTTAAATTTACACTGAGAATATTTGCAAAGTGAGAAAAAATGATTTTAAATATTTTGTTTACAAAGTTGTTGCTGCTGCTAAATTCTACAGTGGTTGTTGCTGTTGTTGCTGCTGTTCTCTATTAACAAAATATGTACGTCGTATAGGTTGGAGGCTGACAAAGTCGTTGGAATTTATTTCAATTTATTTCAATTAACAACAAACGTTGTAGTAGCTGTAGTTGCTCTTACTGTTTGCTGTTGCTGTTCTTGCTGATGTTGTTGTAGTTGTTGTTGTTGTTATTACTATTATTGTTGTTGTCGTTGTTGTTTGATGTTGTGTGGAGAAGCTGAAGGCCCTGCAACAACTAACACAAAAGTCTGTAGAATAATGTTGGCGAGGCGCACAAAATTTACCACAAAAATTCCATTCTGTATATAATACATACATATATATTTATTTGTTTGTGTGCGTAGTGTGTGTGTGTGTGTGTGTGTGGGTATACACAAATAAGCGGGCGGACGAAGCGGCAGCAGCAACAACAACATCATCAGCAATTGCAAGCCCAATTAACAATATTTTCTATTTACTGTTACTTTTCTTTTAAAACTATTTTACTTTACATATTTTCTTTTAGTTGATATTTACTTTTGGTTTGGTAGTTTGTTTGGTTCTTTATTGTTGTTTTTTCTTATTTTTTTATAAATTTTTGGTATCTCTTCTTGCCACTTTGGTTGCGTTTTACAAGCTACTTTTTGGCAGCAGCTTCCTTTTGCACGTTGCACGTTGCTCTCCTAGTTTGATTTTCACAACTTGCCCACAGAAACCAACTGTAAACGAACTTAATTTTCTTGCAAATTGGCGGCGCAGCAGCCGCCACAATGAAACTGAGAGACACACACACACACACAAAGAGACTCACTACCACAGAGAAAGAGAGAGAGACAGAGAGAGAGAGAGAGAGCGAGAAAACGAGAGAATTTTGTGATGCATTGAGGGAGAGAGTGCTGTAGGTGTGCTATGAAAAGAAAGAACTCTCTCTCCATCTTTCGCTCTCTGTCTTTTATTCTCTCTCTCTCTCTGTTTCTCTCTATTGAAATAATTGCTGATGTCGTGTTGTTGTTGCTGCTACCGAGGATGCTGCTGCCATGCTGAGATGTAAACAATTTTGGTTTCTGTGGGGAGGCAATGCAAAAGGCAAAGGCACTGTCACACATCCACCGAGAGAAACCGACATAGAGAGACAGAGAGAGAGAGAGAGACACTTGCAGAGATAGAAAGCCCGTGACAGAGAGACAGGAAGAACGAGAGAGCGAACTTGAGTAAAGTGTTTAATGCTGTTCTTGCCAATGTGTAAACATTTTGCGGCTCTTGTTTCGGGATTTATCAACCGTTGTTTATTGTATGTGGCAGAGTGACAAGTTTATCGCTTTTAAGTTGATGACTAATTTAAAAAATTGCTGATTAATATGTTTCATTTCATTGGTTTAGGCATAAAACTTACCATAAAACGTTAAATTTTTGCCCCTTTATTTCATAATATGATTCATAGTTAATTCATAGTTAAACTATTAAGTTTCTTCCAATTACATCTCAAAGTTGTTTCCACTATTACAAATGAGACTAACCAAAAAAGAAACCAAACCATCAAAGAAGCTTAGGAAAACGAAGACAAAAATATAAAATGGAAAAATTTAATCAAACAAATCTTGTAACTACATTAGACTAAACCTTTCCACGTATATTGGATCATTCAGTTTCTTCCTCAAAAGGAGCGCGTTTTAACCAATTTCTGATCACGCTTTTCTAAAACAAGAACAATTTTGTTACCGATTTTTAAGAAGTCAACTGATTTTTTTTGGAAGGAATCCAAATCTTTGATCAAAATTCTATCTATTTTAGTTTGGCCAGTTCGGTTCGTAGGTTTATTTATTATAAACATATATTTAATTTTTTTTTGATAAGATTTAAGATTCTAATCGGATATTCTACTCTATTTTAAATAAATAACTTTTTTGAATTAAAATTATGTTGATATTGTATAATATATGGGGAAAATAATAGTATTTTGTCCTAAAAGTCAACAAATGAGTCAAACTTTCTACTGATTTGAATATAATCAACTACAATATAGAATTTTTTAAAAAGATACAAAACTTATTATTCCAATAGTCGAACATTGGCCAAAAATTTTTTAAAAACAAAACGTTGCTTTTCTAATCGTTTTAATACCTGAACCCAAACCTCAGAAAAAAGTTAAAAAACTTTCGATTGAAACTTGTACCGAATACGAGAATCTTCTAATTTATGTTATATGTACATTTCATAACCAAAAGTTAACAAGATCACCTATTTGTCAGAGTCACCATTAGTTCTCTTAAGTCTTTTCTTTATATAATAACAAATTTTCACCCTAAATTTAATGAATTTCTAAAAAAGAAAGTATAAAATTGAAAGCATTATGGAGAGGCTATGCCTCTTGCCAAATACATCCTATATTAGTTTTACTATTAAAAACTTTAATATGTAGAATTCTGAAACCCCAATCGAAATAAAAATGTAGGTACATATGTACATATGTCTCACTTAAGGTTTGACTTACGTTTTTAGACTTTGCAGGTACCAAAGATTACATTTTATAATAATTAGTTGATGAATGTTTATGAAATGTGGGCTAAGAATAAGCTGGCAAGTGTACAAAGTGGCAGCAGTTGGTCTCGAAATTGATTTGCTAAGCCATGTTTACTCATTTGAGTTTTCGTCTTCAAAATCGTCTAAAATCTATTTTGGGGCTTATTCCATTTAAATAAAAATTTTAAATAAAAAGCAACAATTTGCAGACGAAGAAGCAACAGCTGAGAGTTAGCGAGAGAATGAGAGAAAGATGGACACACACACACACACATGTGAAAGAGGAAATGAGCGTGAGTGTAAGAATGAGCCAGCTAAAGAAAGAGAGCAAGGGTTGGTCTTGGGTTCGAATTCGAATTGGTAGCAATGGGGCAAATATCTTTGACCTACAGTTAACAATGGGGAGCACAGTGAAAGAGAGAGCAGAATACTCTCTTTCTCTCTCAGTGTGTGTGCGTGTGTGAGTCTCTCCCTCTTTTGGTTTGGCATTTATCAACCAAAGTTGATGCTGTGTGACTGTGGTTGCTGCCGCTGCTGCTGCTGCTGACATTTAACAATGCGAACAAATACAAATAGAGGCACACACACACACACACACGAACACACACACATGCAGACACAACAACAAATATTCAATTTGCCGCCTTGGCTCTACGGCTACTGACTGCAATCAACTTTATTGCTTGTCTCCCCCCGTTGTTCTTGTTGTTGTTTTTATTCCTCTTGTTTACTTTGTGCTGCTGCTGCTGCTACTGCTGCTGTTGTTGTTGTTGTCGCCTCTCATTTGGTCATCTGAAAAATAAGCTTCGCAACAACAGCATTCGTATTCATATTTATCAATCTCTTTTTGTACACTATGTCGGCCAGTTTCCCCATTCCTCATTGTTAGACTTATCAATACACTCACACACACACACATACGAACTCTAAGAGATATACATATGTATGTATGTATGTGTGTGTGTGTGTGAGTATGTAAATGTATGCTCTCAGTCTACAATTTCAAATAAAATTAATGAACATTCAATGTGCACGTATCGTAAATATTGTTTTAAACATTATTCTGACAATAAATAGTTTATTACACATACATACATATGTATTCTTATTTCATTTAGGATGTCCTTGCAGTGTTATTAAAGTAGTTGTTAAATATTAATATTAACAAAGGACTAGGCACACTGAACTATCATAAACTCTTCTCTATTGATAAACCAAGCTAACTACTAACGAAGGACTTACAGCCAATTGAAGACTTTTCTCTATAGATCCGCCTAGAATTCCTTCAAATATTTTAATGTACATATAAAACCATCTAAATGGGTTTTAAAAATTCATGCTCTTATCTAGCAAATAAATTTGCAATTGTTAGGAATAATTAATGATATTAAAATGCATTTGAGATTTCTTATTGACACGCGTTAGTTTTCTTTTACCTTAAGGGGTCACCAATTAATGTGTCGCCATGAAAAGTCACAAATAATCTGTGACTTACAAAATAGTTGAAAAATTACAAATTGGTTTTCTTTGTGAATGGCTAATTTTATTTGATTGAGTAAGTTTGAGACTAGTGAAATGTTAATTATGTTTTTGTTTGCATATAATAATTGTTTATACATACATAGTTGTAGTATCCAATGGTCATTTACCTACCTATCTATGTATGAACAAACAAATGGACATATTGGCCTATTGGTCTTCCTTTTTGTTTCCATTTCCATTTGCCTCTCTCCCACATTTGGCTAAATGTCAGAAGCGAAAAGAATAATCGCCAGAGCCGTATGAGATAATATTTAAATGGATTTTTAATGGAAACATACGGCAGACGACCGAGAAAATCTCTGACGACTGCAAAAGATAAGCCCACAAGGCAACGACAAGAGTATGCGGGCAGTGCCACATCTGTGTATAAATACATACATACATACGTACGTACACACAAATGTAGTTATCTATATACTTATGTACATACATACATTCGTGTACACGATGTTCATACGATAAGACAACTTGAGATAAATGAAATTCTTCTAGTTGTTAGATAAGCCAATATGCCTGATTACATTAAACAATCCATTAGAAATTCAATGAAATAAAAACCTATAAGACGGCCAATTGAAATTCTTTACCTAGAGTTGAATTCTTGAAGACAGAGATATCTCTGTATTATCGTTAACTTAATATCCAAATTGCGATCAGATGTTAGTTTGTTTTCCTTTTCTTTATTTGGTAAAAGACAACCACTTGATACATACATACATATGTTATATTTATTTCCAGTTAATAACTCAATAAGATACATTAACAAGAAACATACATACATATAATTTGGGACTTGAAACCTGCTGTCCTTTATATACATATAAAGAAGAGATCTTAATAAAAGTCAAAGAATGAAAATAGAAATGGAGTTGGGACTTTCTGGTCCATCCTCTCTACTAAGAATAGTTTCTAGAGAATCACCATGGAATATTAAAGGGATTAGTCTCCATGAATGATTGTAATTGAGAATTTAGTCAAACGTTTTAAACGAGGGAGGAACTCACTAACTAAGACGACTCATCTTCATTAAGAGACTATTAATGGAATAATTCTGTGCATTTAATTCAAAGTCGTATAAACGTCTGGTCGACAAATTGTTTTCCTTCTATCACATATGTATGTACATATGTATGTCTGCCCCTAAGCTTGACGCCTACCACAACCCTCCAAGCTGCACCTACATACAAACATATATATGTACCTCCCATACCCATTAGCCCTGTTTCCCCTCTCCCCCTAGTGCATATACACCTTCGCAACCTATTCGGCTTATGAGTCATAAGTCAAGCCGATTTCGTCTTAAATACTTCAGCTCAATTTGCTTGCCTCACAGTGGGATGGTATGGCATGGTCTGATGAGTTGGTATTGCGTGAGATGGGGAGGGGCTGGGGACAAATGGCAGACTCCTCTTCAGATTCAAATTGCGATTTTTCGATGAGTCACTGACCTGGGCCAAATAAAGAAAAAAAAAAAAAAAAAAAACTATAATTTTAAATATTTCATAAGTTTGCAAAAAGTTTTTTGGTCTCTCCCTGTCGCTGTCTCTTTTTACTATTTTCGGTTTCTTTTTACATTTTCTTTTACTGGCTCAAAAAGTTTGTCGTGTTTGTGTTTGACTTTGACTATTTTTCCTTGACTCTCTTATCGTTGTTGAGTGTTGTTGGTGTTGCCGGTTGCCGCTTGGACCCCAATCGTTGCTAATTGGGCCAGGCCAAGTGAGTTTTTGAGAAAATATCAAGTAAATTGCCAAAAAATAACCCAGCCTAGCCTAGGCAATTAAAATCGTGTCTCGTGTGTGTGTGTGTGTGTGTGTGTGTGTGTGTGTATGCATTTTCCACTCTTCAAAGACCCACAAAAATAAAAACAAAAAAATATGGGGGAAAAATTAATAAAGCAAATGGCAGTGAAAAGCTTTTTGGCCAACATTTCCCTTTGACAGCAATTAACATACATAAATTATACATATTAAAACAAGGCAAGCGCACTTCACTCTCGATAACAGAGTGGGAAAGGGGGGCGGTGGCTGGGTAAGAGAGAACTATTTTTAAATTTGGTTTACTATTAAACATTAGGCCCAATCAATTTTACTCTCTTTTGCAACATTCGATTCAACCTTCAATATGCTAAAAAGAAACGAAAATATTAATATCCATTCAACTCTTCTCCTTCATTTTGGCAACCTTTTTAGTGCAAAGTCAAGCGCGTTCAATTACGTTACGGCCAAAAAAAATAACACTTAAAAAACAAAAAATAAAGCTAAAAAACTAAGCGAAATTTGTATTTACTTTTTTCGCTACTTCTGGGATACAATATTGTAATTTTGGCTGCCTTTTCCACCGCCAAAGTCAAAAGCAAACGAAAGAAAACACAACACAAAAAAAATGCTGCAAAAAAAAGTGCACAGCGGAGGGTTAATGGGTGGAGGGGCAGGTGGTGCGGTCGGGTGTGGGGCGGTGACTGCAAACTCGAATCAGAGCAAAGCAAAAAAAAAAAAAAAACTTTAAGCAAATAAATGCAAAATAATATAATGAAAAGTTGACCGTAAAAAGATGGCCCCTGTGCCCGGCCAGCCTTAGACTATTCCTGGTTCAGGATCTCTGGGCCTGGAATATCAAAGGAGGCAAGTCGTTGCACTTCGAGTGCGCCTGCCATGGGCGTAACACCAAAAGGGAAAACGGAAAATTCGATTCAAAAACAAGAAAGTCCTTCGATCCTGATACAAGAAACAATTGTATATAGTTTACTAGCAAACCTCGTCTCAATAAAATGTGTGAGTCTAAGGCCATCAGTAGCATTTGTTTATCTTTAGGAGAAACCATTTTCAAATCTCCTTAAACACACACCAAAGTAATATTGGACATATTCAGGTTGAAGAAACTGTGAAGCAACTTGTTAATCTTGCGTCTTCATTCAAATGTGATTGCGAGACAAAACACAGGCCCAATTGATACTTACTTGAAGGCCAAGCTGGCTACGTTGATACTTCATAATTTGCAATGGTTGCACCAAAAGACCGCCCGATTGTGCAGCCTATTGAAGGATCAACTTTATCCCATTTTAGATACGCCCAAAAGCTGTTCGATTGTTAACATATTTACTTAACTAAGTACCTACTTTTAAGACTTGACAGAGTTAAGATGATCAAGAATCCAACGATTATCTATAGTAACATTCTGTCCTTTTAGCTTAACAACTACCGATCGAACATTATCCCCCATGGATTTGCTTATTATCAATTTAAATTTTATTGCAAATAAAAAAATTTAAAAAATTATGTTTATCACTTTAAGTCATTTTTCTGGAGAATCGTATTTATATGTGGAAAATTAAGGGCCTGATAGTTGCAGAGTATTAGTTCCCCTTCTTATGACTACGCTCATGTTTTGCTAGTGCGCCTAAGAGCACACACTTCATTTCTAAATAGAATTTTGCAATTCGCCAAAAGTTTTTTTTCCCCTTTTCTTTTTGCCTTTTATGCCCTTGCTTGCCTTATTCCGTTTTCTTCTTTTTTGTTCCATTTGCCCATTACTTGGCCATTGATTTCAATTGCATTTTTTTGTTTTTTGCCTTTTTAGCCATTGATAAATTTTTTGTTATTTTGGTTGTTTTTTTTTTTTTTTTTTGCCCTTTTTGTTTAGGTTTCCTTGGCTCTTTCATTTACCAATAATTTAATGTGCAATTTAACAAGAACAAAAATTGCAAATTTCACTTGAATATTTTCGTTTTGTTTTTGATCACTAATGATAATTGAGATGGATCTGATGCTTTTTAGAGTCTGTTCAGACCCTGTTTAGCCCTTGTAATCAGTTAACGGAGTGTGTTTTGTTTTTTGTGAATAAACTTTTATTATTCCATATGCTGGGTGGGAGAGTAAAAAAAAAAGAATTAAATTAAGTGCAGAGTTGACTTTAACTCTTTAACTTAATGTGTGTACTATCAGGATCAATTTGGTTCAATATTCCTAAGAGGTTTTGTGGAGATTCGGATCGGACTGACTGACTGACTTAATGGCGATAACGATAACGGATGCGGCGCACGGTCTTGTAACGGTAACCATCCTTGGCCAACTCAGTGCCCTCGGGCTCAGCAGCCTTAACCTCGGCCACAGCAGACTCGGCAGCAGGTGCCTCAACTGGGGGCAAGTATTCACCATTGGTGGCAGCGGCTGCGGCCTCATCGGCAGCAACAGCCTCAGCTTCACGACGATGACGACGGAGCTTAAGGCGACGCACAGTCTTGTAACGATAACCATCATCACCCAACACGGTCTTCAGCTCAGGGGCCAATTCAACCTCAACTGGGGGCAGATATTCGTTGCTAGGCTCAGCGATCTCAGATACATCACGACGATGACGGGCACGGAACTTCAACTTGCGGACAGTCTTGTAACGGTAGCCATCATCGGCAACTTTAGTATCACCAATGGCGGCAGCATCGACTGGTGGCAAATATTCCTGGCTGGGGCTATTGTCCACAGGTGGCAAGTATTCCTGGTTGGGTACCTCACGACGATGACGCAGTTTCAGGCGGCGGACAGTCTTGTAGCGATAACCGTCGTCGGACAATTGAGCTGCCTCAGCCTCGCCAACGGGTGGCAGATATTCGGCAGATGGTTCAGCAGGATCGGCAGATTGAGCAGCAGCAAAAGCCACCACCAAGCAGATGGACAGGACGCCAATGAAAAGTTTCTAATCAAATAGAGCAAATTAATAAAAGAAAAGGAAAACATGATTAGATATTTTTTATAGGCTTACCATTATTTTGGTAGTTTTTCTTTAAGGTAAACTATTCGTAGATGTTTCTATGTCGAAGGTATTGAACCCAATGATGTCTTGTTCCAATTTGCTTTGCTTATTTATAGGAGGCAAATCATATCGAAATGGATCAAAATCATCGTGGACTATCTCATACAGGTTTTCATTACCAATCTCCAAATAATAAATGTGAGAGAGAAAAACAACAAAACGCAAAAAATACAAAAAATAGCAGAAACATAACATATATGAAGTGAAGTGCGCATCAAAACCAACGATGACGACTATGATGTTGACGGGGTCTCTCTATTAACCACTTAAGCCGATGACGATGGCTCGAACACGAACTTAAAACTCAAATGTGTCCGCCTCCGTCTTTGGTCTTTGGTTTTGGTCTCTACGCACTTGAGTACAATTATTTTTGGATCAGGTTTTCAAACCAACAAGAATTCAAGTGTCTTAACAATTTGACAACAAATTTGCAAGTTAAACTGATTTTTATCCCCCCCCCATTTGGAAATGCTTTTCTTATGCCCATTAATTGAATTTTCATTGGCATTTTGGCAGTTTTTGCGCTAATTTTGATTATTTGGTCGGCACTTAAAGAGAACCACTCAAGAGAACCAACCACTTGAAACAAAAGAAAAGAAAAAGAAAACAAAAAAAAAAAAAAAAACAAAACTGTTCTGACTTCTTCTGACCTTGAAATGTTGCCACATTTTACTTGTTTTGTGTTTCCTGGTCCAAGCTAAGAGCCACTTGTGGTTATTAAGTAATTAAAATTATTATTATTTAACGAGATCGTTTTGTTAACAATGCTTTTGCATTTAGATCGAAACTAAACCAACCATTAACTTACCTCTATCTCTCTCCCTCATTCTCACTTGAATCTATTTTTGTGGCCCCCCGAGAGCACTTTACATTTTGAGTTTCAGCTTTGATTTATAAATAAATAATTCGTATATACTTATTAAAAGATCTTCGATATCAAAGAGCAACATAGCCCATCATTTAAGAAACTAGGGGTTTCTTTCTTTAAAACAATTTTTTTTTAAGGACAATTGTTAATTGAATTATATAAAAAGTGTAAAAAACAACAAAAAAGTAGTTCAGTTGAAGTACTATTTTCCAATAGGTTATCATAGAACTCCCCTGTCGTATTAAACTGATCTTTTCAATTATTGTTACTCTAATGGGAAAGTAAAAGCCTTTCGTTTGATTGGTTTCAATTTGGTAACTTGAACATAAATAAAAACATCAATAATTATTGAATTCGCCCAGATACATACATTCGAAAAGACCAAACGACTCATTCGGTTACGAGTTCATAGAACAAGGTAAAAAAAAAGTTTAAAAACAAATAGAATAAGATATGTCTCTAAATTGAAATTAAAAATTAGTTAAACAAGCTTATCACCGTAATATTTTCCTATTAAACTACTTAAAGTAGGAATTTTAATTACTTGAAACTAGAACTCATATTCCTGAACACAAATGAAAGTTTTGTTGAAGTTTGAACTGTATTCGTGCACTTGATTCATTGGTTCACAGTACTTTTTGCCTCGGTTCACAGTACTTTAACTTCGGGTTTCATGGAGTAATTCGTGTTCTTATTTGATTAGTGAACTTTTTCAATACCTTTTTTTGTTGATTAAATAGTCGTAAATGAGCTCGATCTCTGATTATTATTGACTCCTTTCACGGAAGAGAGTGTTAAGCGTATCATTGGCTAAGGAGCCATGTTTATTTTTTATGAGTTGCTTATACCCCTAGCATAACTAACTGTAGATTCATTTTTAATATTTTTCTCACAAACACGATTAGTTTTATCGATCTAGGTTCATAGGTTCATATTTATGAACCGTATGTGTCTCGTTTAAGAATCATACTTTGATTCATGAACGATTCTTTTCAAGACCTAGTTTAATCAACAAGAGGGTTCAAAATTGACTTATCAAAGTGATAAAAGAATATTTCCTATGCTGGCGGTGGATTTGTGACAAATGGTGGTAACTATTAACGAACCAATTAAGCAAAAAACTTTAACTCGTCATCCAAATTAGCAAATGATTTTTTAACTTTGACAAATTTATTGAGAATCCAATATGAGAAGAGGTCTGATTTAATATTAATTCAATTCTTTTGCCCTTTTCGCTTAATTTAGTTGTTATTCCTAATTTACAAATGTTTATGGCAATCTGCAAATTGTCAGCCGCTTACCAATTTGATAAAGGTCTAAAAACGGAGATCCAACAGATGATTCTTTAAGAACCGCAAATATATTGTGTGGACCGTTGCCCAGATATGTCAAATATCTTGCCTTTTGCTACTCGAGATGTTCATATTGAATCTTGATACTTGGACTAAAATTTCTGCCCCCGCCAGCCACTTTAGAAAATGAAACACTGTAAAACAATATTGATAGGCATTAGTTTCATATGTATTTTATCTGTAAACTTGAGTCTGACAATTGAAATAGTATAGAGAGCTAAATAATAATAGCAGACAGAAGAAAAAATCAAAGGCCAGTCTATGCCTCTTCTCTTTGTATACATGTATGTGTATATAGTGACGGCTATATCTGTTGCTGCATCTATATCGCAGCTCCTCATCAATTCCATAAATTCCAACCAATTTATTTTTGACAAACAAAAACGCACAAATGCAAAATATGTCGATCAGCAGCACTCGACAAACACAGACGAGAGAGTAAATACAAATACAAAGACAAACATAAACACATACATATATACACCATAAATGCGGCCAAATGATGACAGCCCAGGCCATAATAAAGCAAATAATATGCAGCAACCGGACCAAGTGGACAGACAACGAGCCGAAAAATTATGCATTAAACACACTTTCGGTATTTAATTGCCGCACCTATACAGCTTTCCCACATCTAGCGAGGATATCCACCTATGTATGATGCCCTAGCCAATGCGGTGCGCCAGCCGTTTGTTTGCACTCGCTTGGCATAAGGACAATGCCAGGATAATGCCTTCTCGTGCATTAAAATGAAATTAAATGGATGCTCTGGCAATTTATTGTATGTACATACATATATGTGGATACATCCATACACACATATATATGTACATCCATACATACATATATATGTAGTATGTTACTCAGACCTTTGCCTATAATTGTTGTTGTTGTTGTTGCTGCTGCTGTTGTTATTATTATTGTTGTAAAAGCATTGCTGCTGTTGCATATTTTATAAAGGCAGAGGGCAGTAGTAGAAGTAAGAGCGGGACATGTGGGAGCGGCTGCATTTCATTTTGTTTGCATTTCCGTTCGTGTCGGTCGTATTCCTCTTATTCTCTCTTTTTCTGCAACTATCTCCAAACCCCGCTCCTTCCGTGCATTTTTTGTTGCTAGTCAATTTAAATCGCAATTTTGGCCATGCCAGCGACAGGTCGTATGCGTAATATGTGTAACAGAAATAAATGCAATCAGAACAGCAATCGAAAGAGAAAGAGCATTTAATGAAATCAATTGCAATACAACTCTTTACCTAGTCATCAGAAAAATAAATAATATTAAATGATACTAGACAGCTTTCGTTTCGATTTGCAAGTGTAAACGGTAGCCAAAAGTGTTCACATTGATCTCTCCCTTGAGAGAGAGAGAGTCTCTCTATCATATGAAATCTGTTTCTTCTTGGCATTTTGAAAGCATACTTTGGATTTGAGAGAACAATTAAATAATATCAATTAAATTAACCATTTAGCACCACAATAAACAAAGGTGTCAAATTTACATTCAACAAATAACACAAAGTTTCCAAAATTGTCTAAATTTGGTTTAAAACATAAGATCCGGATATCTCTCTATGATATTTATGATATCGATATTGATATTAATTCATATAAAAAAAACTTTGATCGCTGATTAGTTTAGAGTTTTCTTATCTCAGCCGATTTTCAAGTCTACTTTTGTATTCAACACATTTGAATAAGATGAAATAGGGACACTTTATTTGATGGCGTTACATTTATAATTATGTAATATAATATGAGCGATTGTCAAGGTCGGCCTAAATGGTTTTACCACTAGATGAATATTTAGATATATTTCGACTAGCAAAACTATGTGCTTATTTTTAGCATACCCTTAAAATCTATGTGAATCGGAGCCAATCTTATGTACCTCTCCTGAATGCGAGAATTGCGACTGAAAAGCATTTTCGATTCATAAAGTGATTGTTGTCATTTTGTTAGAGTAACAAAATGCGAGTTCTGTGTTCTGTGTGGCTCTGGCTGTAGGCTCTGCATATGTTTGCCTTTATCTGATTATCCTGCTTATGCGTGGTCTCAGTTCTTGTGCTCCTTTCTCACTCACTCTCTCTCTCTCTCTATGGCTGCCTTTTGCCTTTGACATTGCCCATGATAATGTGTCATTATATTAAAAGCCTTGCAAATATGTACATATGTATGTATGTACAAGCATGTACATGTACGCCACCTACCGGCCAGAGGTTGCAATAGCAAACTTTCAACTCCCTTGACTACCATCTACCCTTGGAAATTTCATTAGCGTGTTTCTGCCGATGCTTTTGTGGCCTCTATCATCTCTCTCTCTCTCTCTCTCTCTCTCTCTCTCTCTCTCTCTGTCTTCGACGTTCTTCCCTTGGTCTGTTGTATTTGGTCGTAAAACTAAGACGCCAATGGGAATATGCTTTAGTGTATATGTATTCTTATGCTTTGTGTACGTGAGTGTGTGTGTATGTGTGTGTGTCAAGTGCAGCCTCAAAGTAGGCAATTAATTTGTTAATTGGCGTGAATATTGTTAGCCAAATTGATGGCAGTTGTCGACATACTATAGCTAACGGAATCGTTGAAAAGAGAAGCATCTCTTCGGCTGAGTAAATTGAGTTTTCGCACTACTCACCATAGAGCCTAAGACACAAAACTAATTGGGTCTGATAAGTGGATTTCGGCGTATAGAACTTGAAATGAAATTGATTGATAGATAGATAGACAAATAGATAGAGATGTATGTATGGCCCTAGGTGTGGTATATATGTAGGTAAAAGACACAATTAATAGAGTGCCACCAAAGAGTTGACCAAAATTATGTGATTAAACTTCAACAGTTGTTGGAATCTTAATTAAGACCCAATATTCGCTCTCCTTCTCTATCTCTTACTCTCTTTGTCTCTAATGATTGACAAATTCAGTGTGACTCACAAATTTCAAAGAAAATGACTTTATTTGATCTTAATTTAACCTAATCATTTCTTTACAAGATGTAAAATGGAAATTTGTTAACTGCATACCTTAGGGAGCTAATGTTCCCCATTTCACATCTCTACAGCTGGCACTGGAAATTTCATCTAATAAATAAAAAAAAAATAGTATATTTTTTGTAGTTTGTAGCACAATTAAACTGTTTCTCATTGATATCAAAAGAACTAGACAAATGGACTAAATGAAATATAATTTAACGTTGCCTGCAATGGAAGAATGTTGCTTAATTTAGAATCAAATCAGATGATTAAATCACACGCTAAAGCTGAATGCGGGCCCATAAAATCTCAGTTTAAGTCAGCTTCAGTTGTCAATTTTATGATCCCAAAAGGACATTCGTCCTTATCTGGCCAGTTTAAGTGCTCAGACATGCAAACGAGGGTAGGCCAAAAAAGATGTCACTCATTTTTGAAGTAAAAACCTAATTTCTAACGATTCGTTTTTCTCCTAAGTGAATGAAAAAAATTGACAACTGAATATGTTAATGGTTATGGTTAAGGCTACCCTCGTATGTGCTGTTAAATGTACACACAATCCTATTTATTTTAAGGCTTTACAAATCCCTATATATACAAATATACTTATATGCGTTTTACAGAAAAAAAAAAGTTATCTTTATTTCCCTTGTTATGTTTATAATACATATTTTTGTTTGTTGTTTTGGCCATTTCTCTTATTGTTGTTGTACCTTTATGTTTTATTTATTTATTTATTTTTGTTTATATTGTTCATGTTGATGCTGCTGTTGTTGTTGTTGTTGTTGTTGTCACTGTTAATGGCATTTTGCAACTTAAAATTGTATTGCAGCATTTTTTTGTCAAATGCCTTTTCATTGTTTTTATTTGCCTCAATCCTTACCCCAAAATACACAACAAATACCGCTTCATGTCATATATAGCTGGCCATTTTATGGCCTTTTGATCTTTTCATTATGGTCATCAAAATACATAAACCCCAAAAAAAAAAAAAAAAAACATACACACACACACAAAAGCTACAGCAACAACAACCGAAACCGACCCCGCCTACATTCATTCTGATGATTTGATTACACGCAAAATGGGGTAAATGCGATTTTATAGCTTGTTAAGGAAAGCATCGAGGGGGAGTTAGGTGAGGTGCAACAGTGCGTATGATGAATTTGGTTAAATGGCTCGATGCGTAGTCAAAAACTAAAATGCGCTTTAACCACATTTCCATACATACATACATATACAAATATATATATGTATATATATATACTTAGATATTTGTATATATATATTTATTGCTATTTATTTATATACTTATTTATGTATATCATTTAGGTTTTAGCATTTATTTAGCCTAGCTGCCACCTGATATGCCTGAATAAATATGGAAAATTGTTGATTTATTTGGTTTTGTGCATCAAGCAAAAGGCGTGCGCACCAAAATGCAATTAGTAGCAATGACTGCTAAGTGTTTTTTCTCAAATATGTATGTTTACCGTACATCGTCATTGACTCGAAAATGATGTCAAAATCCAAATCAGCAAAGAGAAACAGAAAGCATATTAGATTTGTGGACTTGCTTTTAGTTTAACGATTTTCATGATTAGTTGTGATCGATTGGTTTTTCGGTTACAAATATCTAATAAATATATTTATCTATTTTCTTACATTTTAAGGCAAACACGAAATATTATTGTTATTGGTTGGGTACTTATGAAGCCAGAGTGAAAAGACTGAGGTCCTTTATAAAATAATTTGTATTGTTTGATCTATATTTGTATACTCTATTATGTTGCAATAGTTACAGGGTGGCAACTTGGCATATGTCCTTGTCGTTGCCATTGCTCTCTGTCTGCCTCTCTCGCTCTCTTTCTCTCAGTATATAAATGTCATGTACTTGCCTCGAGCACCTGTCATCATCATCGCCATCATCAGTATCAGTATCAGCAGGTAGATGCAACATCATTACCACCGCATGACATGCCACACGATGAGTTTTCACTGAGCCTTGCTATCCCTTTCTAGCCACATATGTTGTCGGTTTGAAGGGAATGAGATAAAAAAAAAAAATTGTTTGTGTAATGGTACTTAATTCACCAAATCCCTGACCCGCTGACAGTTTTTCATGCCTTTTATTTATTTACTATTTTTTTGCATTTTTCTTTTAACTTTTTTTCTTTTTTTGTGTTGTTTATCCGCCATGAATGTCAAATAATGTTTTATATACTATTTTGTCGACCCCATAATGCGCGGATTATTTTCTTAATTGATGTTGATCAGCCTATTATATGCACATCTCCTGACATTGCCCAATATCTCCCCTGTCCCGTTTATGCATCTACATACATACATACATACATATCTATTGTAAATTTTCCTATGTAAAAATATATTTAGTATGTGTCTCTTTCGCTTGTTGTCGCATTGTTGAAAATTAAATTTACAAAAAAACACAAAAAAAATTACCTAGTCCCGCAAGTTGCGGTTTGTGGGCAAAAATTTTCAACGCGCTAAAAGTTAATTTGATTTTGCCAACCGCATGTACAAATTTTTCAAACTATCTGACTTTGTAATATTGTTAACTTTTTGCCAAACATACATAAAATGCAAAATTTTAATTCATTTCATTTGAATGGTGTCAAAGTGGAATAAAATAAACATACATAGAGCAAACACACAGCATTAATTGTGGCTCAAAAGGCCCTTAACGGGTTGCGGTTGGGAAGAAAGCTAACGGACAAGGAGTATGATGTGGTATTAATCTAATCGTTGAACGGATCTAGAAAACTTTTAAAAAACAAAATCTAATAAGCAAACAGTTAACGGTCATTTTTAAATCAGGAATCCATTCAGCTCCCAAATGTATACAGTAAGCAGGTCAAGAATTCAATTTTTAAAACATATAAAGAAGTTTTGAGATATTTTGTGGATAAAAAAATCTCTAGAGCAAACATTGCTTGTAGATATTTTTTAAGTCATTAGGCTAACAAAAAGTTATAAATTTATTGCAAACAATGAGTACTTTTCCGGACCATGGCATACTCAACTGGGCAAAGTTCTCCCCTTTAGATCCGCGGTCATGATAATGTAATGTGATGTAATAGTAGGACTGTACTTGCAATATTTCATTGTATAATATAAACATAACAATGTACTAAAACTGGATTATTTTAACCTATTTAAATATAAACATTCTTTAAGATTCCTTTGCTAATTTGGAAAGCAAATCACTAGATATCAAAATGTTTAAAATTTGCACCCAAAAGTAGGCTAAAAGATTGTGGTTGAGTTTAAAGAATTTTTCATCTCTAACATACTTTTCTTGGTTGATCTTAACTCAATTCAAAGAAGTTTTGGTATAAACTTGTGTCAGTAGATGAAATTTGGTAAAAAAATCCCAATTTGGATTTCAGAAAATGAAAATTTTTGGTACTAGAGAGTTTTGTCAATATTTCATCACTTCTAACTCACTAAATTTGATGATTGGATTCGATGGTTTAATGGTTTATGCAACTTGGCAACGTTTCCTGTTGCTTATTTTCCGGATGGCCAATGCGTGTTGTGTCCAGTGCATACATTTTACAGGATTAAGCACTTAACAGCAATTTTACGCACGCATTTTAAATTAATTATACATTATTTTATAAATAAATGAAATGCATACGCACACGCAGAGCAAAACTTTTCCAAATGATGTGGTGTGCACCCTTTGCACACTCACACACAGGGCCACCACACATACGCACACTAATACCTTACCTCGTATTGGTATTGCAGCAAATCGTTGCATCCGTTGCCCGAGCGAAGAGGATTCAAACAACAACAACAACAAACAAAAAATAAAAAGGGAGAAAAAAAACCACAAAACGAACATGTTGCGCTTAAAATACTTTGCTAATTTTTCGCTAATATTTACCAGGTTGGCCCCTGGATGTCAGAGACGAGCTGCAACTACTACACCAACACCATAGCGCCAGTAGCACACCTTCTACTTGGTTTCAGTTTCCTCTATGCATCTCGTTATCAATGTTGTTGTTGTTGTTGTCGGTCGTTTGGTTTGTCTGCCTGTCGGAAATAACAAATATTTAAACGTATTTAATTAAAACTCACAAATGAAACCGCAAACGCAGAGCGAGCGTCCCAATGAGTGAATGTCCCCCCGTCCGCCCTCTTCCCTCTCCCATTCCCCAGGCGCTGCGTGACTCTAGTCTCTTCAGTGTTACATTCCCTCTCCGGTCATCCCTTTTTTTGACCAAATGCTCAAATTATTGTTTATTTATTTACCGTTACAGTCAGTCATGAGAAGGGAGAAGGGGATGACCTCCCAAAACCGCCTTCCCCCTTTATTCCCCATTTGCCATCCATTTGGGTTTTCAGACATCTACGGCTCTTCTATGTATGTTGTATAACTCCCACACACCCCTCCCCACTCTCTTCCACAATTCTTTTTTGAACATGTTGGTGATTTTTGGCATTGCATACTGTTGGGCTGGCATTTTTATTGGATTGTAACACAAATTTTATTGCATTCTCAAAAGAGTGCGTAAATAACAGGTAGAAAACATTCGGAGTATCTAAAAAAATTATAGCTAAGCTTTAGCTTTCTTCTATCTTAATTTTAATTTGAATAAATCTAGCATTACCTTTAAAATATTTTTAGTATTCAACGCTTTTCCATAATTAAAATTATTTTTAATTCTCTTTTTTGTTGCAGGTGAGTTCAAAGTAAAAATGAATCTGATGGGTGTGTTAAGAAGCGAAGAATCTCTAAAGCACGGCCCGGATACCTAACATGTTGTTTACATTCCACGTCCACTTGGTTTAACCTGATTTGACTTTCTGACAAATATACATGAAAAAACATTCTAAAATTGTTTTTTTCATTTGAAAAATGTTTGCGTTTTTTAAACTTATAACTTAAATATTTCATATACTCGTCCTAAGGCTTATTGCATTCTGACAATGTTTTATCTGAAAATGTTTTATCTTAAATGGAATTTCAGAAGATATTGACGACATACACAATGAATTTACTGTAAAGTAAATTTTTGTTCCAAAAAATAGGCAACGAAATATTTTTTAATTTTTGAATCTTAAACAACTTTGATGAAAAAGTAATAAATAAATGGTAAATAGTTATTAAAAATCTTATGAATCTTCAAATTTAAAATTGAAATCTATTTCGAAATCAAATCTTGATATCTTGTCAAAATTCAATAAATATTGCCCAATTTAAAGGGCTTACATATTCAAATTGTCAATATGTATGTATGTATTTAAAGAGTAAAAAAAACTTCGTTATTTTTAAAAATATTTAGCCTGACCCTTTCGATGTATTTTCTTCTCTCTAAATTGCTAAAATGGCACCGTGTGAAAAATTGCTTCATTCCGCATATGTGCACTGGCAAAGACTCGGAAAAGTCAAAGTCCCTTTTATACTCGTCCTCCCTCTTAAGCATTTGATATGCTTTTAAAATGCATAAATTAATGCTGGCAAAAAAAAAAAAAAAAAAAAAAACACACACACACAGAAACGACTAAGAGTAAAGCAACAAAGCGAAAAGTAGAAGAGAGGAGAAAAACACAAACTAGAAATGAAAGAAAAAAATAAAAAACCAGAGGGCCGGGGCTAACTTCGACCGCGTCAAAGTTTGTATACCCTTGCAACTTTTTTGGTAACTCTTTCCTTACCTATTAGCCATCAATGTGGAAGAACGTTTTATCTAAAAGGCTTATGCTTGCGAAATCATAGGAAATAACGAAGATATTGATCAAAGTCACTGTTTTCCACCGATCGTTCCTATGGGAGCTATATGATATAGTCACCCGATCTTTATCAAATTCGGCACAGTCATTAACATATATATTAAATTAAGAAATGTTTAATTTAAAAGCAATCGCGTTAAAAGTAACGAAAGTGTTTACAAAAGTCACTGTTTTCGACCAATCGTTCCTATGGGAGCTATATGATATAGTCACCCGATCTTGATCAAATTTGGCATAGTCGCTTATAGGCGTAGTAAACTCTCTAATATTAAGTTTCACGACAATAGCTCAGAAAATAACGAAGGTATTGAGAAAGTCACTGTTCGTGACTTGGCCGTTTGTATGGGAGCTATATGATATAGTCACCCGATCTTGATCAAATTTGGCATAGTCGCTTATAGGCATAGTAAACTCTCTAATATTAAGTTTCACGACAATAGCTCAGAAAATAACGAAGTTATTGAGAAAGTCACTGTTCGTGACTTGGCCGTTTGTATGGGAGCTATATGATATAGTCACCCGATCTTGATCGAATTTGGCATAGTCGCTTATAGGCGTAGTAAACTCTCTAATATTAAGTTTCACGATAATAGCATAGAAAATAACGAAGTTATTGAGAAAAGTCACTGTTCGTGACTTTGGGGTTTGTATGGGAGCTATATGATATAGTGGTCCGATCCGGCTGAATCCGAGATATACAACGCCTGCAGTATACACAAGCCTACGTGCAAAATTTCAGCTCTGTAGCTCTTACGGTCTAGGAGGAGTTTGCGTTGATCCAGACGGACGGACGGACGGACGGACGGACGGACGGACATGGCTAGTTGAACTCGTCTCGTCGTGCTGATCAAGAATATATATACTTTGTATGGTCGGAGATGCTTCGTTCTATGCGTTGCACACTTCTGACCAAAATTAATATATCCTTTTTGCAAGGGTATAAAAAAGAAAAAGAAAAAGCAAAGTGCATATATGCAGTAAGGAGAGTGTATATCTGTTTGTATGTACATATGAAGCTAAATCCAGGCCAAAACAATTTTATTTTCTCAGTGACCATTTGGCACCAGACAAGATCCTTTTTCTCTGTGCCTTATGTCCATGTGTGTCTGCATATGTATGTATGTGTGTGTCTGTATGTTTGCTTTAGTCAAGCAACTATTGTCTGGCTTTTTGGCTACGAGTTGAAAATTCGCCAGTTGGTTCCGTCTTAGCATTTGAAGATGCCAACTTAGCCAGTTCTTTTATCATGTCTATTTTTAAACTTATGAAAGTTAATTTTTTTTCCCACTACTTTCTCTCTTATTAAAGCTAAAACTAATTATAGTTTACTCTCTTAATTATATGAGAATAAATCTCTCGTTCCTCTCTGTCCTTGGCACAAAATGTCGCTAACTATTCTAGTCTATTTCATTCCTCTAAGAATCAAGCTGTGTCTTTCTAGCTGAATTCAATTGGCATCACTGTGAAAGTGATTTTATATAGCTCGTTTTGTCGTTGGCAACTAAGCTGAGGGGCAAGGATGCTGCTTATTTGCCACTTAACTAAGCTGAATGGAAAACTGGATATCAAAACGAAATGAAGTTCCTTCAGTTCTCATAGCACTTGGCCCTGAGATTTTCAAATTTAGAGTTTTGTTTTATTTTAATTCTTTTTGCTCCTGGTCTCTTTCTTCTTCTCTGAAGATTCCTTGAAAACTTTATTCCTAATTGGCCTATCGTTGATAGATAAAAACAGATAGAACTGATACGGATAGAATCAAAATCAACAATACTGCAATTCATTATACAACATTTGATTTTTATTAAAAAGACAAAAAAAAAAACAAGCAATTTTTATAATGAGGAAAAGGATATAGGGGAAAAATTCGTTTACATGGGAACACTTATTGCCTAACTGTTGTAGGGATTGCTTTAAAGGAGGGGGGAGGGGTTGGGACTAATACTAAAATGTATCTTATGATTGTACAGATATAATTATTATTATCATTATTATAAAACTCTATGACATTATAAAATATTATACAAATAAATTGTGACAAAATATAAAATTCTATATACATACATATAAGTGTATTTACAAATATCACAACAAAATCGGGGGAAATGAGGAAAATTCAAGGAAAGGAAGAAATATAATATGTTAAATCATCGAAATCATCATATATATGTATGTATGTATGTACACACTTGTAGATTGGATATAACGAATAAAAAAAAAAAAAAACAAATTGAAAATTATAAAACATAGCTAAAAGTAGTTTTGGGTGAATAATAGAATGAAAATATTTTGGAGGGGAGTTTTCATGTTTTTCTTTTGGTTTCTTGGGGCGGATGGTGAAAAGGAAGGGTATAGGGTGGGGGGGCGTATAAAAATAATGGTTCTGGCATCGGAACCATTTAATTTTTAATACGCAATCTATTCATCTCTCTCACAAACACAAACTAGCTGAATGTCAAAGATTTTAGCTGGAGTAAAGGTTTAAGGGGGTGTTGGTTAGGGAAGGGGGTTGCTTGGGGTGGGGAGAGGTCGAATGGTCTCTCATTTGATAATACTTAAAGTTTCTCAGAATATTCATAGACTGTCGGTATTTCGTGGCTCTTGCCATTCTCCGACTGCGGCTTCCAGTCCGGCTCGAAGGCGCGATTCTCATGCTGCTGCTGCATGGCCGTGGCAGATGCCTCGGCATGATTCCGAGAGCGCTCTATTTGTGTGGAGTGACGCAAACCGTAGGTGAAATAGATGACATAACCGATAAATATCCAAATAAGGAAACGTATCCAGGTATACAAATCCAATTGGAACATCAAATACAAATTGATAAAGACACTGAGACATGGCACAAATGGCACCAATGGCACCTTGAATGTCAGCTCAATGGTGGACACCGGTTGCATGCCAATCACAATGCAAATAAGTATCAAAACGGCACCGACCAAGCTAAGTGAGACAATGCCCCCGGTGCTGCTTATTTCCAGGGCTTTGGCAAAGGAACACCAAACCAAACACGTTATGGCAAACACGACAATGCCAATTTTCGTTATGGACGAGGTCATTTCGGTGGGCTCCTTGTATGAGTTGCCATTGTACAATTGACGGAATACATTAGGTGCTTTCACAGTAACCTCACGGGTCATATCTTCATCTTGATAGCGCAACACCAGGACACAAATCGCCACTATAGTGTAGGCCAAGAGAGTGCCAATTGACATCATGTCGACCAATTGATCCAAATTGAAAAGTAATGCCATAATTGCTGCAAATATTCCCGACACAATGGTGGCCAAAAGAGGTGTTTGCGTATATGGATGAACCTTGGACAGACGTTTGAATAATATGCCATCCTTGCCCATAGCATAGAGAATACGTGGCAATGGGAACATGGCACCCAAGAGACTTGTACACAATGCAAATACAGCGCCAATGGTGACAATCCATTTGATAGTATGCCAGCCGACTTCATCAAAGGCATGTGGGAATGGGGCATCCTTGTTTTGTAAATAATATGGCAACATCATGGTCAATACCGTCGAGACACCAAAATAGGCCAAAAATATAATTATCAATGAGATGACAATGGCCAGCGGTATATTACGCTTTGGATTGATTGCCTCCTCGCCTGTGGTGGCAATGCAATCGAATCCCACAAAACCAAAAAAACATTTCGCCGCACCAGCCATAACACCGGCAATACCAAAGGGCATAAATCCGCCAGTACCAAATCCTTCGGGCACTTCATCAGCCGGTTTACGCCAGTTATCAGGATTGGCTAAAAGTTATAAAAAAAACCATAAGAATCGGTTTTTTTTTTCGTTGAAACTTTATTATACTTACAATTCATGGCTCCAGCGACAAGAACAATGCCAATGGTCACCAAATTGACCAAAGTGAAAATATTATTGAGAAAACTTGACTCTTTGGCTCCAAATGCCAGCAATGCGGCCAATAGCAATATCATGCCAAAGGATAGAAAATCCGGATAGTCACCCAGGAAACTCACATTGATGTGCATCGATTCATTAAGAGCATGCGACATACTGTTATTGATAAGAGAATCAAAATAGCCACTCAGACCGCGGGACACCGATGCTGTGCCGATAACATATTCCAATATCAAATTCCAGCCAATGGTAAAGGCCACAAATTCACCAATTGTCACATAACTATAGACATAAGCACTTCCAGCCTTTGGTACACGAGCGGCAAATTCAGCATAACAGATGCCAGCAAAAGCCGATGCAACGGCCGCAATTAGAAAGGATATTGTCACAGCCGGGCCGGCAATATCATAGGCCACCTGACCGGCCAACACATAGACACCCAGACCCAAGGTGCTGCCCACTCCCAGTGCCGTCAGATCGAAAAGGTTGAGGACACGAGCCAATGGCGATTCACCTTCGTTGACATCGTCCGTCCTGCGGCGGGTTAAAGAGTTCCAGATTTTTGACATCGCCTTCAAATAGAAAAGACAAATATGTAAATTTAGAACAACCAAAGTGTGTATTTCTTAAACGATAGCATATCTAATCTTCTTATGTATGTATGCCCCAAAGTCTAGCGATAAACGACCGGCAACAGTTACGACTATGACAACCAAAAATCACTTGAGCTCAACAACATTCTTTTGTGGTATGAACATACACAAATTGTATACAGCATTCTCATTGGCATTGGCAAGGCCAAACACGGCTAAGAAAACAAAATGATAAAAACAAAGCCAACTACGAAAATCAACTAAGAAAACAGAATTCTATTTGCTGTTTTGTTGCAATCGGCAATTGATCTTTGTTTTAACAAAAGCTTTAAACTAAACTATTTATATATTAAAACAAGTAGAAAGAAATAATTACTATTCAAAACCAAAAATTGCAGTTTTAAGAATAAATCAAAAGTAAAGACGAACTTTTAATTGCCTTCAAAGCCTTTTGATTGTTAAATATTATTATTGAGTATATGTAAGTATAATTAATTAATTAGATATTGTTTAGATATGTATACATATATCATTGTAAATTGGTTTTTTGTATGCCTTTCAGAGCTTCTAAGTATAATAGATATGTTTTTTGGATTAATGATGAATTAAAGTCTCAACGAGATTCGGCCAACGAACCTCAACCGGGTGGGTATATATTATGTATTTGTATAGGTATTTACATATACATATGTATGTATAATATATATGTATATATGGCACCAAAAGCTTGTTAGAGTTTTACTTTCAGCGCTGTTTACTTAGTTGTTGAACTTGATGGTGGCGGCATGTGAAGTGCATTAACTTTTAACTGAATGACAGCAAGAAAAAATAATAACAAAACAGAAGAGAACATAAACACATTGAAACGAGATTGAGAAATTGAAATGATTATTGCATTTGTTATGCACGAGATAGAATATGCAATATAATTTTAATGTAATTGGTGGCAATGATGATGGGAATTTTCAAACTGGCATATCAGTTATAATAGCAAGAAATTATTTACAATATGCTTCATGATCGAGGCCTTTATAAAATTGCTAATCAAATTAACAATTTTATTTAATATTTTTGTTGTTTTTTTCGTCTTTCGTTTATTAGTACCCATGTCAGAATTTACAATGTGCCTACTACTACTTTGACATATTTCGAATATACTTAGTTATTTTGTAGATAAACATCGATAAGCTCCTCAATAACTAGCCCCCACGCGCCAACTTACTACACATACATGTATACATACATATATCCCTTATCTTATCAATAAACGCATTTTTATGTTGTTGTTGTTTTTCTTCTTGTAGTTAGATGGATTAACCCACTTGGACTTAACACTTGAATTAAATGTAATTGCAAGGGTAACACCCAATTGAAGTGATCCAGATTTATGTACATACATACATATGTTGTCTGTCAGTCGAAAGAATATATATGCTGACATTGAATAAATATATCTATATACCTATTAATATCGTCAACAAGCTAATTTTTGGTTTCTCTCATATCTTATTTGTACATGAAAACCTAAAACCTGTTGCCCCCTTATCAATCAGACGATTAATGAAGGTTGCAGCAGCGTTTCCAACCATTTTTGGGAACACATACATATAACACAAACACACACACACATCTATATATTTTATTTCAAATCATCATGAACAAGGTCAGCTAACTGTTTGGCTAATATATCCATCATTTCATTTAATTAATGAAATCAATTTTCAACTATGCACATATCCAGTTAGATCGAGGTCATAGTCTAAGATGATTTTGTTTTGGCATGACCTTTGTTTGGCCAATTTCAGAAGTAGAAGTCTTTAAAACAAAACTCATCTCTATCTATGGGTTAGAGAATATGCATATTTTTTAGATTTATGACTTAATTAATACTGAATGAAATATTATGACTGAATTGTCATTTGTTTGTTGTGTGCTGTTACGTTTATTGTTATTGATTTTTTATGTCTTTTCTTTCCATTTGATTTAGCAATAAACTTTTGTTACACAAACAACGAAAGGGGGCAGAAACTATTTTGTTATTGTTAAACAAATTCTAAAATTTGATTTATAATGTCGTTAAATTAAGTCTAAATTTTTAACTTAGGGGTTAACGAGTCCTGCCTAACTTTACTCATATCCTTTAACTTCCAAAGAAAACTTTTAGATTCATAAATAATTGTTTTAATTTTTATAAGTTTCTTGTAATTATAGAAAAACTATATGTTTTATACCCCTCCCAATGTTTGATAGTTAGTTATTCCAAAAATCATTTTCAAAATAAGTTTTTGAGAATATTGCCAATATATTTTTTTTGTACAGTTTTCTATAGTATACAAATTTGGGCTAACAAAGGACTCTTTTTTTTACAAAGGGGAAGCCCATTAACGATTGATAATGACATGAAGGAAGTGTAGATTATAATTATTAGAAAGAAATGGAAATAGTTGGTGTCAATTTGAAGCATTTCACATTCATCAATGCCCAAGAAGATAATCTAATCACAGCTCAAAGTTTATAGCCAACATTTTTCAATATCTTGTCGAGTTGTTGTTGTCGCACTTAAGTAATTGCAATCAATATCGATAGTGCCAACTCTGCTGAAGGTGTGGCCAAAAGGAAATGATGAAGAATGAAAAAAAAGTAATAAGCTAACAAAAAAAAAAAAAAAAAACTATGGCTAAATCTAGTTAAACTAATGCGAATCTCATGCCATAGTTGCATGACATTTCATTATATTTTGATAATTTTTCTCTTTTTATTATTTTCAAACTGTTCTTTGTCATAAAAAAAAAAAAACAAAAACGAAAACGAAAAAAAAAAACATGAGTAACACACACACAAGAAAAAAAAAAAAGAAAGACTGGCTGAAAAGAAGAAGAAGAAGTATAAAAAAAGAAAACTTGGTACATTTCACCATTTTGTAGATTGTAAATTGCACAATTTTATGAGCCGTAGGCCATTAAGTTTTATAATTATTCTCTTTGCTTTTCGGTTTAATTAAAGGTGTTAGGCAGAAAATTTATAATTATTCTCTTTACTTAAGATTTTAGACGGAACATTTATCATTATTCTCTTTACTTTAGAGTTTAGACAAAACGAACACATTTATAATTATTCTCTTTGCTTTGGGTTTAGACAAGAAATTATTTGACTGGCTGTTTTTAAGCTTATTTTTTTCTATTTTTTTTTCTTTCTTCTTCTTTTTCGCCCTGACTGTCGTCTCCTCTATCTTTTGTTTTGTAGCCAAGCTAAGTTGTTGTTTTCTTTCTATCTCTGTTTTTTTTTTTGTGATCCTTTGGAATCCCTTAAGATCCCTTTAGATTCGTTTTGTTTAAATTTTGGATTATCACACATACGTTTTGGGTTTTGTTTTTGAGATGTTTTTTTTTTCACTTGTACAAATTAGTTATTGTTAACCGAATGTTGGTTGCTAGACTCTTGTTGGATATCGAAATCGGTTTTAAGTTTTAACTGTAGCGCTGCTCAATATCATCGACCGCGCGCGTAGCGCTCCAAAGTCGTTCTGATCGTGCGTCTGTTGGCAGTGGAACGCTTAAAGCTTTATTATTATTTTTTTTTTTCACTGTTTTTGTTTTTTTGCCAACAACAACAACAACAACAGCAGCAGCAGCAACAGCGGCAAATTGTTAACAACTTTTTCTTAACGAAAGCAACACAACACAACACTAACATCGACATCGTTTTGGATTTCCGGTTCAAACCGATTTCAACGCGGTATGTGTATATATACATATATATGAGAGAGGGAAAGAGAGAGAGATATCTCTGTGTGAAGGGATTTGATTAGGGATTTTTGCATTTGTTAATCCAACTCCCACCTCTTTTGCTACGAAGACCTCTCTGACGTCACAAGGATAAGTTGTGCCATTGTACTTTGTCTCTGTTTTTTTTGTTTTTGGTTATTACTCCATCTCACTCTCCTCGCTCTCGAACATTTTTACTCTCACTATCTTTCTCTCCAGAGTGATGACAAGCTCGTGCCATTGATTAGTTATAGTCTCACATGGAGGCCCCCACCTACATACATGTGGGTATATACATACATATATAAATATCAATGTTAGGTGGGTGATTTTACAGCCCACTTGTTGTAACCCGTCGTCTACATACTATTAAGAGCGTGGAGTCTTCTGATAACCAATGCATTTGGCTTTGAGGCATTCAGACACGTTCGTTAACTGGAAACGATTTGGGCAACAACAACCCAAGAAATTAACTTTACATATCTGTTCCTTGTATTATTGATTCGTCAAATGTAATAAATGTAAACAAAATTCTTTTGTATATACATATAACAAGTAAAGAAAACCTTGACCCACTCTTGCCATGAAAAATCGTAAAAGTATTAATTTTATTTATTATAGATGATCATTGATCGTATATCATGTAATACACTTGAAGAAAATACTGACTTTTAAAGAAATAAATAGAAGGTTACCAATTTTAAGGTCTGCCCTTGTTTTCTGCCAGTGTAACATGAAATTTCACTTAAAAAGCGCAGAGAAAAAGAATCAGTCATGGAAAATTTCCATTAAGTCCAACTCGAATTCTGGCTTAAACCATGGCATTCCACCTCCTCTTCCTTCCCCATCCTCACCACAACTACCATTACGACTGGGCTACTAACGACTCTTTGGGACAAATTAAATTGCCTGACCGGGCCAAAATCAAAAGCAGCAACAAAAAATTCAAAGTTCAGCCTCAGCCTCGAGCAAGATCAATGACTCTCTCTGCCCAAAAAATAAAACAGAAAAATATATATAAAAAAAAAATTCTCGAATGCAGAGCCAAACTTGAAAAACAAATCACGATGTGGCCCGCAAGTCGGTGTAAAAAATAAAAATAAAATAAAATATGTACATTGCCAAAGCGAGTTTTGTGGACGGTCGTCTCTCTAACCATCTATCTATCCAACTCTTTCTCTCTCTTGCTTTGTCACTCTTATTTGATATAGTTAAGTAGGCCTAGTTATTTTCCGAAACCAAATCCAAATCCAAAATGAAATTGAAATTGTAATGCGACACCTGCGATTACACATAGCCATCTAAACACACACTCACACACACACACATATATAGGCATGGCTCATTGATTTCTCGGTTTTATTTGAACTTTGATTAACACCCAATCAAAGAGCAATTCAGATCAAAAATTTTATTGTTGTTGTCGCTGCTGCTGTCGATGTCGATGATGGTCTTTTTGACGTCAGTTGGCTAAATGATTGTGACGTCACATTGGCCATAGATCGATTGAGCTATCGATTAAGCCGACTAATTTAATGCTTGATTATTTCTAAATATTTAATCTACTGATTGCCACCTTTCCACCACACAACACACTCTCGAAACCAATTTAAGTTTTCACACCTTTTTACAAGGTGTCTGTCTGCGTCTGCCTCTGACTCTTTGTCTGTCTATGTGTCTGTATTGTGTTGTCATTATAGATTAATGTATGTTAGGCAGATAAAGCATGAAAAAAAAAAGAAACACCATTATTAAGAACTTTAAATACCCTTACCATGTAAATAAATAAGTCAAAGAATCAACGAGTTTTCTTCACAAATTGTGCCATATAGAATTCAAATCATTTTCAGTTCAACTGAGTTTCGATTCGACTGCATTTAATGTTCTCCATGGCTCAATGTTTGCTTAGTGGTTAGGGTATAACAATAATATTTAGTTAGTTGTACCATAGACAAATGTGGTACAAAATGTACACATATTAACTATATAGTACATGCATCAATATCGCTTGAATATACATGTGTAAATATGTATGTGGGAAGAATGTGTCGATGTTGTCGTTGTTGCCGATTGAAATTTATGAGCCAAAGTCATCATCATCATCATCGATATTGTGTATTTGCATTTGAATTTACGATTTCGCAGCAATTGAACTGTACACAGCTTGGAATTTATGATTTCCCATGAAGATATTAACAGAAAAATGATAAGGGCATGTAAGGATACGCAATGTATCCCCACAATAAGCATTGAGTGGGGGTTCACCCCGTCCCCTCATGTTTGTTAGCGATCATTTTATCAGGTCGCACGTTTTTTAATTACCACAGCTCAAACATTTTTTTTTTTTTAGTTTGGTTCTCTAATTTTTATTATTATTACAAGTATGGGTCGTAAATATATTTCATATGACTTCATTTCTGTCTCATTGGCATCCGTTTAACTTTGCTTCTCTCCACCTTTCATTTATTGGCTCTTCTATTGCGGCCGACATGAGTGCGGATCATAAAAATATATGTATGTACATATATAAGATTGTGCGTCTTGAATGTAGTTCAATTGGTGGTTTTTGTGAATTATATGCAGATAAGTGTTTAAGAGTATATTCTATTTCTATTCTCAGCCAGACAAGCAAAGTTTAATCACTTGAGAAATTCCTTGCAAAAAAAAAAAAAAAAAAAAAAGAGGGGGAAAAAAAAACAACATGCGTTGGCTTAGTGCAAAGTCGGCCTCTGCCTATGGAGCGTATGGGGCTGTATAATTTTTCATACGTCTAATATCTGATGCAATTAAAGTAGGCCCCTTCATCCATATGGCAATGCTTGAAGTTAAAGGAAGATAAGCCGATAATTTTCATGTTGGCCCCAGACTCGTGAGGTGGCCCCACTTGATAGCAAAAGAGAAGAAAAAAAAATAACGGAGTAACTACTTATAGTATTCACATTATCTGCAAACTTATCTAAGGTGTCCCTTTCGTAAAATACTTACTATCTACAAATGTCTCTATATATATTTATACATATGTACATACATACATATATTTATGAATAGATGCGATATATATATGAAATGGAAATCGATCGATAATACTGAAATGCTAAATTGAATTACTTTTGGATTACTCAAGTTGCCATTTTAATTACTAAAAGTCACTGAACTCATTACACAACCCTTACAAAAAGAAACAACAACGTGCCTAGAAAGACGTTTACACTAGTCTACAAAATTAATCAACATTATTGTAATCTACTATGATATTTGACAACAAGGAATTAATTGATATTAATAATTCACTTAATTAAACCGTAAATTAACATTATTATTTGTAGTAGATTTTAAAAGAATTTTTAAGGCTAAAAGATTTGGCGTTCAGTTTCATAGGCATTTCAATACCGAATCGAATTGGTAACGGTAATACTTAGTGATGGGCCAAAGATTATGTTTGATAAATTAGTTCACTGAATCGTCTTTTGTCGAGTGAACAAGTTTATTTACCCAACTACTCATTTATTCACTTATTTTGCAAATTATTCACTTGTTCAGTTAGCTTAAGCATAACCAGCTCTTACAGTCAGTGATCTAGTAAAGTGTTCTCTTATTAAATAGTTAATTTATTCACTCACTAAGTTGATTTGGTATTAGGCTGATTCTTTAATTAAAAATAAGAAAGGAATACATGAAAAAATACGAGAAAATGGTTTTTTCATGTACTTCAGAGGCAGTGAACCAGTACGTGAATGAACTGAGCCACCGAGTCGGTGAGAAATTGAGTTACTGGGTGAACATGTGAGTGAGTCGTTCATTTTTGCTCACTTACTTATCTAGTTTCAGTGTGTAATGAAAATTGAACAAGTGAGTCAGTGAACTAGTAAGTCACTAAACAACTGAGTCAAGTGAATCAGTAAGTCACTGAATCATTGAGTAAACAAGTAAGGGAATCAATCTTATTCACTCACGAGGGTCACTCACAAGTGACCCAACGGTAATTGGTTACCTTATTTTTAAAGATTATCATCAAGTCTATTAAATTAAATAATTTTAAGTGATTTTCATTTTCTTTAATTGGGAAGTGTAATCCAGCCATTTGTTGTCTGACCTTTTGAAGCTGTTCCTTCATTTGCAATCTTGAAATAAACTGAACTTTTGTTGCTCAGTGTTGAAGCCATGTGAACCAGCCATTTAACAACTAAACCTTTTAGATTTACATTTCGTTTTGTCCATTTTGGGTTGTGATTTTTTTAATGTTCTTTCTTATTTTTTCCTGTGTTTTTTAATGTTGATTGTTCTGTGGCTCTCGTAAAGTTTCAATTTGGTTAGAGTAGAATGTTTTTGCATACTTTACGTTATTAACAATTTTTCATTAACTGACGTCTGTCAGGTGGGGAATTGCTTGCCGCGGTAGCATTGATGATGATGATGGAGCCCGGGAGCAGTAGACGCGTTTGCGTCACCATATTAAGATTGAATGCGGGAAAGCGGATGGGAGGAGTGGTGAGAGGGTTCTTCTTCTACATATATATAACAATGGTTTGTATTTTAATGCGGCTTGTTGAGTGCTCAGTGCGGCTTGCAAATTGTTTGTGACTTTGAAGCAGCGCGTTCCATGGGAGTGCTTGCGAAGGGGTAAGTATATATGTATGTATGTGTATGGAGAAGAAAGAAGGACTTCTCTTAAACAAATTCGCAAACAAAAAAAGAAAAAAGGCACAAGCCAGTTGCGAGGGTTACTCAAGCGAGCTAATTATGTAAATGGGAAAATTCTGACAAGTGAAATGGAATGAGTTGGCCTCCGCCTTAAAGAAATTAGAAATTAGAAAGCAGGTAAGCTCATAACTACTGCAATATACATCCATAGACTTTCCTTGATGATATCCCTGATATCTGTCCATTACCCCATTTAAAATATCTTTGACAAGTGCCTATCAGCATTTACATTGTATTAACCGCAATCATAGGCGTCACGAGTCAAGTTTTTGTTTATGTGTTATACCTGATAAGATATTATTGCAAGATTATGATCTTTCCCACGGGGGTAAAATTTTATTATATTAGTCCGCGCGCCGTCTTATCATCATCATCATCATCATAATCATTGTCGGACCTTCGTCATTTAAAGAGCATTGTTTTTGCTTTCCCCAGAAATGTTTTTCAAGTATTAACAAATTATATAGATTTTGATTTCAATCTTTTTTTTCCCCCACTTCTTTTGTTCTATTGCTGCTTCCTACATTTAATCCATGACCACAAGAAAAAAGGTTCTGTTACCAAGTGATTTTTCCTTTCAATACCTGAACGCAGCATTATGGTTATCAATTCTCGAGTGTGCCGCCTTGAAGTGATAACACGAGTTATTTCTTTTTTTCATTCTATAAATCGCCTGCATGTAGTAAATCAAATCAACGTGTTGCGGGAATTACATAGATTTGGCGCAAAAACAAAAAAACCCTTCCGCCACCCCTCATAAAACACCTGGAGGGGAAACTTTTCGTTCTTATTGTTAGACTAAACACTCCCGCTCAAAGTAATAAGGACGAAATTGTCATATGATCTTTTCATTATGCTCTTTAGACATTTATAATTAGCCACTATCTAACATTATCGATTATGATCTTCATATAATAGATTTTTACAGGACTTGAGAAAATTCAAAACTCACAAGACTATAATTTTGTTGACTGAATGTTAGTCATAACTTAATACACACCCTAAATATATAATATATATCACAACTTCACCATCTATGACGTCATTAAGGTGTGCGAATAGCGTGAAGCAAACACAACACTTAAAACGGTTAATTTAAAAAAATTATATATCACAGAACCGGCCAAAGATAATTAAAACCAAACACAAACCTTCTTTTAATATTCTAATGATTTATGTGTGTCTCGTTATGGATTGTATGGAAAACCTTTTTTTGTTTGTTTTTCTGTGTCCTTCACTTGATGGCACTTGACTTCAAATATTTCCCGTAAGACACAATCACTTTGATTTTATACGTTTTATGTCTCGAGACTTGATGAAATCAGCAAACAAAACCCAATAAATACATGTAAAAGTTGTTGAAAACAAAAAATACGAAAAAACAAAAAATATAATGTACATACAAACGTTTCGTCATACGCTAAATGTTTAAACAATAAAACAAGAACGAAAACCGAATATTAAAAAAAATCAACAACAATATAATGAAGTAAAGAAACAATTTTAACGTATGAAAATAAAACAAAAGCTGCAAGCCAAAGCTAAGCAAAGCACACGGGGCAAAGAAACTGTGTGAAAGATATTTGCCAAGAAAGTCGAGAGAAAGACTATCAAAAGAGAAGACAAGAGTCAAGTGGAAGTCGCCAAAAGAAATAGAAACCAAAGAGAGTTACAGTTTAACTAAAGGCAAAGAGGTTGCCAGATCTTAATATATACATAGAGACTCGAGGGGTTGTGTTAGTGGTTCTTCTTGAGAAAGAATTCCAATAAACTATAGGTTTTAGTTTCAACCTCTATCTATGAATTTCTATGGTTGATCGTTAAAACTTTTTTGGAAAGGCATATTGCTTACAATCTACACGCAGCATTTGGAAAATTGTTTTATTAGAATTAACCTTGATGATTATATTATATATAATAAATTTATTACCGAATTCGCAAAAGGTTATGGAATAAAATGACTAATATTTGATATTGATAGATTTTTTTCTATATGAACTTTATAAATATTTCGTTTCACACGGAAAGTAATAGATTTTGGGGCGAGTTGTAAACAGTTTCAAGTAAAAATGGGAAAGTTGGCTGAATCTTGCCTTTACAGACGAAACTAAATTTCAATCCGCACTCTCAAAATGGTTTCGGTTTTCCAACATTGAGATACCCTAGGATGCCAAGATGAAATGCAACTTTTTCTTTTAGTCTTTGGTAATTTTTGATCTAATTGGAAATATCTTTATATCAGAACATTGATAAAACAATATAGATCCAGAGGGCAGCGGTTAAGTCTATGTAGCTTTGCAAGTCTTTTGTCAGTTGTTTACTATAAATAGTTATCCAATTTTAAATAACATTACAAATCAATCGCAAACAAGTTTTTCTGACCAATATTAGTTTTTCACCAATTTTTTCCATGGAAGCTGTATGATATACATAGTCATCTGATCTTTTCGAAATTTGGCACAGTCAGTAATAGCTATGACTGATAAATATTCATTTTTATAACAATTATTAAGTAAAAAACTAAAGTCAATTGATGAAATGGGGGAGCTATAAAATATAGTCAACCGATCTTGATGAAAAAAAAAAAAACAAAATTGAGAAAAGTCGCTGTTGGTGACTTCGTAAGATGTAAGATATAATATAGAACTTGATTCCATTGAAAATTAATTATATTTAGCAATATAATTTTAACTGATATATGATTAATACATATCTAGTAATCATTGTTCTATGGTTAGTCACAAGTACATATAAAGTCGGCTGAGATAAACCTACATATGTGCATACATACATATGTATATTTTGTTCTGATGATCTTTTTATAGTTCGTAGTCTTTGGGACTTGCTGCTACACACCTATGATTCAACTCAATTAATAATGAGTACGACTATAACTGTATACAAAAGTTCTACGATGACACAATTTCAGTTCTAGGAATCCGACATTATTGCATTTATATATAAGTCGAGGTGACTTTTATATATTAATTATCGCTTATCGTATGCAGAAAACGTGTTTAGTTTTACATATTTCCCTGATTTCAATTCCGTTAGTGGGAACAACCTTGCACTAATGGCGACTCTCACTGCATCTGTGTTTGGGAGCTACTAAATGCCGTGAGGGGAATTTTATATGAACATCTACATACATAAATATACATAAGTACTGAAGGTAAACGGGTTAAGGTTATCACGTGCCAGCTGCAATTAAAAAAACAACAAAAAGTAACTAACTTTAGCTTTCAACTTTAACTTGATCCCCTCCCCTCACCCTTCCCCATTGCAATCCCCCTTATCTACCATCATACTGCAGATTACAACAAATAGATGAACAAGAGATAGAGAAAGAGGGAAAGAGATGCAGTTAGACAGACAGAGACAGAGGAGTGCAAGTTTTTCATAGCTCTTCATTGGATTTGCATTTTCTCCCCAGAGTTTTCACATTGCAAATTATCAATTAACCAATAATAATTAACAAACTTGTTCGCACACATTTTCAAATATTAATATAATTTCAAAGAGATGTTTTTTTTTTTCTCTCACTAATTGGTGGGTGGGTCAAAAAGGGGGTTGAGAGAACGGACGGTAAATGGGTGAAGGAAAAGAGGATTATTAATTTCAATTTCAATTTGAATTTTGCCGGAAGTTATTTGCCTGCCGTCTGTTTTTATTGTTTACTTCTGTCGACTTTTATTTTTTTTTTTTGTTTTTAATGTTGATCATATATAAAAATGTTATATTTGTTTGCCTTTTTGTTTTTTTTTTTTTTTTTTTGTTTTTTGCGGTTTTTCTCTTTTGTAGCCAGCAAACAAAAACGTACAAAAAAAGATGGGAAATCAGCTTATTTAATTTGTACAATCTATACATAATTAAATTATAATACTATCTAATTATTTAAATATATTTTTGTTATCTGGTTTTAATTTTATTTTTGTGTTACGCCACAAAAGAGCCAATATATATTCCACTCCATACATATTCGTGTTCGATATCACGATTTCTCTTTCAAAAATCGTCCGAAAAGTCACTAATTGAAGAATTTACGAAATATGAAAACGATAAAATTGCATTTTCAACGCCTCTTTTTCTCCTGCAGTTAAATTTAAATTCAATTTAACATATTGGAGAGGTAAAAATAATGCGATAACCCAAAATCAGAGTTTGGCACACAAGAGCTCTGGTCAAAATGCTAATTCAAGCTGCTCCTTTAACGCCTGCCACCTTTTTTGTTTGCCCTATACAGAGAGGAGTATATTGACTATTTGTCAATACTTAATCCTTTTACTTAACACTTCTTAAGGCGTCAGCTCCTTTACATTTGATCAATTGTTAAAGAATAGTTATCAATCTCCCATATACGTACCATTTAAGTTACATTGAGAACACTTTCAATTATAATCACGTTTAGTTTTGGTTTCACTAGAAAACTTTTCCACCTCAATTTTCGTTAATAAATCTACACACTTTTTCAACCATTTGAAATTAAACACAAGGCCAAGCCGACTTTACTGAAAATGTTACTATTCCTCAGCTATTCACTTTTCCAACAAAACACTAAAAATGTGACATGAAATTTGAGAAGCGCCTTGCACTTTTTGAGATTTGATAACTTGAAGGATGATTCATTGTTCATTCATTAGTCAAAGTACATGAATGAGCAAAATAGGTAAACTTTACCCAGTTTACCATATCCGAGATTCCGTCTTTAGTATTTCTTGAACTGATATCTGCCAATGACGGGCAGTAACTCCTATATTACTAGCTTTTATTTATATTGGTTCGACAGATTTGACTTTAATTTGAAATTCAACTTGTTGAAATCTAAAGAAGGTAATGCTTTCATGTAAAACTAAGTTCAATCAAAGCCTTAAAATGTCCTACTTAAAATAGTTGACCATCCTCTGGAACGAACTCATGAAAAATATGTTAAAAATCGGTTTACCATAAGTCAGAACCGCAGTGAACCGCAGTAATATATGTACCTATAATATATAGTTATATATATGTACATACATTACTGGCAAATCAGTTTCTGTCACTTTATTGAAACAAGTGGTCATATGAACTGGTTATTGAAAATTAAACCGGTTTAGGTCACATTCATTGATATCGCTTTATATATAGAAATATATTTGTGTGTATTTGTCATATTATGCGTACTTCTAAGATGGCTGCATAATTTATTTTGAAATTAAATTTTAATGACTGATTACAAATCAACCACTTTAATATGCATAACAACAATTTTGGCCCAAAAACTTCCTCTATATAATGCAAATAACTTTATCATAGACCAGCTAACAAGCCAAAAGGCAGCAACAATCAATGGCATCCGCATCCGTCTCCTTTCCGTCTATGCCTTTGCCTCCATCATATCAACCAGCCAGCCAGGCCGTCCTCTGTATTCTCCCCAACTCCTTGGTAGCCTCAAATATGCCTCAAACAAATAACTTAACAAGTGATTAGCCGCACACAAAACTTTTGCCAGCATCAAAGTCGAGCTGAGTCGTCGCCACCCTTCAAGTGTATATAGCCTCTTCCTTTCCTATTATCCCGATTGGCCCTACCTACCGCCATTCTATTCAACAATTTTTGGTCCTTTTTCAGCATAAATTATTATTACGGCAAAATTTTGTGTGTTAGTTTCTTCTTAACGCCTAAGGGGGAAGAGGTACAGGAGGCGGCAAGTAGAAAAGACGAAGCTAATGAAAATTTTTGTCTGCATTCATTTTCACCAAAACAGCAAAAATCAAGAAGAACAAAAAAAAAAACCGGAATACAAGCAATTTTGGCAGGAACAAGCCCACGAATTCCTCAATTAGCAGACTCGACTCCGAATCAGAATGTTGTTAATTACTTTCAATTGTCAGTTGATGTATATATATATATAAGGTATATTTGTATATATGTACATATAATACACGTGATATTAACTAATTCATTTGCACTTTCACACACCGAAACGAAATTGGCGAAATTTGTGGGGCTCGATGCGGAAATGCATCTTTTCATTTCGTAGTAGGTAATTAACTGGTCAGACGATTCAGATTTGTTGCTCCGACTATTTTGTCATTCATTTATTCATTCGGTCGGACAGAGATCGGTCTAATTTAGAATGCACTTAATGAATGTGCATGCTAGTTACGAGATCTACTTAATGATGAATTGGCTCAAGGTTGGCAAAAGAAAGAAAGATAGAAGCAAGGCATCAAGGAAGTCAAAGCCAAGTCAATTTATGCATATCATCCCTTTCCGATTCCAGTTTCAGTCTAGTCTAGTCTCGTCTAGTCCCATCCATGTATGTATGTACATATGTCAGTCTAGACATCATTAATTTTAAATATTATTTGACAAATCTTAATTATTGAATGGCAACAACAACAACGAGGAGAACAACTCAGAACATTTGGAATATCATAAAGGGTTTAATTTAGCTAAAACCAGTTTGCTACTAGTTTAAAGCAGTGCCATTGATTTAGCTTTAGATTTTTATGGTTCTTATATGTATGTATATACTATATAGTATATATATGTATATATAGACAACCTCAACCTACCTGCGATGACTTCAAAATATGAAACAATAAACTCTAAACTCTCCAGGCACGCACTTGAAAATTCACACACCAACGCACACTCATACGTATCTACTATATATATCGTAAAACCACCTGTAGTAGCACCTCGAGAGCACAAGTTAAAAAAAAAAAAACAACCACAACAAAAAAATGGCAAAATTTTTCAACGTACACACAAAAACTCAACGGACCGAAAGCTATGAATGTTGGCGATGAATGAACGAACTCTCGTGAACGATCAGCAGCAGCAACAGACAAAAGTCCGCCAAGTTGGCATAGAAAAAAATTAACTGTGACAGGCAGCAACAACAACAACAACAACAATAGCCACAACAATTATTTGGTGGGGGCTGGAAAACAAAAGAGAAACAACACACAAAAATACCTATCATAATTAGTAAGCATAAAAAAAGTTCTAAAACTAGTCAAAGCTGACTTCAGTTGGAAAGCACTGGGAATATTCTCAACCAAATTGTTCAAACATTTTATCGATTGATCAAGAAGATCTGAAAGAATCTCGAAGGCTTCCACAATGAACAATAACCATATACATACACACAGTTATAATTTATAGAGTTCAGTTGATCAATCTATTGAGAAAATTTTGTGGGAGTATCTCCAACGGTTTATTTTAAAATGATTTTTGATACAAAGCCCCGAATGCAGACCTGTGGAAAAAAGACACCTTTTTAAATTTTTATACCATACACCCATAGGGTGAAATGGTATATTAAAGTCGCCAAAATGTATGTAACAGGCAAAAGGAAGCTTCTCCGACCCTATAAAGTATATATATTCTTGATCAGCATCAACAGCCGAGTCGATCTAGCCATGTCCGTCTGTCCGTCCGTACGTCCGTCCGTCCGTCCGTCCGTCCGTCCGTCCGTCCGTCCGTATGAACACGCAGATCTCGGAGACTATAAGAGCTAGAGCCACCAAATTTGGTATGTATACTCGTGTAGTATGCACATGTTCAGAGTTAATTGGAATTTCGGCCACGCCCCCTTACGCCCCCAGGAATCACATAAAACTGTTTTTCTTAAAAAGTATGACAGCTAGAGACATCAAATTTAGTTTGTACACCCGATTAGTTAGTGCGCAGAAATTAACTGTTCAAACTTTTTGCCACGCCCCCTTACGCCCCCCGGAATCACACAAAACTGTTTTTCTCAAAAAGTATAATAGCTAGAGACATCAAATTTGGTTTATATGCTCGTTTAGTTAGCGCGCAGAAACTAATTGTTTAAACTTTTTGCCACGCCCCCTTCCGCCCCCGGAATTTACATAAAAGTGATTTCCTTAAAAACTATGATAGCTACCGACAGCAAATTTAGTATGTAGACTAGCTTAATAGACGCGCAGATATTGGCTATTTAAACATTTTGCCACGCCCACTTCCGCCCCCGCAAATTAAACAAAACTGATTTTATCAAAAACTAACAAAGCTAAAGTCACCAAATTTAGTATGTATACTGGCATAGTATGCGCGGAGAATTTATATATTTTCACATTTTGCCACGCCCACTTCCGCCTCCATAATTTAGAAAAAAACGATTTCCTCCTTTAGTTTTTTGACTATCGCATTTAAATTTGGCAGACTAATTTATCCTTTCTATTTCTACCAAACTACCAAATTTTATTGAAATCGGACTAGAAACATGTAAAATATGCGTATGAATGTATTTTACTACGCGGTCCACAAGGCCAGAATTGGACGTTGGCTAGTAGCGGCGCTAGAGTGCTCGTGTGTTTGTAGAGTGAGCGAGATAGCACATAGTATAAGACATGTAAAAACAATTTAATAGACATACATTTGGTCTTCGAAATTTGAAATATTTGTTTCACCAGGTGTATGGTATACCCAAGTCGACGAGTCGACTTACTTGCTTCATTTTTAATTGATCATACACCTTTGGACCCTAAAAAGTTTTAGGTCTAGTAAAACTAAGATAAACTGCATACCACAAATTGTTAATTTGTCCCCAGGATCATATTTGGAGCCAATTAAAAAACTCAAATTTTCAAAACTCGTTATAATAAATCAGCGGCATAAATAAACATGAAACAAAGTGACAAAATAAGGGCATAAACGATAGAATCGACATGACACACCCTAGCATCATTTATTTTTATTTTTTAAAAAAAAGCAAAAAGCTTCCAGCAGGATACCTTTTTATTTTTAGTTTACTTTGGAGACCGTGAACTCTTTGAACAGCCCTCTTATCAAAAAAAAGGTTTTGTTTTTTAACTTTATTTTGTTCTTAATTAAAAAAAAAGAAACATAATTTGAATAGCTCTTTCCGTTTTTAAATGATTCTTGTTTTTAGGAAAAGGTTCGAAAAACAAGCTTCCAACAAACAATACAACAATAAGACACAACTGGAAATCAGAGTTAAAGTCCAAAAGTTAAATCAAAACAAAGCTAACATTGATAAATCTGACCAGTATTGACTTCTTATCTAAGGATCACATTTTAGAAGAGGGAATTACACATTCTCAGGCAGCAAAGAAAATTTCACTATTTTTGTAATGTGGGAATGTTGTGTCATTGGCAAATCGGGTTCTGGGTTATTACCTATTTTCTAAAAGCCATTTAAGTCGAAATTGAATTTTCATTTCATTTTCACTTCCAATTCTAATAAATGTCTTATGATAAATGAAAATCCAATACTTTAAAGTTAGAACCTTCTTAAGAAAACTACAAAAAAATGAAGCAAGTAAGTCGACTCGTCGACTTGGGTATACCATACACCAGGTGAAACAAATTTTTTTAAATTTCGAAAACCAAATGTACATATGTATGTCTATTAAATTGTTTTTACATGTCTTATACTATGTGCTATCTCGCTCACTCTACTAACACACGAGCACTCTAGCGCCGCCACTAGCCAACGTCCAATTCTGGCCTTGTGGACCGCTTAGTAAAATACGTTCATACGCATATTTTACATGTTTCTAGTCCGATTTCAATAAAATTTGATAGTTTGGTAGAAATAGATAAGATTAATTATTGTGCCGAATTTGAATGCGATAGTCAAAAAACTACAGGAGGAAATCGGTTTTTTCTTAATTATGGAGGCGGAAGTGGGCGTGGCAAAATGTTTAAATAGCCAGTTTCTGCGCGTCTATTAAGCTAGTCTACATACTAAATTTGATGTCGGTAGCTATCATAGTTTTTAAGGAAATCACTTTTATGTAAATTCCGGGGGCGGAAGGGGGCGTGGCAAAAAGTTTAAACAATTAGTTTCTGCGCGCTAACTAACCAAGCATATAAACCAAATTTGATGTCTCTAGCTATTATACTTTTTAAGAAAAACAGTTTTGTGTGATTCCTGGGGGCGTAAGGGGGCGTGGCAAAAAGTTTGAACAGTTAATTTCTGCGCACTAACTAATCGGGTATACAAACTAAATTTGATGTCTCTAGCTGTCATACTTTTTAAGAAAAACAGTTTTATGTGATTCCTGGGGGCGTAAGGGGGCGTGGCCGAAATTCCAATTAATGCTGAACATGTGCATACTACACGAGTATACATACCAAATTTGGTGGCTCTAGCTCTTATAGTCTCCGAGATCTGCGTGTTCATACAGACGGACGGACGGACGGACGGACGGACGGACGGACGGACGGACGGACGGACGGACGGACAGACGGACATGGCTAGATCGACTCGGCTGTTGATCCTGATCAAGAATATATATACTTTATAGGGTCGGAGAAGCTTCCTTCTGCCTGTTACATACATTTTGGCGACTTTAATATACCATTTCACCCTATGGGTGTATGGTATAAAAAAAAAAAAAAAAACACTGAGTCAGTTTTGACCAAAAAAGAGTGGGTTTTTATAAAATGTTCTTCAAATTGATGCAAAATATTGTATTTCTCAATCTTTTTAAATATATAGTCATAAAGATAACAATGCTTATTTCGATATCAGAATCGTGACCCTTTTTTTTTGCCATGACCTACTGCAATATAAAAAAAAAGCTACAAAAATCAACCCCTAATCAACTAAAACTGATTTGAATATATTAAATATTATTGTTTTAATTTTTTTGTTAATGTATTACAAGCAAACGCCAATTAAAAATACAAAAATGGAAGAAAAGTGCCCCTTAAAGTGTGCAATAATGCAGCCAAAGTGATGTTTAAGAAGCTTTGCATACTTTAGAGGGCAATATGTATCCCTATGTGAGCTATTGATTAGGCTTGAGTAGCTCATGAGTAAGTGAGTCAAAATGAATGGCTCACTGAGCTGAGCCACTCACTTGCTCATTCACTCTTATGGCTAATTTTGCGTTCAATGAATAGATCTCAAAGATTGTTCATTTTGTTTTTAATTTTCTGTTATATTTTATCTTATAATTTTGTTAAATTCCCAATGAAGGGTAGCTACCTCCCAAAATATATTTCAAGTTCAATATATTTTCAAGTTCAAAGAAAACAAATTTTTAAATATGTTTTATTTTTAAATGGCTTAAAATGTAGCTTATTTTACTATAGGGTCATGAGCTATCAGCAAGTGAGCCAAATGAGTGAGTTGGCTTACTTCGGAAAAAAGAATGAGTGAGCCAATTCACCTCGATGAGCTGCTTTTACCCAAGTCTACCATTGATTCTAAAAAGCAACCGTAATAGTACATTGCTTAGATACAATTGTAAATAAAGATCTGCTAGAGTTTCGAATCAATCCCCTTTTTTGGCTAACTTTATTACCACAAAGTTCAAAGTGGTCTAATCTAAAATCTTGATTTTCTGATCGGATTCCCATGAATTATCGATTTCAATTTTAAAAACTAATAGTTAATGAGTTAACAAATCTCTGATGGTTTTTTAAGAGCATAAAACACAGAGTTTTTGACCGCAATTAGTATAATTTGAATGTGATTCAAGTTTAAGATGGTTTTATTTTATTTAAAAATGTTTTTGTTTTTGTAATGTTACATGTTAAATTGACGCCGCTTCGAGGTGGGTGGTGCAGATTCGTCCATTTGTTGTTGTTGTTGCTGCTGCTGCTGCTGTTGATGAGCCTGCGTTTCGCCATCTTTGCTGGAGCCATGCTGCTGCGCCTGATAGACCAGACCGGCTACACCCTGAGTGCTATTACAACCAACACAGGCATGCAGGGTTTCGTGTATGAATATATCACAATCGAGGCAGAAGACCTCCTTACAATGGATGCACTTGTATACAGTCTTGTCTGCCACTGCAGCAAGGAGCTTGGCACAGGAGAAGCATTCCGTTGGACCTGGCAGTTGATCGTGGGGCATCTCTTGGAAATTTGGCACCGGAAATATATGATGATAGGAGCGCGCCAAATGGGGAGCAGATACCAATGTGAGATCGCAGGCCTGGCATTCCACAGGCAGTTCACAGTATTTGCTATGGCATTGCGGGCAATAGTGACCTGTTGTGCTTAGCTCGCTGGGCTCGTCCGCATTCTCGATATGGCACATGCACATGGACAGGGGGGCATCTTTGCCATCTGCCTCGTTGCTTGTGCTATGCGGAAAGCCCATGCGAATGAGGGAATTGTGTTGTGTCTTGGCAGCGGGTGGAGGATCTACTTGCGAGAGCAATTGATCCCGGAAATGGGCATCATCCAGTACGGCTCCGTATGAGCCCATTGTCTCTTTGGCCAGATAGCGGGCCACATGGATTTCCGCCGACAATGATATGACAGAGCAGCGTATGCCCTCCTTTTTCAGTTCATTAATGGTTGAATTGATGTCCACTGGGTCACACGTAGTCAGGGAGCCCATTATGATGACAATCTCTCGCGAAGCGTGCGATGGCACCACTTTGAGCGTCTTCAGAGCCAAATCCAAGCCATTCTGTAGTGATGGTTCGCTAGTCAGCACAACATTTGCAAGGCTGCAAAGTGGAAAACCCGAAATGCCATTATAGATTCGAATTGGAGTTGTACAGACTCACCTCTCAAGAGCCTTGAGATGAACACGCGAGGTGCCAGTCAGTTCTGTGATTTTCTCCGCCCGCTTAGCCTTTAGGGCTATAATGCCCAGCTGACTGATGGGATTCTGATCGAAGAACTCATCAATGAAAATTTCCAATAGCTTGAGAGTGCAACGCAGGCGTGTTGGCTTCAGATCTGGGACACTCATAGATTCGGAGCAATCTATGACTAGGAAAACGTGCCTCATCATTCCAAGGCGATTTTGTTTGGTCTTCTCGACCTGCCTTTGGCGTTTGGCCTTTTGTATAATGTCCGCGATGGCGCTATCCAGCATGCCATCGTCGTCCTCCTTGATGGCCTCCCATGTCTTCTCATAGCCAGTTTCCCAACGGTATTCTTTTTGGTCATCTTCTTCCATGTCGAAACTCAACTTCAATAAATAAAACAAACACCGGCAGCGGTAGAGCAACAACTAGCATTGCCAGACTGACAAAACGATAACTTATCGAATGCAAGTTGTTTATCGATGCGTGCGGACATTTTTCTTCACATATAGAGGGCGCTTTATATACTTGTGCAGTGCTGCCAGATTAATTGTTTTAACATAACGGCGGGTAAATTTGAAAACTATTTTGGATTCTTTTGAACGAATTATGAAGTGTTGAATGCCAAAAGAGTAAACTAAAATTTCAGATGTACCTCAAAATTTGAATTTAAGCATCAGCTTATGACTAATATTTTTCATGGAAACTATATTTTTCCTAAATTATGTAATAGAAATTTCTTATATTCTTGCCCATAGATCAATGCATTTTAGATTTTCAATTTTAAATATATTTTAAGCATTAGATGAAACAATCAATATGACGATAATATTGAATTGTCAATCAATTGATTGCTAAGTGCGATCGCTGTTGGTTTATTGTTGATGCTGTTAATTAATTACCTCAAATATTGATTTCCATCTATTCTTCAATTCAGAATGCGTCCTTTGTTCCCATGACAAACCCTTGCTCTGCCCCTCATGAACATGACCCTCAATATGCAAATTGAACACAAGAAAACGAAAAAAAACACAAGCTACATCAGCATCAGATCACATCACATCAAATCAGATCCGATCAGATCAGACATGACCTTTTGGGGTGGCGAATTGTAACATAGAATATGAGGGTTAAGGGCAGACAGTTCAATGATTTAAGGAATAAGCTGAGGTTTCTCTTTCTCTCTCTCTCTCTCTCCCCCTCCTCTTTCTCGCCATATGTGTCAAAGGTAAGTGAAATCTACTTATTGTTAGTCAAAAACGAAACACACACTAACCACAACAAAAGTCGATATTTTGAATAATGCATTTGGTTTAAATAAACAATTTATTTATAATCAACTTGACGAGAGATTTTTCTTTAAATTTTCTTAAGGAACTCACTTGTCTCCATGCTGACTGACTAATACGATGTTTTTTAAATGATCCCAACCGATTTGACTATATTTTTCATATGATCCTGTCGCCCATAATTCATTCTATCCCATTTTACTCATCATTTATCTAAAGTTCTCACGATAAAAGTGAAATTTACAGCAAAACGGGATGAGCAGAAAAAAAGACTAGAAACCTCCGTTTAAAAATGAGGAAAAATCGAAAGAAAAAAAAAACGCAGATACCGAAAAAGGGTTTAATCAATTTTTTTTAAATAGGACGATTAATGTATAAAAAAAGAGAAGAAAAAACGCAGACACAAACATGGACAGGGCGACCCTCGGCTTTGTTCAGAATTGAAAAGGAATCATCACGGACTCGGGCGAGTAATTTGCATACGCAGGACGTGGAATCACGGCGACCAAAAACAGCAACAACCACCACCACCAACACACACACACAGACACAGTCTCTGTAGGACCTATCCTTGCTGCTTGTTCCTTATCTATTTGCCTTGGCCAGGTATAAAATATACACACACACATACACTCACACACAGAGAGCTCTTTGGTCTCACACACGCATGCAAAGAATGATAAATAATTTTTTTTTCTCATTTTTTTCTGAACTTTTTTCACTTTTTTTTACCACTTTCGGTTTTTTTTCTGTTGTTTTTTTTTTTTTTTGTGAGGATCGTCAGGATTTTATTCAAATTTCGATTTGAGACTGTCGTGTGAAGATTTTTGCCGGCTGTTGTCTGTCTCTATCACAGAGCCTGGGAACATCCGATTCAAGTAAATACGCACAAACTGCGCCTAGAGGCTAATTATCCTAAGTTATCTTAGAAAAAGAAAGAGTTGGAGGATATCTTTTAACTACTACGAGTCCATGGCATTACGCCTAAGGATTATGCAAATTGGTCGAAGCATGCAAAAATTTCCATCTTAGTTTCTCATTAGGGTTAGGTTGCTGTTCATAAACAATAATTGCAATTTTACAATGTTTGGCCAACAGGCCAATGTCAACAGCTCTCAGGTAAAGGGGGGGGATAATCTTCTAGCAAAAATATATTAGCATATGTGTATATGTGTGTGTGTAACTGATGTGTTTTACATTCGCGAAAACCAAACCACTTGAAATTTGCATAACTAAACCTCATTCTCTTGGAGTGAGTGCCAAAATGTGGATGGCAAATGATCCTAATCCTATAAATGGGCACACTCCGGGTGGTGGTGAGCAGATTGGCAAAAATCCTTAAGGGTTGTTGCCAAATCGCAGCACTCAACGATCGAAGGTGTGATCCGCAATTCGAAAGCAATTCGATCCTTATTTATTGCCTGGCCAATGGAGCAGGTAAAGCCAGCCAATCAGTCAAGGCAGAAGGCAATAACCAACAGGTGGCCGAGAGAGAGATAGCGAGAGAGACGAACGACGAACGAAGAGAGTCAGGTACTTCTCTTTAATGGCTCTTGGCTTCATGTTCTCTCTCTCTCTCTGTCTCTTCATTTTGTTTTGCTCACTTTCTCCTCGTGGTCCAAGAGTCCAGAATTAGTTGGGCTAGCCTGTGTATGGTCTTTGGGGTCTGACTTGGTCTGCCAGCAGCAGCTTACCAAGCAATGAGAACCTTGAGCGTTTGGTCAGTTTGTTTTTGGCTTTCGCAAGGTGCAGTCGCCCTCATCCTCAACGGTTAGTTACTTTCCCCCGGGACACTTTGTTCTTTCTTTTTTTTTTTTTTTTTTGAGTGCTTTGAGTTTTTTTTTTTTTAGTTGTTTAGTTTATATTCTTTTAACTTCTCTGTGTGTGTGTGCGAGTGTGTATGTGTGCGAGTGTGAATGTGGTTCAAATGAGAGAAGAATCTAATAGTTGTCGTCTTCTGAGTAGTTCTTCTGGCTCTTGCAAAAGTTAACTCCTGCATCACCTGTCACAAGCAGCTTTCCGAGCTGTTAGAAGTGTGTTCTGCCGATCTTACCGTTATAACAAACAAACAAACAACAACAACAACAAAAAGTCGCATAACTTGTTCATGTGAGAAGTAGAGCCTTAGGCCAAAAAACTATGACAACTTTTGTCGGTCTATTTGTCTATGAATTTGTCTCGGGACTTTTTTTTTTTTTGTTATTTTATGGAAGTGCTAAAAACGAAAGAAGCCAAAAACACAAATGAGACGTTCTTTTTTTAATTTTTTTTATTTTTTTGCAACTACAACTAAACAGAAATATATATAGAGAAAAGTAGCCAAGCCAAATATGCGTATACGTATCTACATAAATGCGTGTGTCTCTCTCCATCTGTGTGTGTGTGTGTGTGTGTGTGTGTGTATATATAGTATTTACCGTTAAACTGAAACCGTACGATCAACAGATACATTTCTATCTAACCATCTCCATCTCTATCTATGTATGTTTGTTTGTTTTTCCTAAAAAGAATTTCTTTCATACGGGGTTTTGGTTCTCGTCTGAGACTCGATTTGGCTTTGGCTTTGACTTTGACTCTGACTTGGCATGGCTTGGACTGGCCCAATGTGAAATTCAAATTCAGCAACTGGAATTTCAAGGCATAATTCACATGCCAAGAACTTAACACCGTCGCGCCTTATGCATCTGACCTAGTTTTACCGTTCTTTTTATTTTTTATTTTTCTTCTGTTTCTCATTTCTGTGTGTTCGGGCTGGTTCGGGCTTCATTCTTTCAGTTTATTTTCTTTTTGGTGTCGGACTTGGTATTCATGATGGCGTAGGCGGGGGTAAGATACAACACAACACGTTGACAGCCAAACCAAACTGACCAAAATGAAGTGGGGAGAAACGTCGAGAGTGGGTCTGACCCCAAATCCATTTGAATATATAGGTAGCGTTTCTTCCTCTTCAAATCGAGAGTTACGTGCCAGAAGCAAAAAGGTTCTTGGTCGTTTTGTTTCGTTTTAGGGAGCGGTTTGTGGAATCTATGTATATATGTAGAACTATGTATGTATATATGTAGATATCAGATATCTATTGCAACTCTTGCAACTTTATTCATGTCACTTTCTAATGAGAGAACAACACTTGAACTAAGTCATGCTTTTTAGGTTTTAATTGTTGTTGGTTTGTTTAGGAAATTTCCGGTTCATTGTAGAAAGCTTTTGACTTGGCACGTGATCCATCCATCCATCCAGCCATCCATCCATCCATCTATCTAGTCATTTGTAGTCAGGAGTTTACGGGCTGCCGGCCGGGTCTGCACTTTCGCTAAAGATCTCGATCTTTAAGGTTTCATTTCGCTTCGTTTCGTTGTGTGTGTGTTTCTGTGTGTACTTACTTTCTATTTCATTCATAAATGGTTGTTAATTGTGCGATCTAACAAGAATGCCATTACTTTTACCCCATTGTAAATGACAACACTTAAAAGTTAGTTACTTTTACTGTAGGTAAAGTAAGATCCAAGATCTCTCATGACCTTGTCTTGGGTCGATATTCAAATGAATGATAACCTTCAAAATTATAACTTAATCTAACATCTTTCTACTTGAATAATGAACTTGTCATAGGGTATTATAAAGTCGTATTTAATCTTGAGGATTTAAATGTTTTGTTTTTATCACTATATCTATATATGTATGTTAGTACCATATACCTACCATAATTATTTTGCATTGAGCGGAACCAGTTTATGTTTTCATTTCCATTTCCATTCTTCTTCTGGTCAACCTAAATACATAAATTTATGAAGAAAGAATTTTTGGCTTTGGGTACAAAGGGGGTTCTTAGTATTCAGTTCTCATATTCGTATGTAATAATAAAACAAAGTTGGTATTGGAATTGGAATCGGGAACTAAGAACGGGGATTGTTGATATTGAATATTGGAAATGGTAATGATGGATGTATAGAAGCACCTGCCGCAGAAGAAGCGAAATAAGAAAGAACCAAGAACCAGCTCTACCACCAGCCATACCCATAGCCATACATACATATATGATATCAGAGAAACTGGTTTTCTTTTTCGAAGTTAACCAGAGCTCCTCTTATCAATTGCCAAACAAGAAGAGAATAAAGATCATTTACAGCTTTAGCAGAGCTCTTTCTAGGCCAATGCTCTTAGCTTGTGGCAGAAGGTCCATCCAAGGTGCATCCATCCATTCCACCATTACCAGTCACAAAGATGCAATGATTATGCTTAATTACGTCACCGCCCTCCACCTAGAGTGGGGTTACATGGGCAGATGATTCATTCTGTCTGGACTTTCACTTGACAAAAACATTAATTATCACACAATGTGAATCTTCTCTTCTCCTCTATCTACTTTGTGTTTCTCTATGTGTGTGTGTGTGTATACATATATACAGATTCTTGTAAAAGCGATGAACACATGTTGACAAGTTCAAAATAATTGTGCAATGACAAAGTTTTCAAGTGTCCTACTAACATTGTGTCTCAGCCTGTGGTTAAGCCAACTGCCATTGGCTCAGGCTCAGGATGATTCTCTTGCTGGAAGCTTCCTCTCGGGTAAGTTGAATGCAATAAGCCACAAAAGAAGATGTAATCAATGGTGTTATTTGCTAGGCCTTCTGGATACCATAACTAGCACAGCCGATGCCAAGGATTGTCCTGGCGTTTGTGTTCATACCTTGGCCACTCTCATCTGCTATGAAGTACTTGACGATGTGCCCTGCCCATCGCCCAGCATGAAGTGTTGCATTGAGAATGCACCAGGTGAATACGCGAACGTTTCAAATTGATTATGGAAATAACATATGTACGTGTTTAAGGTAAAAATGTGACTGCTGTAAGGGGAACAACCACACCGAAAACCATTACCACTAGCCCCACTAAAGCCACGCCGAGTAGTACAACTACGCATAGAACCACGCAAAAGACAACACAAAGGACGACCCAAAGAACTACTTCAGCAACTAGCACTAGTACGACAGCCAAGCCCAAGCCGAAGCCACAGACTAAGCGACCGTCTAGCACCACTTTGGCTCCAACGACAACAACACCAACCACCAAGAAGATAAGCACCACCAAAAAGTCCACGAATAGCAAACCTAACAAGGATAAAGATGACAGCACCAAGGCAGATGACGAGAATAGTAAGTTCCAAGGGACACTTTTTAAAGTAAATCTAATTTAAATCTATGCCACAGAGGATTGTACGGGTGTTTGCGTGGCCGATCGTATTGCGGAATATTGTGAGGCCTATTTGACCAGTGATGGTTTGTGTAAAGAAGGCACCAAATGCTGTGTCTCCCTGGATGAATACTCCAACGGCAAGTTGCCGAAAGATATCTATATACCAGCCAGTAAGTCGAGAAATTGAACAAGAAATAGCAAAAGAAATTTCATTCTTTCTTCTCCTCCACTCCCACTTATAGAACACATGGGAAATTTGAAGACCAATCAGACAATTGCAGAGAAATCCGCTCCACCATCGAAATCCAGTTCAAGCAGCAGCAGCACAAGCTCATCCACAAGCACCAGCAGCACGACGAGCACAACTCCAGAGCCAGCACGGACAAATAATAATACTCAGAAACCCACAAAACACAAGAAGCATCCGCCAACAACAACGACAACGACAACGACCACAGAGGCGGCTGCTGAAAAGGAAGAGGATGATGATGGGGAGCAGGAAGATGATGAGGAGGAAACCACATATGAGAAGACACGGCCAGGCCAAGGACAAGGCCAGGGGCAAGTTCTAAAGGAATGCGAAGGTGAATGCATGAATGGCATTTTTGCCATTTTTTGCGATGACATCGATTCGGAAGCCTTCTGTCCCGGCGAGGGCAGTTGTTGTGTAACTGGCAGTGCCTCGGAGGCCTCACCATCGAAATCTCCCGTGACCACAACGAAACCGGCTACCAAAATAGCCAAGAAACCAAGTCGACCAGCCTCGCCAGCACCGCAACCAGCGCCAACCACGTCTCTGGGTGGTGGAGACTTGCTACAGACAATCATATCCTTTGCCGAGAACACACTAAATTCACCAGCACCACCTGCACCGCCACCACAGAGTCCACCACGTTGTCAGGGCTTCTGTCTGCTTAACATAATGGCGGCATTCTGTGAGCGTCCCTCCATTCTGGTTTCGACCCCAACGAATTGCGCCAAGGGCTCAGTGTGTTGTGATAACTCAAGAGCAGGGGCACCAAAGCCAAAGTTACCGCCACCCACACCATCGCCTACAGCACCACCCACAGCGCCACCCTATGTGCTGCCCAATACACCGAGTCCCGATCTGCGAGAGGAATGCCCAGGCTCGTGTATAGTCAGTTTGCTGAGCTTCACCTGCTTCAGTGAGTAGTTCAAAATCCAGTCTAATCCTCTTCAATGGTGACATTTTGACATTTGTATTTCTTTAGAAAACGCCGAGATGACCGATCTATTCAGATGCAAGCGATCGGGACAGATTTGCTGTGCACCAAAGAGTAAGATACTGGAAAAGCAACAATTCCAGACACGCAACGATACGGCCTCCTACTATCCGCCACCACCACCACCGCCGCCCATGGGTCCACCACAGGCATATCCACCACAGGCACCGCCACCACCAGCATATCCCTACATGACCAATCAGCCACCGCCGCCGCTACCACAGCAACAACAACAACAGCAGCAACAGGGACTATCTGGTCACTTGCCGCCACATCATCCGAACCCTTATCCACCAGGACCTCCGCCTTCATTGCCCAACTATGGAGACTACTATGGATCTGGACCTGGCTTGCCACCCCAACCGCAGCCACCGACCACAACGCCACCGACGACAACAAGCACATCGACCACACCACGTCCACATGTCTATTCCAAGTATGTTTGCGGGGTCAAGGGAACCCTGCGAACAGGCCGCCGTCTAGCTCGATCCCCGGCTCTCTCACTGGTGTCGTATGCCCGAGCCAAGTACGGAGTGCAGCGAACTGCTCGTCAATCAATGGCCACATCGCCATCGTATGCCAGCAGTTTCAATAAATCCAATGAACGCCTTATTCTCGGTTCGGCCATTGTGCCCATTCAAATACACAACGACAAACTGGGCGATCTGGTTGAGACGGGCAGTGTCCAAAGTAATCAACTGCGCTCCTATCACGATGATGCCGAACCCACTGATCTTGTCTATCCGGATTACTATCAGCAATCGATCTATATGAACTACAACAACACCAGCAATCGACGTCGGGCTCGTGTTGTAGGTGGCGAAGACGGTGAGAATGGTGAATGGTGCTGGCAAGTGGCCCTGATCAATTCCCTCAACCAATATCTATGCGGTGCAGCACTCATTGGTACCCAATGGGTCCTCACGGCTGCCCACTGTGTGACCAAGTATGTGGAATTCCTGGCTAATCCAATTGCCCTAAGAAATATTAATGAAATCACTCTCTATCTCTTAGCATTGTGCGTTCCGGCGATGCGATCTATGTCCGTGTGGGTGACTACGATTTGACACGTAAATACGGAAGTCCGGGAGCTCAAACTTTGCGTGTGGCCACCACTTACATACATCATAATCACAACAGCCAAACTCTGGACAATGATATTGCCCTGCTGAAGCTACATGGACAGGCTGAATTGAGAGATGGCGTCTGCTTGGTCTGTTTGCCAGCACGTGGAGTTAGTCATGCGGCTGGCAAGCGATGCACTGTGACCGGCTACGGTTACATGGGCGAGGGTAAAACCACATTTATTGGACTCTCTCTCTAGCTGATCTCTATGTAAATCACTTTTGTTTTGCTTTTGCAGCTGGTCCCATTCCTTTGCGAGTACGCGAAGCGGAAATTCCAATTGTCAGTGATACGGAATGTATACGTAAAGTGAATGCTGTTACGGAGAAAATCTTTATATTGCCCGCATCGAGTTTTTGTGCTGGCGGCGAGGAGGGACACGATGCCTGTCAAGGCGATGGCGGTGGTCCATTGGTATGCCAGGATGATGGCTTCTATGAGCTTGCTGGCCTTGTATCCTGGGGCTTTGGTTGCGGACGTGTCGATGTTCCCGGTGTCTATGTGAAGACATCATCGTTTATCGGCTGGATTAATCAGATTATTAGCGTGAATAATTTATAATAGGTGTCTATATAACTAACAAACCATTCCCCTTTAAGCCTTTTCCCCCAACCCCCAACAAACACACACAAACACACACACACACTTTCCACACTCTACGACTGTTAAAGTTAAAATCCCATCCTAGTGTAATCTATTCATACTTAATTCTAAATGAAACGAATAATAAAATAACAAAATTATATAAAAATTAACCCTTTAATATATACGATTAATCGATAAAATCTTTAAAAGTATTTCCCCCTTCCTCTTACTTAGAGTAGATTAAAAGAAAAAGAAAACATAAAACATATTGTACACTTTTTGTATATACCATAAATATATAAAATACAGAAGAAAACAAAAAAATTGTTTTGCATATCCATGATTTCTAGAACGTTAAAAAATTTCAATTTTAACGGAAAAAGAGAAAAAAAAATATTATAATTTCGAAAATGAGAAAAATAAGCTACAAGGATCTTGAGAAATACTCCCGGGCAATGAAAAATTTGAGAATTTGAGTTATTCTCAGTAGGCGGAGCACACACACAAAAAAAAAAAAAAGCCAAAAAAAAAACTCACTCAAAGGAAAGCAAGAAATGAACTTGAGGAACCCAAAGACTTTTAAAGTCTCTGACTTGCTTCTAACAGGAGACCGAGACGCAGAGGCTCGGGTTGTTGCTTCCTTTGGTGGAATCTGTGTAGAAAAACTTACCCTCATGATCAACTAGAAGCGCCAATGTCTTGGCATTTCTCTCTCTCCCTCTCCCTCGCTCTGTCTCTCTCTCTCTCTCTCTCTCTCTGTCTCAGTGTCTCTTCTTGGTCTTTCTCCCTCTCTTGGCATGGACATCGGGTCTGTCCTTTTGAGTGTATGTATGTGTGTGTGTGTGTTTTTTTAACCCTTTCGTCTGCTGCTGCGTGATTTTATGTACATGTTTTTCTTCTCTTTTGAAAGTATCTCAAAGATGTTTCCCTTGAAGAAAACGAAAGCGGTCTGTGGCTTGGTCCGTCGTCGTCGTCTTTGTCGTTGTCGTCGCCGTCGTCGTCGTCATCGTCAAAAAAGGGTTCCCGAGCTGTCCACGCGGTGGCTCAACAACAGAAGTTCGTCTGGCCTCGAGCTAAGCGGATGACAAAGATCAAAATCCTAGAGCGCGCTCTCGTGAATTTCTGTGCTTATCAAAAACTATCTTCAGCGACAAGAAATTTGTTTAACTTAGTCAATTAGTAGATTCTCTTCTTCTTGGTAGTTCGATTTAGTGCATCCCAAAACAAAAAGTCTTTGTTTGTTTTTCTTTTTTTTTTTTGTTCTTTGGTTTATTTTTTTTTTTTTAATATTTTATTTGAAATTTTTGCATGCATTTTGTTTTGATTGTTTGTGTTTGTGCCTGGTTCTTGTTTGCATCCCGTTCCCGTTTTCGTTCACGTCGTCAGCAATTTGTTCAGAATTTGTTCTTAAAAATGGAGGCAAACTCTCCAACCACAGTGACAGCAACAACACCAACATCAGCAGTAACCACATCCATGACCATGGTGGTGGCCTCAACAACGCCCTCGCCAGCTGCCAGTACCAGCAGCAGCAGCAAATGTCACAGTCAATCCCAGACGGCAGCTGCCTCAAGTTGCTCTGGAACGCCCACAAATGTTGTTGCCACATCGCAATGCCAATCCCAATCCCAATCCCAGTCACTGTTAACCACCAGCATTGAAGCCTGCAAGCAGGAGGATGTCAATAACTTATCCATGGCCAGCGGACTATCGGAGGGTCAACGTTCACTTTCGGGTGCTCCGTCGGCATCGTCCAGTCCCATTTTAAGCCCACAGGGCAAGATCTTTGGACGCAATGCAAATGGAACAAGTGAGTATTGATTAAAAATGCATAAATTAAGTTTAAATTAATTAATAATCTGGGCCCCAAAGAGTTTTTTGTTTATATGGTTTGATTTTAATTGAACTTTAGTCTATTATATGTATTAAGGACAATGGAAACTATTTCATATACATATATAGTTGCCTGATCCCTAACATACTAGATATTGATTTTAACTCAAATCAACGGTTAAAATTTTAACAATGTTTTTGGTATTCAAACATTTTCATATCATTTAATTTTTCTTGGGAATTTCACTTAAAGTTAGTCAAATTATTAAAGAAATTATAATTTGACTTTCAAAATAGAATTTCAAAATTTGGTTAGAATTTTCACTCAAAACTAAAATGTAATTATTCAGTTTTTAAACTACTTAATCCTAAACTGTTCAGGTGAGACGGACCTTGACAGATTGAGGACAAGGGTGTAGCCAAAAATGGGCAGGGGTGGGCAGATGACCCCCCCTTAAATTGTCTTCATTCAATTCAAGATGGAATTTTGTTAAATTTTTGTTTTTCAATAATTATATAACTTCATTTATTTAAAGATAATAATATACATAAGATACAAAAATCGCCTAATTAAAATATTGCCTACATCCTTCGTAGGAGTTAAAGTTGATGATCATTTGTGAGGGTTTTCATTTTAAATCTTTACTTTCAACGACCAAAAACAAAATATATATATATACATATGTGTCTAATAAATATATATATATACATACATACATATATAGAGTTCGATCACAAATTCCCGATTTTCCGTTCAGCAATTTGAGTAATTTTGAAAGAAGGCATTTTGTCGGTATAGGGAACTGAATAGTTGGGGCCTTAAAAAGATTTACTCGAGACTCCCCCGTGGATCCGTCCACATAGCAGATGCTTCTAGTGCTTTCCCGCGCATTTTTCCGTTTTCAAAATGTCCAAAATGTTTTTATTGAGCGCTTTTTGTAACGGAATTTGGACTTCCTGATGACAATAGCGAGAATAGAAAAGGGAGAACTATAAAAAAAAAAGTTACCTTTATCAAATTGTTTTGTTTGTTTGTGTGTGTTTTTGGCGCAATTATAGTTCTTTTGCGGATTGAGTTCCGGTTTCCATTTCCTTGGTGCTGCAAAAAAAAAAAAAGCTACAGACTTTGAGAAAGACACCCGAAAGACCCGAAGGGCAGGACATAGGGCAACTGTTTTGCATATTTGAAATGAAGTTCAGGTAGGCAAATGGCAAAATATTATCCAATGAAATGTGTCTGTGAAGCAGGTATAACGGTTATTCCTTACAGCCGTTAGATTACCTTCAAGATGATAGGCTACTTTTCTTAGGGGTAACGAAGGACCGAAAATAAAAATATAAAAGAAAAAACACTCACCCCAGACGCTTAGGGGAGAAATGAAGGTAGAAGACGAACCCCTCAGCCAACTTAGGACTGCCTTTTACCTATACACCTCCCTCTCTCTGCTCTCTCTCTCTCTCTCTCTCGTTCGCACTCTCTCTAGTTGTTGTGCCTTGAAAATTCTCAGCATCATCAGCTCAATTCTTGATGTTGTTGCCTTCTGTCAGAAAATGTCGCCACATTATGGTTATGGATGTTGTTCTTCTGGCCCTGTCCTGGCATGGCATAGCATTTGCCTGGTCCTGGACCTGGACCTGTGCTGCTGGTGCTGATGCTGGTGCCAGAGCCATTGGCACGTACAACCAAGTTATTGCCACCAATGGAATTTTGATCGACAAGAATTTGGTCGTTTAAAAACTTGGCTTTTAATTTATCGTTGTATATGAGAAATAGTTTCGGTTACTTGGCCACCATTGCCATCTAAAGAAAGATGAGAATGAACATCCAGAAACAGTGTGAGGAGAAGAGGTGATGCTTGTGGTGGAGGTGGAGGCGCAGCTTGTCCGGCGTCTGTTTTTTTTTTCTTCTCTCTCTCTCTTCTCTTCATCATCATCTTGGCATTGCCCATAATCGAAGCGATCGCACGATTGACTGTTCCAAACACACACACACACACACACACATAGAAATATACGCACACCCAGACTCAATTTCTGTCTGCCTGATCTTAGTCCTTGGTCTTGGTCTTGGTCTTGGTCCTGGTCCATTCCCTGTTGGTCGCCTGGGCAGCTGCTTGGTATGTGGCGTCGAATGTCATTATTGCTTTCAAGTGCCAACTAAAAAGCTACTGCAGTTAATTTTTTGTCCATTTGCCATTCGCATAAAAACAACATATTTAGCAAATGACAACAACAACAACAACAGCAAGAACAACAAAAAAAAAAAAAAACATTGAAAATGAAAAGAAGGAGAGAACAAAAAAAGTAAAGAAACCCCAACCCGCAAATTAAATAAATAAAAAATGAAGCACAATCAGTAGACGAGGCAGGAGTAGGACCGATACCCGGACCAGAAGGCAGCAAAAGAAAACTAAACGACTGCAGACTAAACTTGGCCGAGTGACGATCAGGCCAAGAAATTGTCCCCAAGTTGGTGGCAAGAAAACTTCCGCGACCTCCTTCCCCTCTCCCCACCCACATCCCTTCTCCACCCATTTGCCATTATGTGTATTTGTGTATTGAAATCACGTCTCATTTATTTATTGCTGCAAATGCATTCCCCCCCTTCCTCCCTCTTCTTGCGTAAAAGATCGGATTCTGCGTTAAACACCCGGCCCCCGTTTAGAATGCTCAGACCCCTTTAGAAGACGGGAAGTCCAGCTATAAATGTTATTAACCCTAGAAATAACTAATACTACACAAAGATAGAAACAACATTTGAAAAGAAACAATTGCATAATTTTCTGTAATATGGCCTTAAATGTCTTCCTGAATTCCTCGAGGAATGTTCAGTTCCTTAAAGAACGGTTTGAAGTTTGCAAATGATCAGTATTATTTATTGGCAGCTCCGTAAAGTGAATCTCTATAGTGATCTCTATAACTATTTCAAATACCATCAAGTTGTATCATCAGCAGAAGAATTCTAAGCAATTCCTAAACACTTAAACTAGTTGAGAATTACAAAGAAAATTGAACATGATTTTCGATATGAAAATGAAAACTAATTAAAAGTACTTCAAAAGTTCTTATCTCAAGGTTATCTTGCATAAGATTTTTTTATTTAAACCAATCGAAAAGTTTTGACAATTAGTTAGAGCTTGATATTGATAGGAAATATCTTTTGAAGAAATCTCTTAAAACTTAATGATAAATAAGAAAACAAAACTTTTGACTATATCGAACCTAAGATCCAAAATGAATAATCAAGAATGATAAGAAATATGAGAAGAAATTTTATAATATTGACTGACAATGGTCTGTCATGGGTTAATTCCAACTTGTCGCAACTCTCTGAGTGAGTACCACCAAGTGCAACATAGTATTTTTTGTTGTTGTTGTCGCTGTTGTTGTTGTTGGTGGATGCGCCTGTTGTACCTTTTAAAGAAAAGAAAATAAAAAAAAAAGTAAATGAAATCAAGAATCGATGTTATAATTTAGTTGGCCAGCTCGTTTTTCTATTAATTAAAGTTGAACTCGTCTTGCGCCATTTTCTACCCATCGTACCCAATACCCAGCAGCTCGTCATCGTCTTTGTCGTCATCATCGTTCTTGTCGCCATCGTGAAATATTCTCACATAATTATTTACGATTTGACATAATCATCATGATGATCGTCAGTCCGCAGACCATGGCGAGTACTATCGCCCGTCATTAGGATGGGTAATAAATTGCAAAAGGCCAAGCCCAAGATCGAAACCAACAGCAATTCGGTCTAAACAGATGCACAGGAATTGAAGGCTTCTTCTTTCACACGGCCAGAAATTAATTCAAATTAATTTTTTTTTTTTTTTTTTGGGTTTTCTTCTTATTTTTAAACGCAAAAAAAAAAAAAAACGAAAAGATTGAAACCGAAAGTGATAAAACCCAAGAAAAAAGTGAAAAAAAAGATTAAAATGATCCTGGCAATCCTTGGACGATCTACGAGCATGCGTGAAGAATTTCTAACGAGTTTGCCGACGCCGCGCCGTGAAGCCGATATCCTTGAAGGACACAAAACGCCAAGAAAGGGTTGCTCTCGCTTATGCAGATGAGATCGTTCCCAAATGCTTTGCCTAGTCCTTTTTTTTGAGTTCTTTTTTTCGATTGGGTTTCGTTTTCTCATTCTTGTGTGTGTCTGCGTGTGTGTGTGTGTGTGTGCTGAGAAAGGGTTAGGGTCCAGACGTCCGTCGAGTTTTTTTTTCTTTTTCGTATAAAAAAAGCGAATTTAATTAAAATTTTTTCTTATAGTCTCGCAACATTGTGAGAACAACGACTCGGCGGGGCCAGAACTCTATAAATATCATTTTTTTGCTTTCGTTTTTTTTATCATGTTTTTTGGTTATGAACTTGGTTGATTTTTTTTTTTCGTTTTTAACTTTTCTTCTCCATAGTGATCACCACATCGAGACCGAGCAATGAGGCTGAGGTGCAGCTGTATCGTGTGCTCCAGCGTGCCAGTTTGTTGGCCTACTATGACACACTCTTGGAGATGGGCGGCGATGATGTGCAGCAGCTGTACGATGCCGGCGAGGAGGAGTTCCTGGAGATAATGGCATTGGTGGGCATGGCATCGAAGCCATTGCACGTTCGTCGCCTGCAGAAGGCCCTGCATGAGTGGGCGAACAATCCATCCATTTTCCAGGGACCCATGCTGCCACATTTGGGTATGCCCAGCCGCCGTCAGGAAGGAAGCAAAATGATGGCAATGTCTAAACTTATGAATCTTTCAGGTCTCTGCGAGACGCCACCAAAACCGGCATTGGTCTTCAATCCGGACACAACACCAGCATTGCCACGTCAAAAGTTTCCCTCGTTCAATCCGTCGGGTTCGGCTGCTGGTTTTCAGGGATCAAGTGCTGGTGCTGCAGCTGCTGCTGCTTCCATAGCAGCGGCTGCCCATCTGATTGGAGGACCAGCAGTCATCTGTCCAACAGTTAATCCCGCCACAGTCATACAGAGTCATTCCCATTCGCCCCTTGTTCTGCCCGCCAGCAATCCATCTAGCAATTCGAGCAGTGCTCCTCCAGTCGTGGTGGCCACTCCCTGCGGCAACGCCAGCACCGCTCATCAGGTATCCTCCAGTTCCCCGCAATTGACGCCTGTGCTGACTGAGATGCAGGTTCAGCGCATTACCATGTGCGCCGAGAAGATTGCCCGCCAGTTGCCACAGCGTGAGCCACGTGCCCAGACAACCAAAAAGCGGACCACACGCGAACTGGAGCAGGTGATAGCCATGAGTGAGCACGATCCGCGCCGCATGGACGAGATACGTAAGTATTCTGCCATTTATGGCCGCTTCGATTGCAAACGTCGGCCAGAGAAACCACTGACCCTGCACGAGGTGTGCGTCAATGAGGCGGCTGCCCAGTTGTGCCGCAATCCGCAGACCATTTGGCTGCTTACTAGACGCGATGAACTCTTTCCCCTGGCCCGCCAGATAGTCAAAGATGCCGGTTTCGGTCATTCGGCCAGCATTGCCCGCTACGGGGGTCTGCTCACCCAGATGCCAGTGCAGGGGGCACAGCATAGGCACAGTGTGGCCATCGATGTCGATTGTGAGTCCAGTGATGCGGCAATGCCCATTAAACGTCAACGACTCTCCTCCACGGAAGCGGCCCAGCTGCCCGTGGACATGAATCGGGTAAGAAAGATGCCGCTTGATAATGTAGAGCAGTAAATACCGGGCCATTCTGATCTTGATGATCGGCTGGTGAAGTGCTTCAGCTTCAGCTACAACTACAGCTTCTTAATCCATTAATATGCTTTTGCAGCTTTCTCCCCCTCAAAAATCAGCACAAAATCCTAATACTAATCTCTTGCCGTGAGGTTCTTTTTAGAATATCTGGGCAAATGTTATCATGGGGTATCATTGGGTTTGGATCTGGGTTGGATGGGAATTCTTAGTCCTTGTAGACTTCTCTCGCTTAGTGAGAGAATTTGTGTATTATTGTATAAAGTTGCTTTTTGTTTTATGTGTTTTTTTTTTTCTTTTTAAAACTAACCCAAACAGTATTTGACTTGATTAACTTTTTTTTTTTAGTTGTTGATACTTTTTACTATGATAATATTTTATTTACCTATACATACTTAGTTAGTAGCCTATCTAACGTAATTCTCTTAGAACTGTTTAAATGTATCTTCAAGTTATTTAGTGGTTAAACGTTTGCAATATTTCTGTTGACTTTAATTGTACATTTATTACATATATATTTATAAAATAAATCCCAGAACATTTTTTTGAGAACCAACGAACCTCGTGTATTCCTTCAAAATTTGCCAAATCGCTTATCGCTATCAGCCTCGCTTTGAAAACAAAACAAAAAAGAAAAGACAAAATGATTCCCCTTTAGTGCAATTAATCTTCATTTACAAATATATATATAAATATATATATATAAATATAAATATCGATTAAATCCAAAAAGGAAACTGTGGAGGACTCACGCTATAACCTATTTGCCATGTACCAGAAGTTTGCCAAGCCGCCATTTGATCTAACTGAAATAGCCAAGTTCTCGTGAGTGAAGTTCAAATAATATCTGTTCAGTTATCGATTACTATATATCATTATGATTTTTGTCTCCAGTAGCTTGGGCAAAACGGCTGATTTCGAGGACAACGATTCACGCTTCTCGTTTAGCAACTCCAGTTCGCCGCCCATGCCAGTGAGTATGTGTTGGAGCGCTAAGCGTTTAGACTCTATTCAATTCGAAACTCTAAAAAGTAAAGTGAATATCCATCCTCCACCCCCTCCTACCCATATACACAGGCCACCCACCATTGCAATGGTATGGAAAGTGAAAGATCACCCGTTTCGGCAAAAATGGAAACAACGCAGAGTGACCTAACCGTGGAATCGGTGGATCTAAGTGGCTCAACAACGGCTCTAACGGGTGTCCATGTTATATCCGCATCCGGTGATAATATCATTGCTGTGGCAAATCCTGCTCTTGCCCTCAGTCCAACACTGAATGAAGTTTTGGCCCTGAAGAGGAATGCAGCTTCGCCTGAAGCTTAGTTTAAAATGAAAATTTAATCATTTAAGAAATTATATTTATACAACATTCCAAGTGCAATTAAAATAAATTATTCAATTTCGTTGTATAAAAATTTAAATTCTAAACAAGAGTTAAGCAAATCAAGAATATTTAGTTTTTGTAATCTCTGTGATCTACTCTAAATTTTTTTTTTTATATTAATAAAACTATATTCCAATATAAATACATGTCATACTAATTTTGAAAACAAATCGAAGAAGACATAACTTATCCACCAATTATTATTAACATATCCTAATTTCATATCTAAGATGAAACTAAAACGTTATCCCAGAATACAAGCAATTCTAAGGACCACTACATAAGTATCTACTTATACATATATACATATAAGTATATAATTTTAGACAAAATTCCATTAGCAGGTTCTCTTAACCCTCTAACCGGACAATTCATGGCTTTTACCAACAAAATCTGGAATATGATGATGCTGAATATGAGGCAAATAAGCCAAAAACTGAAGTTAGACTTCTTTGCTGTTTACGGATAAAAATTAAATATTTTTGTTCATTTATTGTTTAAACGATTTGATTTTAAAAGCGTTTCGTCGTATCGTTTTCCAAATATTTCTGTGTTTGATAAGAATTTTCTATACCATGATAAATTTCCCACTAATCCTACTTTGAAAGAACTTTTCTATATTTCTCATGAGTTATTTTTCAATCAAGTAATCTTCGATCACTAGTTTCTATGGCAGTTAAATGTTATAGTGGTTCGATCCGACGAATTGTTAAACTTTTTAAACATCTGACCAAAAGTGTATAAAAAAAAAACACGGATAAACATTTTTTTAAAACTTTGATCAATGGATATTCTAGGGTTCATTTAAGTACAACAGAGTACATCATCTATTATGAAACGAAGATCGGTCAGATTATGGAGCTCTTATTGAATTGTTCAATTCAATAAGGGAGAAGGGGTAATTTTCAAACGCATATGTAGATTTAGCCCCCGGCTCCTTTACCATAGTCGATGCTTCTGGATTGCCTGTTATCTACTTTTGTATGTCCCCAATTTTTATGGCTTCAGTTTTTGAGATATAGGTAGCAACTTGAATTTTGATGAATAAGTTAATTACATTAAGGCCTATAAGATCGATAGTCCTATCTTATGAAAAATTCTCTATTTTGCTTATTTCTCTAAAACCAAAACTGCCGAAACGACTCATAATGAAACTTAAAAAACTTAATAATTTAATGAATTTATATCAATATCATTTATAAACTACAATTTCAACACCAAATAAGAAGAAAATTTTGCAAAATAATAAGCAAGTCTGTCTTTAAGCGAAATATTAGCCCTGTACGACTAATAAAAATCGCATTTGATTAGTATTTTCTAATATATCGATCGTAAAAGAAGGATTTATTTATTTCTCGTTTTTAGAACTTTCTACTATGTATGTTGAAGGTTATTGAATGCCATGATCGGTTATTAAGGTAATATAGACACACAATATAAGATCATTTTTGAAAAACTGTTTCATATTGATCATAAAGGTTTTATTCAATGGAAAGTACACATGTAAATACAAATGTTTGTTATTTTTGATTAATTTTTTACTAAGGAATAGGAAAGATAGCCGTGCTCAATAATTAAGAAACTTATCCTTAGAAATTCTGCTATATTTCCGAACATTTTTATCAGATTTGCTGGAAATTTTCGCAAAGTATATCAAAATTTATATTGACAACCTAAAAATCCAAAATCGAATAAATATACTCAAATTGTCCAGGCGTAAATAGCCCCTTAAATACATAAATCATACTTAAAACAAAGCAAAGATCATTTGAAGACTCAATCAACATTTGGTTATAAATTTGCATTTCTATTATTTCACCGACTATGAAATAATTTAATAAAATATTTCAAATACTTGTGAGCTATTGAATGGTTGTTAAATGTCTTTTTATGTAGATTATATGCTTTGATTGGCTCTTTATTCCCACAAAGAGCACAATTGCTTGTATGGAATTGGCCATGCGATCCCGCAAAATCAATAAACGAGTAGAGTAAAGATCATGTTGACATTGTGTTTATATTTGCAATTATGGGTTATCCTTTTGTGTAGCTCTTGACTGCACCGCAAAAGACAAAACCTGAATAAATTCAACCCGAGCAACCCTTGTAAACCTTTCCGATCCCTAACACCCATAAGAGAGAACGGTTTGCGAAAAGTAGGGTCATCCCTCTTTGCCAATATTCGCAATTGCAATTGATGAAGACATCTCGTTTTCACTTCTCTTCTGGCTGGGAATTAGCTAATGATGAAATTAACACCCTTCTTAGGTATTAGGTATGCAAATTTTCGTCATTCTTACCTCGTTTCTTTTTTATAGCTGGCGAAAATCCTTTTCGCATGCAAATTTTTAAGGTTTTTTTCTGTTGGCTCAGATGACCTTCTTGTTGATAAATGAACGATCGATCGTTCGATCGAACATGATGATAAGGAGCAGTTGTTATGATTGAATAATAATTGAATGGAAAAGAGGTTTTTCGAAAAACAGAAAATGCAGTTTAATGAACTCGGCAGAGGCACTGAATCATCTGCCAGATGATCCCGATTTGAATCACAATGGGAGGTTGTTTGATGTGGCGGGGGGCAATTCAAAGAAAGGCAACCACATGCCATGTGGTAAAATGTGAGCGTTGAGGGCGTTGTTCGAGTCGAAAAAAGGATTCGTTTTACTTGAATCTTGATCTTGGCCTGGGGTTTGTGGGCGTACAAGGGGAGAAAGTGAATAAGTGAGTTCAAACCCTTTCTTTGCTTGCTTCTCTGATGGCGCCAACTGATGCCCGAAAATGTAGAAAAAAAGAAAGTTGAATAGGGAAAATCTTTAGCTCAGTCACGCGTTTCATACTACATAGCTATGTAAATCCCTCTTGGGGTGAATCGCAGCTTTTGTGGCTTGGCGATGCAATTAGAATGCAGTCCTTGTCCTTGCGCTAGTCCTGCATATTTACATATGCTACCTTCCCTAGGGTTGCTTACCTAAACCTCCAAGACTGCAAGACGTTCTTCATTACTAGCGCAATGATTGATGAAGCGTCCTGCCATCAATTTGCATAAGTCTTAAAGGGTATCATGCAGTCAGCCAGGCATGCGATTTGAGGATTAGGAGACCGAAGAGTGTCATGAGAACAAAGACCAAACGACAAAGAGAACTCACGCACAGTCAATGTCAATATTTGCACTTCTAAGTGGAATTTCTTTCGTTTTTTTATCCTTTTTTATTTGTTATATTATGATTTTGTATATTTTAAATTATGGCTTAACCTTAGGGACTAGGTCTACATAGAGCTTAGAATGGCAATTAGCATTTACATTACATATTTTTATTTCTTTCATTGCGTATTCTGTACCATCTCGGTAATCCAGGGCATAAAGTATTGGATGCTGGTGTACACTCCTGGTACTTCGGGTCGCGCACATCCAATGCCATAGGATACAACACCAATTAGATAGAATCGTACAGCCTTCTGATAGTCCTCCGGCACCATCAATGGTCCGCCAGAGTCACCCTGGCATGTATCCTTGCCGCCAGTTAAAACGCCAGCACAAATGATAGCCGGATCGAATTGATCCAATGTGAAGCTACGATTTTGTTTCTTATAACTTTCACGGCACTGTTCGTTCGGAAGGACAGGTATCTGCAATTCGTTCAAAACAAGTGCCGAATCACCGCCCTCCAAGGTCCTGCCCCAGCCGGCGACAAATGGCTGATAGCCTACATATGATTTGCGCAGCAAACTGGGAGCGTTGGGCATACAAATGGGTCTGATCTTGTTCGTAAACTGAACATTCCTCTCCAAAAAGAGTATGGCTATATCACTGCGTCCATTGCGACGATTATATTCCGCATGGGCCTTGTACTAAAGATGTGGGTGTCAAGAGAAACCAATTTAGATGGAGATACATAGGTAAAAGGTCATTAGTTGAAACTTACACTGGCTACTGGTATATCCACATGGGTTGTCTCTGTTTCCGTGCTCAAATCATGTTCTCCCAAACGTACAAATGATCTGCAAATTAATTACTTGTATTACTTATGGGTATTCTAATTGCTAATTTGTCGGTTCATTTTGCTTACAGACTCTCTATGATGCAATGGGCCGCTGTGATCACATGACGAGCTGTTATTAAGGTGCCACCGCACTTGAATGGTGTCACGGAGGCATCATCATAGCCAATAAGAGCTATCCAGGGCCAGGCGCCTTTGCGACTGACCTCGCCACCGACAATCTTCTTGTACGAATTCAAAGTATAGCCGCAACCCTCTTCCAAAGTGACAAAACGTCGTGGTACCTCATTCGTATTAACTGGCCGAGGCGGTGGCGTCGTTACCTCCACCTGGCCATTTGGACAGCAAACCATGGATCCAATGCCACCGCATATCCTATTCAAACCTTGCAGATAACTGGCAAAAGTTGGATCCGTTTGTTTGACACGCAATTCATTTAACAAAGAACTGCAGCTCTTAATATCTGTGGGTATACCATAAATATCATCCTATACTAAATCATTCGGGTAAATCAGAGAAAGACACGAAACTTACCTACACAGTCGCCAATTTCTGTCTTGGGTGTACGACAGGCTTTACCACGAGGCTCCACTATTTGTGCCGAGGTAGTTGGCGCTTGGGTTGTTGTTGTGGTTGTAGTTCTTGTTGGCAAGAATGGATTCGGCTGCGGCTGTGGCTGTGGCTGTGGCTGAGGCTGTGGCTGAGGCTCAGGATCCGGTAGCGGCTGCGGATTTGGCCAAACAAATGTGCCCTCTGTGGTAAAGAAAGGATTGGTGGTGGGTCGCGCTGTGACCGGATTATTTATCGGTCTAGTACAGCAAACCTATAACAATAACTTATATAATATGACCCAAGCAGATGAAAAATTAAAGAGTCACCCTACCACCGGATCCCCATTAAAGTTGCGTGTGCCGCAACTTCGTTGCAAGGCAATCACATAACGTTGGGCCGTATTTCTATCGGTGATCTGGAAGACATTTGCCACCTGGGGACAATAGCTGAGGGTCACACAACTGCCATAGTAATTTTCTGGAGTAATGCAGTTCTGACGAACTGTAAGAAAGTATTTTGTAATGACATTAAATACAAGATAGAAGAAAACAGAAAGTAGGTAATGTTAGTTTAGCATCTCGATATCTGGTGTTAGTTAAAAAAGTTAATAAAAGAAACATTAAAACTAACGTTAGATTGTTAATAAAAAAAAAAATCCATTCATTGCCTTTTGGCATAAACAAACTATAAAATGGCACAGTTCACTAGATTATGATGAAACGTTTGTTAAATGAAATTTAAATTTATTCTTAACAAACGATTTCATTTTGGAAGTGATCAAACATCAGAAGAGAAACAAATTAAAACTATTGTTTAAGTTTATAAATATGTTCATCTGAATTCTTAAAATCAATTATAATTTATCAAAATGAAATGATTCACTATGCTTAACAGGACTTTATATTATTTTGATAGAGATGCAGCTTTGATTGGGCAATATTGTCAATATTTGTTTCGAATATTTCTTATTTTGGCTTCCTTTTTGATCCTGGAAATTCATAAAATCATCGGCTTTATCCGATAATAATCTCAGTCTTTATTTAATGTTCTAGAGCATTGCATGAATAATTTTAAGACTCCAAAGAGCTTTCACTCATTTGAACGAGTTCATGAAACAAAGTATTTGGTATTCGAAAAAAGTATTTGTCATTTGATTTTGTGAGTTGTGAGTCCAGGAAGTCTTTACCTGTCAAATTACCTAAAGTAAGAACTTGAATTACTTGGAATGAGAATAAGAGTACATTTTGAATTCATTTATGTATGAGTTGGACTCTATTCTATTCGTTTTTGTTTGACTAAGATTTACTAGGGACTTTGTCTAAAAGCATTCGTTCAAGCGTCAAATGTATACAACTTTGGACCTAAAAGAGTTATTAATATTATGCATTATTATGTACTTGGTATAAGCATTAAGAACTATGGCCATTAGCTTAGAAGATAACTACAACCAGGGACTCGAAGCCGGGCTAATGAGACAAATCATAGAACTATTTTTCTTATAAAATGTATTAAGTTCATTTTATCAATTTCTCATAAGAATATGCTTTAAATTTTCGTTTTCTATTGAGTTCAAATAATTTGTGTATTTATAAACACAATTAAAGCATTACTTAATTACAATAGAAGTCTGAATTCAATGTTCTTAATGTTTTTGGTATTTTTGTTGTGGTTGACATAAATCTGAGAGTAAATGGCTCTAAGTAGTAGGTTCTTTGTTTCACATGTTCATATGAGGTACTGACTCAATGTGAAACATTCTACAGACATTCGAAAAAAATATCTTACTAACGAGGGGTTCTAATTGAGTAATCTAATAAACTACCGAAAATTATGGGCTAGCTGCCGCTTTGGCTTATATACTTTGGCTACTCCTCCTCCTGCTATTTGCATGGACGCACTTAAAATACATACAATAATGTGCCACTCAACACAGACACAGGCACAGATGAAAACCTAGAGCCAGCCGTAAATTTAGATCTCTAAGGAAACGCCTTTCTGGTCATACAACACCTGTCCGCATCCACTGCTCCTGACCTTGGCTGGCCAATCGCAATGACAGTGATGGCAATGACTGGTTTTTATTTAATTTTTTCGTTTACGAACTGATACCGAAAACTGAACTCGACTTGGAGCAAGCAAAGCAAAAGCGGGATGGGGGAAAAACCTTTCAAAAAAACAAAATAACAATTTATAATAAATGGCTTAAATTTTTGTTTTTCGCCAAATTCAAGACGAGTTTACTTAGCCAGACAACAATAGCAGCAGAGACTACAGTATGTATGGGTGTGTGTGTGTGCGAATGCGTGTGTATGTGTGCAATTCATGTAAGACAAAACGAAAGACTGAGGCAACGAACTTGCTTATGAATATACATATAAATAAATATCGCTTATAAATTCATAATCAAAACTATTATTTAGTTTGATTTAATTTCATATTTTGTCATTTGGTTATAATGTTAATTGATAAAACTGGTTTTGGGTTTTCGTTTCGTTGCTGCTTGTTTACTTAATTAAGATGCCGGATTAGTCGTAAAAACACAGAAATAAAAAAAAAGAGCATTTCAAAAACCTTCTAATTAACTAAGAAAAAAAAAAAACCAAAAACAAAACAAAAATCACATCCAAAAACACAAAAACATCAAATAAATAATAAAAAATAAAATATAAATGTATATATGTATATACCTTGCCTACGATCAAACTGGGCAAAGGCTCGATTTGCTAAGAGCAACAATTGAAGACTGACGACGACTATTGTTAGCACAACACTGTTTCGCGGCGCTAATTGCATGTTGGATGATGAGATCGGATCGTAAATCGATATCAGATTTTGCCGTATACTTGTGTGTTTGTATTCTAAACTCTCGCGACGACGTTTACACTGTTTGACGAACGTTATCAGACTAAAGCCGAATTATATATGGTGAGCAGCTTAGCTAGCCGACTGACTTTACTTGACTTGACTTGACTTGACCGTTTCCCGTTTCGTTTTGCAAAAAAAAAAAAGGTCTCTTCGAGCTTTGGACGAAATTGAGACTCGATTGCCGACCGTGGAGAGATTGAGCTGAGCCATTTGGCCGCCTGAGCTGGCCTTTATATGTGTGCCGAACTGACTGAAACCGAGACGTTTTGCTCAGCCAGCAACATTCGGCTGGAAAGATGATTCCCATTCTCATTCCCATTCCCATTCGCGTTCTCAATCTCAATCTGAATCTCATGCTCAGTGTCAGCCTTAGTCTCAGTTTTGATTTGCATACGAATTGAGAGCACTTCATTTCTAATTGATACGCTTTCTAAGCATATCAATTAAAGCTCTATAAATATGAAATAAAAAACTAAAAAAAAGCACCGTTGAATTTTGTGATTTTTTTTGCAAGTTTTCTATAGGATAATCATTAAGTTTCTCCTTCACCCACACGCCGGGGGAGCGGGGGCAGTTGGTACTATTATACAATACTATTTTTGCTGTACCCCTAATTAAGTGGCTTATGGCAATGTCTAATGGATCTAATGATATGGCACAACTAAAAATTATCATGGCAAATTTATAATCAAGTTGTAAATAAAACTTAACCTTGGCCAGCAAAAACTCAAAAAAAAAAAAAAAGCGACTAAATGTGAGAACTTGTACTAATTTATACAATTTGTCATTGAGACAATTTGAAGAATTTCAGATGAGTCAATTAATTGCAGCATATGAAAAAGGCAAAAAAGGCGGATTCAATCTATATTTGTCAGACAGACAGAATTATGGCTCCACTTAGTTGGGAATCACTGTAAGCCTGGCGACATTCTATCGAGATTAGAAGAGTCGACTGATTGAATGATTACACATATGTACATACGGTTTCTCTTCTAACTAAATTAAGGTGCTAAGTGACTGTCAACTAAGTTTTTTTTTCTGTTTGCTTTACGTTGAAGGGGACAGCATAGACGTACAGACAGACTGATCAGTTGGCAAGCGGCCTGTTTGGAATTCAGAATAGCCCGAAAAAAAATAGCCAATTGAAATGCGAATAATGCAGTCGAGAAAGGCAAAAAAAAAAAAAAAACAGTATAAAAACGACATATAAAATTAAATCTATGATGAGTAATAATAATTCAGAACGCGCTTGACATTGCCATACACAAAACACAGCAGGAGTCCTAAAGCCAAGGGAAATTCCAGTCATCAAGCATCGCGAATCACTCCTTTTTGTTTTTGGTTCCGGTTCGAAAGGCAATAGGCTTCAAGTGAGATATCAAAGTAGCAGCATATTTTGAGCAATATACATTTATAGTTGTGAATTGTAACTATAAGTTATATAATTATATACATCAAAGGTGGGAAAGCGGGACAGAGAGAGAGAGAGACAGAGAGAGAGAGAGGAGAGAGATAGAGCGAGGGGGAGTTTTAAAATGAAACGATTTAATCGTTCATTCCGGTTTTTGAGTCGGGGAAGTCATTTGCCTTAACTAACAATAAACAATCACTTGTTGAGAGATTACAAAATTCTCTCATCTTCATTTTTTATGTCGATTATATGGGTGTTATACTATATTCTTACACACAAAATCTACATACATATATAAAGCTAATAAATACTCGCAAAAGGGTAATCTTGTCAAACAAAACAAAACTGATACAATAACCAGTTGATTGTTTTTTGGAAATTCCAGTTTTCAACTTGTCAGCATGTAAATATTTGTTTTATTCATGTCATATCAAATTAGAATACTTCCGATTTTTCGATACTTTTGTTTATACAAATTTTGTAAGTCCCCTCCAGCTCGCTCAGACCTTTTGTTTTCCCCAATTTTAATGGCTGTGTGCATCAAGTTAATTCGTTTATTAACTATTTACCAAAAAGTTGTAATTTTTTCATCATTTTGTTTATATTATTATTTATATAAAGTAACATTACTAAAGCATGGATATTTGATAAGAGTTAACTGGCTGTGCTCCGTTTTGCTCCACTAGGTTCATCGTATTCTCCCCCTTCTTAAATCCACCAACAAAAATATGGCTTAGGATTGTCGGCAATCCTTTCAGGGACATTGTGCTGATATCCCGATGCCAGTTTTTTATTGACCATATTGAGACAATGTTTCCTATTTCGCAGCTCCTAATGAATTTGTTAGTTTCCAGTAGTTGTTTTTGAGCGTGGCCTTCAATTGGCGAGTGTCCTATAAAGACCCCCAACAGTCTTGAGATTTCCTTGATATACTGTCCTTTATAGAGCGCTAAGAGGTTCTATTCGCTTGTTGGTAATGCTCTTGTAGTGTAAAGTGTAGATGTTTTATGGTAGATACCCCTGTTTAGAAGTCTGTGGTGAGTTAGATCCTAGTCTGGCTTACTTATTCGTCGTTTCGTTGCCAAATACCTCAGAGTCGAGACCTTTAAGTCAGTGTCTGCACTCGGTATAGTTTAAGGACAGGTTGTTTAAGCTGCTTGACTGTCCGTAGGGATTGCGATGTTCCTGTTTCCATTCATGATCTCTGTCTATTGATATTAAGCAGGCTTCACGTCCGTGCCTGTTGTCGAGCTCGTCTTGGAGCCGTCTGTGTGAGATCTGTGTCCAGTTTATGAAAATGTTTTCAAAGACAATCTGTGCCATTGCCTAATCTATTACGTTTGCCATAATGTCCAGTATTCACTTGTGTTCTCCCTTACTATTCGTAGCTTTTAACCTGATCGCTTCTCATGTTTCCATGTTTGAAGCGGAGATCGACAGAAAGTTATGCATTTCCACTAAGATCGGACAACTATTTCTAATTAATATTAATAATCTAGGCAAATTGAACTCATACAGAACATTAAGCAAAGAATCTTAATACACTCTATAAAGTCGGTCTAAAGTTTGTTGTTTTCCAGCAGGTTGATGGCCAATGGGCTTATATGCTTGTCAAGACGATCAAGATGGGGCTTCGTTATCATAATTATTTCATCAGTTACTATGTTGTTAGATAATAGGAATATTATTTAATATAAAATAAATATTATACCCAACATAATTAAACTAAGAAATAACGTATAGCTGAGAATGAGACAATGAGTTGGTCTGCTTCCATCTAAATATAAATCATTTCAGCAATCAAATGTGCTCGATACACTCGATACAACTCAATCCGTAGTGAAAACTAGCGAATTTGTATAATTTTTTCTGTGGTATGCTTTTATTTTTGTATTGTTTTCATAAGTTTATGAAGTGTGTTTTTTTATCCAGGGTATGTAAGAGGCTACCCTTGTGTAGACCCCTGGAAAATTTGGTCTTGCACATTCATAGCCGAATGACACTATGCCCAGTAGATAGAATCGATAGAGATTGCCCTCCAGCTGAAGAGAAAGAGATACATTTTGGTTTTGATTATTTTTGTAGTTTTCTTTTTGCCAAGTCATTGGCAATTGGTTTTTTTTTTTGTCTTATTGGCTCTGATTCAGACGTCAGCAAATTAGCAGTTAACCACCTTGGAGGCAGCCGAAGAGTTGGAACCAAAACTGGTTGAATGATTCATCAATAACATAAATTATTGTAACTGACCTGCGGCATCATGAGTGGACCACCGGAATCCCCCTGGCAGGCATCGACACTGGAGCTGCCGGCGCAAATTAACTGGAATTGGACAGAGAGAGAGAGGAAGGAAGATGATTATACTATTCTATATTTTTGTTCTCACTCACTTGACTTACCTTATCGCTGAATTGTACAAACTGGAACACAGATTTGTAGTTCATCTCGCAAATTTGTCGTGACACAATTGGCACCTGGGCATCTCGAAGGACTTGCGAGGTGGGTCCCTGATGTTTGGCCGCACCCCAACCAGCCACAAATGGATTCATACCAACGAAATCATTTTGCAGAAATTTACTGGACTCGGGCAAACAAATTGGTGCAATGGTGGCTAGCCAAAGAGATGGATAGAGAAGTAAGATCAGGAGATTCCATGGGGGGGGCTTAGGTCTTACCACTGAAAACTGCCATGCCATCTAGTTCGATCAGGGCTATATCATTGGCTATGGAATTAAGATCGAATTGATCATGAATAACAGTTCGCTTAATATGAAAATCAAAGGCTCCTTGCTCCGAGGGTCGTGACAGATCGTGAGCACCCAAACGCACCAGAGTGAGCATGGGATTGATGCAGTGGGCCGAGGTGAGAACATAACGTCCATTGATTAGACTGGCAGCGCATAAAAACTTGAGGGCACTACGATTGATATCGTCAAAGTAACCCAAGGCGGCAATCCAGGGATAGGCAGCTCTTCGTGCCTCTTGGCCACCCACAACTCGATTCGAAGTGGCCGTACTGATTCCACACATGGGCAAGGGACTTGCATTTGTGGTTGGGAAATTCAAATTGGCATTAGGATTGGGATTATTGTTGGCTCTCTGACCCTGATTCAGCGGTGGCGTCGGCTGAAAGACCGGCACTTGGGGTCCCAATGTCGTGATCGGTCCCAGGGGTGAGAAATGAAATGAGTTCGATGCACTCGTTGCCGCTGGCGGTGGCTGTATCATAAGATCTTTGGGGCTTCTATTGCTAATGGCATGATCCGGGGCACAGCAAATCTAAATCAAAAGAGGCAATCATCCTGGCTGAGTTTGTAGAAAGGTTTGGCGAGGTTTCAATTACCAAAAAGCTGGAGCCATCATAACCACAAATGGATTGGCCCAAAAACTGTTGAAACTCATTTGATCCGGAGGACTGACTCTTGCTCTGATACTCTTCAACCAGTTGAGGGCAGGCGGTCAGGGGCAAACAGTTGCCCCACCGGGAACGTGCATCCTGGCAGCTGGACGGGGGAGTGCTCTGAATTAACTGACCCTGGGCTGCAATTGCTGCAAGTATATACGAGCAAAATCGGGGTGGAACCAGGGATGGCAGATGATCATGATGATAATTGTGTGGCTTGCGATTTTGAGGGGAAGGTCGCTAATCTATCAGTGTATTGCCAATTGATAAGGTGATTTCGTTGTGTTTTCGTTTTGTTTTTGAATTTTGCTTTTTTATGTGTTTCAATTTATTGCGCTTTTGACTATAACTAGAAATACGTGGGTAAAGGGGGTGAGGGTTGGTGGTGGAGTAGGAGGAGGAGGGGGAGATGCGTCTACTATTGAAGACTGCTGCGACGGCGCCGACGTCGACGACGACGACGCTGTGGCCCCGGATTGAGTGGCATAAAAATCATCATATCCGAACCAATTTGACCAGTCGACGCCACCAGGCGAGAATTTTGCTGTCGTGGATCTATGCAAGGGCAATTGGGCAACGGACGCATGCCTCCTGGTAGACAGACCAACGGTTGACTCGGGCAGGTCGGCAAGGGCAGAGTGGTGCCAATGGTGGTGCTGGTGCTGCTTGACGAGGTCGTTGTTGTCGTAATGGTCGTCGGCGGTGGAAACGGTGGAGTCACTGAAGTCAGTGGTGGGGTAAACGGCGGCGTTGCCGATGTCTGTGGAAACGGTGGTGTTGGCTGGAATGTCGGTATCACTACAGATGTCGAAGGCGGCATATAAGGCGGTCCAACGGGCGGCACAGGCAACGGCAATGGCGGCAATGGCGAAAATGGAGGTGGAGGAGGTGGAGTTAGTGGACCATTTGGTGGCGGCAATGGATATACGGGCAGATAACCTGTTGGATACAGCGGGCACAGTCCCTTGATGCTGGCCAAATACGATAGAAATGGCCAAAAGTAGACCTTGACGCAAAACTCATCCAGCAGCATATTGGAGAGCGAGCTAAAGTGATCCGTGCAACTGGACAAGAAGTTGACAACTGTCCAAAATGCTCAACCAACTGGACCCAAACATAATGTGTGAATGATTTATTTAATTATTTATTTGCTTTTGTGGAGCAAAATTATTATCTATCTGCAGACCAAATAGATTGTTCCAATGCCCATCACCAGGGACGGTTCCAAGTTCCCTCACCCAAATGAGGGCCAATGGAAACACAAATAAAAAACACTCGAAGTAGAAAATTCTGTCGATTCTGACAAGGCAATGAATGGAACACGAGTGGAAACAATGGGCCAAAATTGAAAATTAGCCAATAAATATCTTTCTCTATATAGAGAATGAGGTAAACTATATTTCTGTTAGATTAAGTTGAAATTTCCTATAAAATGTTGATGGTTTTATCTCCCACAAGATCCTGTTGAATTAAGCCATTTTCGCAATTTCATAGCCAAACCGTATTTCACTTTGTTCCGGCACTGAAATGCATCGTTAATTCTTGACAAATTAAAATAACTGGGCCACTGGTGCTTGTCATCCGATAATGTCCGACCTGAACGATCATTTTAGCTGTGTTAACACTATGTTCTTGTTCATCTAACCAACATTAATTGGAATAACACCCAACGAATATTCAATTAACACAAGCCTCAATGCAGCAAAACAACAACAAAAAAGAAGCACATACACGATCCTTATCTCATGGCATTATCCGAATATATAGCAAAACACTTACATTTCATCCATATGGAAGAGGAATTCGTCATCATCAGAATTAGCCACAAAATTGAAGGGAACTTTAGTATTTGATTAATAATATACCAAGACATTTTGATATTCATGTTTGTGGTGTTGGTGGTGTTGGTGGTGTTGGTGGTGTTGGTTGACAACTCTATGTGAACTGAATAAATGAGGCACTGACTCTCGACAGTCTCGTCGTCTCGACTTAAATGAACGCCATATGAAAAGGTATTCAATTGATGGGTTGAGTGGATTAATTATGGCAATTTTCCAAATTAAAACAATTTAAATGAAATCAAATGGAGAAAAACTCCATGCCGGGGTGACGCATCCCATGAACTTGGAGAGGGTGAAGTACCTCCAAAACGCTGAACGCCAAGGTTTAATTGTATTTTAGATGCTCTTATTTATTTGAACTCTCATCAAAAATTCCGCTAAATCTAAATGCCGACTACGACTACCTCGATTACGTGTGTGTGTGTTTATATAGACATTGAATGAATTTATATATCTACATGCATATATAGAGCGAGATATATAAATGTGTGTACATATATATAAAGTATGGGTTGGTGTGCGCGTATTAGCAGTCTAATCCCGATTTAATGCCATCCTCTCTATTCCCGGTGCTTGCAATCGAGAAAAAGTTGCGCCTGCGATTGGACAAAACGAAAGATTTCCAATAGCATTTCATTTGATGTCTTGCAATTGCCCTGAGAGGGTTCAAAAAAGGCTCCAGCACCGGAATTGGACCCACCAACCGAACGTTTACCCCAGTCGGGTGAGAATGTCAACTATAACGGGAAGAGAGAGGCAGTTGGGATGAGAAAATTTGACCATCTAACTCAAATACTCACTTGACATTCCACATAGGCGGCCAGGAGGATAAAAAGCACTGCTGCAAGGATGACTTGGCTTTTGGTGTTCATGTTGTCTACTGATGGTTTCCCTATGGAAGATCCCGCCTTTTATAGTCCTGGCAATTGTTAATTAATTTCACTCCCCCCACTTGAAGGGTTTCGCTTCAATATTTATTTTTAGATTCTCTATGCCCAGAGACTCAAGAGGTTTTTCCCCATTTGTGGGTCATTAAAAGACAGATTGGCCAGCAGTTTGGAAGCATTTGTGATTTGTTTTCTGGTATTTATTAGAATTGCGCATATATATTTAATATTAAACATATACACTACACATATGTATAAGACACACATATGGTATATATAGATGGGTCTCTCTAAACAGATCTGTATATCCACACATACATACATGCATATGTATATAGCATACATATGGTTATGTACATACATATTAATAATTAAATAAGTTCGTTAAATTAAGCAGTGTATAAGAGTTAAACGAGAATACAATTTTGTTTCTTTTTTTGTTGTTGTTGTTTTGTTGTTTTTTTTTTTTTTTTTTTTTTTTTGCGTATAAAAAATACAAATACGAATACAAAAAATATAATGATAATAATAACAATAATAATAATGATAAAAATACACACACGTACAAAATCTAGAATCTAGTTAAGACAATCTTGACTGAATTCGAATTTTATGAATATTATTATTATTATTATTATTATTACTATTATTAGTATTATTATTAAATATTAATATAAATATTATTGCGTTGTGCGCTTATTTTTTTCTTCTTCTTCATGTTTTGTTTGCTTAAATCGTTTCATTTTATTTTCGTTTCGAAATTATATAGATATAGCATTCGTTTTTGAGGCACTCAATTTGTTATAACAAAATTGGATTATAAGCATATATGTGTATATATATATATATAATCAAATTTGTATCCGCATGTGCAAATACCTTGTATATATTAGTAAATAACAATACAAATTACAATAACACATTACTTTTGGCTTAATCGAAACAAACGATCCGACGAATGAGACAATCTTTTGGCTCAGTTATTGCAATAATTAAAAAAAAAAAAAAAAAAAAAAATTAGAATAAATCAATTAATCAATTAATTGATTTAGTAAAAAAATATAATAATAATAAAAAACACACACATACATACACATACAAAAGTTTCGAGAAACACAAACAAGAAATTCTCCCTAATTTGATTGCAGAGTTATTGTTGTCGTGGTTATGAACAAATATAAAAAATATTTATATACCTATATATGTATGTGTATATGGTTTTAGTGTATCAGTGTGTTTTTTGTTTTTGTGTTTATGTCTAGATATTTTTTATAAATCTTTTTGTTAGCTACTCAATTAAGGGTCAAAGCATATTCGATGGCTTCGTTGGATGCCGTTGGATACCGTTGGATACTGGGCAGATAAGAAATGCACTTCATTTTGTGTTTACGGATAGACGGACTACGGACTACGGGGAACTGATTACTTTTACTGGTCTACTAGTAGCTGCAGCGTCTGGTGCGGTAAGTTTATTCCCTTATCAGTGGAATTTCATAGCTCAGTCAATGCGCAGTCAATTTGGTGTTTTCTTTTCATCTTTTAGAGATTCACTTCACTGGTTTATGGTTAATGGTTTATGGTTTATGGTTAATGGTTAATGGATATTGATATTGTTATTGGTGTTGGTATTGTTGCTGGCGTTGCTGGCGTCCGATGGTAGATTGCTGCTGTTGGGCACAGGGGCAATAAGGAGACATGCCCTACATCAGGCAACACTTCTTTTTACCCTTCTTCTTGTAGCTCTCCTCGATATAGGGACGCTCAGCTATTTGAAATTTACGTACGATACGCACTAACTCATGAAAGGCCTGATCGACATTGACACGCAGCTTGGCACTGCATTCAATATAGGGTATCATTAGACTTCTGCTTCTATTTTGCGCCTCTTCCAGTGATACTTGTCGCTGATGCTCTAAATCGCATTTATTGCCCACCATCAGCATGGGAAACTCATCGCGATCCTTGACCCGCAATATCTGACGTTGAAACTTTGGTATCTCGTCAAAGCTGGAATGATCGTTTAGCGAGAAGACAAGCAGAAATCCTTCACCTGAACGCATATACTGCTCCCGCATGGCGCTGAACTCCTCTTGGCCAGCCGTGTCCAAAACTGAAAAACAAAACGAAAGGAAATTGTCAGTTTTATGATTTTTCGAATTGCAAATACCTTAGAAACGTGTTTTTAACTTATCTTTCAATCTTTAACTCTGCTTATAGATTCAAAACTCTGTCCTTGGTTTAAGTAATTGTTTAGAAAAAGTTTGTTTAATATTCATAAAAAGGCTATAAACAGAACTTTTCTGTTTCACAAAGAATTTCATGATAAAGAGTCAAGTAAACATAAGGTGAAATAATGTATAGATAATGTTAAGCATAACACGTTTCGTTTTTAGAGATTGGCCTCGACTCGTCTTTTAAAAAACTTTTAAATGAATACAACTTACTGTCCAATTTGGCTGGCACATCGTCTATGACACATTGTTTGGTATATGAATCCTCGATGGTTGGATCGTAATCTGTGACGAAGTAGCTCTGCAGGGTAGATCAGATGAAAGATATCAGATATACATATGTACATTATATATACATAAATTAGATTAGATGATGCCACAATAAATGCCAAGTGGGTTGGCTTCTATTTTGATTTGTTTACCCGCAGAGAGACGCCACTTTTTATCATCTAAATCCACAATAACAAGAAAATCTTTGCCCATGCGTATGTGTGTGTGTGAACTAGCGAGTGAGTATGTGTGTGTGTGTGTGTGTGTGCATGCAAGCATACATACATACATACATAGAGACAGGCAGACGGACGTACAGGCGGACAGACGGACAACACTGAGATGGGGAGATGACGCAAATAACTATAAATAAATGAGAAACGGACGGGCGCGCATTGCCACATCGTAGTGAGAGATGGTTATACTTGGGACGAATGGACAAAACGCGACCATGGTCATGACCATGCCAGGCATGGCCAACCGACCGCCGCCACTACTGGCCCCTCCACCCTGCACATAAAACTGACGCTGACGGGCACACCCATAAGCAGCGCTCAACTTCAATCACAACATCGACCAACTCCCAATCCCCTCCTGCCTGCTTGCCTGCCTGCCCTTCTTTCCATTGCCCGCCGCGGTTCGGGTCACTCTTTTGGGGCAGGGCTCGACTCTTCTTCTTTTCGCTGCTTTTTTTTGGTGGTGGGGGAAGGGGGTGTGGCTCCCGATGATCTCGACTTGAAAATATTTTTGTAGCTCTGGCATGGCCAAAAGAAGCTTGTTGCTTTTACCAAAACAAGGGTCGTCTGCTGCCCACTTGTCGCATGACCACGCCCCCGCTGCCACCATTCCGCATATTATGCGCACACACAAATCCGTTTGAAGACGACGACGTCACCATTTATATTTGTTAATATATTTTCTTGGGGTAAAAGTAATAGAATACTTTTTTTCTCTCCGATGTATGGAAAGGTTACCTGTATGAATTGTATCGTTATGGCTGATTTTCCAACTCCGCCGCCTCCCACGACGACCAGTTTGTATGTTTGCATTTGCATTTTGCAATAATTATTGATGAGTTCGCGCTGTAGTACTACCGTTGTTTTGTACAATAATATAATATTCAAATAACTTATGTAGTGTACGAATACGTATACTTAATTTACATTGTTGAACTCGTTCGTCACAGTGAAGAAGATACCAAAAAATGGTCACACTGAGAGCATCTCTGTTAAGTTTAACAGCATCGTTTGGGAGCTCGTGAAGCGTTAACAGCACCATTTTCACGAACTGTTAACTCAAAGTGAGTGCAACTCATGTTAAATATCTGGCAACACTTAATTTCCCGCCTAATCCAATATTGTGTGCAAAGCATGCAAAAGTTGATATAAACAAAAATTAAATATAAGCATACTCCAACTAAAAACAAACAAAGATGCCAGAGGAACCTGAAGTTGTTATTGTTGATAAGCGGCATAATAACAGTCTGCCATGGATTGAAAAGTACAGACCTGTGAAATTCGACGAAATTGTCGGCAACGAAGATACTGTGGCGCGTCTTTCAGTGTTTGCGACTCAAGGAAATGCTCCAAACATAATCATAGCGGTAAGTGAGACAAGCTTCTTTTAATATAATTATCCTTGTAATATTTATCTGAATGAGAAAATCTTTAGGGCCCGCCTGGTGTGGGCAAGACCACCACTATCCAGTGTCTGGCACGCATTTTATTGGGCGATAGCTACAAGGAGGCGGTCTTGGAGTTGAATGCCTCCAACGAGCGTGGCATTGATGTCGTACGCAACAAGATTAAAATGTTTGCCCAACAAAAAGTTACCCTACCCAAGGGTCGGCATAAGATCGTCATTCTGGATGAGGCGGACAGCATGACGGAGGGCGCTCAACAGGCTTTGCGCCGTACCATGGAAATTTATAGTAATACCACACGGTTCGCCCTGGCCTGCAATACCAGCGAAAAGATAATCGAGCCTATACAGTCTCGCTGCGCCATGCTTCGTTTTACAAAGCTCTCCGACTCACAGGTGATGGCCAAGCTGATTGAGGTCAGCCAACTGGAGAATCTAAAGTATGAGGAGGATGGCCTGGAGGCCATTGTATTTACAGCACAAGGTGATATGCGACAGGCATTAAACAATCTTCAATCGACTGCTCAAGGATTTGGTGATATTACGGGTCCAAATGTTTTCAAAGTCTGCGATGAGCCGCATCCCATGCTGCTGCAGGACATGCTGCATCATTGTGCCGGCAATGACATACACAAGGCTTATAAAATTCTGGCCAAACTTTGGAAACTGGGTTACGCTCCAGAGGATATAATTGGCAATATTTTTCGTGTTTGCAAACGATTGAATATCGACGAACAGATGAAGTTAAACTTTATTCGTGAGATTGGCATAACGCACATGAAAATAGTCGATGGAAACAATTCGCTTCTACAGCTTTCCGGTTTGCTGGCCCGCCTTTGCCAAGTGGCCGAGGCTAACTAATTCCTAATTAGTAATTAATTTTTTTAAATAAAAATAAAAACATTTATCGATAGACCGACTCGATACATCCCTAGTCGATAATTATCAGCACTAATCGATAATTATCGCACTACATGCACTGTCATCTCTAACGTTTAGTTTTTGCAGTAAAGTGAACATGGCGAGTCTTGGGGGCCAGCACGAAAATTATTCGACTAATCCAGGAGGTAGGCATTAAATATTGTCTACCATATAACAAAACGAAACTTCAAAGTTTGACCATCTAACTCAATTGGAAGATTACAAATAACTATCCGGAACAATGTCTTCTGAAGGTGCCAAAAATTTGTCTGTCAGACTCTACTGATTGCGCAGCACACACACACTCACTCACCTCTCACACACACACACACGCACAAAGCAAACGAAGTGAAGAAAAAAAGCGAAAAAAAATTAAAAGAAGCCTTCTCTCATATGGGTGGCAAATGCTGCTGTCTACCGTGTGTTCTTTATAGCCTATGTGCATAATGTTTTCGTTTTCTATCCCCCCACCCCCACCACAAGCCGAAAAAGAAGAGGAAGAAAAAGTCAACCGGAGTTTGAGTTTATAAATAAGTTCATGTTTCCAGAGGAAAACATTATTTTCCGTTGCTGCTGTCTCGCTGCTGCTTCGTCATCGTGCAGCTGAAACTTTTGTTTGTGTATGTGTGTGTCCCCCCAGCCATAACCATCCCCGCCTCCTCCTCATTCTGGCTGCCTACTTTAGCTTTACCCTCCGCTCTCCTCGCCTAGGCAGCCGCTACCGCTGCCGCCTCCTCCAAAGCCAAATGCGTGTTTTCTTCTTCTGGCTACAAGTGCAAAACAGAAGCCCATTGATTTTCCCATTCGATACGATTCTGTGATTGAGTGAAAAGAGTCAACTATTGGTAGAAATAGGTGTTAGGGGGTAGGGAAAAGTTCAATGAAATCTTAACAAAAAACTAAAATCTAATTCAACTTATCCCTTTTTTTTTTACTTTTTTGAATTTTGCTTTGCAGTGGAAAACACACCCCAAAAGAGACCCGAAAGCCGAGAGGGGAGCGCCGAACGAAAAGGTAAGCTGACAATAATATAGTTTTAATGTTGGTCGGTCTCCACTTGTTACATAAAGTTCGACCATATGTAAATATAACTCTAAGCATCTACACACATATATACTAATGTGTGTGTATGTGTTTGTGTGTAAATATTCATTCTGAAGTAGCCCACGCATTCGCATCAGCCGGCACAACTCTGCATTGGTTTGCTCAGGTGGGCGGCGACACTCGCCCCGTCGAAGATGACTCTCAAGGTAGTTCACATTCCTTCCACCTTCAAGATATGTACATATATTCCAACTATCGCCCCGCCCCAGAGCATGATCTCACTAAAACATACTAACCGTTCATACTGAGGAAGAGACCTAGACTCAAGCTTAACGACCTTGCCATGGTCTCGATTGATTTTCCATTGCTACAATTGATGACTTTGTTACAACTCTAAGAGGAGTGGATCAGCAAAAGAGAGCTACACAAAGACTCGTTTGGTCTGTTGTTAGTAGACGGAATTTCGAAACTATCTATAACATGGCTTAAAGGGTTATATGGGTCTCTCTTATCTTAATAGTTGACAGCTCTTAAGATGTGTGTCGTAGTTTCTAAAAATACACAACACAATGTGTCGCCTCATAAATCTAAATATAAAACATAACTTACCGGTGGTGTTTAAAAAAAGGATAGTTATGCCCAATCACTACAATAATTACTTTCCAAAGAGAATGTCCGTTTGTCTGTCGATCCAATTGTTCTACAAGGTCGTCAATCACTTTTGGCGAGAGATTTTTTGTTTGTGTTTGAGGATTTCCAAATTGTTTTTCGAGAGCTTTATATTTTGCACCTTGAATCAACTGAATCATCGTACATTAAAATCTGACCCCCCCAACTCCAACTTTGAATTGCATTTTCACTAAATGTTAATTGCGTCATGAAATTCCTATTCCGAAAAACTACAATCCCAACGATAACGTCCGCCCGCAAGTGTTTTCATTCGTTCGATTACAAGTTTGGTTTGCTATCAACAAAAAAAAAGTTAACAATGTTTATTATCTTTTCTTTCGTTTTCCTTTTGCATATTTGCGAGTCCAATGTCATTTCAATGAAAAAAAAAACACACACACTAATGTGTGCTTACATTTTTTTTTTTTTCCATTTTTTTTGCACACTCTCCGCGAATTGTGAAGGGGTTAACGGGCGGGGGGCGGCTCTGGGTCGGCGGTCGCTCTCTGTTTTGTCAATTGACCCACATAGTTAGTGTACGGACGGCTGGTCGGTTGGTCTCTCAGTCTGATGATGACGTCAGCGCGTTGTAAATAACTTGCCGGCAAATGCCAAAATAAAAAAAAAAACATACACAACAACAACACCGAAACGAAAAGAGAAATGAAACTTGTTTTGTTGTTGTTGTGTTTGCTTTTATTTTTTATTGATTTTTGGCTACAGGTAGCCCAAAACAGCGAAATATGCAAAAGGAATTATCACTTTTTTTTTTTTTTTGTAAATCAATATGATGACAACGACGACTAATTCTCTTGTTCGCCATCCCGGCGATTTATTCTAAATAATTTTCCAGTGTCCAAAGATCGAGAGGAGAAACTAAAATATGCACGAGACCGACAAAATGAGGAGAGACAAAGGAAAATTGAAGAGCTGCGTGCTCAGGCCGAGGCAGCTCAAAGGTATCGCGAACAAAAGGAAGAGGAGCGACGACGTCGCATTGAGGAGATACGGGTCCGTGACACAGAGAAGCGTCATCAGGTGGAGGAGCGGAAAAAAGCCATAATTGAGGCCGAGAAAGAGCGACGCGAATATATACTGAAAAAGAATCTGGTAAGAACTTGTTGTTGTGGGCAAATTAAACAAAACACAAACAAACAAAAAAGCACAATTAAATATGTTATCTCTCTATCTATCTATATGTAAGCAGGAACGAGAATCGCGAATAGAAACAAAGAAAAGGGATAGAAACTCTATAGTGTTTGCTTTCGGTTCATCAACGCCACGTTTACTGGATGTGCCTGCGGATTATGGTTTGGTATCGCCCAGTGCCTTTTGGGGCCAGAGAAGGTAAATTTTCTATTTACGATCCATAGAGAAGAGAATGCACTCAATGCAGAAATGTCAAAAGAACGCTTTATCCAACCAAAATGCATTAATTGGTAGTAGATTACGTCTTGGCCATCGTAACGGTGTTTTCTAAATCGTTTATCAGCGCGCCCACAAGCAAATGTTGCCAAGTCCAATAAAAGTGCACAAAAGCTTGTTAAAGATTGCCGGTGAATTTTTTCTTCCACTGAGTGAAGTATGAAAAATGGTTAGCACTGAATAGAAAGTCTTTCGGTTCGTTAAACTTGTGCCCAGGTAACTAATAGTAAAGAGAAGGCTTTTGCCCCCTCTCAAAAGACAAATAGAATGTTGAAACAACAGAGTTTGAATCGGTTCAATGATTTTGAGAGTCAATGTCGTCGATGCATTCCCTTATCTATGGATCGATTTATTGTCATTATCTAATTATTGATTGGTTGATTATTTTCGTTTCCAGATCAACATCAATATCGAATGTTGCAGCGGGCGCCTCGCTCTCACGTCGAAGTTCAGAGCGTGAACTTGCCGATAGTGGTGCAAAGAAGCGTGCCTCATCATCCACGGACAGACATGATGGTGAGTCAATGAGAAATGTCGAACAAACGAGACTTGAAACTCAACTTGAACGCAACTTGACCCCCACACACGACACACGCACACACCAATACCAATACCAACATACGACAAACACACACACACACACACGAAAATGACACCACCACACCACGTAATCTTAATATATTTTATTTTGCAGTTATCGTTTGTATCTCAGTTGTTTTCTATTTTGTTAAATGTGTGTCCGCCACCCTCCTCTCCCCCTAAACCACTTTCCTCTTATCCAATGATATATCCTATATATCTTAATCAATGTACCCTAATTCTGTCTCTGTATATCTCTCCTTATATATATATATATCCTTATATATGTATAACATGCGGCACAAAATAGATTTTGTTCTAGTACAATTTTGAATACTTATTGTTAGTATAATATATGATTTCGCACACTGACACCCAATTTACACACACACACACAAACATAGAGAACAAAACAAGCTGAAATCACACCTCTGTAATATCCCACCAATTTTCTTTCTCTGTCTATCCCTTAAATATACATAAATATATATATATTGATGACAAATTGTTAATACACTCAATTTGCAAACCGAAACTCACTCACACACACACACACACACACTCAACCACACATACACACACAGATCATCGACGCAAATCTTCGTCCATGTATGAGGTGTTCAATTGGGGCTATTCCAATGATGAGCCGCCAAAGCGGTATTCGTTATCAATAGCCAGCAGTGAGATAAATATTGATGGGCCAGCTCCACCCAATTCAAATTCAAAACAAATTACAACAACTGCGCACAGACAAAATAATAATAATAATACTCCAATAACAACAACAAATGCTGCAAGCCAACACCACTACAACAACAACAACAACAGCAATCATAACTCGTATCGTAAGGGTGAGGGTTCTGTCTTCTTCTTCTTCTCGTCAACTTCTTTTAAAACTTCATTATCAAATCCAATAATATTATAATTATTATGTTCCTGTTTTTAGTAATAATCTTACCATGTTTTGTTGTATTACCCTAAAATTCCTCACCTACTACTATAAATGCCTGTTCAATCTGTTAACCTGCGCCCCCCCTGTCTCCCTTTGATGCTAATCCTTTTTGTCAAGTAATCTAACGGTCTCCTTCAGCATGTTTTTCCAAGTTTTTTGCATGATGTATAAACTCCGTCGACCCCCCCCCACACGTTATGTGGCTCCTAATATTGTGCCTGGCTCATTCTTTTTCGCTCGCTCTCTCTTTCTCTCTCCCTGTCGCGTTTTGCTGTTGAGACTTACTAACCTTGAACAGCAGCGGCGCAGAAAATCTCTTAGAAAAGGCTGTTCTCTTATTTTATTTTATATTTTTTTTTTTTAAGTAGCTTGTTTTCTTTCTCCCTTGGCATGGTTGTTATTCGAAAAGATTTTTACACATGAAATTTGGGTTATAAGATGGATATAAACTGATCTTCCATATCATTGACTGTGAAGAAATACATTTAAATTTACGTATGCATCTTATTAGAAGTAAAATTGTATAATAACTCCGAAAACTGGCGAAAGCAGGCGAAAATCTCACTGAATCTCAGTCTGTATCAATTGAAAACTCATGCGACTTATAAAATGTAGTTACAAAATAATATGTGTAGGAGCTCTCTAGAAACAAACGAATCATAGTTAATATAATTATATGTAGGTACTTCCTCTACGAAATCCAATTCTGATCCGGAAAACTTTATGCATCCATCTTATTGTAAAACCTTCAGCTAATGTGTAAATATTTTTGAAGCTATATTTTTTGGTTTTGCTTTTGGTTTCTTATTTGCTCTTAGTGAACAAGTTAAAATAGTATTTTTTTTTTTATATTTGAGTTCAATTTGCTCTCTCTCTCTCTTAACGATTTGTTATTACGCCTGTTATCAAAGATTTAAGAAAAGAAAGCAAGAAAGAAAAAACCCAAATTCCAAAAACCACTCGAACCAATATTGCAGAAGATATCGTTGACACATCACCCATCGTGTTCCGAAGCGTTTACCGTAGGAAAACGGACCTAATGCCAACAATACCCAGCCCCCGAGACGGGCATTATGGTTCGCGCAGCTCATTGAGCACCACGCCAGCCAGAACCCCAGGTAAGATTGCGACCCCCATTCAAACTATTACTACAAAGAAACAAAAAAACAAAAAAAAAAAAAAACAATTTAGTTACAGCTATCATCTAAGATCTCATTGTACTGCCATCACAATCAATCATCAATCAATCAATCTCCATTGCCTTCTCATTCAGTTAGCCCATTTTGTAGGTGCCAAGTCCTCCCGAGTGCTCCAGAGTTGCCAAACCCCCGCCTTCCCCTTTAAAGAAAAAAAAACCAAATACCTCTTACTTTTTCTCTCTTTTGTTAATTTGTGTATTAAGTATGTTGTTTTTATGAGGAAATGCTTAGGAAGAGAGTATGGAAACCATGTTACCTACTACCTAGCACTATATTTATGTAAGCACCCACCGCCACCTACACACCAAACAACCACAACAACAACAACACACCAACCACACACACACACTTTCTCGATCTCAATCTCACGCATTCTGTAGCCTAAACCACACACTTTCTGTCCTCCCCATTTGTTTCTTTTTTTTTGTGCCGTCTTCTGTATAAATATAATTAGCTAAATAAGGATCTCCTCTGCAAAACATAGCAAACGAAGCTACCAAAACTAAAAAAAAAAAAAAACAAAAACCCTCAAAACCAAAAACAAAACTGTTTCTGATTCATGAACCACTTTTTCACTTATCACTAACGTGAATCACCACCACAGGACGTGCCTACTCGATGAATCGACTGGATCAACTGGCCCAGCCAATACGACGCAATGGTGAGCATGTTCGTGCCATTCTGGAACGGGAGCGACGTGAACGTGAACTGGAGATGCTGGACGAGACGTCCTCGCTGGGCGGCGGTGTCGGTCGGCGAAATGCCGCCGGTTCACGCTCCAAGCGGGCGGGCAGTGCTGGTGGCAGTGGAACAAACAGTGCCACCGGCAACATGTCACGCAGCATGACCCATTTAGCGGGCACCACACATCGGGAGCGTGGGAAATATTCATTGGGCGGCGGCATTTCGACCAGTTTCCGGCCACTGGGCAGTTCTGGGCAACGTGACTCCAGTAAGAGCATGACACAGATTAGTTCTTCGTGGTCAACATATGGCACTACACCAACAATTTACAACCACCAATACCACAACAACCACCACCACCACCACAACCAACCACAACGCCAATCCAATCTTGGCTTACAAACTGCCGCAACTAAAAAATATCTTCAATCATCATTTGCCTCATCTTCCGCATCCTTCTACTCGAACGCGACTAGGCGTGGCGGCCAGCAACAATATGCGACTTCTACTAACCCCTATCGTTATCTCGATCTCGATCCAAACTCATTGTTGCTCATGAACTCTTCTAGTTTGTTAGTGAATGCAGGTGTGTGAGAAAACAAACAAACAACTCAAAAGCTACCAACCACCCACTCCATAAAACAAACAACACACCATTATCGAACTCCTATCCTCCTAATCGCGGCTAGTTGTAGTCACTGTAAACCATTCAAATCAATTCAAACTCCATGACAATAATTTTGTTGTAGTTCCTACGGTTATAAAGCTATAACCTAACCAAATCCCCTTCACCACCAACACCAACCCGATTAGAGTAACCACCAAAACAAAAAAGAACATTGCACACTTAATTGGCTAACTCGAAAATCACACCTTTCCCCCATAGACACACAAACACACCAACACATACACACACACATGCCTAAAGTTACTCACACATACCAAAAAGAATATATATTTAGTCCTACCAAACATTAACATTAGAAGACATACAATGAACGACCGATTTTAGATTTATCCTTTCATGTTCTCCATATGAGCAACAATTTGTTATTGAGATTACGTATCAACAAATCAATTGAGGATCTAAGTTGTCCGATCTATGCAAATGAAGAAATAACCTCTAGCTGCACCACCTGAAGCTAGAGGATTTCAAAATACCTTACCCTAGAGCTGGGCCGTGCAAGATGTGTTGCTGCAAGAGAGTAATTCAGTTCCTACGCTCTCAATTTTGTTGTTCGAGGACTTCGGCAACCCATCGGTTCACACGCAAAAGAAATGACGAACGTGTTCGTTCCCAAGCTCTTCGTTTCTATAGATCATCTTTCGAGAGACATTTCGAATGGATTAAAGGATTAAAGAACTATTGATCGATCGTCCATATTGTATGCTGAGTTTTCTACCGCCATTGATCTCTGTCGTTCGTTCGTTCGTTTCTTATGTATGATTTTCATCATCATCATCATCATCACACAGTGGAAGCGGAACATTTTCTATGGCATAGTTATCTTTTTTGTTCGTTTTTCAATTAATCATGAATGGTTTATTTTTAATTTTGGTTTCTCTACATTGCAAAACAACCCACAAGAACACACCACCCAACCCAAATACTCCCACACGCACACAGAAACAGCGGGGCATTATATACATATATCAAACGCACTTAGCCTTATTTGTCTATGATATACAGTTTGATGTCCTTATTCCCTTTGAGTATATGTATGTTGCCCGCTATCTATGTGTTTGTTCTCTTTTCTATGGTTTATGGTTAACTTTTTAGAGTATATTAATTTAGGCTTTTGGTTTTTGTCCTGTACTATGTTTTGTGTTTATCTTTGGTCTTTTGTCTTTATTTGTTATGGAAAACTCTGGTGACGGCCACAAATCACATGTGCTTTTATGTTTAAAAACAATTCCCTCCTTTTAATGCAACAAATGGAAAAATAATTATCTTTTCCATCATTCGAATTGATAATATGAATCTTTGTTATTGTTAGGCTCGCGATCGGGCAATGCCACACCAGGCGGACATTTCAATAACTCAAGGCCCGGCAGCGCCATGTCCACATCCACAACAATGTCCACATCAGGATTAGTGCCCAGACGACCGGCAACAGCGCCACGTAAACCCAGACCAGCAAGTATTGCCGGCACTGGTATGTCCCTTGAGGGTAAGTATGCTTAAATTGAGATTTTTTCTGTGCTCACATCGTTTTTTGTTTGCAGAGATAAACAAACTAAAGAAGGACCAGAAGCCGCCGGTCAAAACAACAGCCGCTTCTCCATCTGCACAAACGACCCCCAAACGAACTGCAAACCTAATGTCCACCTCCTTAATTGTGACCTCCAGCTCATCACGTTTGAGCAGCGCCGAAAAGAAGACGCCCTCAAAGCGGGTAAGTTGCTGGTAAGACTATGTCAGGCTCTTCTCTACATTTTTGTTTTTTCCTGCAGGATTCTCCAATGGTGCCGAAGGCTGCATCTGCTTCAAAAGCTCTTCCGAATCGTACAGCCAGCTCGGAGCGCATTAGCAGGCATGCCAAGGAGTCAAAAACCAAGGATACCTCTGCAATGACCAGATCCATGATTGTCACCAATAGCAATAGCAGCATTAGCAGCACCAGTACCACAACTATCACCACTACAACAACAGCAACTACTAGTAGCACTCTCACACCACCAGCTCTAGCTCCAGCTCCAGCATCAGAAACAGCTCCTTATGTTCCTGATCAAAATGGTGTGGAAAAGGTGTTAGCTGCTGAAGAGATTCCTGTAGATAATTCAGCGGATGTAACAGTTGCAGCAATTGAAGCTCCGGTTACGGCTGATAGCAAGGCAGAAAAAGAGGCTCTTAATTCGGTGAAAACTGAAGAAGTAGCTCAGCAGGTAGCACAGACTGTCGAACCGATACCAGCTTCTACTGTTTCCACAGTCACCGCTACCGCCAATGTGGAGGAGAAGGCAGATGAGGGCACTGAGAAGGAGGTGACAGCCCCCAAAGCACAGCCGCCCCAAGAGCAAACGGCTCCCAAAAAGCCATCTCGAAGCAAGGAAAACTCTGAAGTGCGAGAGCTCACGCCACCAGCACCCAATGCTGGTCCAGATGGCAACGATCTGATGACGGCATCAATGATAGCCAGAAAAATCACGACCGAGGAGGAGGCAAAGGCCGCCTTGGCCGAGAGACGACGCCTGGCCCGCGAGGAGGCCGAACGACAGGCGGAATTGGAGCGCCAACGACTCGAGGCCGAACGTCTGGCCGAACTGAAAGCCCAAGAAGAAGAGGCCGAACGACAGCGTCTATTTGAAGAGGAGTCAACACGCCTGGCAGAAGAACAGCGGCGTGGTGAGGAGGAGCGCTTACGCAAGGCCATCGAGGTAAGTAAACGGAAAGGTATTCAGATTGAACGAATTCTGATTATTGCATTCTCCACACACAGGAAGCTCAACAGAGGGAAGCGGAGGAACAGCAAAAACGCGAAGAAGAGGAACGACAGAGAGTAGAGCGTGAGGAGGCTGAAAAAAAGGCCAAAGAGGAAGCCGAGAAGCAGCGTGTAGAGGTAGCTGAACGTCTGAAGCGTGAGGAGAAGGAACGGGAAGAGCGGCGTAAACGCGTAGAAGCTATCATGTCCCGTACACGCAAGGGTGGGGCTGCAGCCACTCCTTCCAAGGTAGCAATCTATTAAATTGTGACTTAAAAGTACAAATTTGATAAATTTTCTTTGCTCATTTTTCAGGAATCCAACGACAGTTCCAAGGCAGCTCCGACAGAAGGTCCCAAAGAGGCCAATCCTACAGGTGGCAGCACCAGCAGCAGTAGCGACAGTAACAGCGGCAGCAGTAACAACTCCACTGGTGGCTCACCCAGCACTCCAGCAGTTACGCCTTCGGTGACAACTGTCTCCTCCTCGGAGCCACCCAACAGCCAGGCCATGTATGAGCAGTCGGTGGTAGATAAAGAGAACTCGCTGATCAATAGCTTCTCCACAATGATCATCGATGAAAATGCCAAGAACCTGCAGCAGCAGCAGGTGAGCAATGGCAAGCTCTTGGCGGAGTTTACCACCAACACTCCAGCAGTGGCCAATGGCAATGGCCACATTGAGAATGTGAATAACAAAAAGTAAGAGCAATTAAAACTAGCATTACCAAATCGAGGACTACTAAACCGAAATGTAACTCTATTTGGCCACCCCCACAGTGACATCAATCTGCTGCAGGATACAGTGACTCCGACCGCCACGCAGCTCATCGATCTGAGCATTGAGTCACAACAAGATCTGCACCTGAACAATAACAACAGCTTGCTGACGAGCACAGCGGCAACCACCACGCTAGTCACTGCTGATAGTCACGAGAATAAAGGTGCCAGCCCCTCCTTCCATTAATCTATCTTTGTCAATGTTACGCTAATCTGTTCTGTCAATCTGCTCTCTCTTTCTCTGTCTCTCCATAGATATATCGTTGCTGTGAATTGGAAGAGGAAACCAAACATGATTGTTTTCTAAATCTAAATCTTGATATAGCTAAATGTGTGTGGAGTATTTATTTATAGGAGCATGAGATCTATATAAGGAATATGGAGACAAACTATGGTTACTACTACAAAACAACAAAAAACAAAAAGAAAAACAGGAAAACATAAAAGCTTATATATATATGTTTATATATATATTTATGTATGTGTACACATATGAAAAACAAAGTCCCGAATATATATGTATATATATATATACATATATATATATATATGTACATATATATATTATACATACATAAACAGGAAAAAAAAAAATGAAAAGAGGCCGCAGAGAAAACAAGAGTGCATGTAATTAGTTAAGAACTAAGACAAAGATAAGAGCTAACGAGATGGATATAGGATATGATATAAGCACACACACAAACATAACAATTATATATACATATATATATCCGGTGTCTCGTAGCTCTAAGGATCGTTGCGAAGCAATTAAATATCAAAGAATGTTTGTGAAGCATCAAAAAATGCAATTTTCGATTTAATTCGATTTGCGATCTGAATGATGCATAATTTAATTACAGAAAAAACAAAAACATAAAACAAAAAACAACGCTTTAAAAGTTTAAAAGTGCATAATTACAATTGAGTATAACTTGAAACGGCGAGAATAACAAAATACACAAGCGAAGGATATAATTAAAAATTATAAATACATATATAGAAATCATATTAGGAAAAACAAATGGGTGATAAAATATCACCCCACCACGGATGGATATCAAAAGAGAACTTAACGCGAGATTCAAGCGAGGCACAAAGATATGAGCGCCCCAACGCCGCCGCCATCACCTCCGACCGCCGCCTCCCCTCTATGAAATAATATGGAAATATAAAGAGAAACACACAAAGGGAGATCCAAACGCCGAAAATCGAAAATGCATACCCCAAGAACCTTGGAGCCGCCCCCCCCCCTTTTCATAAGCATAATGTTTAGTTCGCCCGCCCCGCCCTACACGCGCCTCCTTTCCCTCAAGTATGCACAGTTCTTTTGTAAGTTAAGTTTATTACGTTGAGCCAACGAATCGTGCGGTATTATTTATTAAACAAAACAAAAAAAGAGAAAGTAAAACAAATTCAATTGAAATTATTTGCTGATACTGTTTGTTGTATGTCCAAATTAGAAAGAATTCATGAGCAGAATCAGATAATATATATATATATATATACAAATATAGGTAGCCTATAAAAAACATATACACACACACACACACACACACACTGTAATCATAGATATCAGATATCAGTGCTTGATAAAAAGAATGCCTAGGTCTAATCTAATAATGATGGAAACGGAAGGAGGGGAGAGTAATGAGTGATGATATATATACAATTGTACTATTTTGTAATAGGTATCAAAAGAAAAAAAAAACAAAACAAAAACAAATTCTGATTATGCTTATGTCATTATTATTATTATTACTATTATTATTATAAACAATTATTTTCCTTTTTTTGTCTTATTGTAGTAAAAGTTCAGTGTAAATTATTTTTGTGCGTCGTCTTCATATAATAAATATTTATACATTTATGTATATATATATATATATATGCATATCAATTTAATATTATATATATATATATTTTTTTTTGATAACAAGTACGTTTATTTTTTTTATACATGCATATATATGTATATATATGTATATATATATATATATATATATATATATATATAACTGTATTTTGTATTTATCCATGTGCAAAAAGAAACAAAACCAACAACAAATAAATTATGATTATTTTTTAAATTATTTTGAAAAATTCTAATGTTTAGTCTATCCCCACGCCTCCTTCCTTCCCCCAACCTGTGCACTAATCATAGCCTAGTAAATTGTATTAGCATGCAAGAAACAATAAGATTGTAAATTGAATTGAAATCGATCATACGCAATATATATGTATGTATATGTATACACAAACTCACATAAATGTTTACACAGACTCATCCACTTGTATCTGAGCGACAGGGCCTTAACAAATTGAATGATTTAATGATTGAGAGGAGCATAATGATAATGATGATGATGATAATGATAACGATAACGATGTTGCATGATTGAGACGAATTGAAAGAAAACCATTTTTTCCGAAAGTTTCGCATGTGAAACCCGTTAATAGTTTAATATTAATATGATATAATAATGGCAATATATGTATGCAAAACTAATAAAACTCTAACTTCTAGTTAAATAATGCTTTCCTATGTTATAAAATACCTAAAGGCGATATAATCAAAAAAAAAAAAAAAAAAAAAAAAAAAAACAACCAGCAAAAGACAAAACTCATATAAGAATGAAATGTTTACTTCAAATTCAAATCATTTGACAATTTCAATTGCAAAAAAACAACAAAAAAACCCTTCAAGATCAAGCTGAATTATGTATATTTAATATTTAATACTATTATATCACACACATGTACACAAACAAAAAAACTAAAGCAATTCCCTATATTTATTTAAAACACACACACACACAAACACACACTGAAACACTAATAAAAGTTCTCTTCTTAATGCGGAAATTAAAATGAAATGCAAACAGTATAATAATAATACATATATACAAATATCAAAAACTCTATATTTGTGTGAATAAAAATGTAACTAATTCTCAAGGCATAAAATTATTGAAAAGTGAAGTGTCCGTATTGTTTTATACATATGTATATAGGGTTCACATAACTCTCTTGGAATGTCGCAACGATTTCTCTGATAACCAAGCATGACTCTTCCTTACCTTACTCACTTTATAGTTGAACTTTATCTGCACATTGTGTTTGGAAAGTGAAATGACTTGAATCGTTATCTTGCTATGAGTACCTACTTATGTTTCTGATTTCAACAGTTAATAACCTGAAGGAGGCGATTCGAAAAAGGCCTATGACATCATTTGTATTGCAAAAACAATTAATGACGTAAGTTATTGTAATTTGGGAGTGCATTCAATGTCAATCATAAAGTGCTATCAGAATGCTACTGGATATGATATGCGAAAAGTGTATCATCTGCTACCTTTGATGGATTGATTAACCTAGCCAAACAATTACTTTGATTTTTACATAGTTATTAATTTAATCTTGCATAAAGGGTATCCTCTTATTTTGGCAGCCCCACCACTCACAATGTTAAATCGGCCCTGTGCTACGCTGTTAATTAACAGTCAACATGTGGGATTCTGTTAAACAACAGTACGCTGTTGTTTTAACATTCTGGTTTTCAACAGTCCGGTAACATGATAAGCTTAAAAAAACCTTCGTTATCGCGTAAGTTTAAAAAACTGTTTTAAACTTTTGTAACAATTCGTTGTGAACGGACGTGCTTTTGAGTTCTCATTTCTTGTCTCTCTTTTTACCTGGCGTTTCGTCAATTCGTGATAAGCATTTCATTTAGCATTTTTTGTTGAGTGTGTGTGGTGGACAGTGCAACGAGCCAAAAGACCGACCAACCTACATAATTTTTTGTTGTTTTTGTTAACAAAAAAAAAAACAAAAAAGTTCCCTGCAAACCCGTTTACCTGTAGCCCAAAAGCAACAACAACAACATTATGTCGTCCAATCGTGCACCAAAGTCTGGTTTCGCCGCCGAGGCCCAGCGTAAAGTAAGTACAATAATAAAAGCAACAACAAACGAAACACAGTAAACAAATTGCCAAAAAATAAAACGTCAGCCTGTGTATGTAAGTGTGCTAGCATGTGTGTATGTGTGAGTGTGTGTGTTGTTTGTATTTGGAAGCTGCATTGACCAAATTTGGTCATTGAGTTGAGTTTTTATCTGCTCGCGCCAAAAAAAAGACGCAAAATTTGACTGAAAATGGACTTGAAATTGCGCTTAGCTAACAAGGAATGACCTCATTTCTGTTTGATAAGTGTGACAAGTATATACATATGTATGTACATACATATATGAATTTGACATATGTACATATGTATGTACATACATAGAAAGATACTTAACATTTACATGTGTATGTGCATATGTATGCCTTTGTGTGTACGTTTAACTGTTGTGCCTAGCATTCCAAATTATTTGAATGAAATCTTATCAACATTGAGACAGACTCTCTCAAACACTGATCCCTGATCTTCCAACCCTTGAGATCCGTTCTGTAGTATGTAGGAAATGCTAGGGCAAAATGAGGGGGGATATAGCAAGAGAAGGGGAGGGAGTTATTCTCTCAATTGTTTGCCAGCCATACTTTCTGTTCTCCCCTTCAATTCGAATTGCAACTAATTTAACAACATTAGTGCCGCCTATTTGGTACACTTAATATTACAAATTTACCAAGAAATACATACATATGTACATCCATATGTATGCATTTGTTGCGTCTATGTATACATAAATTTGTTTGCATGTGTGTGTGTGTGTGTGTGTGTGTGTGTTCCCTTCAACAGTTTAGCCCTCGTCAAGTCTGGCTTACGCAATGCCCAAGCCAAAGTGAAATTGTATATGTCGCCCTGGTAAAGGGGATTAAGTGCACTCTGTGACAGCACCAGCAACAACAAAAACAACAACAACAACAAATTACAGTTACAGTTATAACATTGTCCAAACCAAACAAAAACAAAAAAAAAAACACTCAAGTCAGGAAAATTCCGCTAGGTATGAGTAACACGTACGTACAATATAACCGAAACTTCTATACTCTCTCTCGCTCTCCCTCTCCAAGAATAAGGAAAAATCTTAGCTAACTTTAGAATATATACATATGTATAAATTTATGTACATATATGGTAAAATGTATACATATGTATATATACATATGTATTTGATATGTATATCCTTTACATATCCCTGTCACTTACTGTTAATCATTTTTTGGGGTCTACTTTACAGTTAAAATGTAAATTAGCCATTGAATTTTGTGGCCCTCATGGCCTAGGCCTAAAAAATGAATCCCTGGCTATTCCAGAACTGAATCAGCACTATAAGTTATTGCCAAAGATTATATCGTTTGAACTTAATATTCTTATTAGAGGACATCGACATAATATTTGCCAATTATAACTCCCCCAGTCCTTTAAAATCTGAAGAAGAAGAAGGGAAAATTTTTTTTCAAATTTGGATTCTAAGAGGATAAACCAGAGAATAAAAAATGGGTATTTGGTGTTAGCATTATTGTGCAAATGTGTATCATATCATTATAAACGTCACCAAAGTGTGAGCTTTCACCATAATTTGTATCAAAGAGCTACTATAACTCTTGATAAAAGGCAAAATGGAATTTTATCTTGAATGAAATTAGATATCTTTGTTTAAGTTGGAGTCCCAACGAAATGGCACATTGCAGAAATACTTGAAGAATCGAATTCAAAGATCCGTTTGTTGAAAGTGCGAATAGAGTATCAAATGGCCGATACAATGGATAAGGGTAACGCCTATATTTTAGACGTTAAATTTTCCAGCTGCTGCTGGTCTCACAAACATCTTGAGCTTGAGCAAATTGTCTGATCAAATGAACATACATAGCACAGCACAGGATGATGATCAGCAAGAGAACTGGCCATGATGATGATGATGATGGGCGATGATGTCATTCTTCATTCCTTTCTCAGCTGCGGCGGCGTCTTGGTTACGACTTGAACACAAAAATGAAATAAAACAACCTACAGTACAGCAGTTTGCGTTTGTTAGTTTGGAGGGGATAAGAGATGTGGTTGGTTATAGACAGGGGGGAGGGATAGGGGATATAAGGGTAGCGATAGCACCTATTCCATCATCGTCACACACACAGCACTTAAAGTGTGTCTGTGTGTGTGGCAAAAGCAAACAAAATGTTGTTGTTTTTGTTGTATTGCTTCTCTGTCTGTGTGAGGCAACTGAAAAATTGTTGTTTGTCTGTTTCTGATATTCCCCCAAGTATGTATGTATAGTTAGTAAGTATTTTGTATACACATACATATGTATGTACATATGTATGTATATATATACATATGAAGGTAAGTAGGTAGGTTTAGGTATGAGCTTTCAATATATTATTTCCATTATTTTCAAGACTCTCAAATTTCGGGTGCAAATTACTGACAGAGTCAGCACTTCAACCCTTTTTTCTTCTTCCTATCTACCTAACATACTATATCGTTGTTCGTTAATTAGTCGATTCTACTCTTGTCAGCCCGGTTCGCTTCCACGTTGCCACAATGTTTCTTTCTATCACTCTTCTAGGGCCGCCGAGTCAGTTAGACAGCCAAACAGCCATCCAGCCAAGAGGCATTGGCATATTAGCCACGTACTAATCACCTTTGCCGCATTTGGGCACACATTGGGGGAATGGGAATCTAGACAGAGATATAAAATTCTATATCCGCGACATGCCATACAGATAGTTAGATAGACAGACATACATAGATATTCATATACATACATACATACATTCTCTATCTATGTATGAACATAGATACATAACCCTCCTATCATTGGTATCACGTAAATGAAACTTGTCGGGCACTTGGCCTACATATGTTTGTTTGTATGTATTATGTACCTAGGTGGAGAGTTCGTTAGTCTTTTTCTGTTTTTTAGATAAGCCATAAAAAGTCGAGTTGTTGGGGGGTAGCACAACAATTTTATCATAAATCAAATTGTTATTTTGGATTTCCGGTGAAAATTCCAAAACAAAGAACAAAGAGAAGCAAAACTAAAGCTTAATATAGAAAATATGTACTTAAGGCAAAAAAAATGGATCTAATATAATGTATAAAACTTCATTTTACAGACGATCATTAGTCATGCAAGCAAAGTTTTGGTTTCTAGAAAAAAAATTTTCCATTGCTTTCATTTTAAAAGATTAAAGTCTGTATAATGTCCAAAACTTATGGTAAAGTTGTTTCAAATTTCTCAGATTCCTTTGGTGTTAATCTTTACTCTCTCCGCACTGTTTCTCTCTTTACCCACTACAATTTGGTGGCAAGTATAAGTTTTTGATTCACTTAAGGTCTCTTGTCCATATTTTGCAATACAAAAAAAGTCAAAAATCACATAATTTGACCTCGTTACACATTTTGATTGTTGGCATTTTTTGTCGTAGTTTATTGTTGTTTATTTATTTTTTGGTGGAGTTTTGGTTGTATATATATATGTGTTTGTGTGTGTGTGTATCAGCGAATTGTCATGGTTCGCATGACGCATTTGTGTGGGAGGGAGGGAGTTAGCGGAAGAAAAGAAAGCGAAATTCGTATTCGGAAATCGAATTGGGAATGAATAATCCACAGATTTTTGACTGATGATTACCAACTGACAAACTGACAAATTTTTAAAACTTGTCTTACGTAACACATTTTGTGTGTGTCTGTGCTTGCCGATGCGTCAACAACTCCAGGCAAATACAAACACACACACTCACACACGCTCTAACACATCTTTTAGCTAATCATCTATGGGGCTCGAGTAATAAATTGCTAAAGTTCAAATTCATGGGACGCCTGCCAGCCGGCCGGGTTGACAGGGGGGGGAACACAAAATACATATATGACATCATCTCTAAACCGCTGGCGATCGCCGATGAAGTGCCTGGCTTTTTGGCCATGGGGAGAAACCATCAAGTCTAAAAGCTAAATGTGTATCCTACAATGGATTATTATGCAATGATCATCATCATCATTATCAACATTTACCGGCGGCGGTAAGAAATATAAAAAATGAACGTTTAGAGCGGAAATTGCCGTCAAATGTTGTTCGATTTGTGGGAAGAAGAATCGAAGCACTCAAATCTCTCTCTATCTAACTAACTCTCTGGGAGTGCAGTGAAGTCTGTGTATGCGTGTGTGTTTGTGTGTGTGTGGGTGAGCTACAGAGACAGGTTGTTCTTCTGGGTTTTCGTTTTTGCATACGTGTTTAATTTTTAAAAAAGGAAGCTTCTACCTATACATATGTATATCTACATATGCATATAATTAATATAGTATTTAACTCTACATTACGTATACGCATTGTGTGACAACTACTTTGAAAGAATGTAACCATCTCTATTGATAATGACTAAAGAATATTTTGCATTTTGATACTGTTTTAAGTGTGGTTCCTCTCCGGCTTTCGATCAACATAAACAAATATAGAAATGGCAAAATACTACATACAATATGTTCGATCTAAAGATTGTATGCGCTCTACGAAAAATGATCGTGGGTTACTCGATGAGATTTCCCACTTCAGCCTAATAGATTTTGTTACCAAATTTGGTCAATGACAAATATACACAAATCACTAATGCTTTCAGGATTAACCACATGGCCGGATTTACCGAAAATTCCGACCAGGCCAGTATGAATAATTCCGACTTTCAGTCATATGTATATATATATTTTAACCTACAACTGAAACTGTGTGCGGCAATAGTAACTCTCCTGGGGGATGTACTTACTATAAAAGCAAAACCCAAAAATCAGATTAGGTCATTCGATTTTTATGAAATTTAGCTGACTTTAACCCTAAATAGTTGTTAAAAAACAGCTGATAAATCTGACATTCTATATGTATTTGTTAAAATTGTTATTTTATCTTCATTATCGTGGACATTTTGATGTTGTTTATAACCAAGTATTTACAATTTTCGGACCGATACGATGCTTTGTGATCTATAATCTAGGACTAAGGATAAACTAGTATTTCGTATTTACTCTTTCTTCAATCGCATGACCATGAAAATGGGAAAATGTCAGTTTGGATAGAATGAAAGTTTTCAAAATGATTATGAACCTCGCGAGACCCAAACCTCTGTTTTATGATTTACGCCCATAATTTCAGTTGAGAGAATGCTTGACTTATGTGGACTCTACTTCATCTTCTTAAGGAGGTTCCGTTTTTGTGTGTGTGTGTGTGTTTTAATTTAACTAAAAGCTCTAAAAACCAGGCTTGGCCCTTGCTTCTGTGTCTGGCACACATTGCGTGTGATGTGGTTACAATTAGTCTTCATGCACTTAGTCTTAGTAAGCATCAAATTTAATTAGCTAGGTTTAAATTTAGTTGCGAATCATACGCGGGTGAGCATTAAAGTGAGGGTGAGGGGGTTAATAGGGGGAAAATCATATTTTCATTGTCATGCTTATTTTTGTAATTGCTCAAACCAAAAAGAAAAAACATTTGTAATTAATCAAAAGTACTCAAAACTCTGACCCAGAGCCCCACAAAAAAAAAAAAAAAAAAACCTGACCCTCAAAGCGAGCGTGTCATTGAAATTCTAATTCTAATTACAAAATAAAAAAAAAAAAACTGAGTTCCGCTAACGACATTTCTCTCTAACCATTTTTGGTTTTGGCGATAAACTGAACGATGTGTCGGGTGGTCGGCGGTCGGTCGGTCGGTCCCTCTGTCTAGTATGTATGTATAAAGAATACAATCTCTATGCCTGGTTCCGTTTCGTTGTTGCTCTTTTCGCTTTTGGCAACCTCCAAAAGTAGCTTAGCTTTTCATCGATAAGCGGGGGGAAACATTATACACAAAAGCTGAATGTATGTAGGACATATGTTTTCTATATACTTAATTATACTGTACTTTCAGCTATTTATTCTTCATTTTTGTTTTCCCCAACTGTTTTTGCATATACATGTATGTATGTATAAAAATGTTTTATACTTGTCGTTGAATTTCAACTTAAACTCATAGCGAAACTTAATAAAAATGAAATGCTTTGCTGGTTTGCTTGGTTTGGATTGGATTGGATCGTATCGAATTGGCTGACTCATTAAAATAGCGCTAAAAATATTTGTATAGAGCAATACCAACAACAATAAGGAGAAGAATATAGAAGAAGCTAAAGAATTGTAGAATGTGGCGGAGGGGGGGAAGGAATAATAAATTTTGTTATTATATTCCGCAGCCATTTTTCATTTACGATATTGTGTTTAGTGGTTCGGTGGTTTGTGTGGTGTTTGGTGTTTGGGAATGTGTAAGAAATTGCCAGAAATTTAGAATTCATTAGTATTTTAACGGCTTTTAATTTATGAACATAATCATCATCCCTATCATGATCATCTTTGTGTTCCTCTTCATGCATATATGTATGTATGGAGATTTTGGCTTCGAGGCTTCTTTTTTTTTCTTTTAAATATATGTATTTATAATCAAAATTTATTCATCTGCCCCCCGGAGGGTGTCAATTTATGATCATCAATAGAGATTTTTCACAACAAAAACCAAAGTGAATGTCAATCAAAATGATTTTTGATTTTTATGGTTCTTTTTTGTTTTTATTGATGGTCTCACGTTTTGGTTTTTTTTTCGGTTTGTGGTTTTCTTTTTGGACATTTTTCCCGCTTCATTCTGTCATTCTGTCATTTTGTTTAGTTGAAATGATAAATGATCATTTTTTTTTTGTTTTTTGGCAAAGCAACGTAACGGTTGCTTTCTAAACTAACTGCTCAACCGTTATGGCAATTTTTTTGTTTCTTTCTTTTTTGGCAACAAGTTGATAATAATTATCAATAATTGATATATAAAAGAGGCCATTCTAATGATAGAACAAAGAAGAAAAACCATCGTCAAAAAGAAAGGCAACTTCTTTTTTGTCTCTGGACTTTAATTGAAACGTTCAATCGATGAGACGAACATCATTAAAATATGGGCAAATCAAGTCATAAATTTTGATGTTTATCAACCGGGGATTGACTGACTGACTGACTGTCTGTCTGACTCCCCGACTACCGGTTGTTTGTGTGCCAGTTTATTCACCTTTGATTTCTGTACACAAAACAAAAAAAAAAAAAACCAACAGGGCAACATTTTTACTTTTTTTTTGCTTCATTTTCTGTTGTTTTCCCCGCAACCAATTTATGAGAGTTCTACGTATGCATTTTTCCAAGCCCAAGAGCGATAAGAAAGGCCCGCCCCCCACCTGCTCTCCCCTCTCAGCGAGTGTGTGTGTGTGTGTGTGTTGAGGGTGCACACACATATTAACAACTCAATTGGCGACAATCGTGTTCCATTTGTTCTCTGAGATCATGCATTTTAATAGACTCGCCCCGTCACACGTTCTACAACTCATTTTTTATTTCACTCTCCCTCTCTCTTGTGTATATACTATACATATATCTGATAAATATGCTTGCTAATCTAAAATCTGTTAGCTATACAAGCAATTCAATTAAATCAAACTAATCAAATAGGTGCCAAATGGTGAGAACTAATTTGACCTCAGGGGAGAGACAAAGGAGAGAACATTTCCAATTTTTTTTTATGTTTCGTGTTCTTTTTTTTATTATTATTTGTTGGTTTTGAATTGTTTTTATGGGCAAATGGAATGGAAATACAACACGCAATGTGTGTATGGTTTTTTTGTTTTTTGTTTGCGGTTTGGCTTGGCTCAACAAGTGGGCCTCGCTCTATGACCGGGCCAGGCCAAAATCGGTGCGAAGGACGCCCAAGCGGCCGGCAAAACTTAAAGCCATATATGGTCAAGTGCTGCTCCAGCTTATTGGCATTGCCAAACTTGGTTGTGTCTTTGTGTGTATGTGTGTGTGTGTCTATGGATATTGATTTTGAGAACGACGTGACTGGATTGACTTCCCCACATTGAAAAATCCAAAAATGGGGAGTGCCTAACGCCATATCTAAGAGAGGAAACTGCAAGAGTTTGTTAAAAACTCTTTCATTTTTTAATGTGGCTGTTGTTGTTGCCATTCGAAAGTGTCACGAGTTTATTTGGTATATGTTTATAACCAATTAGCGATAAGTACGTTATCAGGCGATATTTCCGCAGATAGCATTTGAAATACCCTCAAGTTTATATATATATGTACGTATATGAATTATAACTGAGCGATACTGAAACTCTGAATATGGCCAAGTCTAGGATTTCAATGTATAATTTCAATTCAGTTGAGAAACTCTAGCTGATCGAAAGAGATTAAATAATGTACCAGTCCAAGGTTAACAGTTTTTTTTTTTTTTTTGGTGCCTTTATTGCAAAAAGGATTAATTAACTCATTGGAAAATTGTTTGATTATCTTTACGTTTGGCAGATTAACTCAAAATACAGCGAAGAGCTGGCCCAGGAATCTCTGGAATGGATCAAGGCTGTTACCGCTGAGCCCATCAACACATCCGGTGATACGGACAACTTCTTTGAGGTACTGAAGGATGGTGTGATCCTTTGCAAATTGGCCAATGCCTTGCAGCCGGGCGTTATCAAGAAGATCAATGAAAGCAAAATGGCCTTCAAGTGTATGGAGAACATTTCGGCCTTTTTGGAGTGTGCCAAGAACTTTGGTGTCCCCACACAGGAGACCTTCCAGAGTGTCGATCTCTGGGAACGTCAGAATCTGAACTCTGTGGTCATTTGCTTGCAATCGTTGGGTCGCAAGGTAAGGTCACCCCTATGAGATAATCCCAATGGGGAAATAATTACCATTGTGAAATCAAGTGTAACAACAATCTATATACTTTGCATTTCAATTTTTAAATGAAGGCCTCCAACTTTAACAAGCCATCGATTGGACCCAAGGAGGCTGATAAGAATGTGCGCAACTTCAGTGAGGAGCAGCTGCGTGCCGGTCAGAATGTCATCTCTCTGCAGTATGGCTCCAACAAGGGTGCTACCCAATCGGGCATTAACTTTGGCAACACCAGACACATGTAAAAGGAAGCAACAATTGTTCAGTCTTCCGGTCATTATCTCTCACCAAACACAAACACACTCTACACCCACACACACACACACACACACACACACACACACACACACACACATTCCGCAATTGAACCAAAAGCCAAGTCTTTTACCAAGCTTTTATTTTTTATCTATTATTTTTTTTTTTATGACATTCCACACTCCGTTGAAACAAAACAAAACAAAACAAAATATCAAAAGCAACAAAAACACCGTTGACAAAAGACAATTGAAATTATGTATTTATGATACCAATTCGTATTTGTATTCAAATTTGTAATGTAATAACATATACTACATTTAATTTAATATTATTAAGTACTCGTACATACGGATTTCTTAGAATGATTTTATTCTATTTTCAACACCATTCAACACTACAACAACACACATTCAACAATAATAATGCACGATATTTTTGGTGCCATTCCAAAATGAGATAATAATTAATGTCGATTATAACAATTAACGCCTTTTGCATTCAAAAACTGTTAGAAATTAAAAATGATAAATCAAAGAAAGTGTCTTCTATCTCATAGAGTAAATGTTAATTGTTTCAAAACTACTAAACCACCTGAAATTTCAAGTTAAATATCTAAAGCATTTAAATGTATTTACAGGACAGAGGAAGTATACATATGTACATATATGTACCTATTACACTTTTAAATGAAATATTTTAAATGTTATTCCCCCCCGCCTGTTGAAAATAAATAATTATTCTTATAAATAAACGTTTTGCATTTTTAACATGTTGGATGAATTTGAATAAAGCTTTAAACAAAAAATTATTTTGAAAAATCGAATCGAAGAGGGAAATTTTTTCAATTGTGGAACCTAAACATATATTAGATTAACCTGCAAAGAATTACGATCGCATAACTTTTAAGCCATTTGTTACCGATCCCAACCATTAGCTGAATGGAAGAAAATTGATTTTTTGGAATTCCCCCGAACCGCAAATATGTAGATCAGTTCACTCTGTTAATTAACAGAATGAGCAATTGAGTAAACTGGTTCCGGAATGTCAAATTGTGAAACGTCCAACGCTTTCCAATACTAGTGGCGGGTAAATAAATGAATTCAAACAGAATTTAGTTTTACCAGCCAACTTAAAACCGATTTATCATATGGTAAGCCGTTTCCCTAAACTTGGTCAAATAATTCTTAGTGACTTTTCGATGAAAATAAGAACACATATTGCTAATTATTTCCGCGTACGACTATTTATTACTTTTTAAGTACTTTGTTTTTGTTAAAATGTGTATCTGGTGACACTTGCCCCTTCTGGTTTTGGTTTGAGTTGTTTTACAGCAGTATAAATGACGGTGCTGAATGCTACATTTCCACGCACACGCTTTTCTTTTTTCTTTTTTTCTATACAGACACACATACACAGACACAAAGGCGAGTTAGGTCCTGCTTACTATTTATGTAAAATCGTAAATGGAAAATGCACTCTATACAATATGTATGTATGTATGTACGTATATATATGTTATATGATAATACTACATATAGTCTGCAAACATTTTATGCTTAGACATAATTTAAATTAAAACATAAAACAAATACATAACACGTTTAGCTTCTTCTTTCTTTTTTTTTTTGTTTTTTTTTTTTTTTTGCTGCCTTGTAATTTCGACTTAAGTTTAGAGTTGAGTTTTTGTGTTGAAATCAATATCGGCCGAAAAATGTGAATTAATTGCTAACTTAAATTAAACAAATTGGGTTCAAATATTTGGTTTGGTTTTCTCATCAGTTGTAAGTAACAGCCATTGGAAGTGCTTTTTGTTGGTGTTCTTGGTGTTTGTGTTGGCGGTGGAAATGAAAGTGAAGGTGTTCCTGGTTTTCTTGTTGTTGTTGTTTTTGGCGGTGGTGGTTGCAGGCGATGGCAACGGCGGCGGTGGTAATGATGGCATTTGTAGGTTGTCTTTTTTGTTTGTGGTAATGGTGATAATGACGATGACGATGATGTTGATGTCCATCACTATGAAACCAGTGCATGATGATAGTGAACGCGTCTTTGACGACGACACTGCTTTGACCGCGGCGTTGGCGGCAACGGATTCGGCTCATTTCCATGAAGAGTGATGGTATAGGAGTGCAGTTTGAGCGTTTCCCTAATCGGTTCGAGTGTTGTTGTTTTTGTTACTTGTTGTGATGGTTCTAGTAGTGGTGTGCTGGAAGTAGCATTTTGGAGACACTTTGTGATACTAATTGTCGTTTTAGCTGATTGCATAATTTCTTCACTGATCTTGTTGTTGTTGTTGTTGACCCGTCGTAGTCGTCGCTCTGTTGCTGCTAATGTTTCCTCTTCTTCTTGAGCTGGTCAAGCGAAGGTTACTTGATAGAAAAGCCATTCTTCCATAAACGATGGCACAAACGCTTTAGTTGTAGAGAATTTTACTTTTGGTTTCAACAGCCCTAGCTGTTCTTCAAACAATTCCAAAGATTCAATACAGCTGGTGCCATTGCCATGAGTAAGATATTTACCATCCGGTTTCAATACTTTAAACGAATGCTCAAATATGGTACGGATGAAGTCCCAACATTCACCAATCGGTGCACCCGATATGGGGATATCAGTTAGATCACCAAAAACATAATCAAATTTACGTCCCTCCGCAATGAACTTCTTCATGTACTCAACACAATCACCGACAATAATCTCATACTGATCGGTTTTACGTTTCTCCAGGACATCGCCACAAATTGAATTGAGATATTTATTGCATGCCTGCATCACAAGTTCATCAATCTCGAGCATAACCACATGCTTGGGATTCTCTTTGAGCAGTTCATAGAGCAGGGCACCATCTCCACCGCCCAGAATGCAAATCTCTTTGCCTTCATAGTTCTCAATGCCACGGCCCATCAATGTTTCAGTATAGATCAAATCAGACTCGGCGATATCTAAAAGAATACCAAATTAAACCGCTGACTATCGAGTATTTACATATAGTGTGATGATATCTTTACTTACTTTGCAATTCATCCAGTATCAGCATATTTCCCAATGTCTTGGAGTGCATAATTTGAATCTTCTGGAACGGCGAACGTGTCTCGTAGACCAAAGTATCGATATCATATTCAATAATGCGTTCATCTGTGAATGGATGAATGGAAATTCAATTAATATCGTAGATATATGCCGTGTTCATTGTACAGTTCAAATTGATTTATAATTTTATTTCTTTTATCTTTAAATATATAGTTTTTGGCATTAGCAACAAAGCAGACTAGAAAACAAGAGGCTATAGGAAAATATATTTAAATGTGTGTTAGATACATATTATACAAAAATCAGGTTTTTAAAATACATAACAAACCCTAAAAGTGCTTCTCTCGCATGCGAAAGTTTTTAGATGGTTTTGAAAACTCATTTGGAATGATGTCAAGTCATGCTCTTAGCAAGCCACACTATGAATATGATTAGTAGTAGAACTATATTCGTTAAAAAGTTATAGAGGTGTGATAGATAGACAGATAGATAGATATATATATGAGAGAGAGAGAGAGAGAGTTAGTGATAGAGATAGGAAGGAATTTTACTTTACCTGATGATGGAAAATACCTAGCGACATCACCGCGCTTCAAGGCAGGTAGCTTCTGGCCTCTAAGTGCTTTCAATTTCAATGCTAGGGAATTTTCCAGACTTTTGCCGATCTGCGTTTGGTGGAAATTTTGTTTTTTTTTTTTTTTTTGTTTTTGATTTTGATGAGTGACGAGACGAGGCGAGGCGAACGTACGAACGAGCGATCAGTGAAGTGGTTGAAGGTGGTGTTGGTGGTGGTGGTAGTTATGGTGAGGGCGGGCAGGTGGACACATGTTGGTGGTGCATCAATCAATAGTGGAAGAAAAATTTTGATTGTTGATTGATTTGTTTGGTTGTTGTTTGTTGTTGTAATTGTTGTCCGAGTTACAAATATATATATATAGAGAGAGAAAAAGAAATAATGTTCAATGGATTGAAATGAAAATAAATTAAAAACTTGTTTTTATAAAGCAAATATATATATGTACAGTTGCGAACTTAATAATAGCACCACTTGCTGAGGTAATGTGTTCAAAGGATTCCTAGACTTATTTTAAGGTTCAAGGAACATGTGAATATGTTTTTGAACGTAGAATATTTCCTACTAATAGATGCCAAAAAAAATTCTATCAAAATCCAACGTTTTCAAAGATTTTTACAAAAATCCTTGATATACTCAAAAAATACCCGAAACTAAAAATAGCACCACTTTTCAAATATTTACTCAAAATTAAAAAATAACAGAAAAAAACCAAATTCATGAACAAGTTATGATTAGATATTAAAAATAGTATTAAATAATAAACTTAATACTTTGTTGCATTGCCATTATTGGCAATAACCGCTGCACAACGTCTTGGCATTGAGTCAACCAGGTCTTGACAGCGTTTGACCGGAATTTTCCTCCAGGACTCCTGGATTACTTTCCAAAGCGCCTCATTGTTGGTTGGTTTTGCAACAGCAACTGCCTTTTTGATGTCAGACCACAGATTTTCAATGGGGTTTAGGTCTGGTGACTGTGCCGGCCACTCCATTACATTAACAGAATTCGTTGAGAACCACTGCTTGGCTTTCTTACTGGTGTGCTTAGGGTCGTTGTCCTGTTGAAAGACCCATATTAGCGGCATATTGTCCTCAGCGTATGGTAGCATCACCGTCTCCAAGATATTCACATAAACATGCTGATCCATAATCGTTCTCACCCAGTATATTGGACCGACACCATAATAGGAGAAACAGCCCCATACCATGACACTGGATCCGCCATGTTTTACAGTCTTTAGGGTGTATTTGGAGTTGAATTCCGAGTTTGGTGGACGCCGGACGTATGCTCTAGAGCCTTTTCCACCATACATGACAACCTTACTTTCGTCAGTCCACAGTACGTTTCTCCACTTTTGGGAAGGCCAATTTTCATGCTCTTTCGCAAACTTTAGACGTTTAGCAATGTGTCTGGCGTTTAAAAGTGGAACCTTTCTGGGGCTGCAAGCTTTTAGATTGTTCTTCCGAAGGTATTTTCGAACTGTTTGGACACTGGTTGACACATTGATGTCCTTTTTCAAATCAGTTGCAGCCTTAAAAGGATCCTTATTACTCTCTCGGATTAAACGACGGACTTCATGCTGAGTCAGTTTTGGCTTTCGTCCGCGAGTTTCGGGCTTGGGTTTGAACTTTATGGCATTACGGATCATTTTGTTGGAACATCCGACCAAATTTCCAACTTCGCGATAAGATTTTCCCTCCAAAATCAGGGTTTGGATAAGTTTTCGCTTTTCAACAGAACAGTGTTTACCGCGACCCATTATTCTTAAATATTTTGGATTTTTTTTTCTAAAAGTGCTTTTAAAATTGACTTTGATCCAGGGTCGATTGAACAAGTGTTTTTTACAATGCTACCCTGGTAAATAATACGGTATTTCGCGAAATACTGCAAGTGGTGCTATTTTTAGTTTCGGGTATTTTTTGAGTATATCAAGTTTTTTTGTAAAAATCTTTGAAAACGTTGGATTTTGACAGAATTTTTTTCTGCTTCCATTAGTACAAAGTATTTTACGTTCAAAAACGTATTCACATGTTCCTAGAACCTTAAAATAAGCCTAGGGAATCCTTTGAATACATTACCTCAGCAAGTGGTGCTATTTTTAAGTTCGCAGCTGTATGTATGTATAAAGTAAATTAAAAAAATATTTTAAAAATTATTGATAGTAATTAAAACTAAAACAAGTAAAGTAAGTTCAAGTAGCTAACTAAATTTGGCATGCAAGAAGAAGAGAAGTTTGCCTAGATTAATTGGCATTTTTAACTAGGAGGAGAGTTTTAGCAGCGGCTAGAGATGTATTTGTAAAAAGGTATGTAATAACTAGCGATAACATTGGGTGAAATTTACAAAAATCCGACTATACATTGGTTTATATATATATAGTATCTTTTGTTTTGATTGTTGCTGAATGGATCATGATGGAAATTTAATAGTTAGCTGCTTCGATTCGCTAGCGCGATAGAGAGAGAGAGAGAGAGAGAAATTGGGTGAGAGAAAAAGTCGGCATGGAAGAAAAACTCTCTCTGTCTTTATATACATATATATATAAATATATAGTATATGGTAAAGGGGTATATATGTATTTATATATATATATATTTATATATGTATGAAATTAGCAAAACCAAAAGAAGAAAAATTAGAAGAAAAAAAAAAAAAACAAAGAAATATATAGAAAAATAAAAAAAAAAGTAAAGAAACGCTAAACTTTTTGTATTTTTGTATATAGTTTGTTTTTGATTGTTTGAGTTTTTTTTTTACTTGTATTTAAATAAATAAGTTAGTTAGAGTTTATATTTTGCTGACCAACCTGAGCTAGTCATGTATATATCGATATATCCACCACGTTTAATTGGAGGCAAATATTTGGATCGATCGGAATCTAATTTTTGCCGTAAAATTAGTTCCAATGTGCGTATGGTCTGCAAATTTATATTTAATATTCGTTTCTTTATTTCACATATATTTACTTATGATATGCATAAGAATTATGGAAACATTTTTGAGACGACAAGAGGAATAAATAGCTTGAAAGTGAACGAAAGTGAAGTTTGAAAATTATGATAAATCATACACGATTTATAGGGGATACATATATCTTCCAGAATGAAATAGTGTATATATACATTGTAGAATGTAGGATGATGACAAAATGATTTGGAAAGACAAGATAACAATTTCAAGTAATTGAGTTTGCATTACTTTAACTAAAAGATATACATACATATGTCTATCCTTTAAATGTTGATTAATTGCACAAATTTATTAAAGTTTGTTTTTAGAAACTTTTTAAGCTACCTCCCGCTAAGGCCAGGCCAGGCAAGCAAACAAAAACTATTTTTAGTTGAACCATTTTTGTTTTTATGCCTTTTTAAAACAGAATGACAACAGGAGGCGGCATATAAATTTAATTGTATATGTATCTAAGGGAATGTATTTTGAAATCAACATCCATACATAAATAGACGGTTGTGAAATCTCAAGAAAGACGTTTTTGCACAAAAAAAAGATTGTGAAATTTATTTCTAAGCGTATTTTTCGATCAATGAACTCGCTGTCGCCGATGTCGCCGCTGCCCACGTGCAGCGGCTGCTAGTGAGCAACAGAGATAGATATACACATGTATGTATATAATGAATTGTTTACTTTTATTTATGCATATAGTGTGATTTAACATCACACATCAAATGAAAATTGTAATTGGAGCGATTTGTAAGCTTATCGTTAGATAACACTTTAATGGGCCTTGGCCCTCAGAGAGAGAGAGAGAGAGAGAGAGAGAGAGAGAGAGAGAGAGCGGGAGCGGTTGCTGAGCTCAGATAGGGTGAGGTGTGTGGTTGTGGGCGAGCCACAATGAAGAGGCTGAAGAGACAGCGATGACACTTGACGACACTGACCCTGACCAAGTTTGCCTTTGAAGCGACAATGGCTAAGGCGAAACGGTCAAGTGCACCTCCTCCTACACATGAGAGCGTACACCACAAACACACACACACACAGACTCAGACGGACTTCGCACATGTGCGGAAAATCAATTTTCCTCGGTTTCTCCCAGGCTGCTGCCCCGACCCTGACCAGAAAAAAAAATGAAGGAACGAAAGATGTTTACCCCCTCTTCCCCATCCCTCAACACCATTAAAGTGACGTGGTGTCGTCTGCCACAGTAATAGAAGGAAATGTTGAACAACGGTAAATGCTTTATGTATGGAGGTGTGAGTCAGTGTATGTGTGTGTGTAAATGTCTGACAATTTGGTTATCTAAGAGCTATTCAAATACATACATCAAAGGATATGATCGGCTCCTTGCCATCGGGTAAATAATACTCCACGTTGACAGTCAGTAGACCATGCTGGAATATGCGACAAGTGATTATCGTATCCTTGTTCTCATGGAGAACGGAAAAGTAACCATTCTCCTCGGACTCCATGCTGTAGGCCAGCTCCAGTTGAGGAAAAACATGCTCCAATTCATTTCTTAGTATTTTCGCCACCTCCTGCCGTTGCTGGGCATCAGCTGTTTTATCCTTGTCTAGTGTGAAATCAAATAGAATGGTTTGGGCTGCCATTGTTTTTGGTAAAAAGCTAATCCTTTGATATCCGTGTGCACCGACTTTTTTCAAGTATGTTTTCGGTTTTGAGCGGACTTGACTTTTCTGTCGGTTAGTTCGTTCGTTCAGGCAAGTGTTAGTGCGCGCAACGCATGCTGGCCTATCGATGGTCCAGACGATAAGTTATCGATTTTTCTAGAGACGAGCAATAGTAATTGCTACAGAATGGATTGCAAAATGTAAATCATACTTGTTTGATATATTGTTCAATTAGTAAGTGAATTAAGTTAACGCATTTTTAGATAAAGGAAATATAATAAACATTTATATGCCACAACAAACAATTTATATTGCGTGACACGGAAATATCGCATATTAATTGTGCTGTTAGGCAACACCAACCGAGCACTCTATGTGTGGCCCTGCTCAACACTAATGTTGTGTCCGCAATTGGAATAAACAATTTAAATGTAGACGATTTGTTGACGGAGAAGGGACGCGGCACAACATTAACAATTACATAAATTAGCCGTGGAAGGAGCATAAATTACAGGTAAAAATAACAAAAACTATCAATTGTCCCAATGTCATTGGGATTTGATCGTGAACCTGAACTTGGATTTTATAGCCACACACAGAAAAAAAAATTTGCCATTGCGTCGCACCGCACGTTAATGTTGTTGTGGTTGTTGTTCTTGGTGTAGCTCGCGTTCAAGGCAATTATTTGGCGGCAACAATAGGCAATGGGCAGAGCGCGGCAGCTAATTATAAATCTCTCTAAATCAGACATAAGACGGGTAAGCGAAATAATGCCGTCGTAGCTACACAATAATGTGCGTTTGTATGTGTCTTTATGTATGTGTTTGTGTGTGTGGGATGATGTCGCCTGCGTGGGGGCCCAACAACATGCCAATGTTGTTACGTTGTCCACCCTTGCCACCCACCACCCACTTACCCCTGTTCACTTCAATTCTGAATGTGTTTGTGTATGTGTGTGTCCCCAGGCATTGCCGGAGCAACGTGAAGCGATGATTTGCGGTATTGATTTTTGTTCTCCCTTGGTCCTCACTCATTCGTATACTCTTTCTTTTACAGGACTCGTTTGTTCTGGCTGGAGACCGCTACTAACTCGGAGAAACAGGTGAGAGTTGAGTTAATTGTGAATTGTGAAAGAAGAATTGAACTAATTCCAGTTTCAGGCAGAAACGAGGATTATACCCATGGGCTGATGATTAGCACAAGAGTGCCGAAGACGTCACATCACAATCTGATGAGAAAAAACTTGGCATTTGCCTGCACCCGATAAAGATGATGATGTTGGTGATGATGGTGACGTCGTTCATCGTGTTGTAGTCCGTCGTCGCAACTATTAATATGTGCATATATAAATTGAATGCGAACAATGCCACACAAATGGCCGACAACACAATATGAACAACTCACACACACGAGCGATCCCAGTGATAATAGTTAACACAAAAAAAGAATCTCAGCAGCTTCCAGCAGTTCGTAAGGTCGTGTGATGTAAGCAGAGAATCGGCTATAGAAGGAGGGCGACGACGACATTCAATTACAATTGCATAGGAAAAAAAAAATATATAGTTGCCGCCATGAATCAGGGCAGCGAAGAACGCATTGCTGCCAGCTCCTCCAACAGTCCGAGATCCTTGTTTGGTTTGCTAACAAAAAGACCTAGCAAAGTGGAACCACATCCCGTCACACCCGACTCTCCGCACCAGCAGCAGCGACGACCCGTTTCGGCTTGTGGCCAATATGATGTCAGTTTTGCCAAATGTGCAGCTGCCCCACTTGAGATCAGTACAATTTCCCAAAACCATGTCGTGGCTGCTAATCATCATAAAAGTCAAACTCTACCGCTCGAGAAATCGCACAGTGCCCTAATAAGCTTCCATAGGCGTAGTAAACCCACGGCCAAGAGCAAAGGGCACACACATCGCTATAGTAGCGATGCTGGTTCCCAGAGCGATGGCGGAGCCGATGTGGTCATGCGTCGCAAATCACCCAAGCATCGTTCGCCCAATCATAATCGATTTAGCCATCAGTTCAGCCTATGCTGCAAGGCCGAAAAAGAAGCCCCTCACACCACCAGTGACGGTGCGTTACAATTCCATACCGGATAATGCGAATGTACTGCGTCGAGACAATCTCTCCTTAAGTTGGAGCATGGTGGATAATCAATCGGGATCGCTAAATTCCAGCGAAGGGGCAGCATCTACGTTTCAACGTCCGCGGCCCTCTAGCGAATGTGCCAGTGCACCAGAATCTCCAGTCGCCACAAAGACATTCTTCTCAACATCCGCCATGGCCGCCTCAGCCTCGCCTACAAATCTATCAACGCGAAGCGATAGCCTACATCGTGCTCCCATACGTCCGATTGCTGTTTCAGCATGCCGATCACGTTTGCGTTTGAAACTGTATCCACCAGGTAAGGAGTTGCCTCCGCTGCAACAGTCTTCGGATGAGGTGGTGGACATAAAAAGGGCAACCACTCCGCAGCACATGTCATCGCCGAATATTGCCACACAGGAGGAAGATGGGCATAGTGTGGAACAGGAAATGCCCGGCATGCGTTTCATGTCCCATGAGAATATGACACTACAACGTCAGGGTTCCGGATCCAATTTGGCTCGTCAAGCTTTGGTTGCTGCACATGCTCTCAACTTGATACCAGCTGAGAAGGCACGTGAGCGTAGCTATCTTGATGGCCGCTTGGGTTCCTCCTCGCTATTGGGTCCCAGCGAACTGAGTCGAGTGTTGCCCCAAAAGGAGGTCACCATTTTTGTTGGCACTTGGAATATGAATGGTCACAGTCCGCCCAAGTGAGTACCAAAATTGAATGGAAATTTCGCATATATCTTTGACATTTTTAAATTTTTGGCGTTTCTTTAGACAAATGAATGATTTCGTGTTGCCAGCGAATGTTGAACATGTTCCAGATATTGTGGTGGTTGGCACACAGGAATCCACTCCAGATCGTTTTGAATGGGAGGTGACATTGCAGGAGACCCTTGGACCATCCCATGTGCTATTCCATTCAACAACATTGGGCACTCTCCACTTGGCTGTCTATATGCGACGTGATCTCATTTGGTATTGCTCAGCGCCAGAAGATGCATCGATGTCGGTGCGCACGGGTTCGGCTTTTCGCACAAAAGGCGCTGTGGCAATATCCTTCTGCCTCTTCGGGACCTCTATGCTGTTTGTCACCTCCCATTTGACGGCGCACCAGCAGAAGGTGAAGGAACGTGTATCGGATGTAAAACGCATTATTAACGCCTTGGATCTGCCACGAAATTTACCCAATCTAAGGCACAAGAACAAGGATGTTACCCAAAATTTTGACAATGTCTTCTGGTGCGGTGATCTTAATTTCCGATTGAGCGAACCGCGTGAAAAACTGCTGGAATGGATACAAAACACAAAATTTCCATTACCCTCGCATTTGCCCCATGGCTATATGCATACGGATCAGCTTACGTCAGTTCTTGCAGATGGTGCAGCTTTTCGTGGCTTCATGGAGGCAAATATAACGTTTCCACCCACCTACAAATATGATCCGGGTAGCCAGAATTTTGACACCTCATCAAAGCAACGGGCTCCGGCCTATACCGATAGGATACTATATAAATATCGTCAGGTTCAAGGTCTGGTTATAAGACGACAAAGCGTCGTGCCGGGCATATCCACACCCACGCAACCTTATGTTCAATGTCTGCTGTACGATTCGGTGCCATCGATTACCACCTCAGATCACAAGCCCGTGTGGGCCCTATTTCGCACTCTCATTCGAGCTGGAACCGATGCGTGAGTATTAAACGTATTGCCACCTTCTGAATCAGAATTCAGTTTAGAAATGTCAAAAGCTCCCAAAGTACATAGTTTAGCAATCTTTCAAAGTAATTTTGAATCTATTTCATATCAGATGACCTTATGTACTACTTATTGAAGTTTAATGACCTATTTAAATATCATTTGTATATGTTCTTAATCAGTAAATCAAGTTAGCCTGAATCGGTATTGACTGTTAGCTCTTAGTCTCTTAGTGAAAATATATGTCAAATTGTTAACGTTTCAATAATTTGCCCACATTTGATAGATATTTTAAAAATTAGCTTGAAATTATATAGTACTTAGCTTCTTTTGTTTTTCTAAGTATCCTGGAAAAACAAACAAAAGTTTTCATATAATTAATTGATTTCAATCGAAAGCTATTGTACCAGAATTTATTACCTAATGCTTAATAGAATTATAGCAATTAGGTACACGATCTAATTAGGCTAATGTGTTTTTCACCTCATTATTTTCTTTTTTTCTTAGAATTCCACTGGCCGCTGGTTTATTTAGTCGTGACATTTATCTGGAAGGGATGAGACGACGCCTTAATAACCAATATACAGGGGCCTCGGCTGTATGTGCCATACAGTAAAAAAAGAGAGAGCAAGCAGAGAGAGAGAGAGAGAGACACTAGTCAAAAGCAAAACTCTAGATCGCTAACTTAATCTTGATCTGGAATAACTCATTTAAACAGATTCTGTCTGCTAGTCAGGACATTGTCTATATATATATATAAATATTATTTCCTACGGTTGTGTAATGCCTTTGTATTATACTTAGTTTAGCCTAAAGTCGAATACCAAAAACAAAAAAAGAAAACCAAAGGATAGAACAAGATACTGCAGAAATACTATAAATGAAAACTAAATAACTAAAGAATACTTTAATACTCATGCTGCTGCAGTAGTTCAATATTATTGCCTTAAGGTCTTTGGCCTTACTTAGTTGTAAAAGGTTCCTTATGAAATTGAATACATATACTCCACAGAGTAACAGATATGTACCTCTCTCTTTATATATACAAAATATATGAATATATAGATAAATATATATATGTATACTCTAAATGCACAAGCCTAGTGTATAGTGAAATCCTGAAATCTGTTAGCTAATTATTAATAATTTAGTGCAAATATTTAAATGAAGTCAAATTATATTTATGAAACTACAATGAAAATGTAATATAAAAGTAAAAACTAAATGAATATACAAATATCTTAATAGATATACCCACATACATACAAACATATATACACACTCACATATGTGTGTGTATATAAAGCTTATGAAAAGAAAACAACTTTTGTTTAAACCTAGTTAAAATTGTTGTTGATTGTTATCGCTTATATTTAGTAAGTTGTTTTATTAATTAGTGCCTCATTATTTATTTATTTATTTGATTGTTGAATTGTTTAGTGTATAACTTACCTACATACTATGTTTTTTTTTCTCCTCTTCTACATACAATAATTTTTTTACACTAAAAGAATAATTTGTTTTTGTTAAATTTGTGCAGAATATTCTGTTATTTGTGTTGTCTTTGGTTTTTTTCTTTCGTTTCGTTTATTGTATTTTTCTTATATTTACAGATTCTCCATGAATATTTCAATATTCATACATGTATGCATGTATTTAAATCTGTCCTCTCACCATTCGCAATCTCTCATGTGAAGGACCCACCACAGCAAACGACCATGATGTGTGGCCGGTCGCGTGCAGCACTCGAAAATACTGCAACTCGTTTATTTACCCAAAAATGCACAGAAAAAGGACACATAAAAGCAGTTGACGATGGTGCCTTCTGTTTGCCAGCCTGCCCGCCTGCCCGGCTCACTGCTGTGGTTGGGGTTTAGCCCCTGGCCTCCGCACATGAACGCAAATATGTTAAACTTTTGACCAATTTCAGCTTGAGTTGGCCTCGCCGCCGCCGCTCACCTCCGCTTCCCCTGAGTGGTAGAGATGAACGAGAACGGCCATGGGGACGGCAATTTATTGCCATGACGATTGGTTGGCGTTCGCTGAAGTTGGCACCGATGGCCACTGGCCACCGCATCGCACCACTTGTCCGTCATATAAGTGGCCTCGCGGTCTAGGCTCCCAACTTTAACAATGAGGCGATTTCGTGGGTGTTTCTGTTGATGCAAAAATGCCCATGTTCCACTACGAGAGCTTGTTCCAGAGTATCAATTGAAAGATTATGCTAAAAATTGGGATATTTAAAATGCATATCAATGTCCAGAACTTTGTTTATTTAAATAGTAATCTCTATACTAAAAATGGATACAGATTACTACCTTAAAAACCATTTTTAATTTAGTTTTGTTCAGCAATTCGCAGCGAGATGTTATTAGGTTTCGTAAAGACAATTAAGAAGATATATCTTATTATGTACATATATGATAAATTTTCCCCTTAAATATCGGATTTCAACCTCCAAAATTTGCTACAATCTGTTATCATGGTTTCAAAATTTGATTTGGAAGGAATGTTTTTGGTTTCAATCTTCGATTTTAAATCAACTTGTTAAACTATTTCATATTTCAAAGTGTTTATTGTAAAATGTGCGGTTAGGAAATTGGCGGGCAAGAAGAGGGAGTTTGAGATTCCTTAGCGATCAATACGGAAATCGTAGACAAACCTTGTCTTAGACCTTGTCTGACCTAGAGTAAGCCAGAGCGGGTTCTGTTAGAATAAAAAATATTAGTATTCGGGGTCACGTTTTTGTCGATCCGCCTAGAAAAACATTTACCACAATTAAATCGTAAGTTACCATCTTTTAAAATGGCATTAAAAACTTGAATATTTGGAAAAATGAATTTCAACACGATTATCCAAAAATGAATCATTGTGTAATTATCATGATATTTAACGATTTTTAATTTCTAATATGAAAAGTGAAACATAAATTTATTTATGAATATTTCAAATACTTTTAAAATAATCTTTAAGGCTTTCACCTAATTTTACTCAGACTGTATTTTCGTCAATTTGAAACCGATTATATCTCATTTGAAGCGGAATATTTTAAAAGAGCATTAAAAACTTGGATATTTTGGGAAAAAAAAGAATTTCAACATGATTTTTAAAAAAAGTCGACTTTTGGCGAAAATTTGTACAAAATTTTATTCTCAAGACATGTTCAAATTGCAAGTCTTGATTGTCTGATAATGATTCCAACTTCAAAATAAAGACATACATTTTTCAAACACTCCAAATATTGACTTCTTGGAATACTTTGCTATTAATTTTTATTTTGTTGTCTGACTTAAAAGGATGAACTTATTAGCTAAAGTTGCATTTCAATTATAAATTGAATTTAAAAGATTTAAAACAAGATATTCGCTTTAAAATTTGGTCAAAGTTTGGTTCAGTTACGGCTTTGAAAAGCAAAGAGTTTTTTATTTGTAGAATTTTTTTAATTAAATTTTTTACTTTATTTTGATGAATGAACCAATGAACATTAAATTATTTTTTTTAGTGATCATTTAGCATTTGCTTATCCCACCCTGGATTGTATTGTATTTTAAATACAACTCCAACAACATTTAGGAATAACTCAGAACTATTGATCTATGATTGCGAAATTGCATTAACATCCCTCGAAATTGTGCGAATTGTGTTTGGATGTATTCCGATGCGGTTGTCCCCATCCATTTTTGGGCCAACTCGAGGCCAAGCGGGCAACTGCCAACGATTGAAAAGTTAACACTCCCCGCACCACGAAACTGGGGGGGGGCATGGTTTTTGTGCCTCATGTCCTTCATGTCCACCCCGACTGCCACTTTCATTCGTATTGGTCAAATGGCTGTCGCTCTGAGCCGAATGCTTGGGCCATTGTGTTAACCCTTTTTTGGCAGACCGCGATTGTGAAGCAATAAGACGAACAAAAAAAAGGAAAATTTCGCATGCGTTTTGTTTATTGCAATTTTTGCGCTGTGGTCGGCCAAATGGCCAAATGTTGCTTCTGTTTCTGTTGCTGTTGCTGTTGCAATTGTTGTTGCTAGAGAAATTCATAAAGGTTTGTGAATTGTATTTTTTTGTTCTTTCTGTTGTATTGCATACTTTTTGGGGTCATTGGATGAAATTAGTTTGCGGCGGTTTTTTCAAAATGAAAATGCGCAGATAAAAACGGCGAGAAAACAAAAAAATTTCCCGAACTCAACTCAACTTAACTCATTTCCTTGGCTCCTGACTTTCCTTCATTATGATTTTGTTTCCTCGTTTCGGTTTTTGTTGATTACTTTGCAGCCGTTGCACGTACAAAAATTAACCACAATATATATGAAATTATATTAACATTGAAGTCAGGCGGCAGCAACTTGGCGCATAAAAACTATGGCCCTACATCAGGCCTTTCCCCACCGTTTGCCTCTTCTACTCCCTTTTTTTCAACTTTCTATCGTTGTTGTTTGTTGTTGTTGCTGTTGTTGTTGTTGCTGTTGCCACTGCACATTAATATCCTGTGCGCATTCGTACGTGTTAATATGACTTTATGACTTCATATGTGTCCATATATACTATATATTTCTCTTTCTCTGTTTTTTGTTTTCTTTTTTTTTTTTTTTTTTTTGTGTATCGCCTTCTCTTTTTTCTGCTTCACACTAAAAAGTTTTATTGTTAGTTACGCTGCTGGATGCTGCCGTTTCCATCATCAAAGCAACAATTTTTATTCAAAGTGTTGAAGATGCAGAAATTATTAAAATTTTGCCTTCCACCCGGACTCCCCGACTCCCGGACATCCCAGCACTTGCATATTGCAGTGTGGGATACGTTATACTATAGTCGTATATCAGAAGGACTCGCACAGTCAAATACAGAACATTTTTCATATCTAAGTGCGAGGGCTGCTATTTATATTTCGGGCATTGGTGATCCATACTTCAAATTTGGCAAGACAATAACAAACTTTGTCATTTTGTATCACATACCTACATACATATGTATGTACATTTGGTTTTCAAAAATTTCTTGAAAAGGTTTTTCCTTTGAGAAGACAACTTTCGACGGGGAACATCTTAACATAAATTTTCTGATTAGCATAGTTTTTTATACGTACTGTCGGTGGACGTGAATTGTTAGTCCTTGCAGATTAGTTCCACTTCAATACATTCCATTCTGCATTGATATTTAATGGTACAAAAGATTTGTTCTCGTTGTATAATCCAGTTCGTATCAATCGCTTAAAAAAAGCTCGCATCGATTGGAAGAAGACGTTTATCAAATTGTGACAAGTGGTAAAACATGGATATATGTATATTAAAATGAGCCGGAAACTAAAGAGTAAACGACCATCAAAGTATTCCATTAAAAGTTGATTAAGCACAAATCATTTTGAAGCAGTTCCTCGGGAGGATAAGTCATGTGTCGCCTGTTCCACTAGACTGTCCATTCGCAAAACTAACTGCCGAATTTATTCCATTACAAAGTGAACTCTTATGCGGAATGAAACAACTGCTATGACCTATGGTTTGAACGAATCCAAATCATTGTATTTACCTATATATTTTGAAAAATATGTGGGCCAATTTCGTTAAAATATTTCTTATTTGCTATTTGCAAAATTTAAATGGCTGCCCTCGGAGGAAACTCTGGCAAGGTGGTTGAAGTTGAGAGCCAGAAAAAACCCAGGAGGTGCCAAAGGAGCAACAGGAGTCGGGTGCACTGTGCTGATGGATATGTATGTGTAGTAGTTAGTTGACTTTTACAAATGCTTAAAACGGTGGAACAGTGGAATATGGAAAATTTGGTAGATTGGCAGGTTGATTTATACTTAAAAGCCAATTCGGTGAATGCAATTCCAATTTAAGTCAATTAAGATCATTTGAATCGGTCTACAGGAATCTTGGATTTCTGTAGATCAGTTCAAATTATTGACTATCAACTTCATTAATTAGACAAGTCATTTGTTTTGGGGTTTAACTAAGCATTGCATTTTTTTTTAATGATTTTTATTCGAGGCATTTGTATAAATTATTAATTTTATTGCGCTTATCTTCGCATTAATGATCACATTTCCTGTGTGTGCGAAAATTCAAAATGTCGTGTTTAAGCGGCCATTTTGTGTATGCTACGCTCCATGTTTGCGTATTTCGAGCACATTGATAATGTTGCCCATGGCATTTGAAATTTCAACTGGTTAACAATAAAAAGATTCCACATTAGCGGCAGTTTCATAGCCATATTCACGCCCCATTCGAAAAAGAGATGGAGAGATTGATGGAGACAGGATGGATCCTTCTTTTATCCTTGCATACATACGTACATACATTCGTTTCGACATTCAGCGAAGCCACTTGAATGCTTATTGTACATTTTCAAACAACTCTATTACGAATATTTTTCATATTTTTGCTGCGCCAAGTGGGGCAACAACGAAAAAAAAAAAAAACGTTAACATTAAGAGCCATGGCTCTTTGGTGGTGCCGAAAAGGCTACCAAGGCTGCTGGAAAGAGAAACTGGAGAGACTCGGTTAGACTGAGGCTAAAAGCAAGCAATTCGCATGCGGCACGTTACATATTCGCAATAAAAAATGAAAACCGCTTTGCATGCAACTGAAGAGGATGAGGAGGGGGTAGAAAAGGAGCTGCCACAGCGACTATCAGTAGAGTGTGGTAGGGGTGGCAAGTAAGCAAAAAAGTAATAAATGTACGTGCCGCACTAAAATACAACAACATACACACACACATACACACACACACACACGCTTATACATATATATACACTTGGCGTGAATTTCGAGTCAAAAAGATGGCACTTCCGTTTCCGTTTGCAAGGCATTTCTCCTTCTACTTCTCCTGCTCCTGCCTCTTCGTTCGTCGTACACATCGTCGCACATGTCACGATCACAAGGCCTGCATGTAAATGCACCAATTCGAACGCGAGTGTTCACACACACACACACACACACACACACTTTCCAGTCTACGTAATGCAATAAAAATAAACTACCATTTTCTTTGACTACTTTTGCAGCATCTCCATTTCATTTTGTTTCCCCTTCTCCTCCCCCGCATTCACCCTTACCTTTTGTCCCCCATTTTGCAGTATTACTTTCTATTATGCGCATACTTTTTCTTTTCGTTTCCATTTTGGCTTCTTTTTTTTTTTTTTTATTTTATTTCATTGTTATTTATTTTTTTTTTTTTGGTTCCTTGGCTTGGGGGTGCCTTTTGGGGGTTGGGGTGGGTAGTGGGTAGTGGCAGTGGGGTGGGAGGTGGATGGATGGTCGCAATGGTTTCGCACTCTACCACTCTCGTGTTTGAAGTAGCTTTGGATTGTATAAAAGTAACCATAGCTACCATAATTTAATGAAAACATAATCTGCATGCAGAAAAAAAAAAAAAAAAAACAACACACACACACACACTTAGACTCACACCGAGAGCACACAGCAAGCAAGAGCTAAAACCCGCGACTCACAAAGTGAACGCTGAGACAGCATGCGGAGAAGGAGGAGCAAAAGGAGTAGGAGAAGGTGGCAACAAGCAGCAATCCAAGATGCCAATGGGGGCATCCCACCATTCCTTCCATCAGGTATCCCTCTAGATAAGATGCTGCACAACACAAGGTTGTAGGAAAATTTTTATTCTATTTTTTTTTGTTTTTTGTTTTAATAAATGGCGACAGGTCGTCTGTTAAGAGCTTTTCGAGGCTTCTGTTCTTGGAGCACGAGTGATAAGTATTTCTCTTTGGCTTGATTGCATTTTCAATTGCATCCCCGAAGATTGACTGACTCTTTGCTATATCTGGCTAACAAAGTGATACAGAAAACGGGGGAGAGAGATAGAGGAGGCAGAGCGAGAGACCATCCATCATTCATCATCCATCATAGCTAAAGAAAACTAAAATAAAATTAAATCGTTAATCTTTGTTTAATAAAAAGCCAAACCTCATTCAAATCTGTAACTGTAAGGGCTTTAGTTACTTATCCAAGATGGCTTTAATGGAAATGGCAAAGTCTCTTTGGTGATCAGATGGGTTAATAAGGACTTCAATAAAGTTATAGTTGGAATCTTCATCTTATTTCTTAAGTTCGCCCATTGTATCCATAAAATTGTGTTTAAGCCCATTTTTGGTTTGTGGTTGGTTTGGGATTCATATTGTGCCAACTTTTTGTGGCATAAGCCAAAATAATCAAATGTAATAATGTCTTGTTGCATTTGAATTTAGTTTTCAGAGTTAATAATATATTTATCATTAAATATTTGAGATTTCTTTCTGTTTCAGATGACTTCCTTTGAGCTTTAACGAAAAGATAGAATTCGAAATTTAAATCAAATCTTGTGTGAAATTTTCAATATTTCAAACACAGCGCAAAATAAAACTTAATAAGTAGTTTAACCTATTCTTACTTCTTTTTCTCTTCTATAAGAACATATATAACTATTTTCCTTTCTCTTTGTCTTAAATTGTATTTATTTCAGGATTATGTTTAAGGGAATATTTACAACTGGAAATTTAAAGAAAGTCAATTGGTCTTTTTGCAATTAAAATGTTCGGAAATTAAAATGAATTTAAAAGGTCACGTTCATATCAGATCATTTTTATGGATACATCATTTGGCTTCGCGTAAGAAAGTTCTAATATTTTCTTTTGGAACTTCCCTAAAAGGAAATTTAATGTATTAAAATATATGTACTTTCAGATAAAAAAGAAAACCAATGAACAATATTTAGCAGTTCTCATTAAAGAAATGTTTAAAAATTAACTTTGTTTTTGGACTTTCAGGTGTATAATTGAGATGTACTTATGTATATTATAGATCTTAGTAAAAATCCTTTGCCTTAATAGCTTAAACTGTTTATGTTTGAGCGTTTATTTGTTGTTGTATTTTATATATAATTCGGACTTCTTACTGCAGATTTTTGAGCGAAATATTTGTAATTTTTTTTGTTGTATTCTTTTTATTATTATTTTAGACTTCTTTTACTTAGTAGCTCAGCCCAGAAGACATACCAAAGTATCTGGTTTCGTTTTATTCAATTTTTTTCAATTTTCAATTTAATACTCTTTGAAATGGAAGAAGTATATCGATTTCAATGAGAATGATATTGTAAAAAACAGAAAACATTCCTTGAACTATTCAACTGAATCGATATTAGTTTGTGTAGTTTATTATTTAATTTTTTAATTGGTAGTTAACATTAGTCCCCAACTGAAATGGATCTCAAGCCAGTGAACGAGTGATAAGTATGGTTATTTAAACAAATCAAAGGTAAGGATAAGTAAATCCACTGCTGTATCAAAGACTCTACTAAGAGCATAAAATGAATCGAACTAGTTAGTGTATTCAAAGCAACGGCATGGGCAATCAAATTAGGATTGGTCCTCTGGTTTTTATTTTCGCGTACGCCCAACGAACAACAATAACTTGAGCAGCGACTTGAGTAGCTCGCAGAAAAGTTTCCTAGACAACTCCTTCAGTTCTGTGCTGCTTCTATTGCTGTTGGTGGTGTGCTGTCAGTTTTCCATGCAAACAGGAACAAAAAAAAAAAAAAGAAAACCAAGAACGAAAACGTAGAAAGGGCGAACCAAAGTCGAAGGACTGCTTGCTAAATATCCTTTAGCCTTTGGGAAATCAGTAAAGCGAAAAGGACCACTTGTGAATACGCTTTGATGCGCGCGGCTTTGTGCGTGAGTGTGACTGCCATGGCATAGTGGGGAAAGGATAGGGGCAGGGGTGGCAGCTATTTGGAGGTTGGTGGGGCTATCCAGAGGAAGGTACTCCTCGCGGTAGTGCGATAGCATGGCTTTTTTCTTCCTTTCTTCTTTCTTTTCATTTTCATTTTCGTGCTCCTACTGCTGCTGCTTGATATTTATTTATTTTGACTTGGTTTCATCATACTCTTGCCAAAGAAGAGTATCTACATCCATATATGCATATATTTATTTAACTATCTCCTCCATATGATATAGTTCCTTTATATGTGGTTGCTACTCGACCACAAACTAGCTTTGCATGTTCCCAGCTTATGAAGATTTCAGCAATTGTTAAACGTTTCATTGTTTCACCAACAATACACGATAATTATATTAAGTAAAGTTAAAAAGGATGTTGCAATTAGGAAAGTTCAAGTACTAACAATATTTCCATCTAATGATCCTTAAACAAGATGAGAGATCAGTAGATAAGATAAGAAATCACTTACCTACAGAATGTTGAAAATGTTTCTTTTTGTTGATTTCTTCTACTATATCTTCCACATCTTTTGGGGCAAATCTCTCCTTTTTTACATCCTTGAATTCGCCAGCGATGTGCTGAGCGAATCATTTTCGGGTTTGCCTAAAAGTAGGCAGAACTTTTTTGACATCCCATTACTTTCCAAGCAATTAGTTATTTAATTGAACTAATTTTTTTCTTTTTTAGATCAAATTTAAAATTATATAAGACCTTTTACCAAGGGTATACAAAAATCGGTTAGATTGTACATAGATCCAGACTCTTTGGCTTTTTGACTCTGCTGCTGCTGCTGTTGCTGCTGGTTTTGTTGGCTAGAAGTATTTTGTGAGTAGCGAAAAATACGTTCGCGAAATGTAATAAAAACATTTTTTTCCATCAGGCAGGCAAACATCTTATTTCGTTCCACTGCAACCGATTTTCTAGTACCAACTTCTTGCTTTGTGCTACTGAAGTCACAGTTGATGTTGTTGCTGTTGTTACTGTTGCTGCTTCTACTGCTGTTGCGAAAGTATCTAAAAGATATTTTTTAATACATGCACGCGACTTTGAGTATGCCAAACACCCACACCCATACACCCATATACCCATGCACGCACACACGCATACACACATACACCAAACTGTTGCGAACCATTTGATGTTGGTTTTTTTGTTGTTGTTGTCGTTGTCGTTGTGTTGTTGCTTTTATTGGCAGCATATAATGAAAAACATTCCAGTCATATGCAAAAATATGCAATGCATTTTCGTTTTTCTTCTCCATTTTTGTATTTTTTGAATTTTTTTTTTATAAGATTTTGTATTTACTCAAATTACTGCTGGCAGTAACAGTAACAGCTAAAATATTTCCCTTTAAATATTTTTGTAACAAAATTTGCATATTAAACGCTTTGCTCATTTGCATTTTGACTTTGAGTCACGGCAACACCTTGAATGGTCTCACACACACACACACACACACCCTATACTATAAAGGCAATCTGTCTAGGTTCCAGATGCAGCAGCAGCAGCAAATGGAGCTACAAAAGACATTCTTTGTCTTGAACTACGCCCTTTCGATGTCGAATATATCAACTGGTTTTCGTTTCGCTTGCCAAAGTGCCAAGTGTCATAGTTGGGCTCTTCAATCTGGCAGTTGCCAGTTTTGCAATTCTAATTTTCCAATGTGTGTGTGTGTGTGTGTGTGTGCCAAAAGGCAATTCCCTTGAAAAAACACAAAACAATCAAAATTCATGATTGAAGTTTTCTTAGATAGCCAAACTTGACAAGCAATTATGTATGTATGTATATGTCCCTTTTCTAAACTACACCTACTATGAAAAGGATAAACTCAAACTCAAACGAGGATTTAAAGGAATTCGGTATTCAATTTCTGTGACTGTCGTGTTGATAAAATAACAATCCACCAAGCAAACATTTTAAAAAACAATGAATACTTATGAATACCTATTTTAAGGCGTTATGTTTCCACAGTTCATAGCACCAGATTAAGCATCCCTTCATTATGGGAATAGGATTGTTATTCCTTGTTTTTTTTCTGAAACTAATCAGGAGTAATCATCTCCTTAAGCTCTATGATATGAGTTTTGATTTCAAAATTGCAAAAGTTAATTAAGTCAATCTTTTTTCTACTCGCACCCTCCAGCGCCCCTTGTAATGCTTGGTCACAAACAAAAGTGGCCATTTTTGAGCCAATTGGAAACTCATTAGATGCTCGTTTTAGTTTGCTGATGTGCGCGAGGAATGGGAATGGGAATGGGAATGGGAAAGGGAAGGAAAGCGCATACAAATTTGAAGTAATAATGTGGTGATCAGCGGCCAAGTGCTAGCGGCTGGCGACTGACGGTTGGTTGGTTGGTTGATTGGAAAGAAAATTTTCCAATTTAATGGCAAAGAAATTGTTTGAGAGACAGACGGTAAGCCAATTACAACAGTTGAGTTCAGTTTAGAGGCAGCAAAAACCAATCTCAATCTATGGCATATCAAGTAGACAAATATGGACTATGGCCATGTGTAAGTATCTACTTGTCTATCGACATTTGTTTGGGTGGTTAGATGGTGTGTGTGTCTGTGAGTTGCCTCTATTTGGTATTCAAAAACTGTGCGTCTGTGCGATTTGACGCATATTTGCCAAACACACACAAACACACGCACATATATGTACATACATACATATACTTAAGCATATATGAGATACATTAGAGGCGCCGCAGCCTGTGCTCAAAAGTGAAATGCACAATTGCTTCATTTCGTAAAAGGCTTTTATTAAACCAGAAACAGAACCCAAGCTCGATCCCAAACCCAAACCTAAACCCGAACCAAAACCAGAACCAGAATCAGAAAGAGAAACAGAAACAGAAACAGTTAAGCTAAAACCAAAGCAAAAGCTGTAGGTCGATAAAGCCGTCTAAAGGTATGGGTATGAATGTGGTTAACTGGCAAAAGGCAATCGAAGTCTATATCTATGTTTGTGTGTGTGCGTGTGTGTGTGTGTGTGCTCTCTCTTTCTCTCTGTGTGTGTGTGCGTGCGTTTGTGTGTGTTTGTGCAGTTATGGTAAATATTCATATTTGTAGCGTGTGCGCAATGTGTTGAAATTAGCATTTATGAATTTTGTGCCAAATGTCGAACCAACTTCTAACCAAACGATGACGACGACGACGACAACAGGAGTTGAAGTAAAAGCAGCCGAAGCAGCAACACCCAACACAGCCAACACTAGTGGCAACAGCAGTAGCAGTGGCAGTAGCAGTTGCTGTGGCACGTATGTACATCTACAACTACATCAAATGACTTGGCCCACTCATTTACCCTAGGCCCTTCTACTCTCTACTCTCTACTCTTGACTGGATTATGCGAGAGATTCTTGGTTATGGCTTTTGCGGCTTTTTTGGGGGCAACGGCTCACTTTTAGTCATCATTGGGCGCCCTTCCATTTGCATTTAGATTGCCAACTTCAACTCCAGTATACTAGCCATGCCCACCCAACCCATCTGGTCTGTGTGTGTGTGTGTGTGTGTATTGAGGCCTTTGAACTACTACTAAATGCTGAGAGTTGGTGGTGGTGGTCCAGGGACAAGCGACATCTGTTTTTGATGTTTTGCCAGCCAGCCTGCCTGCCTGCCTTTCTGACAATTTGTATACTTCTTGCGGTTACACTTGCTCCAGGATATAGTTCATGTTATGGACTTCGATTTACATAATTACAAGTATACAATTTTTGACCAAAAAACTTTCTTTTTCGTAACATTTGCTGCTTCACTTACACAAAAAAAAAAAAGAAAACTTTCATCTATATTCATACTTACAGATTGCGTAGCTATTTGCAATAATTGAGTATACATTTGCATAGACAAGTGAACTTTCTCATAAATTTTTAATAGTTGAAAAAGTAATTGAAAAAATCACTTAATCAATGATCTTTAGGCTTAACATAACAATTCCTTTGTTCCCACGAAATGTGAGTGGAAGTGCCCTAAAATACTTTTTTGCCAATTTTTCTCACAAAATTTGTAATGTTTTTATTGCCAACCACTTGAGCACTTTGTCTTTTATGTTTATTATTTCGATCGGCATGGTGTTGCCTTTACAAAAATACAACAATAATGATTGGCATATTGTAAAAAATGTTGCATTGTTTATACAACAGAATGGGCTACTTTCCGTTTTACACAGCATTTTTGTGAAACTGTCAATTTTATATGGATTTGGATTGCTTTTATGATTTCGATTTTATTGAGAGACACACACACACACACACAATTTGAGGGAGGAAAGGGGAGCAGGAGCATTCAATGGTTTTTCGATTTTTATGGCATTACGAGCTGGATATAATATTAAAATACAATTTTTGTCAACAATATTTCTCAAATACTAATACAATTTTAAAAGCCTCTTATTGGGTTTGTCGGTGCATAAAAATCAATGACCGATTTATAAGTCCTTGACAAAAAAAAAAAAAAAAAAAAATTGTTGTTTGATTTGCATAATAAGAAGGGATTTACAGAGAGATTTGAAAACCGTTTTGTATTTCACAATGCAAAAGGAATTGTACAAAAGAATTAAGGATATTTGATTTCACATATGATTAGTACTTGATAATTTATCAGACGTCTAATACATTGTGATTATTTAACCTATGAGTCTGGCCAGAACTCTACCAACTTTTGATTCCAATTCATTTCCAACTTATACTTAATGAATACTTTCCAATAAGATTGTGTGGATTACATATGAGCCTTTAAATCTTTGGTGATTCCACCTATTTTCCTTATCCTGTATTTTGGTCAATTTCTTACCGATTTCTAAAAGTTATATCTCATTTGAAAATGACATTAAAAACTTGTATTTAGCCCGATTTTTCAAAAAGGGTCATGAATACTTGCGAATATTGGTAAACAATTTCATTCTCAAGATTCATGCTCAGATTGAAAGACAATAATTTTTCAAATACTCATAAAGTTGACTAAATTGAATACTTTGCTTTCCATTTTCATTTCTTGGATGGCTTGAAAAGATCAACTCCATATTATTATTATTATAAGTATAGGATATACATAGTTGTAAACTATCAACCTAATATTTTTACAAGCACTGGCAACTAAGGCCTTCGGCTTAGACGAAAACAACATCCATACACTAGCCCGGGATTCGGACCCGGATCCTCGTTGTTCAGTTGCCCAAATGACTGGGACATTTAGACAACTCATCTACCGAGGACTGCTCAATTTCATATACATACATTCCAGTTACACATTAAAAGTTTAAAAATGATATGTAACTTTTGAAAATCGGCTGAAGTTTGTCATTAGCCTGAGCCCCATTTATTAAGTTTGAATCCTTTCGCCTTGAACGAGAATGAAAACACGAAATGGTAAATAAATATATACATTTAAAATATATATGTATGTACCTTAGGATGCTTAAAAAGGGAGAGATAAAAAAAGTAGGTATGTAATCCTTAAATAGAAATAAAATCAAGTAAATTTAGTTTTAGAATTTATTCTTTAAATAGTATTTGTGTCTTTTGTTTAAATTTGTATAATATTGAATTGCTCTTTGATTGTATTTGTGTCCCTTTTGCATTTCTTTTGCATTTTTAGCAGTGTGTGTGCATTTGAACGATGTCCTCCGACTACAGATAGAATGGTAATTAATTACGTCATTTACACATTAACGAGCGGAATCAGATCGTTGAGCAAAGAGCAGGGCAATCGCTGGCCAAGTGTGTGTCTACGGTGGCCCTCAAGGACGTATGGACAAATGTGGGCAAACAGGCAACTTGCGGTGCTCTTTTTTTATCCATCATTTGCTTCACCATTTGGCAATCAGCGGTGTGTTTTTTCGCTCTTCTCTCCTTTTTTTGGGCGTTTTTTTTTTTTGTCGTCGCGCACTTGTTTGTCCTTTGTCAGAGCGTTTGATTAATGATGTGGACGGAGAGACAGACAGACTCGAGCTCGAGCTCAGGCGGATCGTGCATTGTTTTTTAACAGCGTGTTTCAGAAATGACTTACATGCTCCTGCTCTTCCCCGTCAGGGGTGCGCATTGGTCTCAACAGAATCCAATGTTACTGTTCTTGTGGTGGTGGTGATGAGCTGAGTTTAGCCGAGTTGAGCTGGGGTAGTGGAACTAGATTGTTTGGTTGGGTTGGGTTGGGTTGGTGGTAGTTTGCCTGGTGGTGTGGCCCTTTTGTTTAACTACTATTTCTTTACTTGAGGCGACCACGACCAACCCGTATTGGTGTACCGTGCTGTAACTGGGGTATAATCTGGTTAGCAGCGCTAAACTGATGATGACGCCACCCAAAAACAAAAGGAAGTGTGAGTCTACGACGACAACGACGACCTTTAAGCACAATTGCTGTGGCTAATGTGACACATATTGTGACAAATTGCATAAAGTACGGCAGCAGCAACAGCCAAAGAGGAGGAAAATATAGAGGGAGGGGGTGAGAGAAACGACAAATGGAAAGGCCTGTGTGTAAACACGTGTTGCAAGTGTCTTGAAATTCAATTTGTTTGGGGGCGCACACTTGCGCGTTCATTTCCAATTGAATATTTGACTGGCTAATTTAAGAAATTACCAAAATCTATAAAAACTATTCAAAAAAAAAAAAAAAAAGAAGGTACTTCTAGGCGTAAGAAATGTGATTGTGATTCTCAACTGGTTTCAACAAGAAGGATTAGCGAATTAATACCCTGTGATTCTCGATTCCCTAGCGAGCCTAATCAGAGCCTTTAATATTCTTATCCTATCCATTTTAACTCAATACTTTAAGAGAGCAAGGAGTTAGAAAGCGTTTTTGGTCCAGTTTGGAGACAGTAATAGGTAAGAGACAAATACCATTAACCTCGCATAACCCTATGCATGCCAATGGCATTCGCGTAAGTCCTGCTTGTCTGTCCTGTCCTGTCCTGGTCCTGCCATGCCTCGTTTGTGTCTGCCACAGCAGAGCAGGCGCATACCTCAAATAACGTAGTTGATGTCGCTCCACCACCGGGACCCAGTAGCTTCACTTTTGGGGTCGTTGAAGTTGGCTGCACTTTGGGCCAAAAGTGACGGCTTGCCGCTGTCAACACAGAGGGTCGGTAATGTGTATGTATGTGGGCGGGGCTGCTGCTGCTCATCGAACAATGCATGACGAATCGGCATTTTACGCCTATAAAGGGCAATGAGCCCGATTTCAGGTTTCCTTTCTTTTTTTTTTTTTTTGTTTTTGGGGTGGCTTCCTGTCAACTGAGTGGAACTAATTTCAAGGCTGCACCTGCAGAACAACCAAAATCAGAAAAAAATCGAGAAGAGGGAAAATATTTGGCAACCTTGCTCTGGGTGGTTGTTCGAGCACGTCATGTCCACATTGGGTTGGGTTACTTTTTTTGCTAAAGTTTTTCTCGGCATTTTCAATGACTAGCACATTAACATTTGTTTTTTATTTGGTTTTTTTTTTTTTTTTACAAGATCTAATTTTGATTTTCAATTGTCAAAAAAAAAAAAAAAAAACAGAATTTCAGTTAGGATTCTAGTCCATTGGCTCCTTGCCGCCACCGCATTCGCCATAGGCTCCCAGCTCCTCGGGTCGGAAGTAAGAGCTTTGCATGCTATAAAGCCGATCGATTGGATTAATCATTGGCGTTTGCGTAAACGGACCCATTAGCTGTTGAAATGTAGCATAGCTTAGACCCAATATGGTATTCAGAATAGGCTCGTTGTTTTTGTTGCAGTTCTCTGAAATGAATGGAGTGATTACAATTAGATGTGTGACCTAGATGGCTTCGCTTTATTTGAGTCGTACCTTTATTAGTTTCCATGCAGTTGAAGGGCACTTGCTCCTGTTCATCCTTAATTGTGCAACGGAGTCGAGCCAATCCATCGGAAGTGGCTGAATATGGCGATGATTCCATTGGCGATTCACTGTCACTGTGAGCCTCATCTTTGATCTTTGTGGCCAGACTGCTGTCCTGGGACTCTTGTGAATCCTGCGAGTCGCTGGCACCCTTAGATGGTGGCTCTTGTTTGGCCTTCTTTTGGATTTTCTTAACCTTGGCGCGTTGATTTTGAAACCAAACCTTAGAGACAAAGTAAAGCACATTAATGGATGGATTAATTTATTGGCTGTGAACTAACCTGCACGATCCTTAAGCTTAAACCAGTCTCTTTGGCCAAATTCTCTCTCACTTTGCGACAGGGTTTGGGTGACACCTCAAAGGAGGCTTTAAAGGCCCGCCTCTGTTGGGTATTCAATATTGTTCTCGGCCGTTTTGGACCACGTCTGCCATCCATTTTGGGCGGAAATATGTCATCGCTATAAAAGTCTGCTTGCAAAATGTGAAACCACTTTTTTAGTCAGTCGGAAAAAGAAAATAGAAATGTGAAATCTATACCATATCCTTGAAGCATTTCAACTTCCTTCTCATAATCGAAACGACAGAACAGTTGTCCCTGCTTAACCACATATTGTTCGCCCTTTTTTAGTAATGATCCGCATACCACACAGGCAAAGCACTTCAAATGGAATACATTCTCTTGACATCGCATCACAAGCTCATCGTGTGCAATTTTATGACCGCAGCCAAGGCAACGATTGCGTATATAGAGTCTGAAAACATATGTATGGATGAAGAGTGAAATAAATTGCATAAGTCTTAAATTGAATAATATTAATCTCACACTTTTTACCTCTCATAGTCGATGCGGCAAAAGAGTTTGCCATCCTTTGCATAGCAGGAGTGTACCAAATGTAGGGAGCATGCTGTGCATTTGAGGCAACCCTCGTGGAATGAATTGTCCACCACCCGCATGATGTAGCGATCACAAATTGGCTGACAGCAGTAAGAGCACTGGTTAAGCGGTGCTCCACCACCACCACCACCCACACCCGTACCCACACCCGCACCCACACTTACACCCATGGCCATTGCCGTGTGCTGTTGCAGTATTTGAGGCGCTTGCGGTGTGCTGTTTGTTGTTGCCAATGGAGGTGCTGGTGCTGTAAAATTGCTCATACCATTGAGGCTGCATTCACCCAGAGTGATACGACTGCAGAGTTGCGTATGGTTGGAGGCTGATGGTGGACCTGGTCCTTGTCCAGCCATTGTCATGGGCATTGAATGTTGCTGCTGCTGATGCTGCTGATGTGCATGGGTTTTGGTATTGCTGTTGGTGTTGCCATTGAGGTTGTTGCAACTTCCGTTGACATTTCGGCTGACTGACGCCATTTTGTCATTGTGGCTAGCCCCAGGCTTGTTGCCTGTTGCCGTTGCCCCTGCCGTTGTTGTTGCTGCTGTTGCTACTGTTGTTATATCCGTTACTGTTGCTGCTGTTGGTGTGGGTGTTGTTAACATGCGCTCATTTCCGTTCAACAGCAGCAGTTGATTGAGGCTCCCATTTTGCGGATGTTGTTGTTGTTGTAGTTGCTGCTGCTGCTGCTGCTGATGTTGTTGTTGTTGACATTTCATGTCCATTGGAACTATTTTGGTTTTTGTGGTCAGATCCCGGTTGTTGTTACCCAGCCCCGTATTTTCCGATTACATGTAAATGAGAAACATTTCAGATATTTTTATTTTCACTTTGGCATGCAAATTGCGGCTAAAAGTATGTGTGTGTGTGTGTGAGCCAAATTTACAACTGTTGGTTATCGTGGCAAAAACTATGCTCTCTACCAACTCGACTGAACCCAACCCACTTAAATAAAAAATAGGATTTGCATTTGCGGTTTTCTGCCACATCTGCATACATATCTCTGACTCCATCCAGGAGGCAGATAAAGAGAGGAAGAGAGGGAGACTTGGTTGTTGACCATTTGGTCAAAAACCATTACCATTTCGAGTTGTAGTAAATTTGTGGTTTTGCAATTATTGAAATGACTTTTCCAGCGACGAAATATGTGCGTGTCTGTCTCTCACTCGAAATTCCACGCACTTGCAATACAGTAACAACGACAACAATAACAAACAAAAACAAACAAAAAAATTATACACAACAGCGAATAAATATGTATGTATGTATATGTAGAGGCAACGTTGCGTATGCGTAACTTCCCTATATGTGGGTATGTACATATGTATGGATGTAAGTGCGTGTGTGCGATTGTGTGGGTTTTGTATCTGTGTGAGATTGTTCGAGTTGCTGGCAAAAAATTACTGTACATTTGCGGTATTTGTTCTGTTGGTTGGCTTTTTTGCTACTTGTTGTCTCAATTTATGGCAAATTGTTGAAATTTCACCGTAATTTGTTTCCCTCCATGTGTGTGTGTGTGTGTGTGTGTGTGTCCCTGCCTCATTCCCTTTTTTCTCTCCTTTCTGTATGTGTGCATTGTATTCACTTTGTTTTGTTTTCCATTACACGCTTTTTCTCTTCCATTGTTTTACACTGTAAATGTTCTCCACTTCCTTCACCACCTTTTGCCTCCCCCTTTCCCTCTTCCTTGCCCTTTTGTGACCTGTGTGTGAAATCCACAGTTAAATGATTTAAACGTGTTCACAATTTCATTAAATTTGTGGCAGAAAAATAATATTTGTGGCATTTGGAAATATTTATAGAATTTTTAAAGTTATTACATTCAATTGAATTTTCAAAAGCTTTCTTTGCAAAAAACACATTCAAACAATATCCTCAATAGTTTCAATTTATTTTCTCTTTTCTTAATGATTAATGTATTTGTTGAATGTTCATCTAACATCATCTAGGCTAACTAGGCTAAGATTGGGCTGTTCGTTCTAGTGTGGTACTCAGTCTAAATCCTGTGGATGTGTGTATTGATCATTGGATCTTTATCATTTTTGTATTCATTGGATTGGTCTGCCATTTATTTTGGGCCCTAGAAGTCGGTTTCAGGGTCTCAGGTATATCCCTTTTTTTTGCCTCGGAAATATAGATTCAAGCAAGGAATGAGATATTGTCACGATCGGCAAGCAACCATGGTAAGCAAAATATCTTGAAGCCCTAACCAAAAAGCTTAAGTCTAAATTTATTATTATAGTCAATTTAACTTATTTCAAATTATTTTAGTTTTTTTAAGATTGAGATTATTACCAATTTCTTGATGAAAACTTATACAAGTCTAAATCAATATAGTTTTGATTTGATGATCTAATGAAATCAAAGTTTGGAAAGTTTGCATCTAACAGTTTTGTCTGTTTTATTTTCAGTTGATATACATATATGTATTTGCAAGAACTTGGATGTTTTTGGCAAACGCCTTTTATATTGCAGCTCAGCCAGAAAGGAAGTAGGAGAAAATCAGGGAGAATAGGAAGACAGGGTAAAGTGGGCAAAATGCTTCACCCTGTCAGCTTCTGGCTGTCAATGGCAACTGCAGTCTCATGCAGCTCATTGCCCATTTCAATCGAATCAAATAAACAATGGGGATGGCGGAAGGTGGCGGGAGCCCCTTCTCAATCATAGCCATCAAAGGAAATGCCCTCTTGGCAAAAGTTACTCGCACTTTAACTTTAGACACTTTCGAACGAACATACTTAACCAGGGCTAAGCGGCTCAGCGGCTCAGCGGCCACACCTGTTACACTTTAGTGTTCAGTTCATTTTGACATTTGAAGAGAGAATATGCCAACATATTTGCCGGACATGCCGATGCCTAAGATCAGAGGATTTGCACTGTGGATGACAACAAGTGCAAATCCGACATTGATAGCTATGCGCTTTCCCTCAACTCTAATTAGATTCTAATGTGTGCATATGAAAATCAAGGGGGCGGAGTGTTCGGATTAGAGACACTACTGATGAAACAGTGCGATGCAACAGCAACTACCCTTCGCCTTGCAGTCCATCTCCCCTCTCGGCAGCTTATAACTAAATTATAAAAGAATTTACGAGTAGTGCGTGCCCCGTTAACCGGGGCATTTAAATGAATAAACAACAAGGGGTACGAAATGGCAACCCTTACTTCAACCTCGTCTCATCCCATGCCATCCCTGGAAACCCAGCTTCGAAGAACAGTGAGCAAAAGTATAAAGCAAAAAGCAAAGGCAGGCGATTCATTATGTTGGTTACGGCGGCTGGCGGCATATGTTGGCAGTCGGTGAGCGGAAACCCCTTGCCAGGATGCTGTGTGTTGCCGCCGACTGCCCTTCTCCTTTTTGAGTTGCGTTCTCGTTCCCCGTTTCCATTCCCGTTTGTCTGTCAGAGCGAATTGGCTGTTCCTACAACGGATGCGGCATTTATATTTTAATCGGATTTCGAGCACACAAAGCGAAATTATGGAGCAGCAGTTTTGTTGTGCCAGCAATTGCAACTTAAATGCTTTGTTTTCTTCTAATCTTTGACAGAAGTCAAAAAATTTGTTCAGCACTGCAAAATATGTTGAGATTTCGAACAGTTGAAGTGGGCAAAGCAATTTTTTTTTCTTTGTGACGGTAATGTGATTTAACATCACATCCAATTGGATTGCATGATAGGCCATGAAGGTGGAATGTAAATAATTGATAGGTAAATATTTATAACAATATAATATTTGCCTCATGGAAACGTATATATTCAATTTTCAAACCTAATTGATATTTGGATGTATGTCGTTAAAAAAAAACAAACTATGCATATTAGTTGAATTCCTATTAGTCGTGTATTTAAAGAGCCATCAGTGCTAAAAGTTAATTTAAAAGAATATTAAATACACAAACATACATACATATTTGCAATAAGTGTTCTTTTAATAAACGTTTGCAGCTAGGGTTAGTTATGCAGTTATCTATTTTAGTAGGTACATTTTTAAAGTGAATCGATCTTTGGTGTACTTGTATTGATCAACAAAAAAGGATTTCGTTTTCTTTAAAATAAATCAATCTCGGCGTAAAAGCAGGCTCGAGATCAAATAGAAGAAAGGTGGGCAGATTGTCTGTAATAATGGTATAAATAAAGTATAGCTTTTTTAAGAACTAACAAGTCTATAATGACACGGGACCTACAGAATTGTGATGGTCATCCTATGGGGAATTCAACGCATAACCAGAAAGCCGGGGCTAACTTTGACCGCGCCGAAGTTTGTATACCTTTGCAAGATTATTTTGGTGATCTTTTCTTACCTCAAGCCTTCAAAGTGAAAAACAGACGGACATAGCTATTTGAACTCGTCTCGTCGTGCTGATCAAGAATATATATGGTCGGAAATGCTTCCTTCTAAGCGTTTCACACTTCTGGCCAAAATGAATATACCCTTTTGCATTACCGTTCGTCCTTATATGTATATAATATATGTATGCCTAATACTTTATATACGCCATTTATGTTGTATTTGTTGATCGGTTATTTGAAATAAAAATCAAACAGGTTAGACACTTGCTTAATTTTTGAATATCATAGCATCGGTTTATAAAGGGATTGAAATCAGTTTTCTAATTGTCATCCTATCTTGATTCAATTTGGCATAGGTTTTAATAGGTATATTATTATTAATTTTTATGACTATGGCTTAGAAAACAACCAAGTTATTGAGAAAAGTCGTGACTTTGCCATTTGTATTGGAGCTGTATCGTCCGATTTGGTTGAGTCCGAGATATACTGTAATGGTTTAGTAGGAGATCGCTTCAATACAGACCGACGGACATGGCTATATAAATTTGTTTCGTCGTGCTGATTATGAATATATATGTATACGTTATAAGGTCAAAGATGCCTCCTTCTATACGTGACACCTTCTAACCATAGTTAACAAACCCTTTGCAAGGGTATAATAAATCCTATATTATTGATAAATATTTCAATGGGAATATAGAAAAATGTGATTAAAGAACGTTTAGTGAGAAATTTCTCATAAAATCGGTAACTTTAATACATATATAACTCTATTCTGAGATAGATATCAAATTTATGTTGAGACTTACTCAATCTAAGCTTCTTTATTTTGCGCTTCGATTTCAGAGGTTCAGAGGCGAATAGATTTATTCAAGCACCATCCAAGCAACTATTCTAATTCTGATTCTAATTCTAATTTTAGTTTTTTACAGAAAAAGAATTTAATCTTTTCCACCATTGCCAATTCGTTTAACACAATCTCTTCTAGCGTTAACTGGGTCTTACACGATTGTGAATTGGCAACCTTCCCTCTTTTAAAACGCGCCAAAGCTTAGACTTCTACGATTGAAGATATAGATTTTGGTTAATATGTATTTCCAATACAAATGTTGGCTGTTGGTTTCGCTTCTAAAAAGGCAAAACTGATCATAATATCTATTCATTTAGTAACTGGTGAATAAAACAAAGATCAAACAATCGATAAAGTACAACATTCGTTGGATGATCTATGCTCGATTCTTAGACGACTCTGCACTTGCTGACAAAAAAAAAAAAACCTTCAATTCAAAGTCACATGAACCTATAGAATGAATCAGATTAATAAATAATAATAAATCGTCTTATGTGTAACAGATACATATAAAATTCAACTAATAGAATGTTTTCTTACGCCTCTGTGGGATTCTTGGAAAGTTACTTTTCGGATTCGCCTAACACGGTGTTTTCTAGGAACTCAACTCCCATATTAAGCAAGCCCCAGGTGTATTTGGTTGAATATAAACGCTTTTCTGATCATGCCCGCAGGACATGTGTTGGATTTCTTACTGATTCAATCGGTCTCTTTGTTGCTTTAATATAATCAGCTGACTAGTTACTGTGACTTTATAGTAGGGGATTTTGTGTTAGTCCAGAATTGCTCCTTCTTACAAGTTTTATGGAAAACCATTAAAAAAATGCCTCACATATAATCCATCACATTTGTTGTAGTTAAAGAATTTTTTGTTTTTGTTAAAAAGCGTCGGTATTTGTACCAAAAATTTCACCGTCGGCAAAATTGGAGTTGGCGTTTGAGTGCTGTTCATTTGTTTGTACTTACACATGCCAATCTGCATTGGATGATGCTCATCGATCATTTTGTCCAAGTTTGTCAAATCACAAAAAGAAAACACTGGTAATCAGCAACAATGTGGGGATTCACAATTAATTTAAAAAAATGCACATTTGTAACGCGGTCGAGAGAGTTGACAGACCCAAATAAGACACTATGAACTTATGGAATCATTACGGTATTATAATTTAGTCGTCCAAAAGGGGTGAGAGGGTGATGGAGCGGGGCGGGGCGGTGCGGTGCAGGAGGCCGGTGTGTTGTGAGTTCAAATTCGTCGTCGAATCGTCTTGTATGAGATAATGCAATTGTGCGGCACTACACACACTTAATTGGAGTGGCCACAGCGTTGCCAACTGAGGGCCCTGTTACGAAACGCGATGCTTGAATGATTACGGACCTCTGATGTTAATGAAATTTGTTAAAAATCATTTGCTCTTGGGCTCTGGGCAAAATGCTGCTGACTCTAACTGCCTCTGCCTGCTGCCGAGATAGGAAATTTTCTCCAAAAAATGGAGGAGAAATGGACACCACTTTCTCTATGGGGTGTACGCGCCATTTTATATACATATACACACACATATATATATATATATATATGTATATACGGATTGTGTGTCTGTGTGTGTGTGTGCATTTCCTGTGCTCCATCCCCGACTAACCCAGTTGTGTGAGTACGGCCTTCCCCTGTTTTGAGTGAGATTCATCGGCATCGTTGGGCGCATGCGTTTTGCCTCTGCTCCGCCTGACTTCTTTTGGGGACGTCTCACTGGTATTCTTTCTATATATGTATGTATGTATATATATATGAAGATATATTTTTTTGTTTTTTAGTCTTCTTTTGGCTTTCTGTTGTTGGCATTTCCTTTTTTATATCGGGTTTTTCTTTTATTTCGAATTTTTTTTTATTTTTGGGTTTTTGCACTTTTGACTTTTGTCTTTGTTTCTGGCCAAGTGAGTTGGTCTTGGTCTTGTTGTTGTATTGTTCAAAGGATGTTTGGCTCGGCGATTTCTTGCTTTTGGCCCTCTCAATATCCACCCCTCTCCCACGCCCCTTGCCCATGAAGGAAATTTCCCCGCCTCTATACTTAACAAATCTATGGCTGGAATGTTGTTTTTCTTTTCTTCTGCTTAATTTTTTTTCTGGCTTGCAGTCAACATTATTTTTTGTTTATTTCTTTCTTGTTGTTGTTTTTAATTTTATTGATTTTTAATGCTATAGGACACAGAACCAAGCAATGGCAAAATAAAAAAAGGGGCAAGATGCTATCAACTTTAAGTTTTTGGCTTTAATTGCATTTAGGTTGGCTGGCTGGTTGGCTACTTCGTCCTTGTTCGTGCTACAAGGGAAGGCTAAGAGAGAGAGAGAAAGTCGGTGGTTCGGTCGTGTTAATGAGTGATAAATGTAGGCGCACACTTTAAACTTTTGGCCAGAAATGATTTTTCGGTCTATTAAACAGAAGCAAAGGAAGCGCCGAAACTTTAATGTCTAAGCATGGCTGGCTGACTGGAGTCATGTCTAGCCGGTTGCCTGGATGCCTTGGCTTCGCCTGATGGCTGACTGGTTGACTGGCTGACTGGCTTGCTGGTGTTTTCCAACAAAAATACTTACTCTGAAAGTTTCGTAAATGAGAACGTGTTACGTACAATTAGTGGAGGGCGCAGCCACTTAACCGTCATTGGAGAAGAGACTGACTGAGACTGGCTCTTCTGGCCTCCTTCCTTTGCCCTCATTTCGATGGTAATGATAATAATAATTATGCGAGCAATTTCCATGATTCATAATCATGGCCGGTAGATAGTACATGTTAATGCTTTCCTGTTTTTTGGCTTTCTTTTAATTGATTTTTAAGCAGTCTATAAATAAGACAATCAATTTAGTCTTATCTCAAATTGACTAAAATACAATGATAATAATTCTTGGTTAATAAAACTCGAGTTCAACTTTTAAACTAGAAATGCAGTCAATGAAATTTTTTTTGTCTTATAATTTGGGCTTGGAAATATTTTCATAATGTAATTTCAATCACAAGATCAATAAACCCAAATACGATAACGAATCTTCAGTATTGAAAAGAAGATAGATAGTTTAATAATACAAAGTAAGTCGATCGCTGCGTATGATTGAAAATATGACTCTAAAAGGGTTTGAAACCCATTTAAAGAAGGCATCAAATCCGACTCATCAAGAGGAGCCGTGACTAAGGTACCATTTGTTCCCGAGGAAGGAAAAGAGCAATTTTAAAATAACGTTTTTGCATCTCTTGTCTAAAGTGCTCGTTTTTAGTTAGTTTGTGCTTTAAGCAGGTTATTTAATCTGAAGATGAAGCTAAATCAAAACTAAAGTTGTTACAATTTTCATAAATTATTTTGAGAGTGTGAGAATACTTTCGTTTTTCACGCCGTCGAATTTCGTAAATGCCAAAATAAAGGCTGTCAACATAACATTCGCCCGGTTTGCCCCCGCTGAAACACTTCTCGACCCCCTGACAAAACCGTCAGCCGTCAGAAAACTTTTGCCACTTTGTCTGCGCGTAACCTAGACAAGTCATGGCGAGAGGGAATAGACAACCGCTCAACCACCCCTCTGACACACATACACATAGAATTTGGGAGGATGCTGTCGTCGTCGTCCTCGTGATGTCTGTCAGAGGCGACTTGAAGTTGGCTACCGCTATACACTTGCACTTGCCACTGCTAATGACTAAGATTAATTTGGGTCACTGTGCTCTGTGTGGAGGAGGCACAAGGCATGGCCATGCATTGGTGGGGCAAGTGTGAGTGTGTGTGTGTGTGTGTGTGTGCGTGTTTTCGAGGGGGGTGGGGGAAGTGTGAGAATGGGTGGTGTGGTTGTAGAGTGTGCCCCAACTATAGGAATTATGCGCGTGCCTTTTTCGTATGAATGAATGAATGAATGCCGCCCATTGTGCTCTCTGTCCATGTGTGTGTGTGAGAGTCAGAGTCGGGAGTTGAAATTGTTCGGGGTTAATTAAGCACGACATGTGTGGCATTGCATGCATTTGTGCAGCGACAGCGAAATGCAGGACGCGGCACCTCCCGTAGAGTCCCTTTAGTCCCGCTTCGCCTAGTGTGAATAAGTAGGAGGCTGCAGGCGCTAATCAATGTGCCCCATAATAGACAAATTGCCACCGACCAAACCCCATCTCACACATTCAGTTCATTATGTGGCACTACAAAAGCAGCGTGTTGATGCTTTTATGAAGTTGCCCATTGCAGTTGCAGTTGCAGTTGCAGTGGCAGTTGCTTATAATTTCTGGTGTTTTCATTGGTCTGTTGTGTTGATTTATGGAAATGGAAACACATATTGCTGCTCCCATTAATATACTGATTTCCACTATGCAAATTAACAAATTACTCATCAAATTCAACTCATTAGGTTTTGGGATTAATTTGACTATATTTCCATTTGAAAATATCCCTTCAAATTGTGTCAACTCTTTACTGTCTATAAAACTGTTGATGCTATCGCCTATATCGGTGGAATGGTACAGTAAAGTCGCCAGAATGTATGTAACTGGGAGAAGACAGTTTTTTCCGGCCATATTAATAATATATGTATATTGTTTCAAACTTGTTTGGTATCACCGGAAGATTGTGATTGCCGAACCCACTTCCGCCTCCACAATTTAAAAAATAACATCAAATAACTTAACATACTGTAAGGGGCAGAGAAATAGTTGCCAGGACTATTAAGTAAATTAATATAATATGTAGTTTTTGACCTGATAATTGATAATTTAGTCGTTTGAATCGTCGTTATCTTTTTAGTATGTTGATACGAAAATTGAAGAAATTTTTGAGCATTATGCAAATATTAGAAGAGTGTAAAATGTGTAAATCTATTGTTTAATTGAATCCGTGTTAACTTATTATCGTGGCAAAAAGCAGAAAGTAATTGGTCAACTAGTAGCAAATGCTTTCCCATACTTATGTACATACATACATATGTGGCCTCGGATCGTGGCGACCGGACACGGACCTCCTGCTGATGGGAACCTGTTGAGCTAATCAAGCGGCTTTTGTTCACATAAAAAAAAAAAAAAGAAAGAAGAGAAAACAATAAATATATAAATACACAAATATGTATTTATTTATGTATATTGTGTGCTTGTGTGCGTGTAGCCATTAAGGGGGGGGGGGGCGGACTGCCCATGGGAGGCCCGGCAATCGCAGAATGAATAAAATATTTGGCATTACAAATTGTTGCGATTTTTTTCGTTTTTGCTTCTGCTTCTGGCCAAAAGGGATGCGAGTTTTTTGGGTAAATGGATATAGGAGATGGAGTTGCGGATGTTGCCGTTCTGTGTCTCTGTGGGTGGTGGCGCTTGGGGCGAAAAACGACACAGAGAGAGAGGGGCTTACGTGGGGGGGTGGGGGAGTCGTGTGGCAACAAAATAACGTAGAATTATGCGTTGACCAGGATCATTGTTGGCTTTCTGTTGTCCTTGATGTCCTTGTTGTTGTTGTTGTTGTTGTTGCCGCCTTTGCGTGGCTGTCGGCAATAGGCCTAAAAAATAAATAAAATAATTTACCTTAAGGCATAATAAAAGTTTATGGTTGACACAATATAAAAAAGGCCAAGGGGGATTTCTGGCAAGGGCAATTGGATTGGGGTACACATATGTATTTTTTTTGGCCTCTTCCTCCCTCTCAGTCCACATATGAGAAGAGAGGGAGACTGGAGGCAGTAGGCTGTAGCCTGAATGCGGATGTGGGGAATAAACGTTTATCGCTATTAAAGGATTTGCCGAGTTGGTTTTGCTTTATAGCAAAAGAGAGTTACAGAGAGTGAGGCAGTCAGAGGTGAAGGGATGTGGTGGAGAGGTAGTGCGCCAGACAATGTCAATATTTGACGACAGTTCTTCTTTCTCACTGCGTTTCCAATAACCATTAAGGCTTACGATTACACGGAATTGAGAGAAATTTGCGCACAGCACATTGCACAGCGGGCCAAAAACAAATAGTTTTGTGAGCTACAAATACAACACTTCCTTTTCGAACTGTCCTCTTTATGGCTATGGCTATAGCTATAGCTATGACTCTGCCAATGGCTTGGGGATTGACTTGTCATATCATCTACTACTTCGCCCACATTGTCATTTGGGTTTTACACACACACACACACACCACCCCCCGCATGGCCACAGCATGCGGCGTTCATAGCTTTTCTTCACTCTCTATCTTTGTCTTTGTGTGTGTGTGTGTGTATGTGTGTGTGAGTGTTTCTGCATATACTTTACATTTACAATATTTTAAAGCCCGCCCCCATTTAGCCCTAGTAAATTCTTTCGTTAAGCAGCAGCAGCAGTAGCAGCTGCTAAGCCTCGTCCGTTTGTTCGACGTTGTCGTTGTGGCCCCCATCTCCGTTCTGGCCTCCTCGCAAATATTCCAAATCCGCTCTTAAAGGATTTGTGCATCATCGTTTTGTGCGCTGCTCATCATCTCGTCATCGTCAGCATTGTGTCTCCTTTTCCTTTCCCATGGCCGCTTTTTATGTGACTCACTCTTTTTAATTTTTTTTTTTTTTGTGCTCATACTTATCCGTATTACAAAGAATTTGGCTATGACGGACATTTGAAATCCGGCCAAAACTGTTTGCTGAGTGGCCATTTGAAATTTTTAAAGACCACTTTTGTGGCATAATAATGATCATGATTTGAAATTCCCTTCAGTTTGTAATTTTGCAGTCGCAGAAAGGGTTTTGTATCAGATATATGTATATTAGATATCGATGAGTGCTCTACGGACTCTACTTGTTTTTTTTTTGCCGACATTCGAAACCTCTATTAATGATCATAGTCCATCTTCCTTAAAAATGTTCATTTAAGTATATGGAAACATGTAAGATAAAGACTTCCTAGGATCTCTCATTCAATTTGTCGATGATTTGGAACAGACATTTATTATATGGCTATTTGGCTTTAAGAGTCAAGTTTAATATTCAAACGTTTGCTTAAAAGCTTCAATAAGGTTGAGAAAGAGGAAATGGCTAAGGGGGTGGGGGCTGTGGGGGAATATGTATGTGTGGCTCTTGTTGCTGCTTGCCACTGCTACTACAACTTGATGTTTGCAAATGGATCAAGGATATTTACCGGAGGGACGGGCTAGATATTCCTGAGAAATGTAAACAGCGCAAAACGCAAACAGTTCAAATCAAATAACATACACAAAAACAATGGAGAGAACGTAAAAAGAGCAAAAAAAAAAAAAAAAAAAGAAAAAGAAAAAGAATAAAAAATAAAAGAAAATAAAACGCAGTGAGTGAACATTCACATTCAACTATGTGTACACACAAGTACATTTCAGGGCAAACAAGAGCTTGGGGAGCAGCATCCGCATCAGTATCTAGTGCCAAGAGGATATAGAGGAGGATGAGTTCCAGTTTGGGGCACACGGAAACACACAAAATGAGCAAACGACTAACCTAAGGACAACAAAATAAACATTTTGAACTCAACTGCCAAGGCAAAGGCAAAGGCAAAAGGCAAGCTAAAACTTGGATGGCCACTGGGAGACCAGTATTTGAAGCTAAATTTAAGTCCAAAATGTTACAATAGAAGTCTGAGAAGAGAGAAGAGGCGCCGCGGCAGAAAGTTGAAGATGGAGGCGAATGGAGACTGACGATGACGATGACGGTGGCGGATGGCAAAGGCTAAGCGCAAATATTACAAGCATTATATGAATGTCTATGCTTATGCAAGTCCAAGTGTGTGTGTGTGTGTGAGTGTGTGTGTGTGTCCATGTATTTAGAGTCGAGTAACATGCTGAGCTAACAGCAGTGGCAATGGAACTCACCCCGATCCACAAACAAAAGTGCAAAAGATCCCAACCAGGGCTCACACACAAAAACCGACTCAGCACATTTCGGTACAACCAAACACGCAGTAAACCTAATCCCCACATTTCCCCACCTACCCATTCAATGGCCTCCAACACCAAACAACAAGAACAACAACAACAACAACAAGCTTCCTTCTATCCCTGTCTCAGTTTGAGGCTCAGCAAGTCATCAGCACACATAAAGCTGGAAAGATTATGTAGCCCACGGCGTGGTGGCAGTTAACCGCCAGAAGGAGAAGGGAGCGGTAACGAAAGTGATGTGATGCATGGCGCTTCTCTGTCCGTGGTGCGGTCTGAAAGGATACGGCGTATCCCGTGGGGGAAGGATGGAAACGGGGACGGGGACGGGGACCGGGACATGGCGGTGGACGTTTTGGTTGTGGTATTAGACGACAATAGCTTGAGTCAGGGGTTGGGGGTTGGGGGCTGAGGGTTGGAGGACGGGCCATTCTGCCAGCCTTTTGCTGCTTTCGCAGAGTCTTGTGACGTTTGACGCCATGTTTGATGGATGAAAAAGCCATTCATGTTACCAGCTGGGGAGCAGAGGTTGCTCAGTTGGTTGGTTGGTTGGCTCGTTGGTTGGTTGCTTGTTTGGTGGGCTCTGCTTCTGGATGGGTGGATTGTATGGTTTGGGCTCCATATATATGTATGTATGTATATGCAAAGATGGCGCAATTGACGACGTGAAGTAACCACCTCCTGTGGCGTAACTAAATCCTTTTGGATTTGGCCAGGGCCGAGCTGGCTTTTTGCCTCAATAGGTGTGTAGTGTGTGTGTGTGTGGGTGTGGGTGTGTGTATTTTAATGCGCATTTTATGAGTGTGTAGGTGAGAACGAGGTTGGAGTTGACTTTAAACTGCAAAGGTTGCTTGTCACGGGAGAGGCGGACAGGTTCAGAATGGGAAGGGGCGTCTTAAAGTTCTCTCCAACGCTTTGACTCTTTTATTCTAAACTAAACTAAAACTGCAAGCCAACAAGCTGTTGGTTGACATTTGGCAGCATAAAACTGTTGCACCTCCTTCCTCGACGTATCCCACCCATCGACTTAGTTAGCAATGCTCCCTTTTACCTGGCATTAGCATAATTTTGCATTTTTGGCATAATTCAAGCAAATGCTGCATATTTGCTTCCCCTTCTTTCTATTGTTTTTTGGGAAAAAACTCTAAATGAAGTCGCAGCTTGTCTTACTCTGCAACCTGCACAAAACCCAAAGGTGGGGTATATTAAAATCAGCCAAATGCAAGTAACATAACCGAAATACTTTTGCATCGCATGATATTATTGATAAAATTAGATTCGTGTTTAGTTGATGGATAGTCTACAAGACACAGAGATAGATGTAGTTAAGTTGGTGTAAGTTAAATACATCAATTGAGAATGGTAAGCATTGACAATTTTTTTAAGTATTTTTAGTTAGTGGAAAAAAATAATGTATCTATTTTAAAAATGAAGGGGAAAAAAGTGAAAATTTATTAAATTTATTGATACAAAAAAATCAATTTAAGCGAAAATATAATACAATATAATACAGAATAGGAGGATTAAAAAGAAATATATGAAATTATAGTTATGTACATTTTCTTGGTTTTTCTTTTCATTTTCGTCCACAATTTTTGGTTTATTTAGATGACGATAGCCAATTTTAATTGGAATATATTTGTCATATCGAATCCCTGCTATTCTTTCCAAGCCAATCCAAGCCCTGTCGGCACTGATTGAGTCTTCGTAGAATACAAAGGCGATCCCTTCAGCTCCAAAATATACATCAATCACTTTGCCAAACTTCTTTAAAATTCTTTCAAGGTCGAGGTCGGCTACATTGCCTGGTATAGAATAGAAAACGAACCGGGAATCCGACCTGCCTGGATTATAGAAAGACACCTTTAGACAATTTCCATGGATATTATGATTATGTAGAGCCATTTGGGCCCTAACGGCACTGTCGTGTTCTTTGAACTGAACGTATCCGTATCCAGCACTTTCACTGGTATGGGCATCACGTAATAGTTCGTAACTACAAATCGAACCATATTTGGCAAATAAAGAGTAGAGTTCCTTTCCATACATATCACACGGTAAGTAATTGATAATTAAGTTCTTTTGATCAGTCGGAGGGTTATGTACATCGACTCCCATTAATTTGAGTTTTCTATCCAAAATATCCAGGTATATGTTGGAAATGTTCTGAGATATTTCCTTATACATTATTGTAGACTAGAATTGAAGCAGAGAAAGAAAATACATAAATAAATTAGTATTTGTGGATTTTCTTTATTAATTTTGCACTCACATTTTAATCTCAAATTGTTCCTTTATTTGATAATGATGAGAGCCAGCAGAATGTGAACCGACCAGCAGCGAGCCAAAGCAGAAAGAGAAGAAATTTTTATCTGTCAGTATGAAATGACAAGTGAGTTCAGGGTTTTCAATATGAATTAAATTTCTGATTAACATAAGTATTATTAATAACACTGTTTCACACTTCAATCAATAAGGCCCATTAAATTAGTTATTTGCTTCGATAGATTTATGTTTTTTTTGTTAACTATCCGACAAATAATAATATTGTAAGCTCCTTTTCAATTAGAATTTAAAAGTCCCTTTACAAATATTTAAAGAAGTCTGGCAATACTTTGATCTGCTGTTAAACTGACAGCCCTTCTGTAAACGGCAAGCCTCAACAATGCAGACAACTCTAAAATAATGACGTTTGAGTTATATTCTCGAAATTTCTTTCTAGCCAAAAGTACACATATGTATAATCTTTGTGTTTGATAATGGGAAAGGCATTGCCAAGTCGACCTAAGCGACATTGTTCATTTTATGGCCAGAAACAGAAGTGAGAAACGCTCGTATTAATAATAAGTAAATCTCCAACCCTCATTTAAGCCAAAATTGACATACACCCAAACCAAAGTGAAGCAAGGCCAAAGCCAAACCAAACCACTTTGACCAAAATTCATTTCTGACTCAATTTACATTTCAAATTAGCAACTTCATTGCTAAAAATGCTGGAATTACTTTTCATTTTCATTATGCCCGACTTTTCTGTTCTTTTTTTCAGATTTTTTTTCTGTGTCAGATTTGGAGTCCAAGTTCGCGTCCGGCTTACTGTGGCTGCTAGTGCTGCGCTTTTGCTATGCTAATAAATTAATATAAATTCAAATTTGTTTGCCAACTGCTGCTGCTGCTGCTGGCGTTGCCTTTAGCCGGGCCAAAGTGTTATGCCATGTCAAAAACAACAAAAACCAAAACCAAAAAAAAAAAAAAAACCCAAAAAGTAAAAGGAAAGGGAAAAAAAAATTATGTAAAGAAAAAGTCAAATATGGCTTTCTTAGTGGACAACATTTTTCTCAAATGGCTGGCAAAAGTTTCATAAAAACCGCCACTGAAACAAGGGGTATTCCATCACCAAGCCCACACTCCTTGCCAATTTCTATGCCCGCCATCATCGGCCAAGTGTTTGCCGCTTGAATATTCAATGGCTGCTTCCGCACTTTGACTTTGGAGAGCTACTTGGGGGCCGACAAAACGCTTTAGCCGGCAATTGAAGTGCCCCAACATGGAGGATGGGGGGAGGGGGACGACTTAAGAAGTCATCATCAGAAGAACCCCAAAAAAGGAAGCCAAAGTTAAGAATCAGATAGAAATACATGTAAATACATACATACATATATACTAGGATGTCTCTTAAATAGTTTTTTTTTTTTTGCAGGGCAAAATAATTTCTTGCGGTGCGCAAAGAAATCCAGATCAAAAAATATAAAACAAAAATATCTATGTATATACATATAGACAAATGGCGAAAAAAGAGAATCAAGGGAAAATGTGAGCACATTGCAAGAATATTCAAAGAATTCAATGTGAAATGCCAGACCCAGACTCAGTCTGAGAACCGTGGATGATTCTGGCTGAGATAGGAACAACCCTTGCTTCCATATATATACATACATACATTCGTCTATCAAAGTGCAGGGGAGGAAACATGTTTTTTTTTGGTTTTTTTTTCCTCGGGAAGAGTCAGAGATGAAATGGGAGTGGAGGGGAAAGCATTAGCCACGCGCTTTTAGCCGGCAATCATTTAACAATTTACAAATCGATGTTTAAAGGCAACTTAATTTCATCTACCCATTCCATATTCCCCTCTTGTTCTCGCTCTCCCTTCTTCCGTCTTGTATTGTTTATACTTGCCTGGAAAACTTTTTACTGTAATGTTCTGTGGAGAAAGAAGATGAACCAAAAAAAAAAAACAAAAAGAAAACAAAGGCCAACAACAGCAAACTTACCAAACTCTCTGGGATGGTCCAGTGTGGCCGTTAAATGGCCATACCGAATCCTTATCCTGTCTGTCATAACAATAACGGCATTTTTAGCACCTCATTAAAAAAGAGTTCATATCGTAGCATTTTGACAGAGTTGCCATTTCGTCTGTGGCTTTCCTCTCGCTCCCTTGTTCCCTTTTCTTTCTTCTCCCTTTTTTTTATGTTTTTACTGTGCCTCATAAATGTTAATGCCACAAAGCCATCGTCGTCTTGGCCATTTTGATATGCTCATCAATTTTTACAACAATATTTATTCGCAATATATTGCAACATTACAATGAATGCGGTAATTGCCGCTGAGCAAAGGCATTCCCTTCTGTTTAATTTATGATAAATTGTCATTGATTTCAACTGTAGAGGGATTTGTGGCTAGAACCACAAACATATTGAAATCTTCATTTAAATTAACTACCTTTCTTTATCGCTATGCTATTACACTTAAGTACAATTCAATTAAAAAGTAAGTACTTTCAAATCAAGTGGAATTTCCGCTGTTTTACTTTTAGTTCTTACAGTTGTCATAGAGTAAGAAAGTCATTTTAGGTAAGTCAATCAACTATGAAGATATAATTTATTTAGTGTTACTTTAAAAATCCTTAAATACTCTCAGACTTTTTAAAGAGCACAATTACATTTACATATACAAACTGAAAGCAAGAAATAATTTCGAGGATATCCTTTCCCATGAATGGAAACTATTTTAGTATATATTCTTATTGAATTCGATTTGATTCATTTTAAATTGGAGAGTTTAAGTAGTTTATGTACTAAAAATAACTTAAGCCCATGCTTTTGTAAATGCTAAAGACGAATACTTTAATCAGCGTGAAAACAAAAAATAACAAAAAAAAAAAAAAAAACTTCAATAAAATTCTTTTCAAATCATTTTGTGAAATCTGCATAACAACAAAGTTTGCACAAGCCAAAGAAGAATGAATCGTCTGTGTCTGTTTTGTGCCTTTTTCCTTTTGCTTGGTCTACGTCTCGGGTATTGGCTCATGGCTCATGGCCCATGCTCTGTTTCCTTCGTTTATGGAACAGCTCCGCATAAACAAAAGGGAACTCTCTTTCCCTCTGTCCCAGTCTTTCTTTTTCGCATTGTGTGTTGTGTCTGTGTGCAGCTTTTGCTGTCTTTAACTTTGACTTTATTGTGACAGTTAAAAGCGAAAATAATAGCAGTTAAAATCCCATAAAATGCGTCTTAATCATAAAAATGCGATTATAAAAATGGACGAGGGCGAAGGCGAAGTTTTAGCAAGATGAGAAACTCTTTTCCAGCTCGCTCTCCTCCTTTGTGTGTGTGTGTCTGTGTGTGTTGTTGTTTGTTGCCTTTTGGCTTTTATGAGTTGAGCTCCGCTTAAATATGAGAACCAGAACCAGACACAAGCGTTCACTTTGCGTTACTTTATTGCACTGCCAGTCACACTAGTAATTGTTAGCGGACCCCATCACTGTGGTGGCTCTGGCCATGACATTTGAAAATGTTTATCCTCTGGTCCTCTCTCCTTACCCCTCTTTGATTTGTTTCCCCCTCCAGCAAATTCTGTGTTCAAGTGAAGGCGATTTTTATTAATTGTCCGCGTTTTTGTTTCGCACCACCTACAAAATACAGAACCTTTGCAACTGTTACATCTCCCATTTATTTCGCAAGACCAAAAAAAAAAAAAAAAATATATAACAAAAAACCATAACAAAAATGGTGAAAAAAGGCAGTGAGAGCAAAAAAAAAAAAAAAAAAAAAAACAAAATACAACAAATCCTATAAATTTTTTACTACTTATTTACGCTACTAAGGCACACATTTAGCCATGTCAAGCAATCGCATAGCCCAGCTCGTAAAAAAGCAGAACAAAACTGAACCAACCAAATGCCGACCGACCTCTTGGCCCATTCTCAATTCACAATCCTCCGCCCCCCCCCCCACTGGCTCTGGTTCTTGGTTGTCACTGACTGGCAGAGGTCTTGGCAACGTCCTTTTGGGTTTGGGTTTGGGTTTGGGTTTGGGCTTGGGTTGGGTTGGGTATGGGTTTGCCCGTTTTATTTTTGTGAAATTTCATCACGTTTTTATGTTGTGACCACGTGACGCCAGTGCCATGCCATACCATGCCATGCGATGCCTTCTCCAAAGACTTTGAAAGTTCGACCAGTGGCCTGGTCTGTTTGCCGCTTGATCTACTTTGTGTTTGCTGTTGTTGGTTTGCTTACTACACAGCGACGTTTTTAGCGTCCTGGGCCCAAAAACGCAAGCAAGGCAAGGCAAGGCAAGACAAAGCATGGCAAGGACACGGACATGGACATGGACACGGCAAGCACACCTGCTGACTGACTGCCCAGCAGTTGCCTCTGGGCACGTAGCAAATGGAAACGGAACAATAGTCCAGCAGAGTAGGGAAGGGAAAGCCAACGAAACTCATGGCTCCAGTTTCAGGCTCAAGTCAAAGTGTCAGTGTGTAAGCTTGTAGCATTTTCTTAGATTGGCTCTTGCTCTTCCAGTCTCCTTTTGCTACCCCGTGTCGGCGTCCTGTTGCTGGTGCGGGGTCTACTTGAGCTACATATTAAGTGTTATACATACATCCATATGTATGTATGTATATAAAGGGTACAGGGTGTCCAGGTGCGTCAACAATGAAAGTTTAAAGCGGTTAAAAGTGTGTGGCTATTTAGCCTTTAAAGCATTTCTTTTCAGTCAGTCGTGCAATTTAGTAATAAAATAACCTCAGCTTATTAAGGTTGATAACGGACACTCGTATATATGTATTTGTTATTCAAACTCACTACTGAGAAACTGGAAATTGTAATTATGATAAATTTCAATATAAGTAAATGAACTATGAGTATGAAAAATGCTGGCAAAGATTTTTGGTGAAACATGTTGCAGGCTGTCCGGTCTAAATAGTAACCACATAATCGAGTTAATATATATACATATGTGTATACGTATGTATATCTACAACAATCGAATTAATATATTTGTAAGTATATCTACAAGGCTTTCGATTGCATCCTCATTGTAAATCCCTGATGAATTCGCTGACACTCACACACAAATGGACCACCACTGCGAGCACCCTGCTACTGTGTCTGGACTTAGCGGGGGAATTAAGAATAGCAACGCCAACGCCTGCCGTCCTGCCATCCTGCCAGCCTGCCAGTACATCCTGTGGTGCTGACATGGATTCCCCCTAGTTCGTGAAGATGGAGGCTAAGTTGGCTAGGCCAGCGCGAGCGATGATTATGGCATACAGTCGACACCCCGCCCCACAAAAATAAGGCGACATTCCAACCATCTCTCCTTCAGCCATCCACCCCCCCTCCCCACCAGTACATAGCGGACCACCAATACGTTTCCATTGAACGGCGCGGCGCACATTGCCAGATGTTGCAGCATCAACGCAGCAACTGAATTGAAAAAATCAGAGCGCTATGGAGAAAAAAATGAAGAAGGAACAACAGACAAAAAAATAAAATAAAAATTGTCCGAATTTATGTTAAAATTGTCAAAGCAGAAGGCATAGTATGGCAACAGTAATAGCAACTCTCAGACAACATGCGGCGCTTTTAACGCATCGTTCTGACTGATCAAGATGAGACGGAGCTGGAGTTGGAGTCTGAGATGGGGAAAGTGGAGGGTGGAGGGTGGAGGAGAAGACACACTGACTGGAGACTTTTACTATGGTAACGTCTGTCATACGATGTACTCAAGCGTTATCTAAATTTCTACTGGCCTGACGACAATGACACAACATTTGTATGTACACTGGAACACATTACCCAAATGTCTGTCCCAAATTGACATACTGAATAGGATAGACACAAAAATTTATAGAGATCAGAACTAACTATCTCGTTCCATCTTAGCAAGTATACTAAAAAGTGATGAATAACCCATAAAGCATAAAGAATGAAAGATTGTTGGCAAAGAGAAATCAAAGTAGGATCTAAATTCCAATTCAAAATGAGCTACAATATTGTGACCCACTGTGCTTCGACCCTTGTCGACACTTTGGGGTTAGCATTTAATGGTAACAACAGCAACAGCAACAGCAACAACATCGCTTCAATTTGACCACACACAATGTGCAATTGGCCAGCAAAAACAGCTTCATATGGATGTACTTTATGCACTTTCATTTCATGGTCAGTTGGCATTATGATTTCGGGTCGAGCAACATGTGTGAACAATGGAGACACGACAGACTGACTGTCCATACACACGCACACACACACACACACACACACACTAGGTTTAGTTTGCCTTTTTGAGTATTGGTTTCGATTTGATATGTATTTTTTTGGGATGGGGGAAACCTTGTAAACCCAATGCCTGGCGATGTTACTCATCAAAAGTTTTGAGCTTATGAAATCGGCTTGACTTGATGCGTAGGTAAATATTTTTTCTTTCTTCTTTTACAAATATTTGCTATTCGCGTTTTGCTTGTACATGTGGAAATAAAACATGCAGAGAAAAACAAAAAGAAAAAATAAAAAAACATAAAATGAAGGCACGCGACTTTGTGCCAGAGCCAAAAGTATGCAGACAATGTGCAAACAAGCTACACCCATACCCACAACCATAGCCCCACCCGCCCACACACACACAAACACTCACACACATACAAAAGCATAGAGGAAAGAGCCAACATGGAGCTGATAAATTTACATATATATTAATGTGTGTGTGTGTGTTTGTGTTTGTGCACTACATAACCAACAACATTGCAAAAACTAATTTTCCATCGACAAAATAAAATGCAAGTCGAGTGGAGGATGGGTGGATAGGTGGGTGGTGGTCTGGCCATGGACGGGTGGGGACGGGTTTGGATAATTTTTAGCTCGCGCTTTTAGTTGCGCTCTCGGGAAGCCTTTTTGCCAATGGCTTTTGTAAATGTGCAAAATGTTGTAACAAACAAAAACAAAATGGCTGGCATTGGATTGCGGTGCTGCGTAATGGTATTGATGCCTCACACACGCACACACACACACACCTACGAGCCGGGGCCCCGCATCATATGCAACACATATTTGAGTCTATTAAAAATGCGTTTAAAATGTTTTCTGTGGTTTTACGGTTAAATTGTTAAATTCAAATAAAATTGATTTTTGTACAAGGAAGGAAGCCAACCAGCCAAACAGCCAGTCAGATAGCCAGCTCTATGTGATTCTCTCTCTCTTTTTTTATATCACCTCCCCCCATCCAATTGTCAGTGTATGGGGTTTTGTTTGAATGTGTGTTACAAGCGTTTATTGAAAATGTTTTCCATTTGCTCCGCCAAGTTGCATAGTTGGCAAATTAAAACTGTTTCGCTTATTGTCGAAAAGATGATTTTTGATATACCCTATAAACCCTATGAACGCATAGGCAACCCGAATAGTTCAATGGAAATCTACTATAAGGACTACTACTATCGACTTTATCTCAAAGCAGGAAGAAAACTTTTGGTATAACGTAACCAAGTTTTTGTTTAAAAATATTTCTGGTTAGAGAGATGTCTGAAATATCGTTAGCTTAATATAGCTTGTTCCTTTTACACAAACAAGAATCTCTGAGGTAAATATAATAAGTAATTAAATTATGTTCTTAAATGACTGGCGTACCACAAAAAAATAAATAAAATTTTTTTCTGCTTTAATTTGTCATATTTTCATGTCAATATTTTCCCCACTTCTGTTAATGAAATGTACATTAAATATTTACTCAAATCAAATAGTTGAGTGATTTAAGCATGGTAGGATCTAGAGGGGGGAACTAAGGGGAATTTGCTCCTAGAAGAATTCGTTTTTCGGAAGGAGTAAATTTTGGTTTATTTTGAGGATAAAAGAAGCTTTAAAACAAATATTGCTGGTAGATAATTTTTTTTAAGTTATAAACTTGTTGCCAACAATGAAAACTTTTCCAGCCAATTGCATATTTTAAGGGGCAAAGTTCCCTTTTTTACAGTCATAATTAAACAGTCATATAATTATTGCAATTTTGATCTGTTTCTGACTTTCTGTTTTAGTTTCTATACTAGAAAAAACCTTTAAAAAAGAAATCAAAACTTACTTGCATGTAATATTACTTACTTATAACAAGATACTTAAGAAGTTAAGGAATTACAATCATTTAAGAATTCATGCTATCCTATGGTCACATAGGACTTTGGAGAGTTAGGGTCCAAGGACATGTAGACGTGAGTTTAACTTGCAAAGTGTCACCTGTCGTCGTCCCAAGACATTAACGGCCCGATAAGGACCAGTGAAAGGAAAGTGGTACATACTTATGGGCGATTAATTCGCATCAAAGCGGCAGCTGGAGCTTTTCCTTCAAACACACATACAAATCGTATGTATATAGAGTAGAGTAAAGTAAAGTGTGTATGTGTGCGTGTGTGAGTGTGCATGGGGGGGAGAGCTTCTCCGTTTTGGAAAAACATGCAACGTAATTTCCATGTGGGTAACCAGCAATTTCTGGCATGTAACATTTTTCAACATCAACAACTCCAACAATATGGCGACCAACCGAATGAATGCAACAACGTGGAGCAGTCGAGCGCAAACACTACAAGAAAAATTGTAAGTGAAGCGAATAAAATATTATTTTCTAATGCTCGAAGACACAAACAAAGCCAGTCGAAGGAATGAAAGGCAACAAAAGCAAGGACCCCCATAGTTAGAACCAGAGCCAAGAGTCAGAAATTCTGGGAGGTAAGGGGGGCAAAATGAGAGATGAGAACTGTGAAAAAGGAAAGGCGAAATGCTAAAAAGAAATCAAGAAAAATTGTTTAGTGCCTGCCAGGGTCCTTATGGTGAAAGGAGATGAATGCTAGCTGGCTGACTGCCTTGCCTTGCCACTGCTACTACTTGGGCTTAATCCATCTTAGTCTAGTCAGGACAAGGAGACTTTCAGGCAAAACACAAAAAAAATGAAATGGAGGAGCGAAATGTAAACAAAAAAAAAAAAAAAACCAAATTATTGTGCAGCATTTGTTCGTTGCCTTTGTTTAAAGCGAAGCATTTCTTTTCTGTGTTTTTTTTTTTTTGCACTTCTTTCGCTTTTTGTGTGTTCATGTGAAAGAGCCTTAAGTTATGCTATGCTTTTTTGTTTTTTTTTTTTTTTTTTGCTTCTTTCATTTCTTTCTATTTTGAGCAATATTTTTTGTGTGCTGTTTCTTCTTTTCGTTTTTTTTTTTTTGTAATAATGTTGCCTTGCAGCGCCAACGCGGCAAAATGAAATGAATTGTGAAAAATGTGCTAAGGCTCTGAGGACTCTCTTTCTCCAGTGGGTTGGTTGTTTGGATGGGTGGATTGGTTGGCTGGCTGGCTGGTTGAATGGTTGGGTGCTTCGCTTTTGAACTCAATTACATAAGCGCAGCAGTAGCAGCGGCAGAATCGGCAATAGTAGAAGCATCGTGCACACACAGTTTGGCAGTTTGTAATTTTCAGCAAATGGCAAGTCACCAGGCTACTGGAGGTCCTCTCTGATGCCCCAATAAGGCCTGTAGAAGGTGGTGGTGGGGTATGGTGGGCGGGAGGTAGACCATTGAGTCCTGACTGGGTCTGGCACCGAAAAATCACGTAAAATGTCAAATTGCTAAACGTCAAGAAAAACGGCGCGTTTGTTTTGTCATTCCCGCTTCCATCTCCCCCATTCCCCCCTTACGCTTTCACTCCGCATTCGTCTTATCTCTACTATTTTAACGCGCAAATATTTTTTCTTCTTTTGCCAAACCCCACCTCTATCTTCTCAATTGCTTCCATTCTGCATGCCCCATTCTCGATTCCCATTCTCGTCCTCAGCCATTCAAAGCACACAGCAAAAATGCCAACAATCCAAAGTTGAGTTTTCTTTGGAATTTGTTGGCGTTCGCTCGTTTTTTTTTTTTGTTCTCCTCTTCTTTTTCTTTTCTTCTGTTCCTTTCAGGTTTTACTTTTTTTATTTTTATTCTTTCTTCCTTTCTTTTTTTCTTCTTTTTGACATCTCTGCTGCTGCTGTTGCGGGGGAGGCAACATGCGCGCGCCACAATGACAATTGCTTATTTGTATGTGTGTGTGTGGGTGAGTGGGTTCGGGTGTGTGGATGGGTGGTTGCTTGGGGGTGTCAGCGTTTCTGTGTGTGTCCGTGGGGGTGGCACTGCCACAGTTAACATGTAACTTCAACGTCAAGTCAAACTGATGTTGTCCTCGTCGCCATTTTGTTTTCGGCTGACGGTTCTATGTGTGTATGTGTGTGTGTGTGTGTGTTTTTTTTTGTGCCCCAAAGCGCTGCCCTTGTCTTCTGGTTCTTCTCTTTTACTTCTCCTCCTCCACCCTCCATCGTTGGTGTCGTGTGTGTGTGTGTGTGTGTGTTTGCTCGGTTACGTTCTGCTACGCATTCCGTTGGTATTTTACCATTAATACTTGTCTACTTAACGGTAAATTACAGACATTAAACGCACACACACACACACACACACATACACATTCACGCACACACCAATTCACCCATCAAGATATACCCAGGCATAAGGACAAGTGTAAGTGTATGTGTGCGGGGACACTCTGGTCCTCAGAGTGTTTCCCCCTGTCTCTGTTCTTATTTGTTGTCAGTACGCGTCAAACATTTGAAAACATTTATTTTTGCTCCATATACAACAACAGCAACATTCAAACTCGTAAAGCTTCTCTTTTGCCAACTGCCAACTGACAGCTCGTCGCCGTTTGCCAGTTTATTTTTTTGCCATTCCATTCCTGCAATTCGGTTTCAGAGTTGCCGCTCAAAGTTAATGTGTGCGTCTGTGCGGGTGGGTGGTAGGGCGGAGGTCCTGGCGATGGTTTTTAGTGACGCATATTCTGGGGGGCATGTTGCGTGTCCTGTGATAAATGATGATGCCACCTCACCACCCCCCTCAAAAACACACACACACCTCTGACAAACACTCACTTCCAAAGGCATTCATGTAGTTGTCGATGCCCTCTTCTATTTGTCAGCAAATGGGTCCTATTTTCCACAGCATCGCAGGAGCAGCAGCAGCAGCGGCAGCTGCAACTATAACAATTTGCAGTCACAATCCAAAGTGACAAAATAAAAATTGGTGGAACAACTTCATGGTTCATCCTTTTAGTATTAAGAAAAATACAATTAATGTAGAAAATTCAAAAATATTTAATGATTTTCAGTTTTAAGCTGGCATGTTAAACAGCTTAACAGAATACTCTACTCTAGTATTTGGTGAAATTGCCCACTTTTTTTTTCTAAATGACATTTTAGAGTACTTCAGCATCTTCAGCAATCTCCGAATTGTTACCTATTGTTGGCTATTCCAGTTCCAGTTGTTTGCAACTCGTTCTCAGTAAAAATATGTAAATGGAAAGGACTGATTGAATAACAACTTCTTTTCACACTTGGAACCAAGGCATATCAAGGTACATGAAGTGGGGTCAAAAACAGTTGAGACATAGATTTTATGTTGTTAATATCAGAGTTAACTATAATTTTAAGTAATGTGAAGAAAGCTTTTTAGAGATCTAAAGTAGATCTATTCAGAATCTAATTTAGAGTCAACTATTATTTTATTTATTATTTTACGACAAAATGAAATTGTACAGTATCATTTTTTGAATCACAAAGTGAAGTGAATCGGAAACTCAGTCTATGGAGACGTTTTTCAGCTAAATCCTAGGGAAAATAGATAAATGTATTAAGAAATAGTTTCCTGTACTAGTTTCTTTTAAATTTTTGTCTTCTGACACTGCTCTTTGATTACTTCTTTTTAACATACATTTATTTGGAATAATATGAAATATTTTTATTTTATCTTTTAGTAAAAAAAAGAATCAAATTTAAATTGCTTACAGCCTAATTGAAAAATTTCTTACAGAATTTCCTTGTTATATATTTAATTCCTTTACAGTTTTTCCAGTAACCATCCATATGGTGGGGGGTGTAGTTGGAGGTACTGTTATTTCTTTTGTTGTATTGTAAAATCAACAAAAGTAAAACAATACCAAATATCAAACACACAAAAGCGAGTGTAAGGTGATGCAGGGGCTCTGGCTATGGCTATGGCTACCGTCTCTCCCCTTTCCCTCTCTCTGTGTTTCTTTGCTTTCACTGTCTCTCTCTCTGTCTTTGTCTCTCTCTTGAACGTCTCGTCGCGCCGAGGAGGAGAACTTGTAAAATACTTTTGTGTAACTTTGGCTGAAAACTTTATTTTGTGTATTATATATCCTGTTAACAATATACTTCAGTTTTTGTGCCGTTGTTGCTTCAAAGGCATACAAAAAGCCAGGAGCAAGACCAGGACCAACAAAAGAGCCAAGAGTCACTTAGCACCGAAACGTGTAATAGTCTGTGTGTGTGTGTATGCGAGTGCGTATATGTGTATATGTGTATAGGTATGTGTGTGAGTGCGGTTTCCGTTAGCCAACAGCCTTAACTGAGGCTTCAAACTGGGAATGAGGGATAAGTTTGTCTCATACTCGACACTCAATGTTGGATGTTGCCAGCTTTCTTTTGTTTAAATTTTGGTTTTGTGTCAGCAACCACATGAACGCACGCATACACAAAGCTCAACTCTCTGGCAAAAGAAAGTCAAAAGTCTTGAAAAAGTAAGGTATGTTGATGGGTGGGGAGTGGAAGAGCAGGCAAACAAACAACCAACCAACCAGCCAACCAACCAGTTAGATTGGGGCGGACAGAAAAACTTTTGCCTAACTAAACAAGTCGTGCACATTTTTCGGCCCGTCTCTGTATGTGTGCGTGGGTGTGTGTGTGTTTGTCAGTTTGTCTATATGCGGTTGTAGTATATATGCTTCACACTTCCGTTTCCTGTACTAAGCAATACATATAGAAGTACATACATATGTTAATTTTTCGCTGTCTCGTTCGTTTCGTTTTCTTTGTTGTTTGCCAATTTCCCCCGTAAAAGGAAAATTTGCATTTGGAACCTATCGAACATCAATGAAAATTTGCATATTTTTCTGATTTCTAAAGTTTTCAACATCTAAGTAAAAGTACCAATTCTGAATGTACATATAAAGTTTATCTTTTAGTTAGTTTACTTATTAATTTAGTTATTTATTTAAATATAATTGAATTTTGTGAGTGGAACATTTGGCATCTAATCTCGTATCTAGTATAATATCTAAACCAAAACGCAAAAACAAAAATTTTAAATGCATGAAACGACAAAGAACTAAAAAATAAAAACCGATTTTGGAAATTGATTGGAATAGAAACTAACCCTAACTACAATTTGCCTGTTTTACCCACAGGGTGTGAGAATTGTTTCTCTTCTATTTTATCTGTGGGTGCGTGTGTGTGCCCCTGAAAGTATGCTGATGTCTTAGTTTATGCGTGGATGCTTTAAGCTATATTCATTTTGAAACTTTTACACAAATCACTGCCATGCAACAAAAGCCATAAATACCAAATTGACACTATTACACGCCCATTTGGTATAAACGCCCCCTTTTATCACCTACCTATCTAACTACCTACCTGTGTATATATATATATATATCTGTGTGTGTGTGTGTTAGAGCGTGTGCAAGTGAGTGTGCACAGTTTTTACTACCATGGCTAGCGCGTGTCTGCCTTAATGGACACCTTTGAGATTAATTGCTGTGAACGAAGCGACGATGCGATGACTCGACGACGACGACAACGACGACGACGACAACGTCTACGACAAGGACGAGGACTAGGACGAGGACGATGGAAACCACATGAACCGCAAAAAGAACAAAGCATTAAAGACCCGTGGAAGTAATGTGGGTGGAGAAGGTTGGTAAGGTTGAATGTTTAACCAGTCAAAGTCACGTGTCAAATAAAATGTCAACAAAACAATTGAGTTATTTATTTGGGCAAAGGCGGGCAGAGAGAGAGAGAGAGAGAGAGAGAGAGAGAGATGGAGATGAAGCGCGGCGAGGCATTTAATTTCACCGTGTGAGCCCTAAGGGGTGAAGGTGGGGGTTGACCGTGTCGATGGCGAACGTATGCCGAGTATTTAAAAATCCATTGGCGGTCATTCGCCTAATGCCGGGAGTTACTTTGTCAGAAAGCGACCAACCAACGGCTCAAGTGTCGAGTTCATTGCAATGCAAGACGTTTGGCTATTTTTGGCCGTATAGAGATTTCCACCCCAAGTCGAGGCAAGCCCAAGGCTCAACACACACAATTGACACGTGCGCTTTGGTAGGATATAGAGTACTGATGCTGCTGCTGCCGCTGCTGCCTGGCAACTAGAAAATCATTTAACAGCAACAACGGCAGCGGGATTAGGCGATGATGCGCGTGTCGTAGGTTAGCATCGAGTCTATAGATACATATAGATCCTAAGCCAAACGACAGTACATGGAGAGATGCTCAATTGAAACGCAAAATGATATTTGCACAGGCCTGAGCCCTAAGCCCAGAGCCAGGGGGCGCATCCTTTTTGGCTTTCTCTCGTTTTGGCTGGCTGCTAAGCAAATATAAATAAAGACCTTTGATGTGAATTTATTGGCAATGGCCAACAACAAAAAAAAAAGAAAAAAGATGAAGATGAAGAAGAGAAGGGGGCGATAAAAGCAAGTTGAGCGGGAGTTGTTATAAAAGGAGCAGGGACGAGGAGAAGGAGGATGAAACAAAGCCGGATAGATTCCACAAAAGGGCGTGAGAAATATCTGCAAGAAATTTGCACAACAAATGTTTATGAATTTTCTCTTGGCCATTGAAATGCATAAATAATGCAATAGCCATTGAATTTCATTACTACATATATCACCATATACGAGTATATGTATGGGCGTGTATGTATGTATGTGTGTGCATAAATAAAATATTAAATATTTCATGCAGTCATTGGCATGACAATGGCAATGTCATTTTCTGACATTGTAATGTGCCTTTTTCATTTAAAACACTCACTTTCTCCGTCTCCTTCAGTTTGGTTTCTTCATATGCTGCTGACTTCCATTTCTGGCCCATAAAAACCTCAATGTCACTCGCCTGCCCGGTCTCGGATCCGGTGAAAATGGAAATTATGTAGGTAGGTAGTTAGCTACAGCTACAGCTACAGCTACAGCTATACAGCAGCCGTAGACGACGTCGACAACGTCACACAGGATGTGTCATAAACTGAGTTGTGGAAAACGTAAATGAAATTGGCTGCAAGTTGATTTCACCCCAGTTCGTTTTCCCTTTTCTTTCTTTCTTTCCTTGTTTTTTGCCATATAAATTATGTAAATGCAGCAGCCTGGCTAAAGATCTCAAAATCCCAGAACCCTAATACCTTGGGCCAGCTAATAGTTGCATGCTCTGAGGTCTCCATCCATTAGGCTCACCACACACACAACCAACCGCCCAACCGCCCACACGCCCACTGTAACTCATACCAACCATCTACGCCCACTTGCTTCAGAAATTTTCTGACAACATGTTGTGGCCCAACAAAAATGGAAGAAAAAAATACACACACACACACAGACACACAGAGGGAGAAAAAAGGTCAACATTTTACGGTTGATTAAAGTGCGCCAGGCTGTAGCTGGAAGCGTTTTATTTTTTGTGGGGGGGAACAGTTTAAGCCCCACCACCCCCCTTTCCTTTACCCTTTTCTGCAGCAAACCTCTCTGACCCTCTTTCTCCCTTGCTGATAGCCATCCTCTCTCACACACACACACACACACACACACACAGACAAATTTTTCAAATATTTAATGAAGTGCATAAAAATAATTTACAAAAATATTTCATGCATTTCGGTTGAAAAAGATTAAACATCATGTATTTCGGTTTTCTCGTCAAAAAATATTTTTACTGTTATAACTTATTTGTATTTGTGCAAAACCGCCAAAGGGCAATTTGCGCATATTTGTTAATGGAAATTGTTAAAATGGTTTAAAGTATTTGCCTCCAAATGGACCGAAAATCGCCGTCGCCGCCGCCGCCACCGCCGCCACGCAGTAACTGCTGCCTAATTGAGTGAGGGCAGACAGAGACACCAACCGAGAACGGAGACAGGCGAGACGGGAGACGAAGATGGAAATGGAGACGGGGAATCCCGGCTCTGGCAGAAAAAAATAAGAGACACAAAAGGTCAAGTTTTTGGTCTCTTTTTTGTATTGTTTTATTTCGTATATATGTAATCAAGCCAAACCATTTCCACCAATGTGGACCTTGGCCATTTAAATATGCCACATTCCCACCGCACTCAGTTAGTAATAGTAACTCACTTATTCCACCCACCCACACACACACACACACACTCACTCGGCAGTGACGTCGGCGAACCTTTTTATTAAAACACAAGAAGAAATATTTCATTTATTTTTCGGTCTAAGCCTTCAGCCGAGACTTTTGGTCTCTAGGTGTTAATTTAGCTAATTTCATTGCGGGCACAAATATTTGAAATTATTTTCGAATATAAAACAATTTGTGTACCAAAAAAAGAGAAAAACAGAATACAAAAAACAAAAAAACCCTTTTGCCACCATTCTCAAATCCCCGAGGGCATTAACACATTGAAAAAGCGGCATAGTTAACTTCATTTCAAGGTAATAATCCCAATTAATAACCAATTATAATGCCATCAATATGCTCTAATTTATAATTTAAGGTGATTAAGTATAAACCTACCAGTTAGCACTAAGAAATTGACTTACAAATTTATATATCTTTTATTAAACCGTTTATTGGTTTTTAAGGTTTTAATACCGACTTATAGATTTCTTTTCAATAAGTTAACTGAGACTTTCAGGAAAACTTAATCCATCGAAAGTTGACATATTTTTTAAATAATCTCTGGTGATTCCATCCTAAGACTGTATTTTCGACAATTTCGAACCAGTTTTTCAAAGTTATACCTCAATCAATGTGAAGTTTAGCATATTTTAAAAATTATCATCATGTTAGTTTATTTTTTAAGGTTTTTAAGCAAACTTTAAGATTTCACACATTTCGCTCACAAATTCATAGAATTCCAAACTTTAAGAGGGTTATTGAAAATTGACGAAAATACAGTCCGATGAAAATACGTGGAATCATCAAAAATCAAAGATTATTTTAAAAATATCTCAAATATTCTCAAATAACCCTAACTATGTGAATCTGTATTTTTGTAAATTTTCGACCGATTTCTAAAATTCATTTATCATTTTCGTATTTGTCATTATTCTCAAGTTATACCTTTTTGTATTTTTATTCGTATTTTCGAATGAAAAACTTGAAAATTTGGAAAAATTTAATTGAACCCGCGAGAACACCGCGAAATTAGCCATAAATACTTATGTATTTTTTTCTTTTCCTTTATTTTTCCAATGATAGAAATCAGATTTTTCATTTACTTAAGTCTAGTTTATTTTAACAAAATAGTTTTCATTGCTTTGTAAAGGGTAACTGAGGTCAGCAAAGGAGTTGAAGGTTTTGCTCTTGATTATTGTTGGCCATGTGACAGATTGTTGTAGATTTTCATTCAGGTTCGGTTGAAAACTTGCAGTCCAATCTGGGCAAAAGGGAATTTTCCACTACTGCTCAGTTACCCTCTAATCATCCGGATGGGATGAGACGCAACTTAACTCAAGGCGACAAACCCGCATCGTAAAAAGCGTAACGAAAGCGGGCAGGGCATAAATGACAAGGCAGTTT